>NC_139032.1:72794939-73513088 GCF_964662115.1 Mustela nivalis
GTACCCATCCCCCAGTTCTTCTGGTAACTTTTTGAGTTGTATACTTATGGTCATTATTCATACCCGTTACCCACAAAAAGCCAGTTCCTCTTGCAATTTCATCAGACTGGGGGCTCCTCCCACTGGATGAAGAGGACGGTGAGATTATCAGCCTCAAAAAAGCTCTCCCTGCCCCTGGCCCTGGCAGGAGCCTAGAAACAGAAGACCAGGGGAGTGGAAGTTCCGTATTTTTAAACTTGTATCAACTTAACCCAATGGCCATAACCATTCAGTAATATAATGAGCCAGGGGATCTGCAGTCCATAGGACAATTCCAATAGCGTGAAGCTGTCCTTCAAAATACCAACTTCTGTTCCTTTATTCATTTTCCAGTAATCACTTGTGAGTAGTTTGGCAGTTGCCCCCAGAAACAAGTGAGAACAACTCATTAATTAAATTAACTCCAAGGTCAGACTGTGCTTTAGGCTAAAATTGAACTCTCCATCTGTTTCCCAACTCAAATCCTACTCAGCCATATTGACCAGTATAACTCACCAAAGATTATTAAATGAAATCTAATGGACAACATAAAGATCCTCCGTCGTACAACAGAGGCAATATAAAAGTATCCCAAATTTGCTGGCTATAAATTACCTTCACTATGATTCCAGAGACAAAAACGACAATAAAATCCTCCTCTTCTTACAAGTTAAAATCCAAACAGATATTAAAGATGAAATCCTCAAGACCCAATGGAGCAAAGAAGATACACACTTTTTAAAAAAAACTTGTAGTCAGTTTGTCATTATTTTTAAATTCATTACAGACAGTGCACCCCTTTACTGCCTAAACCCAGGGACAATAACCCCAACTGCCTTGTCCTTTGCATAGTCCTGATGGGAGGAAGTAGGTTCAATCCAGGGATGAAGGAACTAAGTTTAATTCAGAGGTAAAGTTATTAGAAGTTCACTTGGCTGTTGATTCAAGCTACAGTCTCCAACAATTCAGTCCATCGATTTACATCATTGATGTTCTGATCTCTAGTGTCTTCTTTTCTCATTGGGTTTTAGAACTCAGAGGGGGTGATGAAGGAGTGATTAATTATTACTCCTAAAAATGTCTTTAGGTCTGTTTAAAAACAAACCAAAAAAAGCCACTATAGTTTAGTAGTGGTTTGGGTTTTTTTTTTTTTTTAACTTAATCAGAGAATGAGCCTTTTATTTGGAGAGTATAAACCATTTACATTTATAATCATGACTGATGTGTTTGGATATTATTCCATCAGTTTGACTTCCGCTTTTTGATGTCACCAGATGCATTTAAAATCATTTTTGTCAAGTCTAATTGGTGGCAAGTCTTTTCTGCTAATTCACTAATTCTCTGTGTGGCTTTATACTGTGTAGGCTTTCAAACCATTTATATCAATATTTTACAGGTGCTCTTCCGGAATTGAAAGAAGAGAAGTCACAGCCACCACCAAAACCACCTTCTGGAGCTGTGGCAGAAACATTTAGAATCGTTAAGGACTTCCTCAGTGATGACGTTGTTAAAGCCACTCAAGCAATTTATCTGTTCGAACTCTCAGGTAAGGATAATATCTGGGAATGTGGTGCTTTTGTGAAATAAAGTAGGATATTTCTCTTGGAAGAAAATCAGCCTCCAGTGGCAATCACCTTGATAGTTGCCTATATCTAAAACCCTTAACCCTAGAATGTAGACATTAAAGAATAGTAAATACTGATTTGTATTTTAAGATCAGTGCATATGGACACATGTAAAATAAAATCTCATTACATAGACTTCCAGTGTTAAATAAATTTGGGGGCATGTAGTTGAGAGAAAATCCTAGTTAGGAGGGCATATGGATCCTGACTATGAGGTTTAACACAGTAATGTATCATCAGCCACGACACCCGGCCATTTTTATCTTTGAAATTATCGGAGTCAGTCTGCATGTAGTCAGCGTTCTTTTTTTTTTTTTTTTTTTTTTTTTTTTTTTTTTTTAAGATTTTATTTATTTATTTGACAGAGAGAAATCACAAGTAGGCAGAGAGGCAGGCAGAGAGAGAGAGAGAGGAGGAAGCAGGCTCCCCGCTGAGCAGAGAGCCCGATGCGGGACTCGATCCCAGGACTCTGAGATCATGACCTGAGCCCAAGGCAGCGGCTTAACCACTGAGCCACCCAGGCGCCCCGTAGTCAGCGTTCTTAAACTTCTCAATATTTTTCTTCTTTATACTGAAGAAGTGTATAGTATGTGTTAACTATACTATACACACATACTAATGATATTAACACATACTAATGATAGTTTTAAGAACTAGCTACCTCAGTCCCATTGAGTGCAACTTTGACATTATC
The DNA here is from genome assembly GCF_964662115.1 of Mustela nivalis. Lineage (NCBI taxonomy): Eukaryota > Metazoa > Chordata > Mammalia > Carnivora > Mustelidae > Mustela > Mustela nivalis. The sequence continues at coordinate 72,797,277 of NC_139032.1, forward strand.
AATTCTTTCATCCTTTGTCTCCTCAGTTTCCTCTCTTCTTCCTTTGCTCTCCGTAGAGCCCATGGTCCGTTGCTTTAATCACTCTCTTACCTATATCCTACATTTCCTGGCCTTTTTGTGCTTATGTCATCACCTATCAAAAGCCTTGTCCTGAATGAATCACACTGGCTGGCCCACAGTTGCATTCTGGCTGCTCAGTGCTCCTGGGGAAATGGAAAAACCCGTCACACTACCCAGTGGACCTGCACTAGTAGAAATTCTCATCAGCCTTCCTCAACTGGGCTCTAAGCAGCACCTCAGAATACTGTATTTCTGTGGTTGGCTTACTTTCTCATTTTCCACAGTGGCTGTTTTAAAACTTTTCAGTATTCCACAAACTTCCCATCTTTCTCCCTTTTACCACTTCCCTGCCAGTTTCAGCAAATAACCCCACCTCCTCTTTCACAGAGATAATACAAACTTGCAAAGTGCTTCAGCTTCCTGTCATCTGATAGCACATCAGTTGTTATGAGCATTATTCTTTCTTCCTTCCCAGTAGAACAGAGCTCAGCTCTAGATTTAAGCATCTCAAGTTTTAATGTTGTTACTGATCATCTGGGACCCTGCTAAAATGCAGTCTGATTCACCATGTCTCGGGTCTGAATTTTGCATTTCTGACAGGACTATAGTCCACAGATCGCACTTGGAGTAGCAAAGTTTTAGATCCCATTTCCTCTAGCCTCATCAGGGATTTTGTGCTGTGAATTACACCCTCTCACCTGTGTATCCTGCAGCCTACTTTCCAATGATAAAATCCTCAAAGTCTGTTCCATCTTTAAAACAAAACACAACGCCCCTAATCCCACTTCTTACCCCTACCATTCCTCTCCCTTGTAGAGCCAAACTTCATTTCATGTAGAGTTCACTCTACCGTAGTATCATATTTCTCCATTCTGCTGAATATGCTGTCACCAAGGTCCTCAGTGACCTCTGTATCATCAGTGGACCTTTGTCATTTTTACACTGTCACCACTCTACAGCATTTGAAGCTGTTGACCGTTCCTGCCTTCTGGAAAGGCTCCCGTCCTTGTCTTCCCTGACAGCAGCTCTCCTTGCTTTCCTGCTTTATCTGTAATCATCCTTGTCAGTTCCAGACTTGCCCTAGGAAACCTTAATCATTCACATGGCTTCAGTTGACCATAGGAAATGATTACTTAGGTTTCTGTATTTCTAGCCTAGTCAGACTTCATTTGACATTTTCACTTTGTTGGCGCAGAGATGCCTCAATCTGAAAATGTCTGAAGCAGCTCACCATTCCCAACACCTGGCTTGGACACTGCCTATTCAATCTGCTCTTCCTCAGTAGTCCTCTCTCAGTACAAAATACATCCACACTTACCCGGTTTCCTGAGCCAAAAACTAGCAAATCATTTCTTACGCACTCTGCATACCTTTTCCTCATCTTGTTCATTTACCGAGTTTTGTGTTTCTGCTTTGAAGTTATCTCTCAAATATGCCTACTTCTCCCTATTCCCACGGCCACAGTCCTGATCCAGGCACACATCCTCAAGTTCTCAAAGTACCCTCACAACCATCCTAACTTGCCTTTTGCATCCTCTTTATCCCTCTACAATATATTCTCCACCCTGATATTAGGGTGATTGATTTAAAATACCAGCCTTATGTCATTCCCTTTCCATGGCATATCCCTTACGATACTGACTTTATCGTAAGGGATATGCCATGGAAGGAGTAAGTACTTTGACTTGGCCCGCTGCCCCTGCCTCTGGACTGCTTCATGAGCTCATCTCATGCCACAGGTCATTCTCTTTCTACCTTCAGTCCTCCCACACTCGTTTCAGTTCCTCATTTGCCTAATTCTCACCTGACTTTCCAGTCTCACCTTCCATGGGGCTTGCCTGGCTCTGCTTTGTCTTGTGTAAGAACCATGTTACTTCAGGGACGTCAGAGCCTAGCCCCATGCCTGGCACGGAAATACTTAATAGTTATTGAATTTGATAGTGGCCTGAGGGTTTTAACCAGGAAAACAGCATTATGCAAAATTATTCTAACTTTAGCAACTATTAAGTTTAAGAAGAACAAGGCTTCTTCGGCATTGTTTTCTATATCTCTGTATTTTGTGCAGGTGAAGATGGTGGAACATGGTTTCTTGATCTTAAAAGCAAAGGTGGGAATGTCGGATATGGAGAGCCCTCTGAACAGGCAGATGTGGTGATGAGTATGTCTACTGATGACTTTGTAAAAATGTTTTCAGGTGAGTTTTAAATTTTATTAACTTACTGATTGTTCAGGGAAAATTTAGTTCTAACTTTATTCCTTTCCAAATAATCAAGACTTGTGTTCATAGCCATAGAATCTTAGCAGCTGTTGATGTTAAAGAGCACATAGTCTTCAGAAGGTGGGTCTTACTGTTTGGTTAAGTTCTTACTGTTCAGCCAACAATGGGAAAGTCGAAGTCAGAATTTCTTTTTTGCGTGACTGAGAAGCCCATAAGATAATCTTGAAAATAGAGAGGTGATTTAAAAGGACTCCTAGGTGGACTTTATTTCTACTGGTTGGACTAAGACATAGCCCCTTCCAATAACACCTGGGACACAGGAGGTGCTGAACTCAGCTGTACCTCATTTATTGAGAGTAAGGTCCTGCTTTGATCATGCCATGACTGTAACAGGAAACAGAGGCCCTCTCTCGTGGCTCCATGATCCTGCATTCTGTGGAATCCCTAAGCAAGAGAACCTTTTGTGTAGTCTTCTATTCTTCCCATGTACCTCTAACTGTGCCAGAGAATTTTAAGGATAATTTTTTCTATTTTCTACTCTTAGGATACTACTCCAAATGGTAATTACCACATGTATTTAGAAACAACACTTCAAACTAAAGCATTGTAACATTCTAACCAAAAAAATTCACTTAATGATCTGTAAATCTGATTAATTCTTTGTTCTGTTTTAATCTTTATACATTCCCAAAAATCATAGTGTGTACTCTGTGTCCTGTAGATCTTGCTTTCCAATTCCTTTTTTTTTTTTAACTTTTATTTATTTTTGAGAGAGAGAGCACACGAGCAGGGAGATGGGGCAGAGGGAGAAGCAGACTCGCTGCTGAGCAGGGTGCCAGATGCACTCAGAACTCCAGAATCACGACCCAAGCTGACGGTAGCTGCACTACCCACTGAGCCCCCAGACGCTCACTGCTTTCCAGTTCTAATCCAGGATGCTAATGGCCTACCTACCATCTGAGACAGTGTGTGTATGTTGCTAATCATTGAGGTCCCTTCAACTTTCCCTTTTATTTATTTTTTAAGATTTATTTATTTTAGAGTGCAAGAATGGGGGTAGGAGCAGAGGGAGAGAATCTTCCAGCAGACTCTGCACTGAGTGCACAGCTCAGTGCAGAACTTAGTTTTGCAACCCATGAGATCATGACTTAAGCTGAAACCAAGAATCAGACATTTAACTGACTGAGCCCCCCAGGTGCCCCAACTTTTTTTTTTTTTTTTTTTTTACAGTAGTGTAAATAACTCATGGTATAAAATCAGAAAATACAGTTAAGAAAAGAGCAAAACACAGGGGTGCCTGGGTGGCTCAGTGGTTTAAAGTCTCTGCCTTTGGCTCAGGTCATGATCCCACGGTCCTGGGATCAAGCCCTGCATTGGGCTCTCTGCTCAGCTGGGAGCCTGCTTCCATTCCTCCCTCTCTGCCTGCTTATAATCTCTGTCAAATAAATAAAATCTTTTAAAAAAGACACAGAATAAAAATAGTTCTTTTTATTTTTTTTTAAGATTTATTTATTTATTTTAGGGAGAGCATGTGAACAGGGGCAGGGGCACAGGGAGAGAAAATCTCAAGCAGTGTCTCTGCTGAGTGTGGAGCCCAACACGGACTGGATCCCAGGACCATGAGATAATGATCTGAGCTGAGACGAAGAGTCAGCCACCTACCCGACTGAGCCACCCAAGCACCCCTAAGCAAAATAAAGATACTTCTTTATCTCACTACTGAGAAGTCAACCATTAGTTGATTTTGGTTTAGAGTCATACATACTTTTGTGAATATGTATAAATATACACAAGTGCTTTTAAAAACAGGATTATAGCATTACCACTGTTTGGTGATCTTTTTCACTCACACATTATAACATCTTTCAGTGTTAATAACGATCTCTTCAGTTGTTTTCAGTAGTGCCTTTAGTGTTTCAGTATTCTAACAACTATGTCTTCATAAAACTTAAAGTGCTTTGGACATACGAGATGCTCAGTAAATGTTGGCAAATTTATATTTTATAAATAAGTAATATTTTGAACTTAAAGATCATTTAAAATAAAAATTATCAATTTCTAAACTGAAATAACAATAATTACAACTAATATGCATTGTGTGGTTACTATGAGTTAAGCAATTTAACAAGCAATGCTTTGAGATAAAATGTTTTCTCCATTTTATAAAAATGAAGACTGAGGCACCAGTGGATTAAACAATAAACTCAAGATCACACAGTGAAGAAATGTTGAAGTCAAAATTTGAATCCAAGCTTTTAGGCTCATGCTCTTATTTAATCATGATGCTACTCTGCCCTCCAAAGGTGAAAAAAGTCAAATGACTTATTAAATTTAATTTTATTATGTAACATCAACCTATAATAATGGGTTTTCCAGGGGCGCCTGGGTGGCTCAGTGGGTTAAAGCCTCTGCCTTCAGCTCAGGTCATGATTTCCGGGTCCTGGGATTGAGTCCCGCATGGGACTCTACTTGACAGGCAGCCTGCTTCCTCCTCTCTCTCTGCCTGCCTCTCTGCCTACTTGTTGTGATCTCTCTCCATCAAAAAAATAAGTAAAATCTTTTTTAAAAAAATAATGGGTTTTCCATTTATATCTGTCTGTGAATGTGCTTCTGTGTTGACTGTGGGAAGTCAGATAAATGAGTAACTAAAAGAAAAAAATATATTCTTACAAGATTTCCTTTTTTTTTTTTTTAAGATTTTATTTACTTATTTGACAGAGATCACAAGTAGGCAGAGAGGCAGGCAGAGAGAGAGGAGGAAGCAGGCTCCTGCCTAGCAGAGAGCCCCATGTGCGGGGCTCAATCCCAGGACGCTGGGATCATGACCTGAGCCAAAGGCAGAGGCTTAACTCACTGAGCCACCCAGGCGCCCCTCTTAAAAGGTTTCTTACATTGACAGTGATTTACTTCTGCTTCTTATGTCCTTTTGTTCCTACTCTTCATCCCATCTTCTCTCCTTTGAAGGGGCACAGTTTAGACCTTATATCCTAGTATGGTTTCTCTTTTAAGAAACCACAGCCAGGGGTTCCTGGGTGTCTCAGTGGGTTAAAGCCTCTGCCTTTCGCTCAGCTCATGATCCCAGGGTCCTGGAATTGAGCCCTACATCGGGCTCTCTGCTCAGCAGGGAACCTGCCCCCCCCAACGCCTGTCTCTCTGTCTACTTGTGATCTCTGTCTGTCAAATAAATAAATAAAATCGAAAAAAAAGCCTAGCCATTTCTGACCTAATTTATATAGTGGATACTTTATAAATAAACTTCAAGCAACTAGTACTCATCTAATCAAAATCTCCTTTTGGCCAGTAGAGGCCACTGTAGGGTAAAACATTTTCATAGAAAGAAAACTGTAGGGGATTGATTACCTGTTTAATGTATAGAGAGGAGATATTATATATAGGATATTGTGCTTACTAGCTATTTTTAAAGTTATTTTAAAAACAGTTTTATTGAGGGACGCCTGGGTGGCTCAGTTAGTTAAGCAGCTGCCTTCAGTTCAGGTCATGATCCCAGCGTCCTGGGATTGAGTCCCACATTGGGCTCCTTGCTCGGCAGGGAGCCTGCTTCTCCCTCTGCTTCTCCCTGTCATTCTGTCTGCCTGTGCTTGCTCTCTCTCCCTCTTCTCTCTGACAAATAAATAAAATCTTAAAAAAAAAAACAGTTTTATTGAGGTATAATTTACATGTCATAAAATCCACCCAGTATAGATTTATAGAGTTGTACAGCCATCACGTATAATCTAGTTGGAGAAATTTCCGTCACCCCAGAAAATTCTTTCATGTCTCTTTGTAATCATTCCCCATCTTTACCCTCAGCTAGCCAAACGCTGATTTGCTTTCTGTCTCTTATAGATTTCTGGGTAGTTGATACAAATGAAATACACAGTGTATAGTCGTTTGTATCTGTCTTCACTTACCATAAGGCTTTTGAGATTCATCCATTTATGTTGTAGCATGTATCAGTAATTCATTTCCTTTTTATTGCTGAATAGTATTCTACTGTGTGGCTATTCTACATATTACTTATCCACTCACCAGCTGGTGGGCATTTGGATTATTTTAGGTTTTCAGCTGTTATGAATATGCTGCTCTGAGTATGGTCATGCATGTATTTGGGTGGTTGTATATTCTCATTTCTCTTAGATAGATTCCTAAGAGTGGAATTGGTGGGTCATATGGTAAGTTGATAGCTTTTTGAGAAACTGTCAAACCATTTGCTAAAGTGGCTGTACTGATTTTACCTTCTCTTTAGTAATGTGTGAAGGCTCAGTGGCTGTACTGATTTTACCTTCTCATTCGTAATGTGTGAAGGCTCCCATTTCTCCAAATTCTCACCAAAACTTATTAGTGTTTGTTTGTTTGTTTGTTTGAACAGCTTTATTAAGGTGTACTTGACAAAAGCTATATATATTTAAGGTATAAAACAATGATTTGATGCATGTGTATATATATACATTGTTAAATTACTGTAGTCAAGGGCGCCTGGGTGGCTCAGTGGGTTAAGCCGCTGCCTTCGGCTCAGATCATGATCTTAGGGTCCTGGGATCGAGTCCCGTATCAGGCTCTCTGCTCAGCAGGGAGCCTGCTTCCTCCTCTCTCTCTGTCAAATAAATAAATAAAATCTTTAAAAAAAAATTACTGTAGTCAAGTTAATTAACACATTTGTCATTCCACATAATTACCTTTTTTATGTTTGTAGTGAGAAGGTTTTAAGATCTACTCTTAGCAAATTTCAAATATGCAATATAGTATTATTATTTTTTTTTTAAAGATTATATTTATTTATTTGACAGAGAGAAATCACAAGTAGGCAGAGAGGCAGGCAGAGAGAGAGAGAGGAAGCAGGCTCCCTGCTGAGCAGAGCGCCCGATGCGGGACTCGATCCCAGGACCCTGAGATCATGACCTGAGCGAAGGCAGCGGCTTAACCCACTGAGCCACCCAGGCGCCCTGCAATATAGTATTATTAACCGCAGTCACCATGCTGTGCATTAGATCCCCAGGAATTATTCATCTTAGAGCTGAAAGTTTGTACCCTTTGACCAACATCTCCCCATTTTTCTCACTCCCAACTCTGGCTACCACCATTTTACTCTCCGTTTCTGGATTCCACTGTAAGTGAGATCACACATACTTGACTTTCTGGGTCTAGGTCATGTTGTCACAAATGGCAGTGTCTTTGGTATTATAGCCATTAGAGTGAGTGTGGTGGTATCTCATTGTGATTTTAATTTGTATTTCCTTAATGTTGAGCAGCTTGTAATGTGCTAAATAGCTATTTACATTGATGAACTGTTCAAAACTTGCTCATCTTTAAATCGACTTGACTTTTTTTATTAAATTGCAAGATTCTTTATAAATTCTAGATGTATGTGATTTGCAAAAATCTTCTCTGTGACTTATCTTTTCATTTTCTTTTTTTGTTGTTGTTCTTAAAGATTTTATTTATTTATTTGACAGACAGAGATCACTAGTAGGCAGAGAGGCAGGCAGAGGTGGTGGGGGGGGGCGGGGGGAGGCTCCCTGCTGAGCAGAAAGCCGGACAGGATCCCAGGACTCTGAGATCATGACCTGAGCCAAAGGCAGAGGCTTTAACCCACTGAGCCACCCAGGAGCCCCTCTTTTCATTTTCTTAATGATGTCTTTTGAGTTATGAAAGTTTTTTAGATTTGATAAAGTCTAATCCATCAATTCTCTCTCTCTTTTATGGTTCATGCTTTTTCCCCTAAGTATTTTATTCATGCTATTGTGAATGGAATTATTGTCTTTAATTTTATTTTTAAATTATCTCTTCCTAGTATACATAAATACAGTTAATTTTTATGTATTGATTTTGTATCCTGTGAAAAAATGGTGAAGCTATTTGGACCTGGGATTTTTTGTTGGAACATTTTTAATTACTAATTCAGTTTATTGTTATATGTAACAGTCACTTTTATTTTTTTAACAGCTTTATTGAGGAATAATTCACTTATCATACAATTCATCCATCTAAAGTGTACAGTTAAGTAGTTCTTAGCATATTCACAGGTATTTGCAGCCAGTAAAAAAGCCAGGAGTAAAAGCACCACAGTTGCTTTTAGAACGTTTTCATCACCTCAAAAAGAAACTGTTTACCCATTTGCTGTTAACCTCATATCCCCTATCAACCTGCTTTCAGCTCTAAGCAACCACTGATCTACTTTTTGTCTCATAGTTTCCCTTTTCTGGACTTTCATTTGAACAGAATAGTATAATATGTGATTTTTTTGTGACTAGCTTCTTTCAGCATGTTTTTTCTTTTAGTATGTGTTCAACTTTCACTTTTTTTTTTTTTTTTAAGATTTTATTGGAGAGAAAGAGTGCATGGGGGGTGGGGCAGAGGGAAAGGGAGAAGCAGGCTCCCCTGATGTGGGGCTCAATCCCAGAAGCCTGGGATCATGACCTGAGCCGAAACCAGACTCTTAACCAACTGAGCCACCCAGGCACCCCCAAATTTCATTCTTGATGTAGAATGTATTGATACTTACTTTTTTCTTTTTTTCAAAAATGGAGATTGAATTCATATAACATATGATTAACCATTTTAAAGTATATACTCTTCAGTGGTATTTAATTTAGTGATGCACAGTCCTGTGCAAACATCACTTGTTTATTTCAAAACTTACTCATCGCCCCCAGAAGAACACACCATGGCATGTAAGTAACACTCTTCATTCTGGCCTCCCCCATGCCCTGGCAACAAGTCATATGTTTTTCCTCTTTCTCTTTATGGATTTGCCTATTCTAGATAGTTCATATAAATGGAATCATACAAAATAAAACCTTTGTGTGTGGCACCTTTCATTTGGCATAACGTTTTCAAGGTTCATCTAAGTTATAGCATGTATCAGTACTTCATTGATTTTTATGACTGAATAATATTCCATCATAGAAATATGCCATAATTAGTTTATCCTTTCACCTGTTAGCAGACATTTGGGTTATTTCCACTCTTTGGCTCTTATGAGTAATGCTGCTGTAAACATTTGTGTCCAAGTTTCTGAGTGGACTTAGGTTTTCATTTCTCTTGTATTGCTGGGTCATGTGGTAAATCTATGTTTCACTCTTTGAAGAACTGCTAAACTTTTCCCCAGCAGCTCTGCCTTGACATTCCTACCAGCAGTTGTGTGAGGTTTCTGTTTCTTTGTGTTCTTGCCCTTCCCAGCACTCCTTATTTTCGTTTTTGTTTTAATAGCCATCCTAGTGGGTGTGAAGTGATACCGCATGTGGCTTTGATTTCCATTTTCCTAATGACTAATGATGTGTTCAGCATTTTCTCATGTGCTTATTGGTTACATGTACATCATCCTTGAAGAAACATCTCTTTGGGTTCTTTGTACATTTTAATTGGGTTGTCTTTTTTTTTTTACTGAGTTTTAAGAATTCTTTATAGAGCTCAGATATAAAGAGGATATCCTTTATGAAGTGTATTATTTGCAGATATGGTCTCTCAGTTTTTTGGGTTATCTTTTCACTTTTTTGATGATATAGTTTGAAACACAAAAATTTTTATTTTGATGAAGTCCATTTTGTGGATTTTTTTCTTCTGTTGCTTGTGCTTCCATTGTCATATCTAAGAATCTTAAACCTGTTTTAAAGATTTGCGATTTACTCTTAAAAAAAAGATTTATTTATTTACTTATTTGACAGAGAGAGAGACAGCGAGAGAGGGAGCACGAACAGGAAGAGGGGGAGAGGGAGAAACAGGATCTTCACTGAGCAGGGAGCCCGACGTAGGGCTCAATCCTAGGACCCTGGGGATCATGGCCTGAGCTGAAGGCAGATGCTCAATGACTGAGCCACCCAGCACCCTAAGGGTTTTTTGTTTTGGGGGTTTTTTTAAGAGAGAGAGGTTGGGGGCAGAGGGAGAGGGGTTTTTTTTTGTTTTGGGGTTTTTTTTTTAGAGAGGGAGGTTGGGGGCAGAGGGAGAGGAAGAGAGAGAATCTTTTTTTAAAGATATTACTTATTTTTTTGAGAGAGCATGAGTGGGAAGGAAGGGACAGAGAGAGAAGCCAACTCCCCACTGAGCAGGGAGCTGGAGCCAAAGGTGGTGCTCAATCCCAGGACCCAAGGTCATGACCTAAGTCGAAAGCAGATGCTTAACTGACTGAGCCACCCAGGTGCCCCAAGAGAGAATCTTAAGCAGACTCCATGCCCAGCGCAGAGCCTGACATGAGACTTGATCTTACAACCCTGAGATCATGACCTGAGTCAAAATCAAGAGTCAGACACTTAACTAACTGAGCCACCCAAGCACCCCAGAGGGTTTTTATCTTATTTAATATTTTTAAAGATTTCTTTATTTATTTTAGAGAACACAGAGGAGAGGGGCAGAAGGACAGGGGAGAGAGAAACTCAAGCAGACTCTACACTGGGACCCAACATGGGGTTCAGTTGCACAAACCCGAGATTACAACCTGAGCCAAAACCAAGAGTCTGACACTTAACTGATTGCACCACCCAGGGGCCCCTATTTTTATTTTTTTAAGATTTTATTTCTTAAAATAATCTCTGCACCCAACAGTGGAGCTCAGACTTACAATCCTGAGATCAGAAGTCACTTGCTCTTCTGACTGAGCAAGTCTGGCACCCCTTTTTTGAGGGTGTTTAGATTTAGCTCTCCCATTTAGGTCTCTGACCCATTTTGAACTAATATTTGTATATGGTGTGTACATAGAAGTACAAGTAGAAACCTAACCTCATTTGTTTGGACGTGGAGATCCATTTATCCCAGCATTTCCACTCCCACATTCAAAAGAAAATAGACCCTCAAATATATATATATACATGTTCATAGCAGCACTGTTCACAATAGGCAGAAGGTGGGAAAAACCCCGGATGGCCATCAACGGATGAATCAATAAGTTATTTGTGTGTGTGTAATGAAATATTATTCAGCCATAAAAAGAAATGAAGTACTTATTCATCATACAATGTGGATGAACCTTGAAAACTTAATAAGCAAAAGAAGCCTGACAAAAGATCACATAGTGTATGAATTCTTTCATATGAAACACTAAAATAGGTAAATTCATAGAAACAGAAAGCTGATTGGTGGTTGCCAGGGTCTAGAAGGAGGGGAATTGTTAATACATAGTGGGTAGAGGGTTTCCTTTTGGGGGATGGAAATGTTTTGGGACAAGATAGAGGTAGTGGTTGTACGATCTTGTGACTATACTTAAATTTAAGTTCTGAATTATTCACTTTAAAATGGTTAATTTTGGGGCGCCTGGGTGGCTCAGTGGGTTAAGCCGCTGCCTTTGGCTCAGGTCACGATCTCAGGGTCCTGGGATCCAGTCCCGCATCGGGCTCTCTGCTCAGCAGGGAGCCTGCTTCCTCCTCTTTCTCTCTCTGCCTGCCTCTCTGCCTACTTGTGATCTCTCTCTGTCAAATAAATAAATAAAATCTTTTAAAAAATGGTTAATTTTATGTCATGTGAATTTCACCTCAATCTTTAATGTACCTATTTTTATTTTATTAATAATTTTTGGGACAGGGCGCCTGGGTGGCTCAGTGGGTTAGGCCGCTGCCTTCGGCTCAGGTCATGATCTCAGGGTCCTGGGATCGAGTCCCGCATCGGGCTCTCTGCTCGGCAGGGAGCCTGTTTCCTCCTCTCTCTCTCTCTGCCTGCCTCTCTGCCTACTTGTGATCTCTCTCTGTCAAATAAATAAATAAAATCTTTTAAAAAAAAATAATAATAATAATTTTTGGGACATCTGGGTGGCTCATTTGTTACGTGTCTGCCTTTGGCTCCAGTCATGATCCCGGGGTCCTGGGATCAAGCCCCCACACAGGCCTTCCTGCTCAGCAGGAAGCCTGCTTCTCCCTCTCTCACTCCCCCTACTTGTGTTCCTTCTCTTGGTGTCTCTGTCTGTCCAATAAATAAAATCTTCAAAAAAATTGTTTTGTAAGTAATCTCTACAGCCAACATGGGGTCTGAACTCATGACCCCAAGATAAAGAGTTACACACTCCACTAACTGAGCCAGCCAAGTGCCCCAAATTATGTATTTTTAAAAGGTGTTCTTTGGCCTTTCCCCCTTCCACAGCACAGAAGTGATCACCTTCAGGTCTCTTTGGTATCTCTTTCATTGTGTAACTGCATCTTTTCCAAAGTAATCATATTTCTCAATGTTAGATATGTATTTACACTGTTTTGTTTAGATTCACTAATCTAAAGACTGATAAGTGAGATTTAAGTCCTCTTACAGCACCTTGATGTTGCTTTACCTGCCCCTTACCCACCCCCCCCCCAATATAATTCTATCACTATTTTTGCTTAAATCAATACTTAGGTTTAAATGATTATGATTCTGGTATAGTTTGCTGCTGAGTCAAATAGTATACTATTACTATGTTTCTTCTCAGAGAACTTTTCTTTTTCCTGGACATAAATAATTGTCCTATTCCCCCCCCCCACTAAAATAGGTATAAAGTAACTAAGCAGAATCTTTCTGTACTCTTCCCACAACCTTTTGATACAGTTTTACACTCTGCCAAATGTGTTAGGTTACCTGTCGGTCTGCTTTTTTCCTGGAGCTCTTTGTCTTGTTATAATAGATAGATAGACTTATTAAGCCTGCTACACAGCTGTGATCCTAGCAATTTTTAACTCTCTTCTGCACTGAATGTCTTGATTTCCTATGTCCCATGTTCTTTCTTGGTTTATATCCTCTTTTGGTTACACACATTCTCCAGTAGCTTCATGAGACAAGATACATAAGAGGCAGTATTTTGTGAGTATCTAAAACTACTTGTATTCTACCAACACATTATTTGGCTGGGTAGAGCTTTTTGGGTTGAAACTCATTTTTCTTCAGAAATGTGAGGCCAGGGGGTGCCTGTGGCTCAGTTGGTTTAAGTGCCTAGCTCTTGATTTCTGTACATGTCATGATCTGAGGGTTGAGGGATCGAGCCCCACATTGGTCTCCATACCAATTGGTCTTCACACCAATTGGTGTGAAGTCTGTTGGAGTTTCTTCCCCTTTCCCTCCGCCTCTGCTCCTTTCCCTGCTCACATGCTTTCTGTCTCTATCAAATCAACAAATGAATAGACTCATAAAAAAAAAAAAGAATCATGAATCTATTGCTCCATCTTCTAAGATTACCTTTGAGAATTGAATGATACCTTTTTTCTTAATCTTTTGGATCCATCCTCTCTTCTTTCTAAAAACTTTGAAATCAGAATGCTCTCTTTCTCTCTTGTGGTTTGAAATTTCATCATGATGCAAGGTAGTGTGGTCTTTTTTTCTTTTTTTCTTTCATTTTCCTGGGTACCTGATAGGTTCCTTGGGAATGTATCTTAAATTCTTTCTTTTTTTTTTTTTTTTTAAAGATTTTATTTATTTATTTGACAGAGAGAGATCACAAGTAGGCAGAGAGGCAGGCAGAGAGAGAGAGAGAGGGAAGCAGGCTTCCTGCGGAGCAGAGAGCCCGATGCGGGGCTCGATCCCAGGACCCTGAGATCATGACCCGAGCCGAAGGCAGCAGCCCAAACCACTGAGCCACCCAGGCGCCCCTTAAATTATTTCTTTGATATTTCTTTCAGTTCTCACTTTCTAGAGAAAACATATGATCTTTGATTCAATCTTTGACCGTCTCCTTCTTGTATTGCATATGCCTTAATATAACTTTTTTACTTTGGGAGAGATTGGCTCACCTTATTTTTACCTACCATGTTTTTTTAATGAGTAAGGAGAAACTTTATTTGGAAAGAGTATTATGGGGGTGGTGCATGGAGAGAGACTTTTGTAGTAGTAGGAGGGGGATGGTAGCAATGGAGAAGACCTCTGTGACCAGAGGATCTACAAGTGCCTCTCACCTATTGTATTTTAATATTATCTCTCAAATTTTTAACTTCTAGGATTTCACCATGTGGTCACTGTTTCTTCTTCTCTTACTGCCCCTTTTTCACTCACTGGATCCCATTCCATTTCCCTTCTACTGTTTCTCTCCCTCTCATTCTCCCTCCCCTACCCATTTAGGTTGTCTCCTCTATTTTCTCCCTCTTCCCTGCACTTCTCTTCTTCCCCCTTTCTCCAGTATTCTCTTGATTCATTGCTTTTATATGTTCTCTTATCCATAAGGACACAAACTGTGAAATTTTTTATTTTTTTACTTTGTTTAGCTTTCTTCAGTGCCTGCCAAATGGCTTTTATCTCTTTTTGTTTTTTTGTCTCCATTTGATGTCCATTTGTCTTTATAGGCAGGGCTCCATAAAGCTGGAGAAGCTGTGTATGTGTGAGCACGGCTTGTGGTCTCCTGGGTTGTGAAACCCAGCAGTGAAGCAGGGTGACAGAATAGGGACCCTGTTTTTCAGCAGAAAAGCTCCCAGATGTTAGTGTTTGTTAAATTTTTGGAGGAGCCATTCTGTTCCTGTAAAGAACAAAGATTTTCCTGTCTTCTGTATAAATCAAAACTATCCCTTGGTTTATGATTTGTAAATTTAGGTATTTAACATCACATTTCCGTGGAGCAATGTACACCTGCTTATTCGTTAAAGAATTGGGCTTGATTCTTTCTATCCTTAAACAAACTATAATGCTTTGTTACAACCCCTACATTGAATAATTTAAAGGTGTTTAATATCTCAACATGTATAAATACATTAACACATGCTTTTTTTTTTTTTTCCTACAAAGAGCCCATTTTTGTGTGGGCAAGTAGAAGTTTACTAATGCACCAGACACATATCGTGCCTGCTGGAGATATCTATATATATAAATTAGCATCATATAGCTCAGAAAACTATTAAGAATTAGGGGCACCTGGGTGGTTCCATTGGTTAAGCGTCCCAACTCTTGATTTAGGCTCAGGTTGTGATCTCAGGGTCATGGGATCGAGCCCCACGTTGGGCTTCATGCCCAGCTCAGGGTCTGCTGGAGATTCTTTCCTTCTCCTTTATCCTCTGCCCCTTCCCCTGCTCACATGTGTGCATTCTCTTTGTCTCTCTCTGTCAAATAAATAACATCTTTAAAAAAAAAGAAAAAAGGAATCTGAAACACTTGGCTTTGAAATCCAGTGTGTCGTATATAAGCTGTGGGTGACGTTGGGCAAGTCAGAATATTCTCTGAGCCTCAGTTTCCTCATTATTTGCGCTGGGTGCCTGACCATGTACTAGCACTGGAATAAGAGTAGCAAATACAGACTCCTCCCTCCATGGAGCTTCTGTTCTTTTATGTTGTTAATGACTACAGTTCTGCTGTAATGCTCCCGTTTTACATCCTGGCATTTCTGTGCTAACACATACTTTTGTTGCCCATACACTATGTTTTTAATGATAACTTCTTAAGAATATTATATGCATTTATACCTTTTGGTTTTTTAAAAAATCTAAACCTGAAATGTTAAAAGTTTAATGAACTGTATAATAGATTGGAAAATTAACTAAAATAGTATTTGTTTACTACAGTTCATCTGAGGGCTGTGTATCCTTTAATGTTCTGTAACTGGTGTGTAAATGTTGCATCTTCATCTTTTTGGTATAATCTTTGCTGATTGTTTTTACATTATGTCATATTATAAGATATTGTTAACATCTAAGTCTAGGAATTGGGATTCCCAAGATATTGATTAAAAAAATTCTGGAATAGAAACTTGTGCACTTCAGAGGATTATAGAACTCAAGAAGGTTCTTCTTATAATGCATGTTCTTGAAGTGGTATCTCCCTAAGGGTAATGGTTGTTTTTCCTTCTCTCATTTTCTCATTTTAGGGAAACTAAAACCAACAATGGCATTCATGTCAGGAAAATTGAAGATTAAAGGAAACATGTCCCTAGCAATCAAATTGGAGAAGCTAATGAATCAGATGAATGCCAGGCTGTGAAGGAGAAGGGGAAAAAAAATGTCAGTCACTAAGCTCAAAAAGTAAAAGGAATCAACAGTTAAAATCTGTTTTCTTCCCTTTCATATTATAAGGATATGCAAGTTTGTTCTGGAAAAAATAGAATTTCTGTATCTATAAGACTTGAAATTGTAATTAAAACAGCTAGTTAATCTAACCTAAACTTCATTAAGTGGAATTCTAAGAAAGCCTGACTATTGAATTTTGTGAGTTTTGCCCTCTGAGAGCTAGATTTCATTCATTGTGGGGAAGGTATGGTGAACAATTAATCAGGTTCAAACAGTAAAATTAGCTCTTTTCAGCACATCTTCCCATAGAAAAGGAGGTTAATCTCTTTTAAATTTTTCAGTTTGGGATTGTATGCTAATGAAATCTTAACGATATTTTTGATTTTTATATACTTGTGTTAAGGAAGATCTTCTATAATGTATTTTCACAGAAATCACATAAATTACCTTAATAAATACTGTTTGTGAAGACTAATGAAACAAAAACTGTTTTTCATCCTAACTAGCTTTCCAGGTATAAGTTACCTATTATTAATACAATTCTGCTAATGTAATTCAGTATGTATCCTCTTGCTAAATGTATAAAAAGCCTTAAAATAAAATACTTTCTCTCCAGAAGTATGGACTTGGTCACAGTGTTTTATTTATTTATTATTTATTTATTTATTTGACAGACAGAGATCGCAAGTAGGCAGAGGCAGGCAGAGAGAAGAGGAAGCAGGCTCTCTGCTGAGCAGAGAGCCCAATGCGGGGCATAGATCCCAGGACCCTCGGATCATGACCTGAGCCAAAGGCAGAGGCTTTAAACCACTGAGCCACCCAGGTGCCCCGGTCATAGTGTTTTAAAAAGAGAACATCAGAATAGATTGTTGTTGAGCACTGAATTGTCAACCTACCAGATTCGTTTGTTGAAATACACACACATGTCCCCCCATGTACCTCAGACTTTCTGTATTTGGAGGTAAGGCCTTGAAAGAAGTGATTAAGTTAGAAGAGGTGGGCTCTAATCCAGTCTGACTGGGGTCCTTCAAAGAAGAGGAAGTTTGGAGATAAAAGACTAGGGATGCACACACAAAGGAATGACCATGTGAGGACCAGTGGGAAGACAGTCATCTGTAAAGCAAGGACAGAGGCCAGAGAAGAAACCACATCTACCAAAACTCCTGTTCTCTAGAACTGGAAGTTGTCTGTTGATGTAGCCACCCAGTCTGTGGTATCCTGTTTTGGCAGCCCCAGCAAACTCATACAATGGTTTGTTTTTCTTTCTTTCTTTCTTTTTTTAAAGCTAAGGTTTAAAAAAAAGTCCTTTCCTTTCACTTTAATCAGTTAAAAATACTTGCTCGGTGTAATTCTTTCACTTCTCATCTTTCATTCTCTAATATTACTGTGCTTAATTCTGACATTTCCTAGAATCGTAATGTTAGAAGCATTTAATGTCTATTTTACACATGAGGAAACAGGATCAGAGAATGGGAAAAGACGAGCCCAAGGCCAAAATTAACAAAATCCCTATCCAACAAAAATCTCCTAGGACATTAGCCTTGAATAGAATCTGAAGGCTTGACTTGCCCATCCAGAAGCCCAGATGGATTGCCTTTGGGGTGACAGCCTCACAGTTACCTTTGTACGTGCGGGTCATTCCTAGCTGTCTGAAGATTCTGGTCACGTGTTGCCAGCAGACTTGTATTCCACTGAAGTCTATCAAAGCCGCCTTCCTTTGCATTCTCCAAACAGTATCAAAGCTTTGGGAAAATGAAAATATTGGGAGACAGGAGTTCTGGGTGCTAGTCACTAAAACATGAAGAGGCCTTGGGATATTGGGGAAAAATATTTTTGTAGGGCCCTGGTTTTCACGTCTGTAACTGAAGGAGTTGGATTAGATCATCTGAAGCCCCTTTGCGGTCATTATTGCTAAGAAGTACCAGACAGGTTTAGCGTAGCCTATCAGAAATAAAGGTAGGGGCACCTGGGTGGCTCGGTGGGTTAAAGCCCCTGCCTTCGGCTCAGGTCATGATACCAGAGTCCTGGGATCAAGCCTGGCTTCAGGCTCTCTACTCAGCGGGGAGCCTGCTTCCTCCTCTTTCTCTATTTCTCTTTCTACTTGTGATTTCTCTGTCAAATAAATAAATAAAATATTTTTAAAAAGAAAAAAAAAAGATATAAAGGTAGCCACACCTAGATTCCTGAAGCCTCTCTTGCAACATTCCCCAGATACCTTAATGAATTCATGTGTTCCCTGTCCCTGGATCTTATCCATTAACTGCACTGAAGTAGAATCACCCAGAAGTTGTGAAGGCCATTTTGTGAGTCGTCCAGCAGGCAGTTGAACCCTATTTCTGAAATGAAATGGTGTGGAGGGAAATCAAGCCCATGAGTCTTGTTAGTGATTTAGTGAAAGTATTATGTGTGTATGTATTTTTTATTTTTTTTAAGATTTTATTTATTTGACAGAGATAACAAGTAGGTGGAGAGGCAGGCAGAGAGAGTGAGGGAAGCAGTCTCTCTGCTGAGCAGAGAGCCTGATGCGGGGCTCGATGCCAGGACCCCAAGATCATGACCCGAGACAAAGGCAGAGGCTTTAACCCACTGGGCCACCCAGGTGCCCCTATTTATTTATTTTTAAAGATTTTATTTATTTGACAGAGCACAAGTAGGCAGAGTGGCAGGCAGAGGGAGAGGCTCTCTGCCAAGCAGGGAATCTGATGTGGGACTCGATTCTAGGACCCTGGGATCATAACCCGAGCCGGAGGCAGCCGTTTAATGACTGAGCCACCTAGGCGCCCCTGAGTGATATTATTTAGATGTTATTTTTAAAATGGTTTATTGCTAGTAATCCTGTATTTCACCAAATCCCCTTATATAGTGCCTCTTAAACAAGCCTCTTAAGTAGAAGAAAAAAGTCTGTTCCCTCTACCTTTACGTTTTCAGCTGGGGTGTTGTAGTGAGTATGAACCTTTAATAAATAAAGTGTAATAAATGAATAAATAAATAAATAATATGTAGTAAGTGCAAACCCCTACTAAATGAAAAACAGGCAAAAGGAACAAAATACAAACTAACCACATAGCAAATAAGCCTAGACTATATGCATGTAGTGATAACCATATAGCAAATAAGCCTAGACCATATGCGTGTATGATAAGATTAGCACGGAGTAACAAATTGTAAATATTTTTTTGACTTGTGCGAAATATCGTAAACCAAGACATGTTTACGACGTGTGTATGTTTTTGGTGTGTAAGCATAAGAAAAACAAGTGATGTAATGTGTGTATGAAGGAGACTTAGCACAGTATACAAAGAGACATCGGGTTGGACTGAGGTGAAGCGAGTTCCCTGTCAGGAGGACATCATCTCCAGTGCTACCGACGCCCCGACAGTTTCGTTGCCGACCACTCGCTGGCTATCCATCTCAACTTCTGCGGTGACCTCTCTGTCTAGATTGTGAGGCGACGTCTCCTTCTCTGTGACAATGTCAGCGGACCGTGACCGGGCCATGATGGTGCGGACCTCGTCCCAATAAAGATCAAGTTAGTTACATCATATCCATCTCTCTATCTCTTCTTTACACGTTGCAACCTCCTGGCGGGACGCAGGGGTTTTGCTCGCCACAGGTGTCCTGTAAATTAGATTAGCAAAAGATAGCTTAACAAGAAGAAATTGAAGTTTTCTAACATGTGCTTTACAAATATACATGGGAGTATTCAGACATGAGTATCTCCAAGGTTTGTTTGGTTAAAACTTGAGCTTATATATCATCTCAACAAAAGAACAATACATTTTTTGGCAAATAATATGAAAGAAAAGAACTTTGAGTTTCTTAAAGTGGCAAATTGTGCCAAGGAAAATATATGGTAGTAAGTTTAGTTTTATAATAGACTGCCAAACTGTCTTCCAAAGTGGCTGTGCCATTTTGCATCTCCCCCAACAATGACGTTGTGTTCCTGTTGCTTCACATCCTCTTTAGTATCTGGTATTGTCAGTGGTGTGAATTTTGGCCATTCTAACAGGTGCGTCGTGGTATCTCCTTTCAGTTTGCAATGTTGAACATCTTTTCATATGCTTACTTGCCTCTGTATCTTCTGTAGTAAGGTGTCTGTTAAGCTTTTTGGCCCAGTTTTAAATTAAATTGTTTTCTTACTGTTGCATTTTAAGAGTACTTTGTGTATTTTGGAAAACACTCCTTTATCATAGGTCTTCAGCAAATATTTTCTCCCAGACTGGGACTTGTTTTCTTATTCTCTTGACATTGCCTTTTGCAGAGCAGAAGCTTTTCATTTAAAAAAATTTTTTTAAGTTTATTTATTTTAAGTAATCTCTACTCAGTGTGGGGCTCGAACTCACAACCCCAACCAAGATCAAGAGTTACATGCTCATCTGACTAAGCCAGCCAGGCACCCCGTAGTTTTTCATTTTAATGAAGTTTTTCATTTTAATGAAGTCCAGCTTAGCAATCACTTCTTTCATGGATTTTACCTTTGGTGTCATATCTAAAAACTCATTGCCATACCCGAGGCCATCTAGGTTTTCTCCTGTCATTTTCTAGGAATTTCATAGTTTTGCATTTGACATTTAGATCTGTGATCTATTTTGAGTCAATTTTTGTGAAAGGAGTAAAATTGTTCCGATTCACTTTTTAAAAAAAAATTTTTGGCATGTGGATATCCAGTCCTAGCACCATTTGTTGAAAAACAAAACAAAACAAAACACTGTCTTCTCCTTTGTCAAAGATCAGTTGACTGTACTTATATGGATCTATTTCTGGGTTCTCTGTTCTGTTCCACTGATCTATTTGTTTATTCCTTCGCCAATACCACGCTGCTTGGTGACTGCAGCTATAGGGTAAGCTACTGTAAGGTAGTATCAGTCCTCCACCTTTGTTCTTCTTCAATACTGAGTTGGCTGTTCTGGGTCTTTCACCTCTCCATGTAAGCTTTAGAATCAGAGTACCTGGCTGGCTCAGTTGGTGAGGCATGTGACTCTCGATCTTACGGTTGTGAATTCAAGCCCCACACTGAATGTAGAGCTTACTTAAAATGAAAAATAAAAAGAAAACAAAAGTACAAGTATTTCTCAATTAAAAAAAAAAACTTAGAATCAATTCGTTAATACCACAAAATAATTTGCTGAGATTTTGATTGGCATTCCACTGAATCCATATATTGGTATGGGATAAACTGATGTCTTGACAATATTGTGTCTTCTTATCAATGAATATGAACTATCTCCTCACTTATTAAGGTCTATGATATCTTTCATAAGAGTTTTGTAGGTTTCCTCATATAGATCTTCTCAGATTTTGTTAGAGTTGTACTTCAGTATTTTGTGGGATGCCAATGTAAGCGGTAATTTATTTTATTTTTTTAAAAGATTTTATTTATTTATTTGGCAGAGATCACAAGTAGGCAGAGAGACAGGCAGAGAGAGGGAGAGGGAAGCAGGCTCCCTGCTGAGCAGAGAGCCTGATGCGGGGGCTCGATCCCAGGACCCCGGATCATGACCCGAGCTGAAGGCAGAGGCTTTAACTCACTGAGCCACCCAGGCGCCCTGGTAATATATTTTAAATTTCAGATTTCACTTCTTCATTATGGCATTTGGAAAGTAATTGACGTTTTTGTATTAACCTTATATTTTTTAAAGATTTTATTTATTTGAGGGATAGAGAGAGAGCATGAAGGGGAGAAGGTGAGAGGGAGAAGCAGACTTCCCACAAAATTGGGAGCCCAATGCAGGACTCGATTCTGAGACTCTGGCATCATGACCCAAGCCAAAGGCAGTGGCTTAACCAACTGAGCCACCCAGGTGCCCCCTGTGTATTAACCTTATATCCTAAAACCTTACTATAATCATTTATTAGTTTCCAGAAAGGTGGGTTTTTTTGGTTTTTGTTGTTGTTGTTGTTGTTGCTTTGGTCATTTTTTTCAGGTTTTCTACATAGACAATTATGTCATCTGTGAACATAATTTTATTTCTTCCTTTGTAATCTCTTTACATTTTATTTCCTTCTGTGGTATTATTGCATTAGCTAGGACTTCCAGTATGATGTTGAAAACATTAATGAGAGGGGACATCCTTGCCTTGTTCATGATCTTAGTGAGGAAGTTTCTAGTTTCTCACCATTAGCTGTAAGGTTTTTGTAGATATTCATCATCAAGGTGATGAAGTTCCCTCTATTCCTAGTTTACTGAGAGATTTTATCATGTGTAGGTCTTAGACTCTGTCAAATGCTTTTTCTGCATCTGTTGACATGATCTTCTTTAGCTTGTTGATGTAGTAGATTACATTAATTATTTTTGAATGTTGAACCAACCTTTCATTCCTGAAATAAATCCCATATGGTTGTTTATATATGAATGTTCATGCTCTACCATTTCATATGTTGAAATTCTAATCCCTAAGACAATGGTATTAGGAAGTGGGGCCTTCAGGAGGTAATTAGGTCTTGAAGGTGGGGCCTTTGTGATTGGGATTAGTGCCCTTAGTAGAACCTAGTAGAGCTAGCTGGTCCCTTCTACCATGTGAGGATATGATGAGATGGTGCCATCTGTGAACCAGAAATCAAGCCCTTTCCATATACTAACTCTGTATGTGCCTTGGTCTTGGACTTCTTAGCCTCCAGAGCTATGGGAAATAAAGTTTATTGTTTAAAGGCTACCCAGTCTCTGGTACAGAGGATCCCTGATTTCATGATGGTTCAACTTAACAATTTTTCAAAGTCATGATGTTGTGAAAGCACTAGACATTCGGTAGAAACCACACTTTGAAATTTGAATTTTCATGTTTTCCTGGGCTAGTGGTATGTGGTGTGATACTCTCATGACACTGGTCAGCAGCAGTTAGTCGCAGCTCCTAGTCAGCCACTTGGTCATAAGGGCAAACAACTGATACACCTAACAACCATTTTGTACCCGCATGACCATTCTGTTGTTCACTTTCAGTATAGTATTCAATAAATTACATGAAATATTCAACACTCTTTTTTTTTTAAGATTTTATTTACTTGACAGAGAGAGAAATCACAAGTAGGCAGAGAGGCAGGCAGAGAGAGGGGAGAATCAGGCTCCCTGCTGAGCAGAGAGCCCGACGTGGGGCTCAATGTGGGGCTCGATCCCAGGACTCAGAGATCATGACTTGAGCCAAAGGCAGAGGCTTAACCCACTGAGCCACCCAGGCACCCCATCAACACTCTTCTAAAATAGGCTTTGTGCTAGGAGATTTTGCCCAGCTGCAGGCTAATGTAAATGTTCTGAGGATGTTTAACACAGGCTACACTACACTAGGGTGTTCAGTAGGTTATGGGTATTAAACACATTTTAAATTTATGATATTTTCAATTTACAGTGGGTTTACTGGGACAACCCCATGGTAAGTTGAGGAAGACCTGTATTTTATTATGGTAGCCTGAACAGACTATGACTGTTGTGACATATAGTTCTCTTTATACATTGTTGGATTCAATCTACTAATATCTTATTGAGGATTTTTGTATGTATGTTCATGAGAGATACTGGTCTGAAATTTTCTTGCAATGTCTTTGTCTGGTTTTGGATTAGGGTAATATTGTCTTCATAGAATGAATTAGGAATGTTTTCTCTGTTTCTGTGCTCTGAAAGGGAGTAGAAAGAATCGGTCTAATTTCTTCATTATTTATTTATTTATTTTTATTTATTTATTTGACAGAGAGAGACACAGTGAGAGAGGGAACACAAGCAAGGGGAGTGGGAGTGGGAGAACCAGGCTTCCTACTGAGCAAGGAGCCCCATGTGGGGCTCCATCCCAGGATCCTGGAATCATGACTGAGCCACCTGGGCACCCCTAATTTCTTCATTTAAATATTTTTTAGCATTCACCAGTGAGGGATCCCTGGTTTGCTCAAATCCGTTGAGTGTCAGCCTTCAGCTTAGATCATGATCTCAGGGTCCTGGGATTGAGTCCTGTGTTGGGCTCCCTCCTCAGTGGAGAATCAGCTTTTCTCTCCATCTGCCTCCCCCCACCTCCCAGAGCTTTCAAGTCCAAGCTGTCTTGCTAGACTTGACCTCCAAATTTTTTATCTGTAGCCTGATCAGACTGTCAAAAATTCTAGGATGTTTCTCACTGTTTGGTTTCTATACTCCTAGACACAAATCAACAATGCCCTAAGAAAGAAAAGTAGTCAAGAATGTAGGAGTCACTTCAGTGTGTTTCCCCTTCTTGCTGAGCTCTTAGACTCTCAATTCTTGGCTGCTCTAGATCTTTAAACAACGTTTGTTGTTTTGTTGTTTTAAATACAACTTCTATAATTCCAGTTCTTAGCAGGAGAGATAGTTTATTCCTCAAGGTACCCCATCATTGCTGGAAGCCTGCATCATTAAAGAAATTCATCATGATGGATATATCCTTTTTAAAATTTTTCCTTATTATTTTATATTTTTAAAAGGTTTTTATTTATTTATTTGACAGAGATCACAAGTAGGTAGTGAGGCAGGCAGAGAGAGGGGGGGAAGCCAGCCCCTGCTGAGCAGAGAGCCCAGTGCAGGGCTTGATCCCAGGACCCTGAGATCATGACCTGAGCTGAAGGCAGAGGCTTAACCCACTGAGCCACCCAAGCGCCCTGGATATATCCTTTAAATGAGATTGCATTTTTAAAAAGTTATTTGTGGTAAAAAACAAACAAACCACACAATATGAATTTTATCCTCTTAAGCACCTTTAAGAAGATAGTTCAGTGGTATTAACTACACTCACATTGTTGTGTGATAGATCTTCAGAACTTTTTCATTGCATCAAACCATAATTCTATACTCATGGAACAACTCCCCATATTCCCCTCCTCCGGTTCCCAGCAACCACCATAATACATTGTTTCCATGATTTTGACAACTCTAGTTATCTCATGTGACTGGAAGCATATAGTATTCCAGTAGTCCTTTTGTGATTGGTCTGCTTTACTCAGCAGAATGTCCTCTATGTTCATCCATGTTGTGGAATATGACAGGATTTCTTTCTTTAATAGAGCAATATAAGATTTCTTAAAGTCTGAATAATAATATTCGATCGTATGTATATGCCATATTTTGTTTATCCATTCATCTATGGGCATTGGGGCAGCTTTCACCTCCTGGCCATTGTGAATATGCTGCAGTGAACATGCGTGTGTGAGTATCTCTTCAAGTTCCTGCTTTAAGTGCTAGATATATACCCAGAAGTGGGATTTCTGAATCGTAATTTTTTTTTTTTTTAACGGGCCCCCACACTGTTTTCTGTAGTGGCTGCACCATTTACATTTCCACCAGCTGCGCTTAAGGTCCCAATTTCTCCAGGATTACACATTTGAAATATGTGGCAATTAACTTTTTTTTTTTTTTGGACAGACATTATTTTGTCAAAAATGCTTACATAGATTTTTTTTTTTTTTTGTAAGTCAGCCTAGACCAGAAGGAGTGTTGACAGAGCAAGGTGTTAAGAATCCTTTCTCTTTTGTTCTGAAGTTAGTCTCTTTATCTACCTCACATTCTTCTCCCTCCTCATGTACCTCAAGGGTGAGAGGGACTGAGGTTTCCTTGTCACAGTGGGGTGAGGTCAGGATGTAAAGCAGCACATTTGGCTAATCAGTCAGATATGCTTTAAATGTTGTTTATTATCACTATTATTATTTTGGAGATACTTAACGCTGTAAGTAGAAAGGGAGTTGAGCATGGAATATGGTTCCAAACCGCCTGGGATAATCCGGGTTTTCCCAGCTATTGTATGATATTGGGGCAGATGTCCTAATTCCTCTGTGCCTCATTTCCTTATCCATAAATTGGCAATGCTAACAACACTCACTGCAGAGTTCTTGGCACTAAATAAATTAATATTCCCTAAGCACTTAGGGTAAACCCCAGTCACATACAGTAAGTACTATAAAAGTGTTTGCTAGATAAAGTAAAGGTGGAGGGCGCCTGCCTTATCTCTGTGATACCGAAGTGTTCTTGTATGCTTCCCTGGTCCTGGTATGTTTTAGGTGTCCTCTCTGTCTCTCTGGGATGAATGAGAGTATTGTAGTTGGATGGGGAACTTCCACTGGGCAGCGGAGACTGTGGGTTGTGTCAGTAGGAAGTGTTTCTGTACATGCCTGGGTGTAGAGGTGACTCGACTCGGTGCGTTAAAGCAGGTGTTATACACCAGACGAACCGAGCAGGTTCTTGCAAGGTCTGCTCCCTGCGTTCAGGTGAAGCTCTGCGGAGCTCCAAAAGGGCAGCGGGGGCAGCAGGGACCGCGGGCCACGGCGCGCGGCAGGACGGAGTGCTGCCCACTTCAGAACGTCGCGGGGACCGTGGGTTCCACACCTGTCTGCGCCCAGAGACCGAGCTCGTGCGCGCCGGTGTGTGCCAGCAAGGTCGGTCCACACCACCTCCGGGCAGCGACGACCGCGAGCTCGGAGCACTTCGTAGGAGGTGTCGTTACACACTTCCTGTGGATCTCGCGGACCACGGCGCGTTTCCGGTGCCGGCTGGAGCCCGGGGTCCGAGCCCCCGCCCCGTTCGCCGGCCCCGCCCCGCCTGCGCCCCGCCCCCCGCCCGCCGCGCTCCGAGCCGGGCGCGCGGAGCCCGGGGCGCACGGAGCGGCGCGCGCCGGTCGGCAGAGCCAGGCTGGCGCCCCCGCCCCCCGCCCCGCGCCTCCGTCCGCCGCCCGCCCGGCGCCTTCCCCGCTCTTCTTACCTTCGCTCTCCGGCCCTCCGGCCGCTTTCCTCCTTCCCCTCGGTCCCGCCCCGTCCAGCCCGGGCTCCCCGGCTCCCGCAGGCCCCCCCGCCGCCCGCGTTCCTATGGACAGACGCACAGACACCTGCAGGTGGGTGAGAGCCCGCGCGCGGGGCGGAGACTAGCGCGCCGACGCTGCGACCTGGGCCGGGGAGCCCCTTTGTGTGGGGGGCGGCCGCGCTGAGGTCCGCGCTGCCGCCCCTTCGGCAGCCGAGCAGTGACCCGGCTGAACCCTCTTTTGTCTCCTCTGGGGGTGGGGGGGGGTGGGAAGGCCGAGAGTCAGGGCAGCGGACTCGGGCGCCTGGCCGTCGCCGACGACGGGCTTGGGGGCGCGAGGGGTGAGACCCCGGGCGACCGAACGGGCTCCCGGAGCGAACGCGGGCGGCCGCGGCTCTGGTCAGCCTCGGCGGGGCCGGCCCGCCGCCCAGCATCTCCTGTCGCCGCCGCAGGCGCGCTGCGTGGGTCTGGCTCGCCTGCTCCTGCTCTCGGGTCTGTTTGGAGGTGGGAAGGAGGGCGGGAAGGAGAAAGAAAAGATCTGCCCTCTTAGTTTCCAAGTCTTGAGATGGTTGTGGAGAGAGGCAAGAGAGGTGCTTCGGGTCTTTGCCCGACTTGTTTCCCTCGCGGGAGGCACGCTGAGGTGCGTGTGGGGCGTGTGTGGAGGAACGTGCACCGCTTGGGTCCCTTATTTATTGTTTCTAACGGAGGAGGGCTTTCTCCGGAGGGCTCTTCCGCCCCCTCCCCCATCGGAGGCTGCGCACAGAGATTTGTGTTTGTTATCAAATACATCGACAAATGTATTCCCCCGGGCGCGAGCAGGCTGGGCTGACCGAGATCCAGCCCAAATCACAGACCGTTTCAGGTTTTCAGGTGGCTTTTCTCCTTGTTTTAAGGTTAGGTAGGGACTTACAGGCAAATAAAGATGAACATGGCTGTGATTTCTACAAAATTTGTTTTACATATATACATATTTTAAAGTTTGATGGTAAAAGTTTTGTTATTTTCGAGACTCTTTTTAGGATTAGCATGACAGAATCTTCTACCTATTAAGTGAACAGTTAAAAAGCGACAGTGACAGCTTCCACGGTGGAGGTGAAATTGGCGTGCAATAAATATCTAGCTTTGCGTTGAGGCGAAAACCATTATTTTTGCTGGTTTAAAATATGAGGTCTTCCACAGCATGTGGGGAGAACGTGAATGTTAGAACTGATTTTCCTCCCTGTGATGTGCTTTCCCCCTTTTGGTCTGTTTTTATGTATTTTCTCTCTCTATAAAACCCAACGATTGGGTGGTACATGTTGGATATAGTTTTTTGAAAAGTACTGTAGGTGGTGTTTCCGAATTATATTATTTATCTGGGTGAGTTTCTTATGAAGAGTTGATACGTATTTGTAGATATTCAAATTATAAGTGAAGTTGAATAGGCGCCCAGAAACTTAATTTTACAGATTCAGATTTTTAATGCAGGTACGGATTTTTATCTTTGTATTATTCTCAACCTAGTGCTCACTTCTGGAGACTTCTCCCCCCCCACCCCCCCAGCGTGTGAGAATCCATATTGACAAATTTAAATCTGATGGTTATCAAGAAGATTAAAAAAAGACTTTTGGGTGCTCAGTTATATGTACAGCTGTATGCAGAACACAGAGGCTTTCTTAAACATCTGAACTTAAAGGAAAAACATTGTGGTGGAAAACAATTTATTTAAATCTTCATTAAGTAAGATGTAGAGATTCATCAGAAAGCAATGTACAATTTTAATGCAGTTTTAATTAGGCAAACTGATTTTTGTCATTTAAAGAGACAGTTTTAGTGTGCTGAAAAGAGTAGTCTTTTTCTAGGAGAAAAAATTAGCCTAGATTCTTGCCCTAGTTACATTAACAGACTATTGTTATTGCATGCCTAATTTTGTAAATATCTGGAGTGTACATTTTTGTACCCTTAAAACCTAGAAGAGACTACATCTAACATTAATCTCACTAGTTCCTTTGACTTGATCAAATTTTATTCTTGCGTTGACTTCCTGTCTAGATTAGTTAAACGAATTTAGACTGCAGTAGGGCTTAGTGCAAGGCGCTAGTAGGCCCTTGAAGAAGGTTCCTCTTTCTTTTTCAGTAAGGATGGCCCAAGGAGCATAGGTATTGAAATTTATTCAGGCTTTATTAGGAGTGGTGGGATGGAGTTGGAAAACACCAGCAGAGTTTCCGCTATTAGATTACATACTCATTTTTCAGTTCTTAGAAGTTTTAAAAAAGATAAGCCAAGAACTTGAATTATTTGTTTGTGTGTTTATAGGACTGTCAATCAGAGGTATAAGGTTTAAAAAGAGTCACTGTGTATATGAAGTATTAAGAGTGTGGCCTGCATTGAGAATTGCTTGGCAACTTGTGGTTAAGCATAACAGTTTTCTGGGATTGGCAGTGTATCGTCTTCATCTGGGGTGGCTAAAAGATAACAGCCAGTCTTTTTCCATTTTGTTTTTATTTTTGGCTCTGATATGTGGATATTAATTTTTTTTGTATAATTAACATTAATATTTTCGGGTAATCAGAAACCGTCAAGAGAACTTGACATATTTTCAACTGATTTCTCTTCTGGTTTGTTGGTGTTTAGGAAGGCGTATAAATTATTTTGCTCTCTTAATTATTGAAATTTTTTTCTAATATTTTTGATATGACAAATATTACTTCCAGATATTTTGAATTTGTAAAGTTGGATTTTAAATATAGCTGAGCAGTATAAACTGACATTGGCCACTTTCTTTTTTTTTAAATAACGCTAAGCTGTCCAGTTAAATTTGATAGGCTAGAAAATTCAAAGACTTTTCCTGGTTGTTAGTTATCAGTGTGGTACCATGAAAGGAAACTCAAAATGGCCATTTTAGGTTACCTGGAACCCTCAAAGGACTAGTATTATCATTAGTAATAACCAAATGAAAAGCTGAAAAGTAACAGTTTTATTCTTTGTTATAGACCTGTGATTTTCAAATACTTCTTTTTCATAAAGTTTTTTTTAGCCTGGTATAGAAGCAGGTCTGACTGTGAGAAGTATGGACAGTGACCTCTCATTACAGCCTTTATTGTTCTGCATTGTTTAAGAACAGCACAAACCCATGCTGCTCTTGGAAAATGCGGAATTCATTCTTGGATTAATATTCTGCTACCAGATGTACGAGGCTGGCTCTGAAGAAGCTTTTTCTCTTAAATACTGTCAAAAATAGAGAAGCTGAGGATTGGAGAGAAGCCATTTATTTTGAACAGTTTATTTTCTGACAGTTTGTGTTTGTAAAGAAACCTGCTCATAATATTTACTTAAGAGATCTACATAGTTGCCGGAAGAAGCCCCACAGGTTTCTTTTTTCCCTTTAAAAAAGTTTCCATAGAGCTTAACTCTTATGTGATACTTCTTGACTTGGCTTCTGATTAGTTGATTTATGGACTTTGTTTACCAGCATGTGTGGAGAATTCTTTTGCTGTACAGAAATTGCACTCTGCCTGTGCTCTGGTCTGTTTCCTAGGTAACAAATGTACTGCATAGATTCCATAATGAGGACTGTGGTTGGCTAGTTACAGTGTAAATTCTGTTGTTTGGTAAAGCTTAGTCTCAAATTCAAATAAAGGTCAAGAAACCAAAAGTACTCAAGATGCGAATTTTTGAATTTTATTTTGTATCCAGTGTCAACAAGTTTAATACCCTTTTCTGGAGAAAGGCAAATTATACACAGTATTCAAGTGTATTTTGTAAAGTCTTAAACAGTTGGAGGGCTTTTGACTATTCCGTATTTGTAATACCAGTGGCTCTAGTGACAAAGAAAATGTATTTCAAAACACTTTATCATACTTCAGTATAGAAAGCAAAGGGATATTTAGGATGTCAATAACCTTCTTTTTTGTATTGGAAGAAAGGTAACATCATATGAACCCTGAAGATAAATTGTGCAACTTCATGTGAAATACAACTTTTAGGGGTGCCTGGATGGCACAGTTGGTTGAGCATCTTGGTCCCTTCTCAGGACTTGATCTTAGTGAGTTTGGCCCTGCATTGGGCTCTGTACTGGGTGTGGAGCCTGCTTAAAAAAAAAAAAAAAAGAAAAAACAAATAGAACTTTAACAAACTTTAAGAAGATATTAAAACATTTAAGAAACTTTTAAAAACATTAAAAGTCTTGGGACACCTGGGTGACTCAGTAAGTTAAGCGTTTGCCTTTGTGGCATGTTCCCAGGTTTCTGGGATAGAGTCCCCCATGGGCTCTTTGCTTAGCAGGAAGCTTGCCTTCTGCCTCTGCCACTCCCCCTGCTTGTGCTCATTCTTTCTCTGACAAATAAAATCTTAAAGAAAAAAGAAAAGTCTACTGTAAAATGATGCATTTATACTCTAGCTATTTTCTCTCTTACCTGCCTGAATTTTGGCCTGCTCAGCACTAGGGAGCAAGTCTCTCTTAGATAGCTACAAATTGGAGAATAGCTTTCCACTCCCCCTTACTCTTCCTTTTGAAATCTATGGCTTCTATAGCTCTAGGTGCAGGGCAAGAAATAATATATGTGCAATTGCTAGTAATTATTACCTGTTTGTTAAAAAAAAATTACAGTGAACCAGCATTCTATTAATACCCATTGAAATATCTTTTCATTTGATGACTGAAAATGTTTTAGTTTGTTGACCATCAGGGATTCTGTCAGGCAAAAAAATTTAAAAAAAAAACCCTTTATTTATCTATTTCAGAGAGAGAGAGAGAGAGAATCTTTAAGGCGACTCCCTGCTGAGTACAGAGCCTGATGTTGGGCTTGATACTAGGACCCTGAGATCATGACCTAAGCAGAAACCAAGAGTTGAATGCTCAACTGACTGAATCACCCAGGCGCCCCTGAAAAAAAAAAAAATTTTTTTTTTTTTTTAATTAATTTGAGGAACACCTAGCTGGCTTAGTCGGTAGAGCATGTGGTTCTTGCTTTGGGGGTTGTGAGTTTGAGGGGTGTAAAGCTTACTTAAAAAAAGTGGGGAGGGGTGCCTGGGTGGCTCCGTGGGTTCTGCCTTCGGCTCAGGTCATGATCTCTTGAGTCCTGGGATGGAGCCCTAGATGGGGCTCTCTGCTCAGCAGGGAGCCTGCTTCCTCCCTTCCCTTCTCTGCCTGCCTCTCTGCCTACTTGCGATCTCTCTCTCTCTGTCAAATAAATAAATAAAATCTTAAAAAAAAAAGTTGGGGTGCCTGGGTGGCTCAGGTGGTTGGACATCTTCCTTTGGCTCAGGTTATGATCTCATGGTCCTGGGATGGAGTCTCCTGTGCAGGGCTGTCTGCTCAGCAGGGGGCCTGCTTCACCCTGTCCCTCTGGCTACCACTCCTCCTGCTTGTGCTCTCTGCCAAATAAACAAAATCTTGGGGGAAAAAAGTTAATTTAAATTCTAACAAATTATGCAAAGTTGCTTCAGTTACTTTACCTTGCTTAGCAGGATTGGTTTTGGATTATTTATTTACTTTTTAAATTAATTTTAATTTCAGGAATAGGATATATCTTTTTTTTTTTTTAAAGATTTTATTTATTTATTTGACAGAGAGAGATCACAGGTAGGAAGAGAGGCAGGCAGAGAGAGAGAGGAGGAAGCAGGCTCCCTGCTGAGCAGAGAGCCCAATGTGGGACTCGATCCCAGAACCCTGAGATCATGACCTGAGCCGAAGGCAGCGGCTTAATCCACTGAGCCACCCAGGCGCCCCAGGAATAGGATATATCTTGTTTGGGTTTTCTTTCTTCTTGGTTTTCCTCAAAACTGACAAGTACTTTAAACATTTTTGGCCTTTTCACATTGAAAATATTATGCCCCTTCAGTTTTCTCTTGCAATTATTTTCCTTATATGTATTTATTCTTTAGGTTTTTTTTTTTTTTTTTTTAAGTAGGATCCACACCCATAGTAGGGCTTGAACTCATGAGCCTAAAATCAAGAGTTGAATGCTGTGCCAACTGAGTCAGCCAGGCACCCCTATTTAGAAATTTTTTAATCATTGCATTATTTAAGATATAATCACCACATATCAAAAGCTCTACTTTTCTGAGACTTCACACTTCTGGGACAGAGTTAACAATATTTGTCAACTCCTACCCAGCCAGAAGAACTTCCTCTCCCCAGTCAGTATTAGTTATTAAGGGCTGTCATAACAAAGTATGACAGACTGGATGCCTTAAACAACAAAGTTTTCTCCAAGTCTGGAGGCTAGAAGTCCCAGATCAAGATGGTGGCAGAGTTGGGTTCTTCTGAGTCCCCTTTGGCTTTCAATTTCAGTCTTCCTCAGATGTGTTCACTATGTACCTGTGTCCTCTTCTTATATCTATCCATAGCCTTAGAACTCACCCAAATGATCTTGTTTTACTTTAATTACCTCTTTAAAGACCCTCTCTCCAAATATTGTCTCATTTTGAAGTACTGGCTATTAGGAACTCAGTGTATTAATGGGGGAGCAGTACAGCTCATAGTATTTGTCTGCTCATTGTCTTTCATACATACAGACATACTTCACTACATATGTGTGATATATTCGAGCCCCTAGACTACTTGATTCCTACTCCCTAAGATTTCTCAGTTCTGTTTGCCCCCATAGAAATCACATATTATTCTCTCACATTTGCCTATCATTAGTCTTGGTTCTCCAGTTAAGTTTATTTAGTACACAACACAAGTCCTTATGCTGAGACTTCTGTAGTCGCGTTTGATAGTCTGAAGCTCTTTGAATCCTCATAAATGGCTCATGTGAATACTGTGTTGTCTTTCAGGTTTAAAACTGTTTATCTGTGGTTTTATACTTGAAGGCCAGTGTGCCTGAATATAAGTACTTGGCTCACATTTTTGTTCTCAAGTTTCCTAAATATGTTATTTTGTTGTAGGTTTGGCAGACCTTTACTGTGAAAGGCCAAATAGCAATTATTTTAGGCTTTGTGGAACATGCCACTGCAGTGCAAAAGCAGCCGTATAGAGTATGTAAATGAACAAGCATAATTGCGTTTAGTAAAACATTATTTACAGAACCAGACAGTGGGCTGGATTTGGTGCACAAGCCATAGTTTGCTGAGTCCTACCCATTTTTTTTTTAAGATTTTATTTATTTATTTGAAAGAGTAAGCATGCGTGAGAGAGCATGAACAGGGGGAGGGGCAGAGGGAGAAGCAGACTCCCTCCTGAGCAGGGAGCCTCATGTGGGGCTCTGTCCCAGGACCCTGAGATTGTGACTTGAGCCAAAGGCAAATGCGTAACCAGCTGAGCCACCCAGGTGCCTCAGAGTCCTATTTTATTTTGTAATTCTGTTAAAAAAAAAAAATTCTGCTAAAAAATGTTATTGTCAGAGTCCAATACCACTTTGATCTTCTTTTCTTTTTAAGTGACTTTATTGTTCTCTTAGATGCCCAAAGACTTTTTTCTTCATCTTTAAAAGGTAGTAATTTTGCTAGAGCATCTATTAAGTGTTGGCTCTTCTCTGTTAATTTTTCCAGATACACAACATGGATTTTATAATGTTGGCTTAAGTATTTTTTTCATAAATATTTTAATCAATCATAGATTTTAGTATTTAATCTGTTTTATTGCTCTCATTTTCTTTTTTTTGGGGGGGGGGTCCCCTGTTACATGTATGTTGAATCTTCTTTGACTGCCTTTTATATCTATAACTTTCTTCAAATTCTTCTTATCTTTTTTATTTTATTTTTCTATTTTTTCCTTTTAATTCTTTTTTTTTTTAAATATTTTATTTATTTATTTGTCAGAGAGAGAGGAGCAAGAGCGAGCACAGGAAGACAAGAGTGGCAGGCAGAGGCAGAGGGAGAAGCAGGCTCCCTGCCAAGCAAGGAGCCCGATATGGGACTCGATCCCAGGACGCTGGGATCATGACCTGAGCGGAAGGCAGCTGCTTAATCAACTGAGCCACCCAGGTGTCCCTCCTTTTAATTCTTTATTAAGCAGGAACTGCAGTTTTGTCTTCCTTTCTGATTTTTTTTCTTTCTTATTCTGTCCTGAATTCTATCATTTCTCTTTGTAAATGCTCTTATTGTGTGGCCATTCCCTTTCTTCCCCATTTTTCTACTTCTGATGTATATTTTATAGCTTCTATCACTTTCATTTCCTTTAATATTAAAATATTATGCTACTGTTCTCACCTACTTTATGGCCATATTTCTGTGATGTTACTTCATTGACTATTAGTACCTTATTTCGTTCTTTTACATCTTTTTCTCATAGTACCTCACATGGGATTAGATTGCATTTCTTTTGCTTGTTCATGTTTAAATTATATGGATTTACTTGTACTTTAGGAGAAGGCTTCTGTGATGGAGATGGAAGTAAGCCAAGGTAGTTCTTTTTTAGTTTCATGGTATGAAATTTTTTCCTTTGTTTCTTATGTGAAATATTAAAAAAATATGGCCACTCAAATAAAATTGGAGTGAGGTAGTATTGCATACCCACTAGAATGGCTAAATGAAAAAGATGAAAAATATCAAGTGGTGATGAGAATGCAGAGTAACTAGAATTCTCAAGCACTGCTGTTGGAAGTGTAAATGGGTACAGAAATCTAAATGGAGGGATGCCTGGGTGGCTCAGTTAAATTATTTAATTGTAGGGTGAGCATCCAGTTCTTGGTTTGGGCTCAGGTCATGATCTTGGGGTCATGAGATTGAGCCTCATGTCAGGCTTGGCACTCAGTGCACAGTCTGAGATTCTTTCCTTCTCCCGTTCTACCTCCACCCCCAAAGTAATAAACAAAATATTAAAAAGGTATAAGTGGATACAAGCAATTTGGGAAGCTATTTGGTAGTATTTACTGAAGCTATGAGTGTGCATGTATTATGATTCAGTAATTCTACTCAAAGATACATGCTTACTAAAATAAATGTACTAGAATGTTCATAATACTGTTTATAACATCTCCCAAACTAAAGTTCTGCCCAAATGACAATGGTATACTGTGTGGTAGAGTGTTAAATTCATGGGCCCAAGTAAGTTCCATCTCTTGGTATCTATGCCCATGTGTTGTCCCTTTGCACAATGATTCTGATTTTAACCATTTAACTTATTTTGGCCAGTGGGACATTAGGCAAGTGTGTTGCAGCAGACGCTTGATAAATGCATACACATTGGAGGGGAAATATTGCCCAGAGACCACAAGATAAAGAAATACGCAAGTAGGAGAGGTCAGGTGAAAGAAAATTGAGGTGCACTAGCTAGTGACCAGCACTTACTGCCAGGTTAGGTGAGTATGACCATCTTTGACTTCCCAGCTGACCTGACCCTCCACCTAAAAGTAGTCACATGAGCAAATTCATGTAAAGCCAGGAGAAAAACTGCTCAGATAACCCACAGAATTGTGAGAAAGGAAGAATTATTTTAAATTATTTAATTGTAGGGTGATTTGTTACACAACAATAGGAGACTGAATCAAAATGGATAAATTTTTCTATATTTATAACAGTGGAATACTGTGGAGCAATGAGAATGAACAATCTGTAACTACATATTATGTATGAATCTCACAGACCTTTGTGGTGCTATAGAAGCCAGGCACAAAAGAGTTGACACTGTGTGCCTCCACATATATAAATTTGCCAAGCAGGTAAAATCAGCAAATTCTGTTAGAAGCCAGAACCTTGAGGAAGTAGTGACTGGAGAGGAGAAAGTAGAGGCTTCTGGGGCACGTAATGTTCTGTTTCTTGATCCGGTTGCTGGTTACATATGTGTGTTCTGTTTGTGAAATTGTGGAATATCAGCAAATTGTTCACTTATTATTTCTCCTTTTTTGATTGTATATATGTATATATATATATATATATTTTAGACTTAACTCATTTTCGAGAGAGAAAAAGAGCAAATAAGCACAAGTAGGAGGCCAGGGGGAGAGGGAGAGAGAATCTCAGGTAGATTCCGAGCTGAGCATGGAGCCCAACTGGGGGCTCATTCTCATGCCCTGAGATCATGACCTGGGCCCAAACCAAGAATCAGTTGCTCAACCAATTGTGCCACCTGGGCACTCTCTTTTCTTTTTTTTTTTAATTTTAGAGAGAGTGCATGTGCACAGGGGAGAGGCAGAGAGAGAATCCTCAAATCGACTCCTTGTTGAGTGTGGAGCCTGGTGGGGCTCTGTCCCATGACCCAAGGATCATGACCAGAGTCAAAATCAAGAGTCCAACACTTAACCGGCTGAGCCACCCAGGCACCCCTGATTGTATGTTAACTTTCAACAGAAAGGAAGAAAATGTCCTTCTTTTTCTTTTTGTAATTGTATGTTTATTTTTTATTAATTATTTTTATTAACATATAATGTATTATTTGCCCCAGGGGTACAGGTTTGTGAATCGTCAGACTTAAGCACTTCACAGCACTCACCATAGCACATAATACCCTCCCCAATGTCCTTAACCCAGCCACCCTCTCCATACTTCCTCCCCCCCAGCAACCTTCAGTTTGTTTTATAAGATTAAGAGTCTCTTATGGTTTGTCTCCTTCCTGATCCCATCTTGTTTCATTTTTTTCCTTCTCTACCTCCCAAACCCCTCATTCTCCCTCTCAAATTACTCATATCACAGAGATCATATGGTAATTATCTTTCTCTGATGGACTTACTTCACTCAGCGTAATACCCTCTAGTTCCATCCTTGTTGTTACAAATGGCAAGATTTCATTTCTTTTGATGGCTGCATAGTATTCCATTGTATATATATACCACATCTTCTTTATCTGTTCGTCTGTTGATGGACATCTAGGTTCTTTCCAAGTTTCGCTGTTGTGGACATTGCTGCTATAAACATTCGAGTGCATGTGCTCCTTCAGATCACACATTGGTATCTGGTTTGGCTATTGTGGACATTTGGGTGCATGTGCCCTTTTGGATCACTACATTTGTATCTGGTAAATACCCAGTATTGTGATTGCTGGGTCGTAGGGTAGCTCTATTTTCAATTTTTTGAGGAGCCCCCATGCTGTTTTACAGAGTGGCTGCACCAGCTTGCATTCCCACCAACTCTGTAGGAGGGATTCCTCTTTCTCCGCATCCTCACCAACATTTATTGTTTCCTGACTTGTTAATTTTAGCCATTCTGCTGGTGTGAGGTGGTATCTAGTTGTGGTTTTGATTTGTATTTCCCTGATGCTGAGTGATGTTGAGCACTTTTTCATGTGTCTGTTGGCCATCTGGATGTCTTTTTGCAGAAATGTCTGTTCATGGCTTCTGCCTATTTCTTGATTGGATTTCTATTTTTATGTATATTTTAGTTCTGTCCACTCATCTGGGGTTCATGGGTCTACCTTATCTCCTAATTTTGTTGAATATCATGTCTTCTGTTAACTGTTGTCCCATCTCTGTGTTTGTTTTCTACTGAGATAATTGTAGATTCACTTGCAGTTATATGAAATAACAGATTCTTTGCCTATTTGCCTGGTTTCCTTCAATGGTAACATTTTGCAAAACTATATAATATCACAACTGTTATGGGCTGAATTGTATTCCCCCTAGATTCATATGTTGAAGTCTGAAACCCCAGCACATCAGAATGTCAGTGTATTTGGAGGTAGGGCCTTTGAAGAGGTTAT
The DNA here is from genome assembly GCF_964662115.1 of Mustela nivalis. NCBI lineage: Eukaryota > Metazoa > Chordata > Mammalia > Carnivora > Mustelidae > Mustela > Mustela nivalis. Next base: position 72,835,694 of record NC_139032.1, read on the forward strand.
TAAGTTAAAACAAGGTTGTTAGGGTGGCCCTAATCCAATCTGCTGTCCTTGTAAGAAGAGGAAGTTTGGACGAAAGAAGAGACACCAGAGATGTTGTGTACAGAGGAAAGACTACGTGAGGACAAGGTGAGAACTTGGCTATCTGGAAGCCATGGAGAGGCTTCAGAAGAAACCAAACCTGTTGACACCTTGATCTTGGATTTTTAGCTTTCCGGAACTGAAAATGAATTTCTGTTATTTAAGCCATCCAATCTGGTATTTTGTTATGGTAGCCCTAATAAATATATTGGCTTTGATACAATCCACCACTTGTATTCATACTGCGTTTTATTGGTACTCAATTGTGTGTATTAGGATCAGTATAGTATATTTTATCACCTACGTATGTTACTGTTTCTCCCAGTCCTTCTATTCTGCTCACATCCTACCAGCCTATTTCTAAGCTTTGACAACCATTTCTGAAATTTTATTGTTTAAAAAAAATACTATACAAATGGAATCATATGTAACCTTTGAGATTGGCTATAAGCACAATTCCTCGGAGATTCATCTAGGTTGTTTTATTTATCAGTTTTTTTTTTTTAAAGATTGTATTTATTATTTGAGAGGGAGCAGTAAATGCTATTGAAGGAAACCAAGCAGTTGGAGGGGCAGAGAGAGGAGAAGTTGGCTCCCTGCTGAGCAGAGAGCCAGACGCAGAATTTGATCCCAGGACCCAGGCATCCCAGTAGTTTGTTCTTTTTTATTCCTGAGTAGTAATCCATGGGTGTATCCTAGTTTATTTAACTTCATCTGTTGAAGGACATCTGGGTTGATTCCATTTCTTGACTTACAGATAAAGCTGTTATGAAGGGTACCTGGGTGGCTCAGTCAGTTAAGTGTTTGCCCAGGTCATGATCCCAAGGTCTGAGGCTAGAGCCCCATATGGGGCTCCCAGTTCAGTGGGGAGCCTGTTTCTCCCTCTCCTCCCTGCTTGTGCCCACTCTCTTGCTCTCTCTCTCTCTCTCAACTAAATAAATAAAATCCTAAAAAAATTAAAGCTGTTTTGAACGAAATTTGTAATCTCCTGGGGTACATACTCAAGAGCATAACTGCTGTATCATATGGTAATAATATGTTTAGTCTTTTAAGTACCTGTCATACATTTTCTGGGTGATTGTATCATTTTATATTCCTACCAGCAATACATAAGTTATCCAGTTTCTCCACATCCTTGCTAGCATTTACTGCCCTTATTTCTTATTTTATGCATTGTGATGTATGTGTAGTAATACAGGTTTTTAACTTGCATTTCCCTAGTGGCTAATATAGCACATCTTTTCATGTGCTTATTTACCATCTGTATATCCTCTTCTGAGAAATGTCTCTTTATGTCATTTGCCTATTTTATAATTGGGTTTTAAATTTTTTTTTTTTACTATTTTGAGTATTCTTTATATATTCTAGTTACTAGTCCTTTGTCCTTTGTCTGGTACATGGTTTGCAAGTTTTTTTTCCAGTCTGTACCTTGTCTTAATCCTTTTCACATGGGCTTTCACAAAGCAAAAGATTTTAATTTAAATTTTGCCAGTTTTTTCTTTTAATGATTATGCTTGGTATCAAATTTAAGAACTCTATGCCTAGCCCCTGATCTCAGAGATTTTTTCCTATGTTGCTTTCTCCATGTTTTTAAGTTCTACATTTTATTTCCGTTATTTTTTAACATTTTATTTATTTGAGAGAGAAAAAAATCATCACTGGAGGGGGGAGGGATGGAAGGAGAGCGAGAACCAGATTCCCCGTCTAGCAGGGAGCCTAATATGGGACTTGATCCCAGAACCCTGAGATCATGACCTGAACCAAAAGCAGGTGCCTAACCAACTGGGCCACCCAGGTGCTCCACGTTCTGCATTTTAGAGTTAAGTCTGATCTGTTTTGTATTAATTTTTTTGTTTGTTTGTTTGTTCTGTGTTAATTTTATTTAAGGTGTGAAGTTTAGGTTTAGGTTCATTTTTTGCCTATGAATGTCCAGTTGATCCTGCACCGTTTGATGAGAAAGCCATCCTTCCTCCATTGGATTGTTTTTGCATTTTTGTATAAAAACAATTGAGCATATGTATGGGTCTATTTCTTGGTCTACTTCATCTGTTTTGTGAGATTTGAGGGGAGTCCAAACTAAGCCTTTGCTACTGTTCAGCTTGCTTTGAACTCCTTGTTCATTCTTTGCATAATTTTTTTTGTTATTATCTTGGAAATTTTTTTCCTATTGATCAAAGGGAACAAATATCTTATTAGGTAAAAAAGGGGGGATAAGATACACAGTAATTTGATTCTCAATAGTTTTTCGAGTTTATCTTCTCCATAATATAGTGATAAGTCAACATATTTGTTTTGGAGAATTCAGTTCTTTTCTAAATTACTTGGGTTATTAACATTTTCACCACAATTACGGCTCAATAATAAGCATACTTTATCTGACATCTTGAAAAAATGGAGCGCTGCATTAATGGATTTTTGTATATCAAAAGTTTATCTCTTGGACAAAACTTAAAATTTTAATTATTTTTAGAGAAAATGTTTCCCACATGTGGTTAAATTTCAATAAAGGTGGCAATTCAGTTCCTTATGGAAATCTGCCAAGAATCCTTTTCTGGCATCTGGATAAACACAAGCAGATAGAGAGAAATTTGTTTCTCTCCCCCAGAAAATTCTTTTAAGCTTTCTGGCTCTGAAGTTTTGCAGCTTTAGGCCAGTTTCCTACAATCAATGCGAGGAAGGTTCCATCCCCCAACTGAAAAATCTGTCTAATGCATGGATTTACCAAACCTTGTTTAAATAGCATTTGAAGATTTCTGTGAAATTTTAGCTGAAAGTATTCCCATTCCACCTTCAGAGCAACATTTTAAGGAATGTTCTCTTTCTGAAAGCTGATAGTTTTATGTGATAGTTTAACCTTCCTGTAAATATTTTCCTTTTGAATATATGTAATACAAGTGAATATAATCAATGAAAAGTATATATTTTTATAAATCATTCTGAGTATATTGTTAAGAATATAGTATATGTGAATATATTCTTGATATGTAATATTCTTTTTTTTTCCTTAACTGCCTTTTTTTTTTTAAGATTTTATTTATTTATTTGATAGAGATTGCAAGTAGCCAGAGAGGCGGGCAGAGAGAGAGGAGGAAGCAGGCTCCCCGCTGAGCAGAGAGCCCAATGTGGGCTGATCCCAGGACCCTGAGATCATGACCTGAGCCAAAGGCAGAGGCTTTAACCCACTGAGCCACCCAGGTGGCCCATCTAGCTGACTTCTTTCTGATGGATGAAAGTCTTAACACAGATTATTCCTGTATACTTAGTATTTGTTTAGTGATGTGTTTATACACTGATAAATAATAAAATATGTGCTTTCCATTAATAAAGTAATTGCCTCAAATATCTAGCTTTCTTTTTCTTTTTTAAGTAAGCTCTACCCCCTACTCCCACCATGTGGGGCTCAAACTCATGACCCTGAGATCTAGAGTTGCTTGCTCTACTGGCAGAACCAGCCAGGCACCCCTGGGGTTTTTCTTACTTAAAAATTATTTTAGGGGCGCCTGGGTGGCTCAGTGGGTTAAGCCGCTGCCTTCGGCTCAGGTCATGATCTCAGGGTCCTGGGATCGAGTCCCGCATCGGGCTCTCTGCTGAGTGGAGAGCCTACTTTCCTCTCTCTCTCTCTCTGCCTGTCTCTCTGCCTGGCTCTCTGTCTACTTGTGCTCTCTCTCTGTCAAATAAATAAATGAAATATTTAAAAAAAAAATTATTTTAGGGGTACCTGGGTGGCTCAGTGGATCAAGCCTCTGCCTTCGGCTCAGGTCATGGTCTCAGGGTCCTGGGATCGAGCCCTGCATCCGGCTCTCTGCTCAACAGGGAGCCTGCTTCCCCCTCTCTCTCAGCCTGCCTCTGCCTACTTATGATCTCTATCCCTCTGTCAATAAATAAATAAATAATTTTTAGAGTTAAAATTCATTCTATAGATTTGCCTTAATACCTTTTTAGTTGATGCCTTCCAATATCAAAATAGACATTTTGTCTTTCTAAGAGCAAACTATAGGCCTGAGAAGTAAGCATATCTTTCTACATTATGTAATAAGAAACAATATTTTTGTTAAAAATGAAATAATGTAATTCTGCGTAATGTTTTTTGAAAAAAGTGTATGTAGGTGAAAAGGTCACTCAATTTGGCTATGTGAAAACTTAAATTTTTTAAGTTTTTTTTTTTTAAATGAAATTAAAAAGGAAGGCAACAGTTCCAAGAAAATGCAGTGATAGAGAGTTGAGGTCCTGTTGGCACTGTATTATTTTAATTTTAATGATTTACAAGAGAATTAAAACTTTGGGGAAGAATAGGTAAACTGAAGAACAATTATCTGCTTCACTGAAAATTAAACATAAAATAATACAGCAATCCATTTACTTTCAATTTCCTTTTTAAAAATATTTATTTATTTATTTTAGGGGGAGAGAGAGCGAGCAGGAATGGGAGGGGCAGAGGGAGAGAGAATCCCAAGCAGACTCTGAGCTGAGCGCAGAGCCTGTTGTGGGACTCAGTCTCATGATCCTGAGATTATGACCACCGAAACCAAGAGCGGGGGCTTAACGGCCTGTGCCACTGAGGAGTCCCTTCCTTCTTTCTGTTTTTCCATCTATCTTTCTCCCTCCCTCCCTCCCTTCCTTTCTCTCTTTCTTTCTTCCGGTATAATTAACGTAGAGTGTTATCTATTAGTTTCAAATTTAATCATATTAGTTTCAGCAGTTCTGTGTTACTCAGTACTCCTCACCAAAAGTGTACTCTTAATCCCCTTCATCCGTTTCACCCATCTCTCTCCACCCCCACCTTCCCAGTGCTAACCACCAGTTTGTTCTATATATTTAAGACTCTGGTTTTTCATTTGTCTTTTCCCCATGTTCCTTTGTTTTGTTTCCTAATCCATTCATTCGTTCATTCATTTATTTGTTTTAAAGATTTTATTTATCTATTTGACAGAGACACAGCGAGAGAGGGATGTGTTCCAGGGGTGTGGGAGAGGGAGAAGCAGGATTCCTGTTAAGTAGGGAGCCTGATGCGGGACTCCATCCTAGGACCCTATGATTATGACCTGAGCAAAAGGCAGATGCTTAATGACTGAGGTGCCCCATTAATTCATTTATTTATTTATTTTTTAAATCTATCAAATTAGCAAAAATATAAAATGAGATAATGCCCGTTGTTCTTGAGGGGAAAGGAAGGGAGGAAGTTATTCCATATATATTGCTGATGGGTATACAGAATTCTTTTTTTGTTCTTTTAAACTTTGAAAGTGTAGGGGAGGAAAAACTTTCTTCTACCCTCTTTGATTCTGTGGCTTGGCTTAAGAAATTAAACAGATTGACAGGAGAAAACCATATAGGTGTTTGGTATAATATTTTTACATGCACATAGAAGTCTTCATAAGGCAAATGAAGACCTGAATGAGCAGTTAGAACTGAGAGTTTATATATATTTTATTTTATTTATTTGCTTATTTACTTTTTAAAGATTTACTTATTTATTTGACAGTCAGAGATCACGAGTAGGCAGAGAGGCAGACAGAGAGGAGGAACCCCGATGAATGCGGGGCTCCATCCCAGGACCCTGGGATCATGACCTGGGCCGAAGGCAGAGGCTTTAATCAACTGAGCCACCCATGTGCCCCGAGAGTTTATATATATTTTAATCAAAGGATCAGTATATTTGTGGGGAATTGACTAGACAAAGGAGTTTTAGCTAGAGGCCATAAATTGTGAGACAGTGATTAGAAAATATATGGGGGAAACTAATGGAAGATAAGGGTTATTTTGATAGGTATATTTTTACAGATCAATTTTTGCATCATCTCCCAGTCTCTAATCCTAAGAATGTTCTTCTCCTCCTGCAGAAGAAGGGCACCTGTCTCATGGGAAATTTTATGACCTGCTTTTAGGTAGAAAGAGGGAGGTCAGAGAGACCTTCCTGCATTTGCTATTTCTCACATGCTTTCAGCCCAAAGTAATTGCCAAAGTGACGTATTTGGCACCTTCTGAACCCCTTCAAAATATAATACATGTGCCAATAATAAACAAATTGTATATCTAGTTGATGAATTGTTACAAACTGAGTAAATGTGACTAGCACTCCTATCAAGAAGCTGGACTTTATCAGCACCTTATAGGAACACCTTGTATTCCTTCCAGTATCTAACACCATCTTCCTGAAGGAAAACAAGTGTCCTGACTGATTGCTGAGTCATAGGGTATACATGCTCAGCTTCAGTAGAGACTGTCAGTTTTCCAGAGTGACTGTATCAATTTATACTGCATCAGCAGTGTGTCAGTGTCCCAGTTCCTCAACTTCTTTGTGATTATCATTTTGAAAAGCATTTAACAGAATGTATCAAGAGCCATAAATACATCTATACCCATTTATCTAGTAATTCTACTAATTGAAAGGATGGAAAAAGATACATGTACAACAACATGCCGCGAAACATGAAGCAGAGATCAGAGACCACAAGCTGTATCTGGCTATCTGTAGCCCAAATCCGGTTACAACCATTTGTTTTTTTGTGGCTGCTTTTGTGCTACAATGGAAGAGTTTAGTAGGTATTTCAGAAACCTTGGAAAACAAAATATTTACTGTCTCTCTCCAGAAAAAGCTTTCTGACCCCTAAATCAGAGCATTATTTAGAGTAGTAAAAGATTAGCAATAACCAGTATATCTGTCAGTTGGGGAATTACTGGATAAATCCTGGTGTAAGCACTTGATAGAATAGGATATAGCCATTTAAATTCATCCAGCAAATATTTATTGGGCATTTGCTACATGTTAGGTACTTTTCTGGGTGCTGACAAATCAGCAAAGACTAGAATTCATGCCCTCATTGACTTCTAATTTTAGTGGAGGAGTTAGAAAATAAGTACATGAGATAACATGTTAAGAGGTGAGTGCTAACATGGTAAAAAAAGGGAAGGAAGATACAAAAAATTTCAGGGCGAGGGCTTGACATTTTAGATTGCCTTCTTTCTCTGAGAAAATGACTTTTGAGTAAGGACTTGAAATAAGTGAAAGGGCTTGACATGCAGGTAGCTGGAGGAAGAACATTTGAGGGAGAAGGAAAAGCAAGTACAAAGGGACAAAGTTGGAAATGTGCCTAATGTGTTCTAGGAACAACAAGAAGAGGAAGGGCTGTAATAGAGTGAAGGAGGAGGAGAGCAGCAAGGGATGAGGTTGGACAGGTCATTGGGTGGTGGTAGCAGTGAGGACGCATCATAGTCAGCCTTGTAGCAACATGAAAAATCCGTGTCATAAATTTATGTTCAAGGAAAAAAAGTGCTTTTCTCACTTCCATTTTCCCCTCCCTCCCTCTCTGCTCAGTAATGACAATCATGTAAAGCAATGCATAATAAGGAAAAGACTAGAAGAAAATAATGCCAACATTTTTAATGTCCTGGGATTATGAATTATGCTTCTTGCATACTTTCTATAGTTTGGTTATCTTTTATAATAAAATACATATTTAGAAACTTGAATGATTTTGCATACTTTAGAAATCAGTTACTCTAGTTTATTGTAGCCTGCCAATGGCTAGCACTCTTTTTTTTTTTTTTTAAAGATTTATTTATTTATTTATTTGAGAGAAGGCACAATCATGGAGTGAGGGGAGGGAGCAGAGAAGGGGAAAGAGAGAATCTCAAGCAGACTCCCTGCTTAGTGCAGAGCATGTCATGGGGCTCAGTCTCAGGACCCTGAGATCCCAACCTGAGCTAAAACCAAGGGTTGATGCTTAATTGACTGCACCACCCAGGTGCCCTGGATAGTACTGTCTTAAATCATATAAGGGGTTGCTAGGTTTTTAATTATTAATTTTTCAGTGTTTGAACCAGAGGAACATGGGGATTATCTATTTTAAGCCCTTCATTTTATGTTATAAAACATAACATAAGGTAAGGAACTCAAGCTTTCAGTTCTTTTTCTTAGGTGTTGGTATGTTCTATCACTATTGGTGGTTATTCTGCACTTAAGTGATTTTTGTGATGAATGATTTACTTAATCTTTAACATAAAAAGAAAATCCTTGAAAATAATGAAATCCAAATCTGTGTTCAAATCTTCTTAGTGTGAAAACCAATGGAACAAAAACGATGTTAATAATGAATTCTTTTGGCTAGCATCTGGTTAAGATCATGGATGTAGGAGAGCTCAGACTGCTTTGGTTTGTTTCTGGCCCTTATTATTGCTTAACCTCTCTGTGCTTTGGTTTCCCATTTACAAAATGATTTGTTACTAGGTATATACCTCATAGGGTTGTTGCAATGCTTAAATGAATTCATATGGGTACAATTCCAGGCACCTAGGCCAAATTATTGAGGCTTAAATATCAGGAAGGGAAGGTATTTGAACACTAGGTACCGGAGAAAATTGAGCTCAATAAATACTTGTGTTGTTCAAAGTGTATATATCTCTCTACTTTGACTTCATGGTTATCTTATAGCAATTTACTAACATTTTAAAGCATATCATCTTAATTAGCACATTGGCTTCAAATTGTCCTGTTATAGCACTTATGCTATAAACCCTTCACAGATGGTTATCAAATTTGGGGGGAAATAATACTTATTTTTATTTGAGTAAGAGAAATATTGTGACTTAGTTGAATGGCCTGAGTGAGTGGGTCATGTGATAAAACACAGAGCAAGATGAGTGGTAAAAGGCCACTGGCTGGCCTAAAAACTGGCTGGCACAGAGTCCAAGCAGCTCTAAGAAAGATTGCTTGTTTACTGGAACATGCAAGAACTTTGTTTCATGCCTATATAGGTCAGGGCATTAAAGAGCTCCATATACACAGACACACACTGGTGAAAGGGAATCAAGTAGAGAGTGAGAAGGATGTAACCTTGTCCTTCGAAGTGTGCCACCAAAATTTTAATATTTGAGTGATCTTAACCTCAGAGAGGCTGAGCACCATAGATCTCATATAATGGGTATAGTTAAGAATTAACACTTTTTATGTTTTTCTAGAAAATGACTTTCAAAATATATGATAGAACTTGTTAAAATTTGAAGTAAGGGGGCACCTGGGTGGCATAGTCAGTTAAGCATTGGACTCTTGGTTTTGGCTCAGGTCATGATCTCAGGGTCATGAAATCAAGCCCCCTAGCTGGGCTTTGAAAGCTCACCTGGGAGTCTGGTTAAAGTTTCTCTCTCCTCATCTACCTACCTTTCCTCCTGCTTGATCCTCCCCTCCCAAATAAATAAATCTTTAAAAACTTTTGAAGTATGGATAAAACAAGATTTAACTTAGAGTACTTTGACTACTTGTGGGGAAAAGAAGTTGTATTTTTCTTAGTGGCATTTATCTTAGTGAAGGATAATTTTATATACACGCTGTGTCCCTAATGTATTTTGTGTTTGTGGCTATTTGGGGTTTGCATAAAATTCTATTACTTTTTAGTGGGAAAAAATCTGAAATATTTTTGATATGCTGATTTTGTTTTCTTCAGTACTAAGTCTTCTGAAGTTTTACTTGCTCAAACTGCTTTTTTCTTTTTAACATTGCTGGATAAATACAGGTATAGTCAGCAGTGTTCCTGTCACACCAGCTTCACAAGAAAGTTTCTGCCTTCCTTGCAGAATCATGGGTTATAACTTAGGGTTTCTGTGGGCACATTAATTCTGAATAGAATCTGGGGATTGTTCTTAACTAGAAGTGTGGTGGTTTTGGTAGTGAGTTCCTAACAGGACTTAGGTACTTATATGCTCAGTAGGACATTGTTGTTTTAGCAGTTGTGGCATTTAATTGAACCTGAACTTCCCTTGGAATCTTCCTAGTCCGTTATATTAAACTGAGAAAGTTTTTAAAAATGGAACTCAGTATTTATGATTTAGTTAATAGGTAAGCTAAGGGGGCACCTGGGTAGCTCAGTGGGTTAAAGCCTCTGCCTTCAGCTCAGGTCATGATCCCAGGGTCCTGGGATCGAGTTCCACATCGGGCTGTCTGCTCAGCAGGGAGCCTGCTTCCCTTCCTCTCTCTCTGCCTGCCTCTCCGCCTACTTGTAGTTTCTGTCTGTCAACTAACTAACTAACTAACTAACTAAATAAAATCTTTTAAAAAAATAGTTAAGCTAGGGATTTATATATATATATATATTTTTTTTTTTTTTTTTTTAGATTTTATTTATTTATTTATTTGACAGAGAGATCACAAGTAGGCAGAGAGGCAGGCGGGGGGGGGGGGGGGAGCAGGCTCCCTGCCGAGCAGAGAGCCCAATACAGGTCTTGATCCCAGGACCCCAAGATCATGACCCAAGCCGAAGGCAGAGGCTTAACCAACCCACTGATCCACCCAGGTGCCCCAAGCTAAGGACTTTTAGAAGCGTTTGGAGGTGGGAGGAAGGAAGCCATGCATTTACAGAGATCTTCGTGAAATATAGAATTATGACACTGGATTAGCCTTTCTTTCATGGTCCTCTGCTGTTCCACTAGGCTCTGGTCCAAAGAGTAGCATATGACTCAGACTTCCCCTTAACACTCTTGTTGTTGCGTTTGGTTTGGTGTATCATATGCACATAGTTAATCTGAATACTCAGGATGTATGGAATCTCTCTAGGTTTTAAGAAATGACTGTGATTGAATATTTTAGTTTGATTCTTTTGTGAGGAATTTTTTGTTCTGCGAGATAAATATACAGCATTAGGACCAGGGGACCTAATTTCTTTTTTTTTTTTTTTTAAAGATTTATTTATTTGACAGAGAGAAATCACAAGTAGACAGAGAGGCAGCCAGAGAGAGAGAGAGAGGGAAGCAAGCTCCCTGCTGAGCAGAGAGCCCGATGCGGGACTCAATCCTAGGAGTCTGAGATCATGACCTGAGCCGAAGGCAGCGGCTTAATCCACTGAGCCACCCAGGCGCCCCTGGGGGGACCTAATTTCTTATCAACTAGGATATCAATCAAACTTTCTGTTCCTGTAAGGTCAAGTAAGACTCTGAGATATTGTGTCTGTTAGCTTTACTTGGTAATTCTTAATCTTTTTGTGGGTTTTCAACCCTTTTGAGAATTGGATAAAAAATTTGGATTATCTTCTTAGAAAGTGCCCATTTGTAAATGCAGCATGCAATTTTGTATAAATTTTGGGAAATATGTGGATCTTTCTGACATGTTATACTAACAACCTCTATTTTGTGTACTTACATTTTAGCATATGACTTTCTTCTGTTTTCTTAAGAATGGAAACCTTAAAGGTTTGAAATATGGATTAGGGGAGTGAGCTTATAGGTTTCCAGGGAAAATTTATGTTTTTGAAGAAGGGGATATCATGGAATTTTTCCATCAGAGATTCATTTAAACTGTTGTTTCTGATAATGTGAGTAGTTCATCTGGTTAAATCATTCTTCTGCACTGTAGGTTATGAAAAAATAGTGTCTCACTAGTGGTATATTCACAAAGTCTAGCAAGGAAAAATTAAAAAGCTTAAATTCTCATTCTCATTTCTATGGGAATAAAGAGGGAGAATTCATTATGTCAAGCATTACAAATAAGCATGTATTAAAGAGGCTACATATGATGATGGCACATTGTTGGAACACCCCATGAAAGATAATTTGCATGGAAGATGATTATTCAATAGGGCTTTAATTTACAAGAAACATTCCACAATTTAATTGAGCCCCTTTTGCACACACTGCTTCGCTTCAATAGATTGCATTTGCTCCTTGCATATGTACAATGCCATAAGGGTGGTTAAAATCTGATTCAGCCTAGCTGGAAGGTGAAACAACAACTGAAAGTCATGTCATAAAAATATACATTATTAAACATTTGAGAATTGTTTTTGAAATTCGTTTTCTGTTGGCTGATATGTAACATAAAGCTGATTGTCTAGTTTTCTTTATTATAATAAGATTTGTATAAGATTATTTGGTCCTGCTGGCCACTAGTTAAACTATATGGTTCAATTTAAATTTTTTTCACTTTCATAGGCTAGTCACCTATATTATATTTTTGTAAAATGAGCATACATAGCCTGCATTTATAGTTACTATTGAAAGAAAATTATTTGGTGATAAAGAAGACACTAAAACATTTCAGTAAATAACTGACTTATGATTAAAATGCCTTGAAAGTTAATGCAGTAGCCCTCCCTTATCCATAGGGATATACATTCCAGGACTGCCAGTGGATGTCTGAAATTGCAGATATACACTATTTTTTATTGATGTATACCTATGATAAAGTTCATTTAATAAATTAAATACAGTAAGAGATTAACAACCAATAGTAATAGAACAATTATAGTAGTATACTGTAATAAGTTATGTGAATGTGGTCTCTCTCAAAATAGCTTACAGTACTGTGTTTACCTATCTTGTGATGATGTGAGATGAAAAAATGCCCAAGTGATTAGGTGAAGCGAGGTGAATGATGTAGCATTAGCCTACTGTTGGCCTTCTGACACAATGTCAAGAGGATCATCGGCTTCAAGACCACAATTGACTTTGGGTGACTGAAATCTTGGAAAGCAAAACCTCAGATAAGGAGGTCTATTATATGTGGTTAGAAAAAAAAAGAAAAGAATGTAGGTATGTCCAGTGTCTTCTCTGTCTGTATTAGAATAGTATATGGATAAACTTTACCCTAGAGAGGAGGTTTTGTGTGAGCCTGAACTGATGGCTTTAGTGGATGTTCCATCCTTGAGCATTTAAAATAAGCGTTGTTGTGAGAAGCAAGGCCCATTCTTGGTGGAGAAGCACTAAAGGTATGTCCAAATGAGGAAAAGACAGAAGACCTGCAGGTTAAGTCAGGAGGAACAAGATAAGGATGTCTGTTATTACCATTGTTTTGGAGTCCTAAGATAAGGCAAGAAAAATGGATGCAGATGTTGAAAAGGAAACCATATAATTATCACCATTGTAGGAATAGTGATGGCATAGAGGTAAAGATTTTTTTTTTAAAGATTTTATTTATTTATTTGACAGAGAGAGATCACAAGTAGGCCGAGAGGCAGGCAGAGAGAGCGGGGGAAGCAGGCTCCCCGCTGAGCAGAGAGCCCGATGCGGGGCTTGATCCCAGGACTCCGGGACCATTACCTGAGCTGAAGGGCAGAGGTCTTAACCCACTGAGCTACCCAGGTGCCCCAAGAATATTTTTGAGAATAGGATGAAAGTTTAAAGTGGAGGGAAGGGAGGTTGATACATTTTCTGTTGAGTACCCTTCATGTTTTTGGTGAATGAAGGCTTTCTGCTGAAGGTGGAGGCCTAAGAGGGAAATGGTCAACTAAAAAGAATGAAAAGAAAGGATTTAGAGTAACTGTGATGAAAAAGTATTTGGTGTAGCTCTAAGAGTTGTATGAAGACAATATGGAGTCAGTCAAGAAAGGTTGGTTCCTGTGAGTTAGGATATTTCTGGAATTTTCTGAGCATAAGCAATTGATTACTGTATGGGCCGCTTGATGACGACCTGAAGTGATAAAGAAGTGGTTCAGCCTCTTCCACAAAAGTTTGCTCCTCATGTTAGATGTTTGCCTCCATGAGACCCTGAAGTTGGAGATCCTATAGGATCAATTATAAGTAAGGTGAGGGAAAAAGGAAGAATAAAACTATTTGGAGGAGAAGCCTGTATTATTTTTATAGTGGGCAGATCTGTTAGTAGAGGTCTCTGATTATGTCCAAAAAAGTCTAGATGGGAATTCCTACTTGCTAGAGTTACTATGGAGATTAAATTAGGTATAACAGTGGGTATGAGTTGTTTCCTGTAGTGCTCTTCATTATAGTAAACTCTTAGCAGATGTCTGCTTTAAAACAAAAACAAAAGTCCTGTGTTCTGTGAGCCCATTCTTCTGGACAGTTTAAGCAATTTTGTCTCCCTTATGTTCTTTGAATATTTAGCATCTGTGAACTTTTTCTTTGCACTGGTCTTGGCCCCTGTTCCTTCATCCCTGCTTCTGCATCCTGAGGAACCGGTGCTTGAACCTGGTACTTCTTGTCCCTATTTCCTTTCTTTCATAGCTAGATTCTTAAATAAATGGATTACAGTGCTTTTTTTCCCCTTTTATTACTAACTCTCTTTAATCCTAGGGAATTTGGCTCTTTCTACCTCCCTTCTGGTCAAAGTCTCCACAAAATAACATTGCTAATAGACAAATAAACACCTAAGTAAATGATCAGGTGATTATAAGTGCTATGGAGAAAAATAATTCAGTTAGGGAGTGCTGGGCAAATGTCAGGGGTGTGGGGGCTCTGGGGTGGTCAGAAAGATGTCTATTTTTTGCAGGGGGGGCAGGTATCTCTAGTAAGTGGACACTAAAGCAGATTTAAGGAAGTGAAGGAGCAAATCATACATATCTGTGAAGAACATTCCAGGCAGCCAATGCAAAATCCTTCAGCAGGGACAAGGTTGATGCATTTGAAGAAGAGCAGGGAGGGTTTTGGAGATAGGGTAGAGTGAGAAGGGGATGATGTCAGAGAGGTAAGTAGATTGACATTGGGAGCATGTGGAAATTGTCTTCTGATTGCTTCTTTTTCATCAGTAAGAGTGAGAATGAAGCAGAAGGGATTGGAGATTTGAAGAAATGTTCATTTAGGACAGTAGAGAAAGAATGGACTTGAACAAAATGTTATCCCTGGACCAGTAGCACGATTGTCATCTGGGAATGCGTTAGAAGTGCAAATCCTTGGATCTCATCCAAGACTTACTGAATCAGAAACTCTGGAGGTGAGGGCAAACAGTCTGTGTTTTAACAAGCTTTCTGGGTTATGCACAAAAATGTTTGAGAGCCATTGGACTAGAGAGTTAAGTACAGTTACTAGGTAGCCCTGAGGACTTACTTGAGTAGTGATCTTAAGTTTAATGTGCAAATAGTAATTAGGGGCGCCTGGGTGGCTCAGTGGGTTAAACCTCTGCCTTTGTTCAGGTCATGATTTCAGGGTCCTGGGATCAAGCCCTGTATTGGGCTCTCTGCTCAGGGGGAGCCTGCTTCCCCTCCAACTCTCTGCCTGCTTCTCTGCCTACTTGTGATCTCTGTCAAATAAGTAAATAAATAAAGTAAAATAAAAAAGAAAGTAGTCATTAGGTTATGCTGAAAAATGAAAGGGATGAGGGAATTGAGTGCATACAAGGAATTGTTTTAAATGATATACTGCAAAATCTAAACTGCATAAAGAGAAAAGTGAGGGTGGGTCATTGGGACAATGAACATGCTAGGATCAATAGACTTTTAGTCCCAATGGGTCAAAGAATTGGTCAATGAAAGAAATTCTGACACAGACCTAGTTGATTCTAAATTACAGGTATTTTCCCTTTAGTCAAGTATCTTCCTAAATCAGTATTTCCTGCTTGACAATTATATGTTAGAGTAAGTAATTTTGAGTCAAAAATTCTGAGTTCAGGGTGCTTGGGTGGCTCAGTGGGTTAAGCCTCTGCCTTTGGCTCAGTTTATGAACTCAGGGTCCTGGAATCGAGGCCTGCATCGGGCTCTCTGCTCTGCTCAGTTTGTTTTGTGAGATTAAGAGTCTGTTATGGTTTGTCTCCCTCCCGATCCCATCTTGTTTCATATATTCTTTTCCTACCTCCCAAACCCCCCATGTTACATCTCCACTTCCTCATATCAGGGAGATCATATGATAGTTGTCTTTCTCTGATTGACTTATTTCGCTAAGCATAATATCCTATAGTCCATCCTTGTCATTGCAAATGGCAAGATTTCATTTCTTTTGGTGGCTGCATAGTATTCCATTGTATATATATATACCACATCTTCTTTATCCATTCATCTGTTAATGGACATCTAGGTTCTTTCCATAGTTTGGCTATTGTGGACATTGCTGCTATAAACATTCGGGTGTACATGCCCCTTCGGATCACTACATTTGTATCTTTAGGGTAAATACCCAGTAGTACAATTGCTGGGTTGTAGTGTAGCTCTATTTTCAACTTTTTAAGGAAGCTCCTTGCTGTTTTCCAGAGTGGCTGTACCAGTTTGCATTCCCACCAACGGTGTAAGATGGTTCCCCTTTTTCCGCATCCTCATCAGAATCTATCATTTCCTGACTTGTTAATTTTGACCATTCTGACTGGTAGTCTCACTTTTTTATAGGATTTTATTTATTTATTTGAGAGAGAGAGAGAGTAGGCATGAATAGGGGGATTGGCAGAGAGGGAGGGAGAAGCAGACCACTCACTGAACGTGGAGCCAACGTGGGGCTTGATCCCAGAACCCCGAGACCATGACTTGAGCCAAAGTCAGATGCTTAAGCAATTGAGCCACCCAGGCACCCCTGAAGTCTCCTAATCAGTGCTCTTCACTGTTTTCCACACTGACCTCCTCCTCTTCTGTATCCTTTACTTTGTTTCTGTAGTGCAAAGAACCTTGCCTTGTATCAATTACAAAAATATGAATCTTGTAGAAAAGTAAGAAAAAAGTATTCATGACTGTTATTATTACTTGCCATATAATAAAATTGTTGTCTTAAAAATACATTAGACTTTTGCCTCTGGCCAAGGCATAGTAACTGGAGCAGATTTATCATCCTACCTGTATTATTAGGGTTCTGCAGAGATATAGAACCAATAGGATGCATATGTTTATATATTTATTATAAGGAATTGGGTCACTTAATAGGGGAAGCTGGGAACTCCCAAATTCTACAGTCTGTAAGTTGGAGACCCTGGAGAGTCAATGTATAATTCCAGTCCAAGTCTGAAGGCCTGAGAACTAGGAAAGCTGATGGTGTACTTTCTAGTCTGAAAGCCTAAAGGCTCAAGATCCAAGAAAAGCTAATGTTTCCTTAGAGTCGACTGCAGGCAAAGACTCAGCTCATTCATCAAATAGGAAGAATTCCTTCCTACTCTGCTTTTTTGTTTTATTAAGGGCTTCAATTGATTGGATGAGGCCACTCACATTTAGGGGGGCAATCTGCTTTATGTAGTCTACTGATTCAAATGTTAATCTCATTCAGAAATACCCTCACAGATACACCCAGCATAGTGTTTGTCTTTTTTAAAAAATTAACATACAATGTATTATTTGCCCCAGGGGTACAGGTCTGTGAATCAAAAGGCTTACATTTCACATACCCTCCCTAATGTCCCTCACGCAGCCACCCTATCCCTACCCTCCCACCCCCCAGCAACCCTCGGTTTGTTTCGTGAGATTAAGAGTCTCTTATGGTTTGTCTGCCTCCCGATCCTATCTTGTTTCATTTTTTTACTTCCCTACCCCACAACCCCTTTCCTGCCTCTCAAATTCCTCATATCAGAGAGATCATAATGTATTTTCTTTCTCTGATTGACTTATTTCACTGAGCATAATACCCTCTAGTTCTGTCCATGTCATTACAAATGGCAAGATTTCGGGCTTTTGATAGCTGCATAGTATTCCATTGTATATATATACCACATCTTCTTTTTTTTTTTTTTAAAAAAGATTTTATTTATTTACTTGAGAGAGAGACAGTGAGAGAGAGCATGAACGAGGAGAAGGTCAGAGA
Source organism: Mustela nivalis (assembly GCF_964662115.1). Lineage (NCBI taxonomy): Eukaryota > Metazoa > Chordata > Mammalia > Carnivora > Mustelidae > Mustela > Mustela nivalis. The sequence continues at coordinate 72,853,193 of NC_139032.1, forward strand.
GAGAAGCAGACTCCCCATGGAGCTGGGAGCCCGATGTGGGACTCGATCCCGGGACTCCAGGATCATGACCTGACCCAAAGGCAGTCGTCCAGTGAGGCATTGGTGGTTCAGTGGTAGAATTCTCGCCTCCCAAAGGCAGTCGTCCAACCAACTGAGCCACCCAGGTGTCCCGATATACCACATCTTCTTTATCTATTCATCTGTTAACCGACATCTAGGTCCTTTCTATACTTTGGCTATTGTGGACATTGCTGTTACAAACATTTGGGTGCACCTGCCCCTTTGGATCACTACATTTTTATCTTTAGGGTAAATACCCAGTAGTGCGATTGTTGGGTCCTACGGTAGCTCTATTTTCAACTTTTTGAGGAACCTCCATACTCTTTTCTACAGTGGCTGCACTGGCATGTGTTCCCACCAACAATGTAGGAGGATTCCCCTTTCTTCGCATCCTCACCAGCATCTGTTGTTTCCTTACTTGTTAATTTTAGCCATTCTGACTGGTGTGAGTTGTTAATCTCACTGTGGTTTTGATTTGTATTTCCCTGATGCTAAGCGATGTTGAGCACTTTTTCATGTGTCTGTTGGCCATCTGGATGTCTTTTTGCAGAAATGTCTGTTCATGTCTTCTGTCTATTTCTTGATTGGATTATTTGTTCTTTGGGTGTTGAGTTGGATAAGTTCTTTTTTTTTTTTTTTTTTAAAGATTTTATTTATTTATTTGACAGAGAGAAATCGCAAGTAGATGGAGAGGCAGGCAGAGAGAGAGAGAGAGAGGGAAGCAGGCTCCCTGCTGAGCAGAGAGCCTGATGCGGGACTCGATCCCAGGACCCTGAGATCATGACCTGAGCCGAAGGCAGCGGCTTAACCCACTGAGCCACCCAGGCACCCGGATAAGTTCTTTATAGATTTTGGATAGTAGCCCGTTATTTGATATGTCATGTGCAAATATCCTCTCCCATTCTGTCAGTTGTCTTTTGGTTTTGTTGACTGTTTCCTTTGCTGTGCACAAGCTTTTGATCTTGATGAAGTCCCAGTAGTTCATTTTTGCCCTTACTTCTCTTGCTTTTGGCGATATTTCTAGGAAGAAGTTGCTGAGGCTGAGTTTGAAGAAGTTGCTTCCTGTGTTCTCCTCAAGGTTTTAATGGATTCCTGTCTCATACTGAGCTCTTCCATCCTTTTTGAATCTATTTTTATGTGTGGTATAAGGAAATGGTCTAGTTTCATTCTTCTGCATGTGGCTGTCCAATTTTCCCAACACCATTTGTTGAATAGACTGTCTTTTTTCAATTGGACATTCTTTCCTACTTTGTTGAAGATTAGTTGACCATAGAGTTGAGGGTCTATTTCTGGGCTCTCTATTCTGTTCCATTGATCTATGTGTCTGTTTTTGTGCCAGTGCCATACAGCCTTGATGATGACAGCTTTGTAATAGAGCTTGAAGTCTGGAATTGTGATGCTACCAACTTTGGCTTTCCTTTTAAACATTCCTCTGGCTATTCAGGGTCTTTTCTGGTTCCATATAAATTTTAGGATTATTTGTTCCTTTTTTTTTTTTTTTTTTTTGATACGGGATTGCATTAAATGTGTAGATTGCTTTAAGTAGTATAGACATTTCCACAATATTTGTTCTTCCAATCCATGAGCATGGAACATTTTTCTGTTTCTTTGTGTCTTCCTCCATTTCTTTCATGAGTATTTTACAGTTTTCTAAGTACAGATTCTTTGCCTCTTTGGTTAGGTTTATTCCTAGGTATCTTAGGTTTTGGGTGTTGTTCTAAATGGGATTGAGTCCTAATTTCTCTTTCTTCTGTCTTGCTGTTGGTGTATAGAAATGCAACTGATTTCTGTGCATTGATTTTGTATCCTGACACTTTACTGAATTCCTGTATGAGTTCTAGGAGTTTTGGATAGAGTCTTTTGGGTTTTCCACATAAAGTATCACATCATCTTCAAAAACTGAGAGTTTGACTTCTTCTTTGCCGATTTGGATGCCTTTTATTTTTGTTGTCTGATTGATAAGGCTAGACTGTAGTGCTATGTTGAATAACAGTGGTGACAGTGGACATTCCTGGCATGTTCTGACCTTCAGGGATAAGCTCTCAGTTTTTCCCCATTGAGAATGATATTTGCTGTGGGTTTTTCCATAGATGGCTTTGATGATATTGAGGTTTGTACCCTCTATCCCTACACTGTGAAGAGTTTTGATCAAGAAAGTATGCTGTACTTTGTCAAGTGCTTTTTCAGCATTTATTGAGGGTATCATATGGTTCTTGTTCTTTCTTTTATTAATGTGTTGTATCACATTGATTTGTGGATGTTGAACCAACTTGCAGCCCCAAAATAAATCCCTCTTGGTCGTGGTGAATAATCCTTTTAATGTACTGTTGGATCCTATTGGCTAGTATTTTGGTGAGAATTTTTGCATCTGTGTTCATCAAGGATATTGGCCTGTAATTCTCCTTTTTAGTGGGGTTTTTGTCTGGTTTTGGGGTCAAGGTAATGCTGGCCTCATAAAATGAGTTTGGACGTTTTCCTTCCATTTTTATTTTCTGGAATAGTTTCAGGAGAATAGGTATTAATTCTTCTTTAAATGTTTGGAAGAATTCCCCTGGGAAGCCATCTGGCCCTGGGCTCTTGTTTGTTGGGAGATTTTTAATGACTGTTTCAATCTCCTTGCTGGTTGTGGGTCTGTTCAGGTTTTCTATTTCTTCCTGGTTCAATTTTGGTAGGTTATAGGTCTGTAGGAATGCATCCATTTCTTCCAGATTGTCAAATTTGCTGGCATATAGTTTGCTCATGATATGTTCTTATAATTGTTTGTGTTTCGTTGGTGTTGGTTGTGATCTCTCCATTTCAATCATGATTTTATTAATTTGGGTCCTTTCTCTTTTCTTTTTGATAAGTCTGGCCAGGGGTTTATCAATCATATTAATTCTTTCAAAGAACCAGCTCCTCGTTTTGTTGGTTTGTTCTACTGTTCTTTTGGTTTCTATTTTATTGATTGCTGCTCTGATCTTTATTATGTCTCACTTTCTTTGCTGTTCTTTCTCCAGCTCCTTTAGATGTGGGGTTAGGTTGTGTGCTTGAGATCGTTCTCGTTTCTTGAGAATGGCTTGTATTGCTGTATATTTTCCTCTCAGGACTGCCTTTGTTGTGTCCCAAAGATTTTGAACAGTTTTGTTTCCATTTTCATTTGTTTCCATGAATTTTAAAAATTCTTCTTTAATTTCCTGGTTGACTCATTCATTCTCGAGTACGATGGTCTTTAGCCTCCATGTATCTGAGTTCTTTCCGACTTTTCTCTTGTGATTGAGTTCTAGCTTCAGAGCATTGTGGTCTGAAAATATGCAGGGAATGATCCCAATCTTTTGGGACCAGTTGAGACCTGATTTGTGACCCAGGATGTGATCTATTCTGGAGAATGTTCCATGTGCACTAAAGAAGAATGTGTATTCTGTTGCTTTGGGATGGAATGTTCTGAATACATCTGTGATGTCCATCTGGTCCCATGTGTCATTTAAGGCCTTTATTTCCTTGTTGATCTTATGGTTGGACGATCTGTCCACTTCACTGAGCGGGGGTGTTAAAGTCCCCTACTATTATTGTATTTTGTCGATGTGTTTCTTTGATTTTGTTATTAATTGGTTTATATAGTTGGCTGCTCCCATGTTAGGGGCATAGATATTTAAAATTGTTAGACCTTCTGGTTGGACAGACCCTTTAAGTATGCTATAGTGTCCTTCCTCATCTCTTATTATACTCTTTGGCTTAAAATCTAATTTATCTGATATAAGGATTGCCACCCCAGCTTTCTTTTGATGTCCATTAACATGGTAAATGGTTTTCCACCCCCTCACTTTAAATCTGGAGGTGTCTTTGGGGTAAAAAGAGTTTCTTGTAGACGGCGTATTGATGGGTCTTGTTTTCTTTCTTTCTTTTTTTTTTTTTAATCCATTCTGATACCCTGTGTCTTTTGATTGGGGCATTTAGCCCATTTATACTCACGGTAACTATTTAAAGTTATGAATTTAGTGCCATTGTATTACCTGTAAGGTGACTTACTGATTATTGTCCCTATCCCTTTCTGGTCTAGTACTTTTAGGCTCTCTCTTTGCTTGGAATTCCCCTTTCAGTATTTCCTGTAGGGCTTGTTTGGTGTTTGCAAATTCTTTTAACTTTTGTTTGTCCTGGAAGCTTTTTATCTCTCCTTCTATTTTCAGTGATAGCCTAGCTGGATATAGTATTCTTGGCTGCATATTTTTCTCGTTTAGTGCTCTGAATATATCATGCCAGTTCTTTTTGGCCTGCCAGGTCTCTGTGGATAAGTCTGCTGCCAGTCTAATATTTCTGCCATTGTATGTTAGAGACTTCTTGTGCTGAGTGCTTTCAGGATTTTCTCTTTGTCACTGAGACTTGTAAGTTTTACTATTAGGTGATGGGGTGTGGGCCTATTTTTATTGATTTTGAGGGGGTTTCTCTGTGCCTCCTGGATTTTGATGCTTGTTCCCTTTGCCATTAGGGAAATTCTCTACTATAATTTGCTTCAGCATGCCTTCTGCCCCTCTGTCTCTTTCTTCTTCTTCTGGGATCCCAATTATTTTAATATTGTTTCGTCTTAGGGTTATCACTTATCTCTCAAATTCTCCCCTTGTGGTCGAGTAGTTGTTTGTCTCTCTTTTCTCTACTTCTTTATTCTCCATCATTTAGTCTTCTGTGTCACTAATTCTTCTACTTCATTTATCCTAGCAGTAAGAGCCTCCATTTTTTATTGCATCTCATTAATAGCTTTTTAAATCTCATTTTGGTTAGATTTAAGTTCTTTTATTTCTCCTGAAAGAGATTTTATTCCTCCAGAAGGGGATTCTCTAATCTCCCATGCTTTTTTTGAGCCCAGCCGGCACTTTGATAATCATCATTCTGAACTCTCGTTCTGACATATTACTTTCATACAGCTTTTGAGGAGGAGAATCAAAGTGGTGGACTCCCAGTATCTGGCCGAGAGCTCAGGGCCCCTCTCTTCAATGCGCCCTCAAAGAAAAGCAGTCAGTCCCTCCTGTCTCCCAGCTCTCTGGCCGCACTCTGAGCTCACCCAAGCCTGTGACTGAGCGTTTCTATCTCTGGCGCCAGCCCCATTTGGAGTTTCCAAACCCAGCAGATTCCTGCCTCGTGCTCCTGCGTCATTCCCCCTGGTGGAGGGAAGGTGAGTCTCCCTGGGTCTGCCACTTGTGGGGTCACTGCTCAAAGAGCAGTGGTCTGACTGTGTGGCAGATCACAGTTTAAGGTAATCCTGAGCTGAGAGCCCTCTGCTCAGCTCTGTCTCTGTAGCTGGCTTCCCCGCTCTGATACCTGGGAACTCTGCCACATTCAGACACCCCTGGTCTTTCTGTGACCCTATGGGTCCTAGGACCACACTGTCCCTGCAAGGGCTCCACCCCCTGCTTAGCCTTTGGAGTGACATACCTCAGTGGAGCATACTTCTGAAAGTTCCAATTTTGTGCTCCTCTGCTCTTTCACTTGCCATGAGCCAGCCCCTCCCCCCACAGTCTGTCTTCCTGTCACTTCAGATGTACTTTTCCACATGTCCTACCTTCGGAAAGTGGTCAATTTACTGTTCTTAGAATTGCTGCTCTTCTTCTTTTCTTTCTCCTCTTTAGTTTCTAGGTGTTCAGAATGGTTTGATAACTATCTAGTTGAACTCCTGGGACCTGATGATATTTCTCCTCCACCATCTTGCTTCCTCCACCCAACATAATGTTAATCAAATATCTGGGTGCCCTGTGACCTGTCAGGTTGACACATAAAATTAACTCTCACACACCTGAAACAATTAAGAAACCATACAAAATATATTAAACCATGATTTTTTAAAACATTGGATATCAGGTACTGAAATACCAGTGATCTTTGAGAGATGAGAAACAAGGTGAACCTCATGACTGTCTCAGCTTACTTCCTGGAAAGGGTTTCTGTTCTCCATGGAGGGGGGCAATCCAAGTGGAGGCTGCCAGTTTCCCTGAGTTGAGAAGGTGGGAATGGAAGTCTGAGGAGGCTGTGGTGACTAGAGTTCCTAGGAAGAAGCAAAAATATCTCTATTCACAGATGACATGATCCTGTATATATAAAATTCCATGGAATTTACAAGAAAACTAGAGATAGTAATATGTGAATTCAGCAAATTTGCAAGGTACCAAATCAACACACAGAAGCTACTTGTATTTCTGTACATAAGCAAAGAACAATCTGAAAAGGACATTAAGAGAGCAGTTCCATTTATTTATTTTTTTTAAAGATTTTTATTTATTTGACAGAGCACAAGGAGGGGGAGCGGCAGGCAGAGGGTGAGGGAGAAGCAGGCTCCCCACTGAGCAGAGAGCTGAATGCAGTCTTCTGTACTAGGGCCTTGGGATCATGACCTGAGCTGAAGGTTGACGCTTAACCGACTGAGCCACCCAGGCACCCCAGCAGTCCCATTTATAATAGCATCTAAGAAAATAAAATACCTAGGAATAAACTTAACCAAGATCGTGAAAGACTTCTAAACTGAAAACTATAAAACAGTGCTGAAAGAAATTAAAGACCTAAATAAATGGAAATATAGCCTGTGTTCATGGATAGGAGGACTTAATATTGTTAATATGTCAGTATTCCCCCTGAGCTATCCTTATTGAAATTCTAATAGCCTTTGTAGCCTTTTGTATTAAAAAGCTGATATTTAAATTCATTTGGAATTGCAAAAGGTCTTGAATAGTCAACACAGTTTTGAAGAAGAGCAAAGCTGGAGGACTTGCACATCTGATTTCAAAACTTACTACAAAGGTATTATAATCAAAATAGTGTAGTATTGATATGAGGATAGAAATATAACTAATGGAATAGAATTGACAGTCTAGAAATATACCCACATATCTAGGGCCAGATGATTTTTGACAGGGGTGCCAAGTCCATTCAATGGGAAAAAAATAGCCTTTTCAACAGGTGGTGGTGGTGGGACAACTGTATGTCCACACATAAAAGAATGAAGTTGGATCCCTGCCTCATATCATATAGAAAAATTAAAATGGATCAACAACAACACCATGTAAGGGCTAAAACCATAAAACTCTTAGAATAAGTGACTGCTAAAGAAAGCAGAAGAAAGAGGTGCCTGGATGGTTCAGCTGATTGGGTGTCTGCCTTCATCTTGGGTCATGATTCCAGGGACCTTGGTATTGAGTCCCCCATCTGGTTCCCTGCTTAGTGGGGAGTCTGCTTTTCCCTCTGGCCCTCTCTTTGCTGGTCCTCGCCTCTCTCTCTCAAAAATAAATATTAAAAAAGTCTTAAAAGAAAGCAGAAGAAATATCATTCTTTGTTGTTTTTAATTTATGATTTCTCTGTTGATTGGCCTATGAAATATTATGGTGTGGTTACTAATCTGTGCTATAATATACTAATCTATACTAACAGAGATTTAACACAAATGAAATGTTCCATTATGTTGTCTAAACTTGTGCTCATAGCATACTACATTGTTCTGGAGCTATTAGGAAGTTTCATGATCTAGTTTTTGTGTGTTGATTGCTAATAGGACATCACATGTTCTGGTATTTAAATATAATTTCACATTAGCAAAATCTTTATCAAACTTAAATATAGATGGCTTTTAGGCTTTTAAGAATTGGTTGTCTTGAATTATTCTTGACTCTTCTGAACATTTCAATACATAAATTTGCCTTTCTTAGTACCTGGTGTGTACCTGATTTTTTATTGAATGAGCACATATTGTGTAAAGTATGATTATCATGAAAATTAATCCCCAAGCCTTCAGTTCTTTGAGGCATTTGCAGCAGATACATACTACTTTAGAAGTCATCATAGTAAGAAATGCTGGTGTATCTTTTGGAGTTCAAAGACCTTTTTGTACCAACTTCTTTCTAATGAAACAGTTATTATATGGGAATAATTTGATCCCATTGATTTATATTCATGTAATTGTTAGATTATTAAAGCATTTAATCTGTATTTTAGTAAGTGCTGGTATAAATACATTACCTTGTATCTTTATCCTAATTATACTATATTGTAGGAAGTAGACCAGTATAATAGAGGAGAGGTGGTTGAGCCCCTTCAGTGCTGTGTCATCTTAATTAAGATCAAGGAGTTCTAAAATTTGTGTGTTTGGGAAAATGACAAAGTGAAAACAGTTTTTTGCCATTTTACACTTGGCTTGATTGAGTAGATTGGTTTCTAAAAAGGAAGCGGCAAATTAAATTGCTTTTACATTTTTAAAACACTTAAGATGGAAAATAGGAAAGCCAGACGTAGATAAACATACTATATTACTTTCAAGGAAATTTAATTCAGTCTTTAGCAACGGCTTTGAGTAGAAGTACTACCTTTAGTTGTAGATAAGATAATGCATGTGGTATAATCTCAAGTAACTAGAGACAATGAAATTGATATCTTACCTCAGTTGTGCATTATTTATCATGTCTGATAAAGCAACAGCATATCCCTGATGCTTTTACCACCCTCTGCATGATACTTAACTCCCAAGTAAGTGAGTATATTAATCCTAGGTTAAGTTTTTTATAGTAAGAGTTGTGGACTTCCTTGGTGAATTAACATCCACAAACGTAAAGCTACAGGTAGGAGAATGATAGAGGATGCAAAAGCATGATAAGAAAGAAGACTGAAGGAACAGAAAAATGAACAGGGTATTGAAACTTGAGAAATACTCGGATTTTCTTTTTTACCATAACTGTTCATTTTAAGTGATTCTAAAAGAAGAAATCCAGATCCTCAAGAAAATTCTGAATACAAGTAAATGCTAATGTTTATTTTCCAATAAGAACAAAGTCAAACTGTAAAGATTAAAAATGGTAACTAGACATACTAAGGTCCTGTGTTGTCCTTTTAGGAATCCTTTTCTAGACCGTCTGTGGTTAAGCATATGTTGTTTTGTCCCCCCAACATTCTGCCCCTAGAACCTGTCATGCATTACTTGGAGTTAGGATGTGCTCAGTAAATGTCTACATTTGATCTTCTTTTTCTCCTGATACTGTAGCTTGCTGGATCTCCTCTTTCATTTTGTTTTTGGTTTTATTAATTTCTCCTTTACCTATAGACCTTTTTTTCTAGTTTCTTTTATCATGTTTCAAGCTTATTGAGTTTAATATTTAGCTGACTTATTTGTCAATCTCAATTTTTTTTTAATAAAAGTATATAAAGCAGTCATCTTCCTGGATTCTAAGAATCCTGTTCTTCTTGGATTTTAATGTGTGTTATTCTCAATGTTTTGTATTTCTGAATAGTGTATACTATTTAAAATAGTATTTTTTAAAGATTTCTTCTTCTTTTGATTATTATGCTTATTTTCAGTTTTATTGCATTTTGGTCATAAATATGGCCTATGTGGTTTTTGCTTGTTAGAGTTTTGAGGTTTTCTTTTTGGCATATTGCATGATAATTTTTGAGAAAGGTTTTATCAGCATTGCAAAAAAAATGTACATTCTTTTTTTTTTTTTTTTAAAGATTTTATTTATTCAGCAGAGAGAGGCATGGTGAGAGAGGGAACACAAGCAGGGGGAGTGGAAGAGGGAGAAGCAGACCTCCCCCTGAGCAGAGCCCAATGCGAGGCTTGATACTAGGACCCTAGGATCATGACCTGAGGCAAAGGCAGATGCTTAATGAGTGAGCCACCCAGATGCCCCAAAATGTACATTCTTTATTTGAAAAAAAATTATTCAGATCTTATTGTGTTTTTCTTTTTTTTTTTTTTAAATGTCTGTTTTGAATCTTTGTTCATATGTTTCATATCACCAGAATACATTCTCTATCCTCTCCCCCCCCCCCCCCGCAATAAAAGTGTATTCGGCTTCATATCCCTTAACTGCCCTAAATGAAATGCCTTTGTTTTTGTCCATGTACTTGAATCCTCACTGCTGGGCAGTGAATTCTGATTTTGAATAGTTTTCCCCTAAGGAACTATAGATCAAGTTTGTTGTCTCCTAGTATTTCATGTTGCAGGTAAGGTATCTCATATTTTGATTTAGTACTTTATCCCCAAATACTACTTTCCCACAACCACAGCTATACAAGTCTTATTCCTGTTCTGTTTTGTTTGGTATCTCTCCCATCTCTAGGTAGCCCTGGGCCTAGTTCCTTTCATCTGAGTCACATTTGATATCTGTCTAGTCTCTGTTCTTCATACACCTATGTCAGTTCCCGATGCCTTTGAAAAGGCCAGGATTCCCTCCTCCTGGGTTCCACATCACAGAAATGATAAGCTTGACATGTGTAGTCATTCTCATTGCTTACTTTGACCTTGAATCCTGGTCCTTGTTGATCCAGTTGGGATCAGCTTCCTTATTTCTACTTGGTATATTTACTTATCTGTGGCTTGATCATTGGGTATAGCCATAGAGTGTATCTCCCTTAGCCAGCTCATAGTCCAAAGGTGGGCAAAATGAATATACTGATTCAGAAGGTCTTGGCTCAGCCTCTAGTGGGTCCTTGGAATAGCTGCCAAGAGCACCAGTGCAGGAACTTAACTCTTGTTGTGTGGACCCAACATCAGTCATCTGTCTTTTGATTACATTAGATGGAATGGAAATTTGAATCCACATGGCTTAGGCTTCTTTTAGAGTTGAGTGGATGGTGGGAGTATCCCCAAGTTAACAGGTGTGGGCGGTCTGAATTAGCAAGATACAGGGCTACGTGTTGACAACTGGGCAATATCTTTTCTACCCATAGTTGTAGCCACCTAGCATCAGAGCCACCCATCAAAAACTGATTTCTTTTTTGTACTTATGATTCCTAATTTGAGAAGTGACAAGAATGAGATGCTGAGGGTGGAGAATGATCCTGGTAAGATGTTGAGACTTTTCAGATACTTGCATAATTGGATGTGATGATTTTAAAACATCAACCAGTAGATATGTGGTTTTAGAAGTTTTGCCTTAGATTACATGAAATTTAAGCCGTTTATCAGATCTGGCCTTTGGGCTGGAATTTCCGCACCTCGTTTTGTACTTTTGAAGGTTCTGGGAAAGATAGTTTAGAATTTCTTAGTGAAATATTTTTTTCTAAAAGTAATTAAATGTGGTTCCTTGCACAGATCTTTCTGGAAGGTGTGTATATGTGCACATGCTGTAGTGTCAGTTTTATAGATTGTTCTAAACCTCTACACGTTTATGGACCTGTCCCTAGTATTAATAGGCACTGATGGATCAGCTGCGGTGGCCAACTGGAGAGGGGCAGGGGCACCAGTTGGCTATAGTATGTGCTCTGAGGTGCTGTAATTAGTGAGTAGATGGGGTCAGTAGATGGGGTCAGTGAATCTGCAGACTAGCAGAGATGAGGTCAAGGGATAGAGCTGGTTTGGATAAGGAGTAAAATACTATAAAAAAAAATCATACCTATCATTTATTAATGACAGACTTTTTGAGCTAAAGTGAGTGCTGAATATATAGCAAAACCCAAGAGGCAGTTGGCTGAACACAATAGTGGCAGTCATGTAGAGAGAAGTTTCTTAAAGAATCTTTTTGCTAGATGTAATGTCAGTCTTTTACATAGGTTATCTTGTTATAGCCATACAACTAAGGTATTTTTATTGTTATTTTCATCTTATAAATGTGAAAATTGAATCTCAGAAGTTAAATAAATTGTTGGAAGTTAAACAACTAGTAATTGCTTGAGCCAAGATTTGAGTCATGTCTATCTGTTGCCAAGCTTTGTGCATAGTGTGTTGAACCACTGTGTATAGTAGATAAGATCCATGGGATGATGTGTATCTGTAACTTTTCTTGAATTCTCCTATTTAAAAGAAAGCTTAGAAGTTTGCCCAACTATGTCTTAATAGGCAGATTTAACAGGAAATATGACCTGAGTAGAAATTTTCAAGTAGCTCTTTGGTTTAAGATTTGAGAATTGAATGAGAGATAGTGTAATAGGTTCATTCAGCATCCATCCAGCAGTAAATCTGAGTGTGTTGCCAGATGGTTACGCTGGAGCCCACGTCACACGTTTGATGCCGTTTCGGGAGAGTTGGCTTCTTTAAAAGGCCAGTTGTTCCATGTTTACAGACTGCTGACAAATGGGATTAAGAAAGTAGTGTGGGTGTTTTAGCAGAACCATAGAAAACTTAGTGTATATGACCGAAGCATGGTTTGTGAGGTTGTTAGTATTTCTCTGTATACAAAAGAAATGCTAAAACAAAACCCAAGATGAAGAAATGGTGATAAAGTTGGCTGTGATTCAGATGGCTTTGCTTTCATTCTGGGACCTCATGGATGAATAGGCATTGTTTATGTGGGGAATTGCATTGCTAGAAATCACTGAACACATCAAATATGCCTCAAGTGGGGATGTGTGCATAATGTGCAGACCCCCTATAGGTGTAAGGCAGGACACTTGAATAAGATTTCTTAACTCAGGGAGAACCCCATCTTATTTCTCCCATTTCAACTCTTTTTTTTTTTTTTCAGTGTTAATTGATTATTTCCCATCCATATTTTCACATTTGCAAAGCCAAGAAGATGCTGCTGGTGGCACAAATGTTGGTACTGAGGGATTAACATAGCTCTGAAGGACAGAATTATGTGTGGTGGAAATTTGAGAAGGGGTCTAGTTGAAATTAAATGTGAATGGATCCAAGACCCAACTAATGATGTGTATAAACTCAGAAAACTGAAGCATGAGCAGTAGAACTGTACTCCAAGAATTGCCCCTTTTTTGTATGTTCACAACCACATACAAATACTTGGCGTTGGTGTGTCTCATCCTTGAAGGGGGTCCATTTAGCGACCAGATGCAGTTTGTGCCACAGCTTGGAATATAAGGAAAGAGTGTAACTGAGGGATCTGGATTTTTTTTCCTTTTGTTATGGTAAAATACATATAACATAAAGCTTACCATCTTAACCATTTTTAAGTATGCTGTTCAGTGGTATTAAGGTCGTTCACATTGTTGTGCTATCATCACTACCATCCATTCCTCAGAGAGTTATTTTCTTTTATGTTGCTGTTAGAAGAGTGAGAAGCCTTAATTCATAAAGATGAAGTAGTGAGTACTGTCCAGTAGAACTTAAGGCAGTGATGGAAATGTTCTCTTCCTGCACTTCCCACTATGGTATCATTAGCTACATGTGACTGTTGAAATGTGGCTAATAAAGAACTGAGATTTTAATTATATTTAATTTTAATTATTTTAAGTTTAAGTTTAAATAGTCACTGTAGGAGAGAATTAGTAAGTAATGACTCTGGTGCTGCCCTGATACCTTGCGATTGTTGCTAGGTGGGGCTTTGATGCCTGCAGAGGAGTCGGAGTTTGCCATCTGTGATAACTAGAGTTGCATTTCTCATAGAAATAATAAAAATTCCAGTTGGCGATGATATGTAACAATAATAGTTCTGTGTTTCTAGTTAGCAGAGGGGGTTAAATGAGATTTTTGTGAGTGGACTGAGCATCTAATTATAATTTGTGTAGCACTGTTTTTATGATAAAATCCTCATTTATATTCTAAACTAACTGATTTATCACTTTTTGAACCTTTCTCTTCTTGTGGAGACTTGTCATGTGTTTTACTTCCCCAGAACCCCCTCCTCAGCAAATTATAGCACATTTTATGTGTGGCTCACTACATGTTGATTCTTTAACTGGTGTGCCAGAGGTCATTTCATCAATGAAGGTTTTTGGGTATGTGTTCTGCGTATACTGAATAATCAGAGAACATTTTACTCTGCTGACTGAGTTGACATTTGACACCTTTCCTTTTTACTTTGCTCTCTGATTTCCCATTAGTCACCCCTTGCCCATCCTCACAGGACTATAAACACTAGAAATACATTCTCTCCTGAAATCCACAGCAGTTGACCTCCCTGAAGCATACAAATCTTGAGAAAATGAGCATATCCTGTGGTTTTCATTTATTCATAATGCTATGTTCCCAGTAATGGTGAACTAGACTGATTCTGGAGACCACCAGTGGTCTGTTCATTGCCTGAATTATTTGGCTGCTCCTAATGATGCCATTACTCCTGCTTTATTGGTGTTTATTATTGTAATTATTCATATATAAAAAGTAATTTTGCCCAGTACCCATTATATGAAGGAGAATTTATTACATATTTCTTTTTTATGTAATTTTCTAGTCCTCATAGAATTGCACAATTTTACTTCCTCGGAATTAGAGAAGCCACATTGTGTCCTTGATTATTGTTGCTGTTTTGCAAACTTACTATATTACATAACCAAAATAGGAACAAATAGACCCTAAACTTAACTGAGTCTAGATGAACATAGAAGGAATAGGACAAAGGGATTCAGGGGGCTATTACTAGGGACTTTCGGAGTGGGAGAAGTTTTTTAACCTGGTGTGTCCCCATCAGTGAATTCTCCGAGTGCCATCCGAATCATTGACTGTCTGTGGTCCTGGTGTCCATATTTATCTGAGTTGTTCTACAGGGTTTAAAGAAAGGAATCCCCTTTGTACATCTCTGGGAGGTGCTAAACTGGTTGAAGTTACTGCTGCTCTATATAAAGAGGCTTAGAAAGTGTTTGTGATTAACTCATTCAGGCACTAACGTGTTCACCTACTGTTTTTTTTCATCTCAGCGTTTAAATAGACAGTATTGTCTACGCATTAACACACTTCTCTTTCCTTTTCTAAATATTTTGTTTTTAAGTAAACACTACACCCAACATGAGGCTCAAACTCACAACCCTGAGATCAAGAGAACCACCAACTGAGCCAGCCAGGCACCCCAAGATACTTTCCTACTCAGTATCTTTACACTTGGTATTCTCCATCCCTGGAACTTTCCCCCCATCCACTTTACATGGCTTGTTCCTTCATATTTCTCCATTTTCAGCATAAAAATCACTTTTTCAAGGGGGCCCTTGTGTGACTCAGCCAGTTAAGTGTTTGACTCTTGATCTCAGCTTAGGTTTTTTTGGTCTCAGAGTTGTGAGTTCAAGCCCCATGTTGGGCTCTATGCCAGGCATGGAGGATACTAAAGAACAAAAGAGAGATATATATATATATATAGATATAGATATGTGTGTATGTATGTGTGTGTATATATATATATATATATATATAGTTTTTCAGAAAGGCCTTCTCTGACTGTCCTTATTAGGCCTGTCCTGTAATTCTCTGTCATAGTACCTTGATTAAATTCTTTTTAGCATTTATCGAATCTATGATTATTTAGCATGTCTTTTTTTTAATCTTAGGCTTCTTCTCTGATTGACCTTCAGGTTTTTATATCCACCTACCTGTTGGGCATGCCTACATTTATTTATTCTCAATTATTTATTGAATGTCTACTCTATTGTGTACCGGATGCTAAGAGGACAGAAAATCCTGGCCTCTGTCCTATTCTTGTGGTTTTACAGATTATAAAGCAAACAATGGTAGTCAAATACAGTTGATCATTATTTGTGGATTCTTTATTTTTGAAACCACCTGCTGACTAAAATTAATTTGTAACTGCAAAATCTGTACTTGCAGTACTTTCATAGTCATCTGCAGACATGTATACAGCAGCAAAAAATTTGAATTGATGCACATGTTTGCAGCTGAGGTTGCAGAAGACGATGCTCTGCTTCTTTAGCTCTCATACTGTAAACAAGTGTTCTTTTCACACTCATTGTGATGCCATACTTTTTGGATTTTTCTGCTTTTTGTTGGTGATTTCACTGTTTAAAATGGTCCCCAAATGTAGTGCTAACATGCTATCTAATGTGCCTGAACACAAGGAGGCTGTAATGTGTCTTATGGAGAAAGTAGCTACTAGATAAGCTTTGTTCAGACATGAGTTATAAGACTGTTGGCCTAGTTCAATGTTAATTATTCCACAATTTATGGTATATTGAATAGGTGTCTTTAAACAGAAGCAAATAAAACAAGGTTATATGTTGACCAGTTGCCAAAAATTGTATGATCAGTGGCTCACAGTACCCTAACCCTATATTTCCTCTAGCAATTTCAGAGTTTAGTGTTGGCAGTGACTTTACAGAACATAATTATCATAGATAAAAGAATCAACTGTACTTGCAAATTATCTTAAGTGCAAACAAAGAACAAACAGGATACTGTGATGGAGAATAATAGTGGTAAGACAGAGACTTCCCTTTTGGGGGGCCTCTTGGGAGGTAACATTTATGTTGACTTCCATGAAACATATAGGAAGAAGAATGTTTCAGGCATAAATGTCTCTAGAATAGGAAGGAGCTTGACATTTTTAAGGAATTGAAAGAAAAGGATTGTAGCTGGAGGGAGGTAGCACAGAATGAAGTTGGAGAAGAAAGAAGGAACTTGATTATGATGCCCTTTGGAGACCACACTGAAGAGTTTGGTTTTGGAATATGTAATGGGAAGCCATCTGGAAGGTTTTTAAGGTGGTTTGTATGTTCAAGATGATCTGCTTTATTTTTTAAAAAGATACTTCTGTTTGTTAAAGGGGAACAGGTTGAAGAGGGCAAAGGGCGAAGTGGAGAAATGAGTTAAAAGCATGGCTATCCTGAGGCGCCTGGGTGGCTCAGTGGGTAAAGCATCTGCCTTCAGCTCAGGTCCTGATCCCAGGGTCCTGGGATCAAGCCCCACATCAGGTTCTCTGCTCCATGGGGAGCCTGCTTCCTCCTCTCTCTCTGTGGCCTCTCTGCCTACTACTTGTGATCTCTGTCTGTCAAATAAATAAATTAAAAAAACAAAACAAAACATGGCTATCCATATTCAGTAATTGCCAAACCTGCCTATACTGGGTCCTACATAGTTCTCATAGTTTTGTCCCCTCCACACTGTCGCAGGTTCCCATCTTTGCCTGTTGTGCTCTCACAACTCCACACCAGTCACTCTGCCTAAATCCTGCTCTACCGTGTCTCCAGAGAGATGTGATATATTGAAGTTACCTCTCTTATTACCATGCCACTGCCCTCCTTAAACCCCCACCCCCACCCCCAGAGACTCCCTAGAGCTCTAGATGGTCTGATGCCTTCTTGCCTTTCAGGCACCATCCATCACTATGCTTTGTCTTGCATTTAGGGCTGCATAGACAGAAATGCTTTCTCTCCACACCTCAGTTGTTTTGGGCCTGCCTGCCTGCCTTTGCCTATGAATTCTTCACCATTTACCATCTCATGCAAGATTAGGCGACCCCGGTATACATTTTCATAATAATACAAAGCAGTTGTGAATTTCGTGTTTTAATTTGTTTTTGAATCCCCAGCATACTCTTTTTGTGAATGGAATTATAGAAATAAAATCAGAAATAAAACCAGGGTCATAAAACATATATGTTCATTTACTCATTTCAAAAAAAAATATTTTTTAAGATTTTATTTATGCATGTGAGAGAGAGCACAAGTGTGATAGAGGGGCAGAGGGAGAGGGAGAAGCAAGCTCCCCACTGAGCAGGGAGCCCAACGCAACACAGGCGCAATCCCAGGACCATGGGATCATGACCTAAGCTGAAGGGAGGTGCTTAACTGATTGAGCCACGCAGGCGCTCCTCATTTCAAAAATGTTTATTGATTGCCTAAATGTGTTCTAACAATGGAGTATGGAATAGTAAACAAAACAAAGTCTCTTGTCTTTTGGAACTTAGATGTGTGTATGATCTGTCAATACCTATATATCCATTTCAAAGCCATTTTTAATTCTTGAATACTTTTAGATTTACAGAAATCCCACATCCAGTTTCCTGTATGATTAACTTAACATTAATATGGTACATTTGTTACAATTAATTAACCAAATACATCAAACTAAAGTCTGTGCTTTTTTCAGATTTCCTGCATTTTTACCTAGTGTCCTTTTTCTGTCTAGGATCCCATCCATGATACCATATAACATTTTGTCATTATGCCCTTCAGGCTCTTCTGATGTGGCAGTTTTTCAGACTTTCCTTCTTTTGATGACCATGACAATTTTAAGAATATTAGTGCATTCTGTAGAATGGAGAATATCCCTCAGTATGGGTTTGTCTGAAATTTTTGTCATGATAAGATGGGGATAATGGATTCTTGGGAAGAAGATCACAGAGGTAAAGTACCATTCTCATCATATTGTATAAGTGGTACATGTTATCAACATGAATTATTGCTACTGATACCTTGGTCACTTGACTGAAGTAGTGTTTGTCAGGTTTTTACACTGTAAAGTACCCCCCTCCACCCCATACTTTACTTTTTGGAAGGAAGTTACTATGTGGAGCCCACCTAAGTGATGGGGCATTATGCTCTCCTTTTGTACAGTAGAAATTCTTCTGTATGTTGATTTGTCTATTTTCTCCCAGTTATTTATTTATTTAGTTATTTATTTATATCAATATGGGTTCATGGTTATTTTGTACTTTGCTTTGTAATTCAATACTACTTTATTTATTGTTCGAATTGTTCTGGTTTGGCCATTGGGAACTCTGAGTTGGCCTTTGTGTCTTTTTGGCATGCTCCCATTGGTTTGTTTTGTGAATACTTTCTTATTTTCTGGTACTGTAGGGATATTCAAGTATATATATATATATATTTTTTTTTTTTTTAAAGATTTTATTTATTTAGTCAGAGAGAGAGAGCGAGAGTGAGCACAGGCAGACAGAGTGGCAGGCAGAGTCAGAGCGAGAAGCAGGCTCCCCGCGGAGCAAGGAGCCCGATGTGGGACTCGATCCCAGGACGCTGGGATCATGACCCGAGCTGAAGGCAGCCGCTTAACCAGCTGAGCCACCCAGGCGTCCCCTCAAGTATATATTTTTGAAAATTGAAGTAATTTCCCTGCAATGATTTTATACAGAATTTGAAAATAATTTGATATGCTTATATGAACTCAAGATTATTAAGTAGATAAATTTTCAATATTGTTTTTGGTTTTGTGTAGCTACTTTTGATTTTGATTTATGTAGCTACTTTTAGGAGGTGAAAATATATATATGAGTATGAATTTTCTCAGAATATATTGCGTTTCTCAGAATAAATAATGTATAAATACTTCCTAGAATAATATTGAGACCAGTATATACTTTCAGTTTGTCAGGTATAATTTTCACTTTGCAAATCATACTAGAGAATTTTTACATTTCTCTAGGTTTCAGGGACATTTACAGTTGCCAGTGGCTGAGCAGATATTATACGGGAAGTGTTTCAGTGATTATATATGCTGAGTGGTAAGCTTGCTTAGTCTAAAAAAAGGACTTCATAATATTTGGCTTTTGGTTATAATTACCAGTCATGCTTGCCAGAAATTAAGTTTAGCTTGTAGAAGCCTGAAATTCTTCATATGTTTATCTCTAACTAAATATTTCAGAGACTGTTATGAAACTGTCAGTAATTCCATTATATATTATATATTCAGCTTATTCTTGAGTTATAGATGGTGAAATAACATATGGCAAGTGATTGTCTAGCAACATGGGAAATGCTTAAGATAACAGGATGTAAATAATAATATTTAGTTTGGTTATAATTTTGTTTAAAAGAAAACTGATTACAGATACAAACAAAAGACCATTTGGAAAATACCAAAATGTTAACAGTGAATGTCTTCTTAGGTAGTGTGACACAACTTTTCTGTTATTTTTCACTTTTAGAAAAATGGCCATGCAGGGGCACCTGGGTGACTCAGTGGGTTAGGCCTCTGCCTTTGGCTCAGGTTGTGTTCCCAGGGTTCTGGGATTGAGCCCTGCATCGGGCTCTCTGCTCAGCGAGGAGCCTGCTTCCCTTTCTCTCTCTGCCTGCCTCTCTGCCCACTTGTGATCTCTCTCTCTCTGTCAAATAAATAAAATCTTAAAAAAAAAAAATGACCATGTTACTTGTTTAATGAGGCAATGAGGGCATATTTTTAAATTTAGGAAAAAGCATATTCTGTAAAGATTTTTATCAGGTGCTAATTTGTTTGTTCCATTTAGATACTGAAAGTTAAAAGGCCTTTAGAAAGATATTCTTTAACTCAGGTTGGTTTTCTCCACTTGTGAGCCAGTTCTTATTTTTATAATAATAATAATAATACTTTATAGTTTGGAAGTTTTTAAGTACATCTTACTTCATTTTAAAAGATCTTTTTCATATGGATTTTTACTTCAGTTATATGCACAAATGGGCCATAGAATAAAGGTTAACACTCAGTGTTGATATAGTGAAACCAGGACTTCACTGATGTCTGCTCAACTGGACGGGGTTGGAGACTAAAGGCTCTAACTGCTGCACAGTGAAGCCTGGGTGTTACCACTGTTGCTGCTGCCAGTGCTGCCAGACAGACCACATTTTGAGGGCCAGCCTCACATTCCTCTCATTGGAGACTGATGGCCTCAATAGATACCTTGGGGAGCCTTTTTGGATTAAAAATAGCTAGCATTGGGGCACCTGGGTGGCTCAGTGGGCTAAGCCTCTGCCTTCGGCTCAGGTCATGTTCTCAGGGTCCTGGGATCGAGCCCCGCATCGGGCTTTTGCTCAGCAGGGAACCCTGTCTCCCCCCGCCCCCTGCCTCTCTGCCTACTTGTGGTCTCTGTCTGTCAAATAAATAAATAAAATCTTTAAAAAAATAGCTAGCATTATCAAGCTGCTTTTAATTTTTTTTAGCTTCTGGTGTTGAGGAGGGAGGTGAATTGAGGCTGGTAAGTTGCAGTCTTTTGCAGGCTATGTTTCTGGGTGTCCATAGGATAGGTCATAGATAGAAGATTACAGTTTACAAAAAATATGTTCCAGTCCTCAAAAAATTTGCAAAGGTACCACAATTAAAGGCAGATGAATTTTGTTTTCTTTATGTAAAGCCTTTTTTAAAATTTCTGGTAAGGTAAACCATACTTTTCTTTTTAACCTAATGTATATGGATAAATTCAAAGAGAATGTGGTTTTTTGTCCTTAAGCTAGAGTAAAATTCCTTATTTTTCTTCCTAAAATGACCCTGGTCTCTAATGGCCAGTGCCTAACGTTTGTTCTTTCTGTTGCTAGGAAGTATCATGATATACAAGAGAATAGGGACTGGAGTGGCCATTTCCCTGGTTGCCTCCTTGGGGTGGGGTAGATGTTTTGTTTTTGTTTTTAATGATTTATTTATTTATTTGAGAGAAGGAGCATGCATGAGCGGAGCGAAGTGGGGGTGGTGGGCAGGGGACAGAGGGAGAGGAAGAGAGAAGATCTCAAGCAGATTCTCTGCTGAACTTGGAGCCCATCCTGCGACTCTATCTCAGAACCCTGAGATCAGGGCCTGAGCTGAAGTCAAGAGTCAGACTCTTTAACCAACTGAGCCATTTAGGCACCCCCGGGGTAGACTGTTTTATGAGACTGATATGCTGCCTACCGTGCTAAGAAGGCACTTGGTTAGACTATTTTATTAAGATTCTGACCTAACAGTGGTGATATTACTACAGCATTTGATAGCTCAGCCCTGGAATTAGGATTGCAATGTCAAAAACTGGATTTGCGTTCTAAGTAGCCTGGCTTCATGGTGTTAGTGGGATTACTCTAGTCTGCTGTGCCACTGTGCATGGTGTAACTTTGCCTTGTGTGTACCTTGATAAATAAGTGTGCCTTTTTGTAGTATGCCTATGAATTATTTATAATGAGATTTATCAGTACATTAAAATGGTAATCAAGAACTATGCAGAACAGGGGTGCTTGCGTGGCTTAGTCATTTGGGTACCTGCTTTCAGCTCAGGTCATGATCCCAGAGTCCTGGGATAGAGCCCCGCATCAGGCTCCTCTTCCTCTGCCGGCTGCTCCCCCTGCTTGTGCACTCTCTCTCACTATCTCTCTCTGTCAAATAAGTAAAATAAAAAAAAAGAAAGAAAAACAACTGTACAGATCTGTAGCTCGTCTTTCCTTAGTAATGGCCCTCTAAGTAACCCTTAGAAATCATTGTAACAAAACTTAGCTGTCTGTTCAGAAACCTGTCTCAATATTGAGAAATCACTATGTATAATTTTTAAAAACTATATTTAACATTTGTTCATTTTTGCTCTACCCATTTAAAATTTTATTTTATTTTATTTTATTTTTAAAGGTTTTATTTATTTATTTGACAGAGAGAAATCACAAGTAGATGGAGAGGCAGGCAGAGAGAAAGAGAGGGAAGCAGGCTCCCTGCCGAGCAGAGAGCCTGATGCGGGACTCGATCCCAGGACCCTGAGATCATGACCTGAGCCGAAGGCAGCGGCTTAACCCACTGAGCCATCCAGGCGCCCCTATTTTATTTATTTTTTAAGATTTTAAGTAATCTGTACCCAACATGGGGCTCAAACTTACCACCCCGAGATCAAGAGTTGCATGTTTTACCAACTGAGCCAGCCAGGCACCCTGCTTTACCTGTTTTTATGTGTGTTACGTATGTGTGTATATGATATCATGTATGTATATACATAGACTCTTAATCATTTGAAAGTAAGTTGCAGATGGAACACATCATGGATTTCTTTCTAAGTGCAGTTTGTTTAAGCAGAACTTATATTGCATTGCTGCTACTTCCTTCCCCTCTAGTCACCCTTTCCCCACATTCACGTCACCTATCTAGGTAACCCATGTTGACATGATAGTATGTGTCCTTCCATAATTATTCCATGTTCCTATAGTCATACATGCACATATTCATATACACAGTCTGTCAAATTTGACCTATATTTGACAATAGTAAAAATTTGGAAAAACTCTCACTAGAATGTTTTCTATGATCACGTTGCAATATTTACATATTAAAATGTTAAAATCATGCTTAAAGAGGAAAATGCCTTAAGCATCCCAAAATTATAAAATTATTTTTCTAGTCCTTTTGATTTTTAAGGTAAATTTCCAAGCTATTTAGAATTTCATATTCTGGTTATTAATTCCATTAAAAGATTTATTTTTCTTTTTCTAGGTAGATGACCATGTGGAAATAATGCTGTCTTTGTGATTCTCCTCCAATATTTTTGTCTACATTTTGTTTTATTGTATAGGCTAGCACAGTTAGAACAGTTTTGAATGATACTGATGAGTAGGCACCCTTCTTTTTAATTTTTAATGTCAGTCTCTTACTCTAGTGTTAAGGTTTTATGTTTTTGATAAATATTATTTATTGAGTTAAGGGTTTTTTTTTTTTAACATTAAAACAGTTAAGTGAAACAGAGTAGTCAAATCAGAGAATTAAAAGAAAAAAAAATAGATGAAAAACAATTCTAAAAAGTAGATTGGGAATCAAACCTGAAAGTAGATTGTGAAAATCAGCTGATGAGGCTGCTAGAAGTTTTAACATTGTTAGTCCTGTATATATTCCAAATCAATGTTTGAGTAAAACATGAAAGCCATACATGTTACAGAGACTGTGAGAGCTGAGAGATACTGGGATACCACTGGCACATGTCCAGATGAATTTCATTGGATAAATCCTGGGGCTGATATGTACTTGGTTGGAGATGAAAACTCTTCTAGAAGGCAGCATATCAGTTCACCAATAAAAATAAATACATTCTTAGCACTGTTTTAAGGAATGTTCATTTTGTCAAAGGTAAAAATTATTGGATAGATCTGTTGCCTTGTGAATATATTCTTGAATATATGCAGTGAATATGATTGTATTCTTAGGAATATCTCCTTAATGAATCTGTTGATATTCATTAAATTTTAAACTGAGCTCAACATTTTCCAGTATGGCTTCAGAGTACAGGCCATGAATATGAATATATGCTGATGAAAATATGAATATAGTCTTAGTGAATATATTGATATTCATTAAATTTTAAACCAAGTTCAAAAATGTCCCAATATGGTCAAGAACATAGCTCATGAATGTGAATATAAACTTATGAAAGCTTCATGAATATATTGATATTCATTAATTTTAAACTACGTTAAAACATTTTCCCAATAGGGCAAAGAAGAATATATTCATGAATATATTCATAAGAGGATATATTCATGAATATAATCATAAAGAATATATTCACATCTATTGAATATATTCATGAAGAATATATTCATAAGAAGACTAAACCACTCTACAACTCTTTGCTTTTTGCAAATTAAATAGTTCTTAAAATGCTATGAAGCAAATACTAAAACTTCACTGAAATACTGAAAAAGTGAAAGTATAAATTTGGTATAGTCAGTGTAATGATCTATTTATGAATTGGCTCCTAGTGAATGGTTTTGGCAAATTAATTTAGAGCCCTCTGTTTCAACAAACACCCTTATTTATTGCAGCATCTATTTTGGGAAAACCAAGACAAGAAAGAGGGTATTGAAAACAGCTGGGCTGTCAGAGTTCTAAGAGATCAATAGACACTACAGAAATGATGGTACCTCTTAGAAGGGAGGGCTTCAAGCCCTGCATAACACCCAAAGAGCAAAGTACTCAGGTGAATGAGTTTAATATGCCAGGCAGTGAGTGTAGCCAGACATTGTTTTAACTTCCTGTTCATTTCCCTTGGGTTCATGTTCATGAAACTGTACAGTTTAGTAACTGTACAGTTTAGTAATAAAGTAATAAGAGTAGGTTTTTAGAGTAGGACTACTTACAAAAGACTTCAAGTCTTTTTTTATTTTTATTTTTTTAACATTTTTTAAAAGATTTTATTTATTTGACAGAGATCACAAGTAGGCAGAGAGGCAAGCAGAGAGAGAGGAAGGGAAGCAGGCTCCCTGCTGAGCAGAGAGCCTGATGGGGGGCTCGATCCCAGGATCTGGGGATCATGACCTGAGCCGAAGGCAGAGGCTTTAACCCACTGAGCCACCCAGGCGCCCCTCAAGTCTTTTTTTAAATTGAGGTATAATTTACATGCAGTAAAATGCACAATTCTTAAAAGTATATAGATTGATAAATTCTTACATATGTATGTAACCATGTATACACCATCAACATTAAATGTGGAGTACTTCCTTTACCCTAGAAGGTTTCCTTGTGCCCTTTTTCTGGTCATTGTCTCTACCTTGTAGAGACAACCATTATTCTGACTTTTGTCCCTATAGATTGTTTTGCCTGTGCTTAAAATTCATATACATGGAATATATAGTAAGTATTCTGATGTTCCTTGTTTCTTTCACTGAGCATATCTCTGAAGTTTATTCGTTGTAGTTGTGTATATCAGTAGTATATTATTGCTGGCCATTGTATGAATATACAACACTTTTTTAAAAATAGATTTTATGGGATGCCTGGGTGGCTCAGTTGGTTGAGTGGCTGCCTTCAGCTCAGGTCATGATCCCAGCATCCTGGGATCGAGTCCCATATCGGGCTCCTTGCTCGGCGGGGAGCCTGCTTCTCCCTCTGCCTCTGCCTGCCATACTGTCTGCCTGTGCTCGCTCTCTCCCCGCCCTCTCTCTGATAAATAAATAAAATCTTTAAAAAAAATAGATTTTATTTATATATTTATTTGACAGAGAGAGAAAAAGAGAGAGGGAATACAAGCAGGGGGAGTAGGAGAGGGAGAAACAGGTTTCCTGCTGAGCAGGGAGCCAAATGCGGGGCTCCATCCCAGGCCCTGGGATCATGACCTGAGCTGAAGGCAGCGGCTTAACCCACTGAGCCACCCAGGCGCCCCGATTTTAAACACATTTAGGTTGTACCTGGAAGAGGCACATCTCTTTCTTTTGCTATAGGATAATTTAATGTATTTTCAAACCTGGAGCTAATGATATTCTGGAGTTTACTATTTTCTTTTGTTGAATTTGTAGTATTTGGGGGCTGAAGAGTTTAGTTACCATCTGCAAGATGAGAGAGCTTAAACTCAAAACGGAGAGACTCTGGGAATCAACATGACTGGCTTTATGAGTTTCTTACCTCATCTTTGTGTTTTGGTAGTTCAGAAAGGAATGCTGAGGCTTCAGACAGTTTGCTACTTTGGATTTCATAAATCAAGCATTCTTCATGGCCTGTGTTCACCCTGAGTAGATTGAAACTCTGGATAGCTTGAACAGTGCTCATCCAGAGGCTTCCTGCCAGCAACAACCCAAACTTCTCAACCTATTTATGTTTAAAAAAAAAAAAAAAAAAAACAAAAAACCAAGGCCACGTTATAGGCACAGCTTTTGGAAAAACAGTATTATTAATTTTTGTGTAGATTTTATTCAGTTATTTGAGAGAGACAGTGAGAGAGAGCATGAGCAGGGGGAGAGGGAGTGGGAGAAGCAGGCTCCCTTCGCTGAGCTGGGAGTCCAATGTGAGGCTTGCTTGATCCCAGGACCCTGAGATCATGACCTGAGCCAAAGGCAGGTTGCTTAACTGACTGAGCCACCCAGGAGCTCCTGGAAAAACAGTATTATTAAAATCTCTTAATATTCCATGGATATACAGAAATTACCATCTATTTCACATACACATCTGAGTAAACAGTTAACCATTAAATGTAAATAAATAGATGTTGAGTGAGCCAGATCTTGTGAATATATATAATGTTTTGAATGGGATATTGTCTGGTGTTTGTACAAAGAATTCTGTAAAATGCTTAACTCCTTCATTAACCACCAAGCCATGAGCTTCTTAAGGTCAGTACCCATGTCTGATATATATTTGCTGTGCTATAGCATCTGGCACAATTTATTGTACACAGAAGATGCTTAATCTTTATATTTTTAAATGAATAAAGATATGAAATGTTGATTATAAAAATACCTCCTTATGGATGATTATTGTAATATTTGCAAGAGAGTTCACCTGAAATACTAAGTCATTGGAACATGGATTTTCCTACAGTGTTTACATCTTCCCTGTGATGTTTGCATTGCTATTTTGTCCATTAATTAGTTCAAGAAGGTGTGAACCCTTATCTCTGTCTCTGCTGTCCTTTTTGTCTATGTACCCAATCTTTGTGCACGAAAATCTTCCTTTCCTCAGTTCCATAGTATATTAGATTCATTTCTGACCCCTTTTCTTATCTGTGACCTTCTTTACTATAAAACGGAGGAAAATGTTTAGCAACTTGAAAAGTCTTAAAAGATTTTCTATACTGTTAGACTTGAAGTAAATGTCAGATCTGAGAGGGTCCTGAGAGATCACTATTTAACCCCTTTATTTTACAGACGGAGAACCTTAAGTTCTAATTATTTCCTCACTATATCTCACACCACAGTGTTATATAATTGCCTAATTGTAAGCATTTCTAGCCAGACTTTAAACTCAGTGGGAATAGAGACTACATCTTTCTTATTTAATATTGCATCTCTGGCACAAGCACAGTACTTGGAAGAGAATAGAGGTTCAGTTATTGGTGCTGAATAAATAAGTAAATGAATTAGGCTTGGTCAAGGGACTTGCAGCTCACAGCTGTTGAATCCCTCTTCAGCACACTAAAAGTTGGACATTTGTAATCTACTCCACCATCCTAGAGAGTAAGGGCTGTGGAAATGATTAATTTCCTTAAGTGCATGCCAAATTCTACAACTTACACATTTCCACACGTTGGCTTTCAACATGCTGTACGAAACAGCAGTTGACCAAAGACACACCAGAGGATGTGCTGTCTCTTTTTTGCTCATGCTTGATAACATGTAAACTCATGAATGGCATATGTAGAAGGGACTGTAACAAATACTATCTGCTTCAATCCCTTGATTTCTTATTCCCAGTAAAGTTCAGGGTCTTTAGCTTGGCTTTCATAGCCCTCTGCTATTTCAACCTCCTTTTCTTATCTCATATCCTGTTACTTTCTTTCTTTTTAAGATTTTTTTATTTATTTGACATAGAGACAGTGAGCACAAGGAGAGGGAATGGCAGGCAGAGGGAGAGGAAGAAGCAGGCTCCGTGCTGAGCAAGGAGCCCAACGTGGGGCTCAGTCCAGGACCCTGGGATCATGACCTGAGCCAAAGGCAGATGCTTAACTGACTGAGCCACTCAGGTGCCCTTCTGTTACTTTCTTTCTTTTTTTTTTAAAAGATTTTATTTATTTATTTGACAGAGAGAGAGATCACAAGCAGGCAGAGAGGCAGGCAGATAGAGAGGAGGAACCAGGCTCCCAGCTAAGCAGAGAGCCTGAAGCGGGGCTTGATCCCAGGACCCTGAGATCATGACGCGGGCCCAAGGCAGAGGCTTAACCCACTGAGCCCAAGGCAGAGGCTTAACTCACTGAGCCACCCAGGTGCCCTTACTTTCTTTAACCCACTCTGTTCTGAAGCAGATGAAAATATTTGCTATTTTTCTTTACACCCTGAGCTTGCCACCTTCTTGTCTTTCTTCAACATTGTTTTCTCTCTATAACTCCCATATTACACTTTATATCCTGATCCTGTCCATTTAGTCCACAAGTCTTTATTGAGACCTCATTATGTGTCAGGCACTGGGCTAGGCGCTGAGACTATAATGATTAGTAAAGTTATAAGCCTTATCCCGAAGGAGTTAACACTCTAGTGGAGGTGGTCATTTATGTAGGATACCATATGATCCCAGGGGAGCAAATGGAGTGGCACCTAGGCGAGTTCTGGGGACATTGTTGAGGAAATGGCTAAATCAGAGGTTCTCAAATGGAGGTGGATACTGCAAAATGTCCTATGCACAGAACAGTCCCCCAAACAAAAATTTATCCAGCTTCAAATGCTGAAGGATGAGAAACCACTAAATCAAGTTGTAAGGACTGAATAGAAAGGTGTTTCATTAGTCCAGAAAAAAAGACAGTATTTTTTACTTATCTTCACCATTTGGAGCTGAGGTACCATAGTGTGGGGAACTAGAATGAGTTTGTTAATATGACTGGAGCTCAGCTTTTGAATGGGAAGGAATTAGGCTTGAGAAATAAGCTTCAGTGCCACTAAAGGATCCAGATCAAGAGGCCTCAAAAGCCATGCTGAGAAATTGGGACATCTTCTCTTTATTATTCCTGTTATTAGCCTTCGATGGAGTATTGTTAACTGTAGGCAAAACCATAAATACACATTAATGCAAATGTAAAACAGGTGAACTGTTAAAACTCTCTGGTGCTTTGTAACTAATAACAAATCTGAGTTTATCAGTAGATACCCATGGCAGGACACTTTGGCTGAGGAAAACCATTCCAGCAAGTCTGAACTCTTGGTTTACCCATCTACTAAGGTTCTTTGATGAGGCTACATAAGGGAGTTCCTTGTTAGCTGAGTATAACTGACAAAGGGCATTTAAAGTGAACCCACTTCAAGTAGGGACAAAAATTTTATAGTAGCTAGTGAGGGCACTTGATAGGTGCTCTTTGTTGGGAGTTCCCAAGACCATCCTAGGCATAATGATTTGCTAGAAGGACTGACAGAACTCAGAAGGCTGTTAAACAGTTACAGTTTGTTACAATGAAAGAATGTAGATTAACACTAGCAAGGGGAAAAGGCAGGTGGGTCAAATCCAGGAGAAACCAGGCATAATATTGTCCCGGTGAAGTCACATAAAGGCATACTTAATTCTTTGAGCCATGTATGTGACAGAACATGTAAAGTAATGCCAAGTGGGGAAACTCAACTGAACCTTGGTAGTTAGGGTTTTTATTGAGAGTCAGTCACAGAAGCATTGCAGTCTACGAGATCTCCAACCCCCAAGATACCAAACTGATACAGTGTGGCTCAAAGCCTTGGGCATACAAAAACACTCTAAACAGGCAAGATATTCTGTGAATTTAGAGGTTCTGTCTCAGGAGCTGGTCAAGGGGGAATTTTCATTTCTTTGAATGTTCAGGGTTTAAACAACCCTAACGTGCTGAATTAATCTTTTACTATGTGAGCTTTTTGTTTGTTAAGGAAATTACATATTTCTGCTTTACTTTTTTTTTTCTGCTTTTTTTTTTTTTTTTAAGATTTTATTTATTTATTTGACAGCACAAGCAGGAGAACTGGCAGGCAGTGGGAGAAGCAGGCTGGCAAAGACCAATGTGGGACTGGATCCCAGGACCCTGGGATCACAACCCGAGCTGAAGTCAGATGCCTAACCAACTGAGCCACCCAGGAGTCCCAGAATTTTATTCTTTTTTAATACTGATCCTGCACAGGCTCCATCTTGAAAACATAAATTGAAAAATTTTGATAGGGTTTTTAAAAAAATCTTATATTTAACAGTGTTTGTGTATTTGAAGCACTGTGCTAATCCTTAGAATGAACAAGAGGCTTGAGGGTTTATTTGGCAAGTGTAGATTTTCTGATGAAATCATATCAGAGCATAATGCAGCATCCTTCACCAAGTTCATTTCATTCAAACTGGCCAGAAAGAGTGATGTTTTTGCAGAAACACTCTGGCTTTTTCAGTTTTCCTAAGGGACTCTCTTAGTTCTTGAAGATTTAATCCATTCTTTTAAAAGTATTTACTGTGTCATCTTTGAGAATTCTCTCCATTTCCTAACTGCTGTAAGTCTGGCTGACATTAATCTGTTAATATGGATTTACTTTGACTATAGTGGTTCTCTAGCATTTTTCAACAACTTGTTCAAGTCCTACTTTTTTGGAAAACTTTGTAGTTTCAGTTTACGTTTATCCTCATGTTATGTGGTCAGGTGAGTGATGTAAACAGGTTCTCAGAAATAGACGCTAGGATTTGAGGGGGGAGTTTAAGTGGAGACTGGTCAGCCCATTGGTGAATATTTTTGTGCATGACAGCTTTTACTGTTCACAATCTCATGATTATACGGTTATGGTTAATGAGCATCTAGTTGGTGAGGACTCCTGTACTTTATTTGTGGGAGTAGTGTGTGTTTGTTCAATGATCTGTTAGAGAATTTAATTTAGTTCGTTCACTTGTTCAGAGCCTGAAGTGACTGAACATTCCTCACAGAAATCCCTGGAACGTGCTTCGTTAAGCTGTCACACTTCAGACTTTCAAAAAGTTTGGCAAACTGACAGAGGATTAGGGTCTTTGGTTTTAAGCCTTTACAGTTCCTTTGTTTCTAATGCCTAGTCCACTTACACTGTATTCAGAGTAATCCATCTTTAGTGTTTACAGGCTTACTGTACATGGCAAACACAAAAATAGAGTGGCAGTCTCTGGCAACCAGAGTTCTGTCAGGCAGAGTTATTACAAGAGGCAATCAATCATTCTTAGCCTGAAAGGCTTAAAAATCAGTAATCAATGGATTTCTCTCCCACAGCCTCATGAAACAGTGGTGTTTAATGTTCAAATATGCTACAATACAGAGATGATTACCAAGAAATCATAAACATGGGTGAGTTGGGGATTACTAATTTAAAAACAATGAAAATCTTCCCCTTGACTTCTCTAGCACCTTCATCAGGTACTGGGGTAGGGGGTGGTGGTGGATGTGGATCAATGGTTCCAGCTCTGAAAAGCCAGGGAAGAGCTATACATCCTTAGTAAACTCTTCGGTAACTCTCAGGAACTTCATGTAAGCATAGACCTTGCATGCCTTCCCTTTGGACCAGCACATTATCCCTTTCTGATGAGGCAAGGGGAGGGGAGCATGCTAAGCCTTGTGTGGGTACAGGATTTAGGAACGTCACTTAAGAAGTGTAACGTTGTGCTTACTAGCATTAACTCAAGTGGACTACCTTGATTTGAATCCTGACTCCTTGACTTACTAGTAAGTTACATTGGTAACTAGTAAGGGTCCTCGGATTGAATCCCGCATCAGCCTCTCTGCTCAGCAGGGAGCCCGCTTCCCTCTATTTCTCTCTCTGCCTGCCTTGTCCAATGTAACATTGGACAAGTTTCCTAAACTGTCTGACTCAGTTTTTTCATCTCTAAAGTGGAGATAATAGTAGTATTTCCTCATAAAGGTCAATGCATTGATATACTTAATGTGCTTAGAGTAAAGCCTGATACTAGTAAGTGCTATTAGTGGGTGTTATTATCTTTAAGATTAACTTCATTTCTCAGGGGGGTTTCCTGAGATTTCCTGACATTTCTGAATAGATCCAGTCCTACTTTGTAAGATCTAGTGGCACCACTTACTACAGTGATGATAAAAAGTACCATTTACTAGGTTTATTTGTTTGGTTATTGAATTAATGACACTTTCTACATAAGTGAGAAGGAATCACGTTTGGTTTTGCCCACATTGTTCACAAGGCCTGATAAGTGTCCAATGATTATTTATTGAATAAAAAAAAGTATTTTATGGTTATAAAGTAATTCTGCAGTGAGATGTCATTTTACCTCTAAAATTATCAAAGTTTTTTAAAAAAAATAATGCTATAAGGGTGCCTGACTGGCTCAGTCGCTAAATGTCTGCCTTCTGCTCAGGTAATGATCCCAGGGTCCTAGGATTGAGCATCACATTGGTCTCCCTGCTCAGCAGGAAGCCTGCTTCTCACTCTCCCACTCCCCCAACTTATATTCCCTCTCTCACTGTCTCTCTTGGTGTCAAATAAATAAAATCTTTTAAAAAAATGCTATCATACTGAGTCAAAGAAGAAAGGAAATAGACACTATGATGTACTGCAGTTGGGAGCTGTCTGTGGTAGACCTTACCACAAGAAGTTTTCATAAGAACTAAAGTCTCTGCTTTTTTTTTTTTTTCTTTTAAGATTTTATTTATTTATTTGACAGAGACACAGCAAGAGAGAGGGAACACAAGCAGGGGGAATAGAAGAGGGAGAAGCAGGCCTCCTGCTGAACGGGAGCCCCATGTGGGGCTTGATCCTAGGACCCCAGGATCATGACCTGAGCCAAAGGCAGATGCTTAACAACTGAGCCACCCAGGCACCCCTAAAGTCTCTCCTTTTGACTCTGTCTAGGCATAGAGGTATATTAAAAGGTTAATATAGAAAGATGTTCATTGTAGCACCTGTATTATATATATAGTAGAGTGAAACTAAACAAAATGTCTTAAAGGAAAGACTTATTAATTATAGTAATTACTAAAAATCATATAGAACCATGGTTCTCAAATGGAGTTTCTCATATTAGCTGGAAGAGTCACCAAATACTAGATAAAGGCAGATGCCCGAGGCCAACCTCTTTGTCAATGAATTAGAATCTCTTCAGTTGAGCTGAGAAACAGGCCCTACATTTTCTAAGAGGAAACCTGGGTGATTTCAGTGCGCATCCTGATTTAGGAGCCGTTGTTGCAGTGGCTTTCTTGTTACTCGTTGACTCTCAGTCAGCTGAACCAAAGGTTCTACTCTTCTCTCTCTCTCTCTTTTTTTTTTTTTTTTTTTTTTTTGAGAGGGTGGGATGGGACAGAGGCAGAGGGAATGAGAGAATCCCAAGCAGGCTCCAAGTCCAGTGCAGAGCCCTACACAGGGTCCGATTCCCTGACCCTGAGATCATGAGCTGAACAGGAGTCAGACATATTATATCAGCTGAGCCACCCAGGTATCCCTTTACTCTTCTCTCTCTTTTTTTTTAAAGATTTTATTTATTTATTTGACAGAGAGAGATCACAAGTAGACGGAGAGGCAGGCAGAGAGAGAAATAGAGGGAAGCAGGCTCCCTGCTGAGCAGAGAGGCCGATGCGGGATTCAATCCCAGGACCCTGAGATCATGACCTGAGCCGAAGGCAGCGGCTTAACCCACTGAGCCACCCAGGCGCCCCACCTTTACTTATCTCTTAAAGCCAAATGAAATACCAACTATATTAAAATCTGTGGGGACCCTCAAAAAAAGAGAACGTAAGAAGAACCAGAAAAAAAAAAAATCAGCAAGAAGGGAAGAAGAGATCAGATTATCCAGAAAGCTAATTAGTGCTAAGTATCTAATACACGCCAAAGAAATGTCATCTCTGTATTCTCTATGCCCCCAAAATTAGTGGATGAGTTTCTCCATAAAAGAATAAAATACTCTCCTAAATACTGGGGCAACAAGGCTTGGTTTGGAGGTGGTAGTTGTGGTTGCTGGTACCATCTTCCTGGTACAGAGCATCTACCTTAGAGCTCATGTCCAGGCAACATTTTGAAGGAATATCTCATTAAGAGTGAGTGAACTCATTTATGGTTTTGGTCACCGTGGACAGTCCTGAGATCCCATGAGTAGAGGCTGAGCAGTAAGAGAGTTAAGGACCAAACGAGTCTGAGATGTTGTACCAAGGTGAGTAGGTGATCATGGTGTTTATCCTCTTCCTTCACAGGGGCCCCTGGAGAGCCAGGTGTAGTTTGGAATAGTCTGTGACATCTCAGATCTCCCTTGAGAAGACCCACGTTGCTGTTGGTTTCTGCCTTTGTACTTCACAGGGAGACCCAGCTGTGTCAGCCTTTCCTAAGCACCCTCTGCACTGAGGGCAATGTCTGCGGTCTTCAAAGCCGAGTAGCTTCTGGCTAAGCTCCTTGGAGTGGAGCAGGCCATAGGTCTGGAACGTTTACTACCTAATGTATACACACTTACATTCTCTTACCTAGTTCATAGACCTTTTCTCTCTGATTTTGTTGTGATTTGCATGTTATTATACAGTCTTACTCGCTTAAACTTCTTTAAGCAAAAGATTGTAGCAGGATTTCTGGGTCAGTTGCCTTCCCTTCCCCTTCCCCTGCATTTTCCCCCTCCCTTCTGATTTTGTTTTTAAGTAATCTCTGTAGCCAAAGTGGGGCTCAAACTCACAACCCTGAACTCAAGAATTGCATGCTGTACGGACTGAGAGCAGCCAGGTACCCCTGTGGGTCAGTTTTCAATAATGTATAATTTTAATGAAAGATGATGTATCCTTACTAAAGGAATTTTAGCTAGTGAATATTCTGCTTGGATTGTTGACCCATTTCCCTTCTCTGACTTGCTGCCATGCTTCATGCAGCCCTGGATGTGAGTGGACAGGAGTTGTATCTGTTGTCACTGGTTGGTCAGGAAGTAGGGGGGCAGGGGAGACACACAATGCTAGAGTTGAGCTGACAGGTGGCAGAGCAGGTGAGTGGCATATTTCAAAACAGAGAATTCATGAGAACTCAGTTGAGTTCATTTAGTATATAATCATTTGATTTTTGTTTAATATTTATGAATACCTTACCCTTGTCAGGTTTTGTTGAGGGTGCTGAAATCACAATGTTAGCCAAGGTTTCTGCCTTTCAGTAGTCCTCAGTTAGTGCTTATACAGGATTATGGGGTAAGAAGATGCCTGGCAAATAACTGCTTAGCCCTTGAGCAGTGTATTTGTATAAAGATCCCCAACTCCTAAAAAAATTTAGAGATCTAATTCTGGAATTTGGGCTTCAGTTGGGAGAATGGTAATGCTACTTAAAGAGATATTAATTAGGGAAGCATTAGGGAGTATTTTTCTGCTAACTAGATGCACAGACATGGGTCAAAATATCATCTAGTGAGATCTAGTGAGATGGTACCATGAGAAAAGTGTCAATTTTGAAGATCAGAAGAGCCAGTGACAAAAATTGAGAAGTAGCAGTAGGAATGCAAGGTGGGTCAACACTGAGAAATCTGCAGGTGTAACTTTTTTTTTTTTAAGATTTTATTTATTTATTTATTTGAGAGAGAGAAGGAGTGGGGGAGGGGCAGAGGAAGAGGGAGAAGCAGACTCCCCACTGAGCAGGGAGCCTGCTTTGCACAGCCCTATAGGGCTTGATCCCAGGACTTTGGGATCACGACCTGAGCCACCCAGGTGCCCCTGCAAGTGTAACTTTTAAAGTGACAAAGAAAAAAGAAGATCAAATGTATATTTGACTAAATACTTGATAAAATTCAACATCCTTTACAATTAAGAAACTGGACAATATTTTTAACATAGTTAAGGAGATTTGTTAGGAACAAATAACTAATAATCATAATTAAACACCAGAAGCTTTACCCATAATAGTTAGGAATTAGAAAGCAATTTTGAAAAGTAGAGATAGTGAGAAGGGATTTGCCTTCCTAAATGTAAAACTGTATTCAGCTATAGGGATTTTAAATGATGCAGTATTAATTATAAAACAGATAAATAGATCAATAAACCAGAATATAAACTCTAGAAACATATGGGAAAGGACATTTTTGTGCTTTTACAAAGGGACTATGATCAACTAAAACCATATCAAGTTTTAAATTCCTTTGCATTTTTCAGGGAAATGGTCTCATTCCCTCCCTCTTGTATGTTTTCTAAAACAAATGCCCTGACTCCAGATTGGATGGTTACCAGTGCCCTGAAATTTAAGCCACTTTGATGCCTGTTCAGAACTTCTAAAATATTTCTTTATGAGGAAAACTAGGTTATTCACATTCCTACCCCATGTCACTGACTCATCATCTCATCTGAAACAATGATACTAATTTTAGTACTCAGCCATGCTTATTCCTAAAAATGAGAGTCTAAGTGGAGGACTATTAATATGATATACACATAGTAGCTTCAAAATTTCATTCCCGTGAGCAAATGTTTCACAATAATAAGAAAGACCTGTCTTCCCTTTAACTGAGAACCAGTAAGGATAAAAGAATTACTTTATATATTTTAGAAATGTATCCACATATAAGAATAAATAATTGTTATCCATGTTTATAAACTTATTAAAACATTTAAAATGTTAATTTAAGGCTTATCCACTATGAATAGAGAAAGTACATCTCTATCTGAATGTTTCTTTTTTTTTCTACAAGCTTTAGAAGAATAGTGATGATATAAACAAGAAGTTTTGTAAAACCTAGTTATTTTGGAAACCAGTGACTAGAGAAGA
The DNA here is from genome assembly GCF_964662115.1 of Mustela nivalis. NCBI lineage: Eukaryota > Metazoa > Chordata > Mammalia > Carnivora > Mustelidae > Mustela > Mustela nivalis. The sequence continues at coordinate 72,889,619 of NC_139032.1, forward strand.
ATTCTTAGAATTGAACCTGTCCTGCAGATTCCTCTGCATAAAAATGTAAAGGACACTTTGGAGCCAAAAATGATTTGGACTTTAGCAGCTGAGGAGGTAGTAATGCCATTTATTGAAATATTAATTTAGATATAAATTGTCAGGATATGTATCTGTTAAGATTCATAGGGGTAGATGAAAACAAAACATTGTGTAGTGAGGCAGTAATTTGATTTTTTTTTTCTTGTTTTGGTTTTTTTGTTTTTTGAGACAATAATTTGAGAAGACTGCCAGGACCACTGTAAATTCTAGTTGTTGGTTGTTGTTTTTTTTTTAAGATTTTATTTATGTATGTATGTATGAGAGAGAGTGTGAGCTAGTTGGGGGAGGAGCAGAGGGAAAGGGATAAGCAGACTCTGCATTGAATGGGAGGCCCAACACCATACTTGATCCCAGGACCTCAAGGTCATGAGCTGAACCAAAACCAAGAGCTGGACACTTAACCAGCTGAGCCACCCAGGTGCCTCTTACTAGTTCACCCTGGTGAACTAGTTTTAAAGTTCAAAAAGAGGATGATGAGCCCCAGCAAAGGAAACTGAGAAATGGGAGAGTGTATTGGAACCCAAGGAAAGAGAGGATTTTAGGTTAGGCAGAGAATAGCTGTTTGAGCTGCTGAGAAGCCAAGAGAAGAGAAATTAAGGAATTTGAAATTCTTTGAAATTCTTGATGTGAAGGTTATTGGTGATCTTAATTAGAGCAGTTCCAGTGGAGAGTGGAGTGGCATGTATATTTTCGCATTGTTTTCTGAAATCTGGGATCAGCCTGACTTTAGTTCATATATTGAGATGGAGTTGTATTTCCAGCATCTAGGACAGTTTTCACTATAAGACACTGCTACTCAAGTCTTAGAAAATTCTATCAGGAGAATAAGGGTATGTAAATTCAAAGGTAGCTAAAAATGTTAACATCACCCACTTTGAGATAGAATTTTCAGTTTTTCTATTTATAATACTTCTTTGAGTGGGCTGTAAAAAGCATGAACCATTGTGTCGAATCATGCTCATTGATGGGAAAACCACTTTAAAATGTAATTTGATAATTACAAATGGAATAATTTGTATGAATGGAATGCCATTAATTAATTTTAATCCTTTTCTAGTAGTAGGTAGTACAAACTTATGCTCAGTGTAAATTGTAGAAATTAAAAATATGAATAATTGGGGAGTCATTAAGAATTCTGAGGTATTTGTGGTTATTTTAGATGCATTAATATATTTTTTAAAGATTTTATTTTATGTATTTGAGAGAGAGCATGAGTGTGGTGAGGGGGGCAGAGAGGGAGGGAGAAGCAGACTCCCTGCTGGTTAAGGAGCCTTATGTGGGGCTCAGTCCCAGGACCCCAGGATCATGACCTGAGCCAAAGGCAGATGCTTAGCTGACTGAGCCACCCAGGTTCTCCCCGAGATGCATTAATATTTTTGAAAGCATTTTTTAACATAATACCAAATTATTGACTAAGATTGAAATCAATAAGGGAGGCAAACCATAAGAGATTCTTGATTATAGGAAACAAACTGAGAGTGGGTGGAGGGGAGGTGGGTGGGAGGATGGAGGAACTGGATGATGGGCATTAAGGAGGGCACTTGAAGCAGTGAGCACTGGTTGTTATATGCAGCTGATACATCACTAATTCTACCTCTGAAACTGATAGAGTACACTATATGTTCATGAAATTGATTTTAAATTAAAAAATATTGACTAAGTTTAAGGTGTTTGTTTTCCTTGACAGTAGGAATTTTGTTAAGAATTTTTTTAAGGTGGGGGCAGGGGCAGATGGAGAGGGAGAGAAAGAATCCCAAGCAGGCTGGGTGTGGATCCTGACATGGAGCTCCATCCCACAACCCTGAGATCATGACCCGAGCTGAAATCAAGTGTTGGTGGCTCAACCGATTGAGCCAGCCAGGCACTCCTAAAAATAATTTTTATTTATTTATTTATTTATTTATGATTTTATTGATTTTGAGAGTGAGAGAGCATGAGCCAGAGGGAGGGACAGTGGGAGAAGCAGATTCCCACTGAGCAGGGAGCCCAGTGTGAGGCTCCGACCCAGGACCCCGGGATCATGACCTGAGTCGAAGGCAGATGCTCAACTGACTGACCCACTTAGGTTGCCCCCTAAAAATTATTTTCAATAATGAATTTGTTTTTTTGGCAAATGCATAATGCATAATAGCTTCCATGATATAAATGTGTATTTCAAGTTAAAATTTCTACTGGATCAGTTTCTGAAAGAGATGGTGAACACCATTTGTTAGGAGGATGTAAGTGAACTTACGTTCTACTGTGGTGAAATGGATAGAGCAAGAAGTACTTTGGGAAGTTGGGTCTATTATGCTGACCTCTGTGTGGGATGCTAGAATGTTTCAGAATAGTTGCTAAGAGTAGGTATATCATGGAATTCCAGAAGTTTTCTGAGTTTCTTTGCTTGTACTTGAATTACTTGGAAATTTCTTCTCTCCTTCTGCCCTTTCCCACTTTCTTCGTGAACTCCTACGGATCCTTCAGCTCTTGGTTTAAATACTACTTTCTCAGATTCCTTCAAATAGAATAAGTCTTTCTAGTTTTATGCTTTCTTAGCATAAACTAGATAAAGTAGATTGTCTTTGCAGAATTTTTGTCAAAATTGCAACAAAATTACTTCTTGTATAGTTAATTGTCCCATCCCACCCTGAGTCCTTGAGTTCCATATAGGCATGACTTGAGTTCTTGAGTTCCCACCCTGAGTCCTTGAGTTCCATATAGGCATGACTTCCTTATTCATGACAGTATTCTAGTGCTTAGTAGCCTAATGTCATTCAATATTTGTGAATGAAAGGATGCCACTGAAAAGGCCATATGATTTCTGTTAAAAGAAACTCTGGGACCAAAGTTTTCAGGTGGCTGCAGAGTAATAGATCCTACAGTTGGTCTCAGACCTATTTGCATGATTCCCAGGGATGTCTGGGTAGCTAGGCCTTGTTCTGTACTGCTGCTCTAAATTTAGTGTTCACTTTGATGGATCTGTGTTAGTCTAAGGAATCTGAGTTAAATGGGGACCTTATTCTTTTTTTTTTTTTTTTTAAGATATTATTTATTTTTTTGATAGAGATCACAAGTAGGAAGAGAAGCAGGCAGAGAGAAAGGAGGAAGCAGGTTTCCCACTGAGCAGAGAGCCTGATGCAGGGCTCGATCCCAGGACCCTGAGATCATGACCTGAGCCTAAGGCAGAGACTTAACCCACTGAACCAGGTGCCTCTGGGGACCTTATTCTTGACTGGGAATACCATAACATGTTGGATGTTCTCTAGATCTCATTCTTCCACAGGTATACTGTGCCCAATTGTATGCTCTCTATAGTTATATTGTAGACCATCGAAAGGGGGAAAAGCCTCTAATTTAGGTGAAATATTATCAAGTGATTGTTCTAAGCATTTTACAGTATGAATTAGTTTATTCCTTAAAATGGCACTATGAGGTTGGGGTTATTCTTTTTCATAATTTTACAGATTAGGAAACTAAGGTACAGAGAGGTAAAAGGTAACTTGCCCAAGGTCACATAGCAAATGGCAGAGTTAGGATTTAAATTCAGTCTGTCTGACAGTGGAGTCTATGCACTTAACCTCTGCACTCTCCCATCTTACATGAAAGTGGTCCCTCATGCACATCCAGAATAGTTTGTGTGCAGGATTTCTTCTGTTTTATGCATATTAAGATGGGGCTTGAAGGAAAGCAGTTGAGCCCTTCTGGGAGACTCAGAAGCTTTTATCTATATCAGTCAGTGGAGAATGTTGCTGATACTCTGCTTTCTAACTGAGTGACCTGATTTCCTTCTGTAGCCATTTTCCTATAAATCATACTTCATCTCTCAGGCAACCTGAGCATTGACACTTGCCAAATGGTGTCTATGCAATCATACTTTAAGTTCATACATTTAATTCTTTTTCATCTTAATTTCTTATATAAATGTCCAGAGAAATAGAAACATAGGGGAAAAAATGTCACTGCTGAGATAGAGGAAGTTAGCCATGAATTGGCAAGGTAAGACACCCTTTCATCCCCTCAAGGAACCTCCTACCAGATTTGAGTAAATTCCTGAATGAGCTCAAACTCCTTGAGCTCAGCATTCACAGGGCTATTGTTAGTGTTGTTTTGTATATTCAGTTTTTATTTTCTGTGTTATGGTTGTGCAGAAATGTTGATAGCTGTTTTGTATTTATAGTGCATAATTCCACGGCACCTGGGTGGCTCAGTGGATTAAGCCTCTGCCTTTGGCTCAGGTCATGATCTAAGTGTCCTGGGATCCAGCCCCATGTTGGGCTCTCTGCTTGGTAGGGGGCCTGCTTCTGCCTCTCCCTATTCCTGCCTCTCTGCCTATTTGTGATCTCTCTCTCTCTGTGTCAAATAAATAAATAAAATCATTTTAAAAAATACAGTGCATCATTCCTTTTTATCAGTCTCTTTATACTGATCTATATCCAGTTGTCTATTCAGTACCTTCTTTGGGATGTCCTAAAAGCACCTTACAGTCACATGACAAAAATCAAACCTTTTCTCAGTGGTCAAGTCAGAATCTATATAACTTCTTTCTTCCTCCCACCTTCTTTATCCAATCTTTCATCTTTACCTCTTGAGTTTCAAATCTGTCACCTTTCCATCCCTCTGCTACTATTAAAGGTAGATTACCATTATATCTTACCTGAATTGCTACAGTGTGTCTCCTAATTGGATTTCTGCCTCTAGTCTTTATTTCTTCAACTATAATTAGAATGATGATTCTAAGGTCACTTTCTTGCTTACAGCCATGTAATACTTTTAAATTATCTCTATATAAAGTCAGGGACACCTGGATGGCTCAGTTGGTTAAACGTCTACTCTCAGTTCAGGTCATGGGATTGAGCCCTGATCAGGAATGGAAAAGAAAGGAAGATGGCAGATCTGTTAGAAAATAGCAGGTAAATTGGTGTGAATTTAAAAAAGAAAGAAAGAAAGAAAATTGGTGTGAATTGCTTTTGAGGGATGAGGGCAAAAAGAGACTAGGCCAATTCCCAGGTTTCTATCTCAGGAGCCATAATAGATTTGTTCTCAAGATAAACATCATAAAAGAAGAGCAAATATATATGTCAGAAGTGATGAGTTACTCAATTTTCTTTAATAAGGCAGTGAACTCAGGAATCACTGATTTTGAGGTATAACATGAATACTCATACATACAAAAACCTCTCAACCTATAGACCAGCATAAGTACACCTTTCTATGAACAGTATGTCCTGTCTGACTTTGGAGAATCACTTAAGGTAATTATAAAATAATTTTTTTTAGGGGTACCTGGGTGGCTCAGTCGGTAAGCATCCACTTCTTCATCTCAGCTCAGGTCTTGATCTCAGGATCGCGATTTCAAAGCCCTGTATTGGTCTTCACCCTGGGCATGGAGACTACTTTAAAAAAAAAAAAAAAGGAAAGAATTTTTTTTCTCTTCCCAAGTGGAAACCATTTTAATTGACTGTCAAAGTCATTCTAGTTATTCTAGGCTTTCTGAGAAAGAGTATAAAATATGTGACTTCAGAGATTTTCAAGTGGTCCACCTTATTCCTTGAGTCAAACATAAAGTGTCACCTGTCACCCATTCTATAAATAAATATGTATTAGACATTGTGAAGCATTGACCTGACCCCTAGAAAGAGAAGGGTGACAAAGACACATTCTATATCATCACAGAGCTTATCTTCTACGAAAAAAGAGAAAAAATAATTTCAATGAAGCATGGCAAGTGCTACAACAGAGATAGAATAAGGTGTTACAGGAACATAAGGCAGGGGTATCTAACTTAGACCAGCATGAGTCCGGGATGGTTAACCTAAAAAACCTAATGACATGCAAGTTGAGAACAAAAGGATGCATAAAAGTCCGGGAGAAGCAGGAAAAGTAGACCTGTATGAAGGCCCAGAAGATACTGAGGAAATGGAAGTTGTTTGGTATCACTGAATGGAAGAACAGGGTTATGTCTGAAAACGTAGGCAAGGGCCTGATTATAATGGTCTTATAGGATATGTAAAAGACTTTTGACTTTATTATGGAGATAATTTTTTATTTTTTTTAAAGATTTTATTTATTCATTTGACAGAGAGGGATCGCAAGTAGGCAGAGAGGCAGGCAGAGAGAGAGAGGGGGAAGCAGGCTACCCACTGAGCAGAGAGCCCGATGCGGGGCTCCATCCCAGGACCCTGAGATCATGACCGAGCAGAGGCTTTAACCCACTGAGCCACCCAGGAGCCCCTAGAGATAATTTTTTAAATATTTTGTTTATTTATTTGAGAGGAGACTGTGATGAGCACTGGGGGAGGGGCAGAGGGAGACGCCAACTCTCTGTGGAACAGAGAACCTGATACAGGGCTTAATCCCAGGACCCACTCCAATCTCTGTCTTTGGTTTCACAGGGCTTTTCCCTGTCTTCAGGGAGATGTCTCCTCACAAGGACACCAGTCATAGGGATTAGGGGTACATTCTACCCATCTATGACTTCATAGAAACTTAACTACAATTACATCTGCAATTACAAGTTACCTAGTAGGTAACATTCTGAGGTACTTGGATTTAGGACTAAAGTGTATCTTTTTGGGGAGGGGGAGGGAACAGTTCAGTCTATAACCCAGTATTTAGCATATACCAGGTACTTAATAGATATTTACTGAATTGGAATATAAATGAAATATGTATTATATATTCATGATATAGAATTAAAAGCTTTTTTTTATTATGATTTTTAAATTTGCTAGGTACAAAGTATCTTTTAGATTTGTCTGTTTCTAAAAATTGTATCATGGACTATATAGTACTTGTAACATTTGAAATTTAAGAAATATATTATCTTAAAGTAAAAGCACATATTATATAGTCTGAATTCTTTATTTGCAAGTTCACTTTCAATGCTTGTACTAATTTATATAACTTACAGATACTTTTTTTTAAACAATAGATGGATTTTTGACAGCTCTTTCTTCCCTTGGGTCCTGTCCCCATAGTTTAATAAAACCATCCTTTAAATTTTTTTTTTAATTTATTTTTAATTTTTATTTCTTTTTTTTTCTTCTAAAGATTTTATTTATTTATTTGACAGAGAGAGAGAGATCACAAGTAGGCAGAGAGGCAGGCAGAGAGAGAGGAGGAAGCAGGCTCCCTGCTGAGCAGAGAGCCCGATGCGGGGCTTGATTCCAGAACCCTGAGACCATGACCCGAGCCAAAAGCAGAGGCTTTAACCCACTGAGCCACCTAGACACCCCTTTATTTTTATTTCTTTTTAGTGTTCCAGAATTCATTGTTTATGCAGCACACCCAGTGCTCCATGCAGTATGTGCCCTCCATAATACCCCCACCAGGCTAACCCAAACCCCCACCCTTCTCCCCTCCAAAACCCTCAGTTTGTTTCTCAGAGTCCACAGTCTCTCATGGTTCGTCTCCCCCTCCAATTTCCCTCAACTCACTTCTCCTCTCCATCTCCACATGTCCTCCGTGTTATTTCTTATGCTCCACAAATAAGTGAAACCATGTGATAATTGACTCTCTCTGTTTGACTTATTTCACTTAGCATAATCTCTTCCAGTCCCATCCATGTTGATACAAAAGTTGGGTATTCATCCTTTCTGATGGAGGCATAATACTTCATTGTATATATGAACCTTATCATCTTTGTCCACTCGTCCATTGAAGGGCATCTTGGTTCTTTCCACAGTTTGGTGACTGTGGCCATTGCTGCTATGAACATTGGGGTACAGATGGCCCTTCTTTTCACTACATCTGTATCTTTGGGGTAAATACCCAATAGTGCATTTGCAGGATCATGGGGAAGCTCTATTTTTAATTTCTTAAGTAATCTCTACACTGTTTTCCAAAGTTAAAACCATCCTTTTTACACACACCCCATCCCCCAAAAAAGATGAGTATTATATTCTGGAAAGCACATTTTAGGCCTCAGTAGGAATAAATATGCTTTCCCTGACCTTTAACTGTATTTTTAAAAAAGATTTTATTTATGGGGCGCCTGGTTGGCTCAGTGGGTTAAAGCCTCTGCCTTCGGCTCAGGTCATGATCCCAGGGTCCTGGGATTGAGCCCCACGTCAGGCTCTCTGCTTACCAGGGAGCCTGCTTCCTCCTTTCTCTCTGCCTGCCTCTCTGCCTACTTGTGATCTCTGTCTGTCAAATAAATAAAATAAAAAAAAAATAAAAAATAAAAGATTTTTATTTATTTATTTGACACAGAGAGAGATCACAAGTAGCTAGAGAGGCAGGCAGAGAGAGAGGAAGGGAAGCAGGCTCCCTGCTGAGCAGAGAGCCCAAAGCAGGTCTCGATCCTTGGACCCTGGGATCATGACCCGAGATGATGTTAGACACCCAACCGACTGGAGCCACCCAGGGACCCCTTTAAATGTATTTTTAAAGTGGCATCTTCTTTCTGTATTTTATTGTGCATTAATGTTGGAACTTTTTTCTTTAGATTTTTTAGTAGAATTTTCCAGTTCTTTGAATATTTTTCTGTATTTAGCATATATAGTAAATTGCATCCTTAAATGAAAATACAGGGAAAGCCAGCTTATATGAAACACTTTTTAGATGCTAAGAGTTGTAGTTAATAGAAAAAATAAAATAGGAAGTGTATGTCATTCTCAGTAAATAAGAAAAACACAGTAATCTTATTTCTAGTTTTTCAAAGGAGCCCTACTTCCCATGGTTTTATTTTCTTTTGTTTCTAGCTTTGTTAGTCACTGATTTGTTAGTTGAGACATTGTCAGTGCTTCTTAGACCATCCCCAGATTTCCTTAGATAGTGTTGAAAGTTACATAGGGGATCTGCTGAAAGAAGGTAGCACTGTTGAATGTGTTTAAGTTTGATGGATAGCTTCACCATTCCTGGATTATTTATATTCCATTAGCAATTGATGGAGTCCAGTTTATCAAATTTTTTATGGTTTGTGCATTTTGCTTCCTGAGACACCTTTACCTGCCCCAAGGTGACAGAGATACTATCCTATGATTTCTTCTGGAATTTTTCTAGTTTTAGGTTTTAGATTTGTTTTGTTTGTTTGTTTTTAAGTAGGCTCCATATCCAGGGTGGAGCCCAATGAGGGGCTTGATCTCACAACTGTGAGATCAAGACCTGAGCTGAGATGGGGATGTGGCACTCCGCTGACTGAGCCATCGAGGCACTGTTCTAGATTTAGGTCTGTGATCCATTTTGAGTTAATTTTTATGTGTAGTTTAACTGACGATTGTTTTTTAATGGCTGTCCAATTGATTTAGCATTGTTTGTTGAAAAAAATTTCCTTTCCTATTGCATTGCCTTTGGCTTTTGAAGAAAATCAGTTGACCAAATATGTGTGGGTTTGTTTCTGCACACTCATTCTATTCCATTGATATATGTATCTTTTCTTTTGACAGTACTCCATGATCTTGATTACTGTTTGGTTGAAATTACTCTAAGCTTTGAAATCCGGTGTAATGAGTTTTCCAACTTTATCCTTATTTAAAGATTTTGCTTTGATTTTCCAGATCTTTTGCATTTCCATATAAATCTTAAATCAGTTTATCTATTTCTTCTAAAAAAGCCAACTAGAATTTTGTTTGGAATTGTATTGAATGTATAGATCAGTTCGGAATAATAGCAACCTAACTATATTGAATCTTCCAATCTACAAATACAGTATTTATCTCTATATTGACATCACATTTAATTTCTCTTAGCCATGTTTTGTAGTTTTTAGTATAGAAGTCTTGGATACTTTTGTTAGGCTTATTCCTAGGTGTTTAATATTTTTGATACTATTCTAAATAGAATTTTTAAACATTTAATTTTCTAATGTTTCATTGCTAGTGCATAGAAAATAATTGATTTTTTAAGACTATTAATCTTGTACCTGATTACTTTACCAATAAATTTATTTATGAGTTCTAGCAGTTTCATGCCTCTGGAATTTTCAACATAAACAGCAGTATCATCTACATTTAAATACAGTTTTACTTCTTCTGGTTAAGTTTTCTTTTATTTCTTTTTATGTAATTATTTCAGTGTTACAGTGTTGAATAAAAGTGATGCAAGAGCATTCTTATCTTACTCCTGATCTTGAGAAAAAGCAATTCAGTTTTTTATATTAAGTTTAATATTAGCTGTAGATTTTTTATAGATAACCTTTATCAGCTTGAGGAAGTTCTATTATTAGCTTACTAAGAGTTTTTAATTGTTAATGAATATTTAATTTTGTCAGATGCTTTGTCTGCATCTATTAAGATGATTATGTCATGGTTTTTCTCCTGTGGACTGTTAATATGTTGAATTATATTGGTTGATTTTTGAATGTTCAGCCAACTTTACATTCCTAGGGTAACTCTTACTTGGTCATGATGTATTACCAATTTTATATATTGTTGGATTCATTTTGCTAATGTTTTGTAAAGGATTATTACATAAAATAAGGAATGTTGATCTGTAATTTTCTTTATGGTAATATTTTTGTCAGGTTTTGGTAGTAGGGTTATGCCGGTCTCCTTAAACAAGTTGGATAATGTTCCCTTCTCTTCCTATTTTTTAAAAATATTTGTGTAATTTTGGTATTATTTCTACCTTGAAAGTGTGATAGAGTTTACTAGTGAAATCTTTCTTTTTCTTTATTTTTTAAAGATCTTTTTTATTTATTTGAAAGAGAGAAAGACACAGAGCAAGCATGAGCTGGCAGCAGTTGGGGAGGAGGGGTTGATGGGCAGAGGGAGAGGGAAAAGGAGACTCTCTGCAGAGGAGGGAGCCTGACACCCAGCTGGGTCTCAGGACCCTGAGATCATGACTTGAGCTGAAGGCAGACATTTGCCTGAGCCTCCAGGTGCCCTGCAGTGAAATCTTTCTTTTGGAGAAGGTTTTTTTTTTTTTTTAAACATTCAGCTTCTTTTATAGATATATGGCTACTAAGATTTTTTTTTTCCCTTGTGTCAGTTTTGTCATTCACAAGCAATTGATATTTAGTGGTATTAAAACATCTGCAACACAAATCCTTTGAAAGGTTCAGAACTTTATAAAGAGGAACTATAAGGGCTGTGTGTCAGATTGTTGTAACTGAAGTGAGATAAAACCTAACTAGACATTCACTGATATTTGTCTAGTAACTCATTTTGTCAGGTTTTAGAAAAGTGACATAATCTTTTCATATTCTTTTTTTTTTTTTTTTTCTAAAAAATTTTTCTCAGTCTTTTGAAAAAAGAACATTTTCATGGATCTTCCTTATACCCAGTGCTACCTTAAGTCATTTTTGGTCATAATATTATTTAAGTAGGTATAAACATAAAATTTATGATTATAGTTCTGAGATAGCTATAAACCAAAACAGTCCCACCAATTCAAACAAAGTTAAACTATAAAACCAACATAAACTCAAATTAACATGAATGTGATGGGGAATCAGATTTGAGACAATATCTTTTCTACTGTCACAGTGTTAGAGTATGTTATGTTAAAAGCATAGGCTCTGGAGTATGACCAAAGTTCAAATTTTGGCTCCACCACTGCTTTGTTCGAGTGACTTAGTTACTCATTTATAAAACAAGGATAATAATTTATTAGGATTATTGCTATAATTAGGATTATTGGTATGTCAAGTCCTACAAGAGTGCTTGGCAATTAATAATTATTCAATAAATATTAGCTGTGATAATAACTAGTTTTATGTTATTCTACTGAAACCTTAATGATCAGTATTGGGTTTATTTTTTGTTTATTTTTTTTTTAAAGTATTTATTTGAGAGGGAGAGAGAGCTTAAGTAGGGGGGCAGCAGAGGGAGAGGGAGAGCTGAGCAGGGAGCCTGACATGGGCTGGATTCCAGGACCTGGGATCATGACCCGAGCAGAAGGCAGATGCTTTTAACCGACTGAGCCATCAGGGCGCCCCTAGTGTTGGGTTTAGTAGTAGAAAGTCTGACTCTATATTTAATGGCTTTCTGATTTTGACTTTAATAATGTAAATACTAATATATAGAATGTCGCCTTGCCTAAGTTAACATACAGTGTGGTAATAATTTCATAGCTTTGTTTGCTAATCTAGGATAAGCAAATTTCATACTTAACCTAAACTCTGCTAGTCAGGACTCTGAGTTTTGGGTTTTTTCTGTTGTTGTTGTTGTTTTTTATTTTAGTTTTTAAATTTATTTTCAGCATAACAGTATTCATGATTTTTTTTTTACCACACCCAGTGCTCCAGGCAGTCCGTGCCCTCTATAATAATACCCACCACCTGGTACCCCAACCTCCCACCCCTTCCGCCACTTCAAACTTCTCAGATTGTTTTTCAGAGTCCATAGTCTCTCATGATCACCTCCCCTTCCAATTTCCCCCAACTCCCTTCTCCTCTCTAACTCCCCATGTCCTCCATGCTATTTGTTATGCTCCACAAATAAGTGAAACCGTATAATAATTGACTCTCTCTGCTTGACTTATTTCACTCAGCATAATCTCTTCCAGTCCCATCCATGTTGCTACAAAAGTTGGGTATTCATCCTTTCTGATGGAGGCATAATACTCCATAGTGTATATGGACCACACTTTCCTTATCCATTCGTCCATTGAAGGGCATCTTGGTTCTTTCCACAGTTTGGCGACCGTGGCCATTGCTGCTATAAACATTGGGGTACAGATGGCCCTTCTTTTCACGACATCTGTATCTTTGGGGTAAATACCCAGGAGTACAATTTTGCAGGGTCATAGGGAAGTTCTATTTTTAATTTCTTGAGGAATCTCCACACTATTCTCCAAAGAGGCTGCACCAACTTGCATTCCCACCAACAGTGGAAGAGGGTTCCCCTTTCTCCACATCCCCTCCAACACATGTTGTTTCCTGTCTTGTTAATTTTGGCCATTCTAACTGGTGTAAGGTGATATCTCAATGTGGTTTTAATTTGAATCTCCCTGAGCGCTAGTGATGATGAACATTTTTTCATGTGTCTGATAGCCATTTGTATGTCTTCATTGGAGAAGTGTCTGTTCATATCTTCTGCCCATTTTTTGATATGATTGTTTGTTTTGTGTGTGTTGAGTTTGAGGAGTTCATTATAGACCCTGGATATCAGCCTTTTGTCTGTACTGTTGTTTTGTTTTTAAGATTTATTTATTTATTAGAGTGAGTGAGCAGGGACAAGAGGGTAGAGGGAGAGGAAGAGACAGAATCCCGAGCAGACTGCCGGCTAATGTGGGCCTTGATGCAGAGCTTGATCTTATGACCCTGAGATCACCACCTGAGCCAAAACAAAGAATTGGAAATTCAACTGACTGAGCCACCCAGGCACCCCTCTTTGAATTTGTTTTTAATCAAGTGTCACATGATAACTCTGTAAAGCTGAGTGTCTAATCTAATCATTGCCCATAATCAGATATGAGAAATACTATCTGAAGTTATTTTTATTTCTTGAAAATGTAGAAAAGGCATTATTTTTTCAGTGTAGACCTCATCATCAGACTGTTGAAGCAAATCAGTAGATTCTAGAACTTATTTTTAGCAGCTCAGAAATACCTTAATTGTCTTCTTACTGATACAGTTTTGTATTAAATATAGAATGTATTGCAATATATTGATAGCTATTCCTTGTTGGCTTGGACTCAATCCATTTAATTACCCTAAATATCAGCAGATTATGCTCTCATAACTACATTGGTTAACATTGGTTGCCTGGCTGAAATATATTAATAATGATACTGGAAAAATATTTTCATTTTATGATACTCAAGAAAAGTTTAAGAGCCTCTTCATGAGATTGCTAGTGAATTTCAGAATGTAATAAAAGTGACTTTTGATTACTATCTATTGATTCTTAAAGGTTGCTGGTTATTACAGAATTAAGTGGATAAGCTTTTAACAAAATTTAAAATTTTATCTATTTTGTCTTATAATTTTTTTTCTGGCTTGTGGTACCTTCAGCAAAGGTACTATTTTACTACTGTATAGTAGCTCTTACCTGAACAGTAAGTTCTTTGGAGTTCCGCATGCTTATATAATTTTGTGTTTTGATTCTGCCACATTTTTACATATTTGAACTGTTACATCTTCATTCAGATATTGTGTCATAATGTATATTATTTTCTTTCTATGAACATATATTTATTTCAGCTCTTTTATTTTCTCATTACTCTGTGACACTTAAAGTGGTGTATTGTTTCAGTATCACATATGCCATTTTCATGATGTCAAATCATGATGGCTGTCATTTGCAAATTATTAATGCAAAAGACAAGTTTTATATTTATATTTGCTAAAAAAGAAACAGCATGAACAGGCTTCCCAACAAATTGAAAGTTGAATCATGTCACTTTAGGTGATTATGGACAATAATGTGAGTATAGATAGGAAGGCAGTATTTGGATCTAAGGTGATTATTTAGATGATTCATCATATGCTTATATTAATCATATTTTTACTAGAATAAAAATGAAAGCAGTTGGGGCACCTGGGTGGCTCAGTGGGTTAAAGCCTCTGCCTTCAGCTCAGGTCATGATCCCAGGATCCTGGGATCGAGCCCCCCATCGGGCTCTCTGCTCAGCGGGGAGCCTGCTTCCTCCTCCCTCTCTCTCTGCCTGCCTCTCTGCCTACTTGTGATCTCTGCCTGTCAAATAAATAAAATCTTAAAAAAAAAATGAAAACAGTTATATACATTTTGAAATAGAATTATAGACCTCCCGATAGTTTATTTGTGGAGTCCAGTCTGAGAAACAGTTGTACTTGGGGGATGGTGCAGAGAAATTGAAGGATTCCTCTGAGGTTCTAAAAACCAGGGATGGGGGCGCCTGGGTGGCTCAGTGGGTTAAAGCCTCTGCCTTCAGCTCCGGTCATGATCTCAGGGTCCTGGGATTGAGCCCCACCTCGGGCTCTCTGATTAGCAGGGAGCCTGCTTTCCCCTCTCTCTCTCTGCCTACTTGTGAGATGCCTGTTAAATAAATAAATAAAATCTTTAAAAAATAAATAAATAAAAGCCAGGGATGGGGGCACCTGGGTGGTTCAGTTGTTAAGCATCTGCCTTTGGCTCAGGTCATGATCTCAGGGTCCTGGGATTGAGCCCCGCATTGGGCTGCTTGTTCAGCGGAAAGCCTGCTTCTCCCTCTCTTGCTGTGTCTTTCTCTGTCAAATAAATAAATAAAATCTTTAAACAATAAAAATAAATAAAAACTAGAGATTTTGTATATTTGATATTTTTTATATATCAGTAATTGAGTTCAGTGGCTTAAGCAAGATCAGGACCTTATATTTCCTTATGTAACAAAGAATCCTAGATAGTTCAGAGTTGATGTAGTGGCTGTATGATGTCAACAGGGATCCAAGCTCCTTCTGGGTGTTCTCTCCCATCCTTAAGTTCTTACTTCATGTTCCCACTGTGGCCTCAGGAGCTCCAGCCATCATGTCTTTATTCCAGGCAGAAAGAAAGGGAAGGACAAAGGGAAAAAGGCAAAAAGGCCAAAATCAGACATGTCGCTCAGTGACTTTTATTTATATGTTATTGGCTGGAACTGTGTCATATGACAATTCCTATTTGAAAGGAAGCTGGGAACTGTGTTTTAGGTGATCATATTGCTGCCCCAATAAACTAGGACTCTCTGTAAGGAAAAAGAATGGATACTGGGTAGGCAGATGGTCTCTGCCATACCAATTTTAAGAAAGCTTAAAAAACAAACATCAAAAACCTCAGTCTTTTTTTTTTAACCAAGCTTTTTATTTTAATTCCGATATAGTTAGCATACAGTATATTTGGTTCAGAGGTACAGTGTAATGATTCAGCAGTTCTGTACATTACTCAGTGCTCATTGGGATAAGTGTTCCAGTCTTTCTCTTTTATCTGCATTTTTACTTTAAAGTTATATAAAAGGAATATAAATAAAATAAGTTCCTAACTTCCTAAAGTATGAAGGGAACATACAGATCATATAGTCCTGACATTTTAGCTTAGAGGTAATTAGTGACTTGTCTTAGGCCACAGACATCGGTTCCAGGCTGGAACTGAAGTTCCTAACTCTGACACCAGTCACTGGTCTTCCCATTTACTGGGCCACTTCATAAAATCTGGTAGCTCACTTACTACTCTCCTGTGTACAAGACAGCTGTGGTTTGGGACTACTGGGGAGAAGTATTCTCTGTTCGCTTTAGTGATTACAATAAAAGCGATAGGAGGAAATTTCATGTTCTTATATGAGGGTGTTAAGTTTATTTTGTTAGTGTTGATGGCACTGCCAGTATTTATATGTTTATTAATTAGTTCTTTTTTTTTTCATCGTTTTTGTGTTTTGTTTTTTAAAGATTTTATTTATTTATTTGACAGACAGAGATCACAAGTAGGCAAAGAGACAGGCTCCCTGCTGAGCAAAGAGCCCGATGATGCAGGGCTCAATCCCAGGACCTTGGGATCATGACCTGAGCCGAAGGCAGAGGCTTAACCCACTGAGCCACCCAGGCACCCCTATTAATTCATTCTTTATTTATTCATCATTAACAATGGCTTATAAGGTCATAAGAGCAGGGCCATATCATGTTAATATCTCTGTCCCCAACTAGGTCCTAATTGAAGAATGAAAAATTATAGCCCCTTATACTAAAAGCTTAAAAATAAATAAAAAGTTTAAAAAATAATGGTTCCTGTCCTCAGGGAATTCTCAGTGAAGTTTGAGAGACAGACACAATGGCACTGATAATAGTACAGAGATAAGAGATGATAGAAATACAAGTGAAGAGTGAACAAGTAAATAAATATCTGAGACTGAAAGGAGGTCTATAAAGACTTCAAGAGGAGGTGGTCCCAAGTTCAGTTTTGAAAAGTTTTCCAGATGAAGAAAGAAGAGGGCTGCATATCACACCAAAGAACACGTTTTTTATTTGTTTGTTTGTTTGTTTTTAAGGATTTTGCTTATTTCTTTGACAGACAGAGCCAGAGAACATAAGCAGAGGGAATGGCATAAGGACAGGGAGAAGCAGACTGTACACTGAGCCGGGAGCCCAATGCAGGGCTTGATCCCAGGACCCTGGGATCATGTCCTGAGCCAAAGGAGATGTTTAACCATCTGAGCCACCCCGACCCCAACCCGCCCCCTTGCCCCAGAGAACGAGTTTTTAGAGGACCAGTGGGCATGAGAAACTGTTTAGAGAAGAGGAGACTGTGAGAAATATGGGAAAAGCCCATAGTAGTAGGAAATGAGGCTTGAGGGGTTGACTGTAGCCATGACCATGTCACAGAGGCCTCATAACATGTGAAAGGTTTTGAATTTACCTATTGATGGGGCACCGTGGAGATTCAGATGTGTCCTTTTGTATGGCCACCTGACAATTACAGTTAGACCTTGGCACCTTAGTGTGGAGCCCACCTACAGTGAGGCACCACTTTTCACTCACAGCTACAGATGAACAGGACAGACTAACCCATACATCAAGATCCTTGTTCCTCCCCTGCTCAGTTTTCCCCAGGATCTCCCCTTTATCAAAAACACACTTGACCATTCTGATCACATGCAGACTCCTCATGTCCCAGTTTACTTTTCTTGCCCATCCTGTTTTCCTCACTGTTACCCAGCCAAGGACCCATAACAAGTGATTCTTTTTGACCTCCGATCAATAAAGAATGGCTTACTCCTGTTTGATTATCCTTACGTGCCCAGGAGGCTTAAATGGTGGAACAAACCAGACACATCTTTTTTCTTTCAAATGGTGAAATGAAAGGCAGTATTTCAGGAATTTCAGACAGCAGGGAGACAGATAGCCAGCTCCTAAGATTTGTTTATAGTCCTGGCACCTGACCTGGCCCACTCATCCTTGCTTCTGGTCTGCAAACTGCCTTTGCCCCTGACCCCAGGAGGCACACCCTAGTGGCTTTCCTCCTGGTCAAGTCTCCCTTCCCTGCTAAAGACTTTCTTTCTGCAGCTCTTAATTCTCTCCTTAGACTCTGAGTTACGTTATTTGTTTTCCACTGCCCAGCAGAGGATTGACTTCCTTTCTGTGACTCATCCTAGAATGGACCTAAACCTTTGTTGGTTCTGGTAATGAAGTTTCTGATGGCAGAGGGTGAAGTCGGAAGTGCATACTCTTGGTTAATACAGATAAGGCACACATTTTATTATTATTATTTTTTAAGATTTTTATTTATTTGACACCAGAAATCACAAGTAGACAGAGAGGCAGGCAGAGAGGGAGAGGAGGAGGCAGGCTCCCTGATAAGCAGAGAGCCTGATGCGG
This sequence comes from Mustela nivalis, assembly GCF_964662115.1. Lineage (NCBI taxonomy): Eukaryota > Metazoa > Chordata > Mammalia > Carnivora > Mustelidae > Mustela > Mustela nivalis. Next base: position 72,907,863 of record NC_139032.1, read on the forward strand.
GGCTCAATCCCAGGACCCTGGGATCATGACCTAAGCTGAAGGCAGAGGCTTTCACCCACTGAGCTACCCAGGCACCCCCACACATTTTATTATTAAGGAATTGAATAAACCTCTCTTTGTGACTTTGGAAGTAAAATATACCATGAAAAGGCTCACCTCTTTTTTTTTTTTTTTTTTTAAGATTATTTATTTATTTGATAGAGATCACAAGTAGGCAGAGAGGCAGGCAGAGAGGAAGGGAAGCAGGCTCCCCACTGAGCAGAGAGCCCAATGTGGGGCTCCATCCCAGGACCTGGGACCATGACCTGAGCCGAAGGCAAAGTCTTCAACCCACTGAGCCACCCAGGTGCCCCAACTAGATACAGTTTTAAAGTACATTTCTTTTTTATGCCACATGATCATAGTTCAAGGAAATGGAAGTAATAGAGATACGGGAATATCTTGGGTAATAATGGCTTCTTATTTTGATTATTTCCCTTTAGGAAGGACACTGCTGATCCTGTAACATGGAGGATTGCCTTCATACTTCATCTGAGAATCTGTCCAAATTGGTCAGCTGGGCCCACAGCCATGGGACCATTTGCAGCCTCATTCCAAACCTGAAACACTTGCTTTCGGAAGGTTCCCATGGGAACCTCACAGCAATGTGGGGCTGTAGTGCTGGCCATGCTTATCACTGGCCGCTGACAGCTACTTGCAGAGCTGGGTCCCAAGAAAGGGTCTGTTTCCAGGATAACAGAAGTTTTAACTCTGATAGTCCCAGTATAATTGGAGTACCCTCTGAGACACAAACTAGCCCTGTTGAAAGGTACCCTGGGAGACCTGTGAAAGCGAAGCTAGACTGTAATCGGACCAGAGACTCTTGTGACTTCTCTTATTGCAGTGAACCCTCTGAACTGGATGAAGCTGTAGAAGAATATGAAGATGAAAACACCCTGTTTGACATGGTTTGTGAGTCTTCTGTTACAGACGAGGATAGTGACTTTGAACCCCAAACCCAAAGGCCTCAAAGCATTGCTCGAAAAAGGCCTGGAATAGTCCCATCTTCTCTCCATTCCAGCTCTCAAGCTCAGATGGTTGATGAATGCAGCAATGATGTCATCATTAAGAAAATCAAACAAGAGATTCCTGAAGATTATTACATTGTGGCGAATGCAGAGCTGACTGGAGGGGTAGATGGACCAGCCCTTTCATTGACACAGATGGCAAAACCCAAGCCTCAGACTCATGCTGGTCCCTCCTGCATAGGGTCTGCTAAGCTGATTCCCCATGTGACATCTGCCATTGGCACAGAGCTAGACCCACATGGTGTGTCTGCATCCCCCTCTGTCATGTCCAGACCAATCGTCCAGAAGACTGCCAGGGTATCTCTGGCTTCACCAAACAGAGGACCCCCTGGTGCCCATGGTACCAGCCAGCAGGTGGCCATGCAGATGCCTGTGAGCACATCCCATCCTAACAAACAGATCAGCATCCCTTTGTCTGCACTGCAGCTGCCTGGACAGGATGACCAAGTTCCTTCTGAAGAGTTCCTGCCCCATCTGCCCAGCCAGGTTTCTTCCTGTGAGGTAGCTCTTTCTCCCTCAGTTAACACAGAGCCAGAAGTGAGTTCCAGTCAGCAGCAGCCCCCAGTCGCTCCAACCATAACCACTGAGGCCACAGCACAGTGCATACCAGGTATGGCACATGAGGTGACAGAGTCCCTCATCCACGCACATCAGAGAATTCTGCGCCGTCAGCACTTACAAAACCATTGGCTCAGTTTGCTAGGAATCAGGCCTTTATTATTCTCAGAAACATAGAAATAATTAAATATATTCTATCCAGGTAATATTCTGAAGGAAATTCATCTGAGTTAAGGCCGTCCGTCCAGTCAGTGTACTCTCAGGGCTGAGAGGACAGCTGTAGGATTGTGCTGTTAATATTGCATGGCTAGATTTAAGGTTTGTATCTGATGTTAAGCTGAATAATTTTTATTTTTATTATTTTTTTAGAAGATTTTATTCATTTTAGGGAGAGAGCAAGTTAGTAGGGGTGGGGAGCAGAGGGAGAGGGGAGACTCTTAACTCACTGAGCCACCCAGGTGCTGCAAGCTGAATAATTTTTGGTGTATTAATGTTATCTTTGAAAAGAATTTTTATGCTCTCCTATCGGTATCAAGATATTTGGTTGCTGTTGGAAGCCAAAATGACATGATGTTGGGTGTATAATAACAATAGAACTGGTGCTTTTCCATTATTATTTATTTGTCTGAACCAACTTGGCCTTCCTGTTCATCTAGTTGGTGTGGCAGTTTAGAACAAGTATTTTAAAAGCAACAAATAATTCTAAAAGAAGTATTTTATCTTTTATCTCAAAATTTATTTATTTTTTATTTTTTTATTTTTTAAAGGTTTTATTTATTTATTTTACAGAGATCACAAGTAGTCAGAGAGGCAGGTGGCTGGGGGGAAGCAGGCTCCCTGCTGAGCAGAGAGCCCGATGCGGGGCTCGATCCCAGGACCCTGAGATCATGACCCAAGCAGAAGACAGAGGCCTTAACCCACTGAGCCACCCAGGCTCCCCTTATCTCAAACTTTAAAAGAGTCTGATAACTTACTTTCCTGGAGTACATGGGCCTAATTGGAATGGACTGAGAGGAGAGGGAAATAATTGTATGAGGCCTCTATCTAATTTTGACATTCTAATGTTCTCTGATTCTAAGATGTAGTATTTATTTAATCTGGGCTATTATTATATAACAAGGGTTTGGGTGTCATGCATTTAGCTTCATTATTCAAATCTAATAAGCCAGAAGTAGACATGGACAAAGATGAACAGATATACAGAACGGAGAGTATATAGAAAGCAGAAATTTGTGGCACATTTTGGTTTTTTTCATTTTAATGCCTCTCAAGGAAGTCATGTATTTTGGAAAAAGTTTCCTAGAAGCCTGCAGTACCTGTGCCTTTAACCAATTTACGATTTTGTTGACACAATCATGGTATTATTAATAAGCTATAGAAGGAAAATATTCATATCCTCATTCAAAATAATGCTTTTCAGCTTATTCATTTTTCTTTCTTTTTAAAATAATAGCTTCATTGAGATTTAACTCACATACCATAAGATATACTCTTTAAAAATACACAGTTCAGTGGTTTTTGGTATATTTACAGAGTTGTGCAACCGTCACCACTATCTAATTCAAAGCTCTGTTACCACCCCAAAAAGAAACCCATACCCATCAGCAGTCCCTCTTTTCTTCCTCCCAGACCATCAACCACCGATCTATTTTATGTTTCTATAGATTAGCCCATCCTGCACATTTCATATATGTGGAATCATAGCATGTGACTACCTTCTTGCACCTAGCATATTTTTTTCTTACATTGTAGCAATGTATCAGGGTTTCTTTTTATTTCCAAATAATATTTCACTATATGGATATATCATAGTTTGTTTTTCCTTTCGTAACTTGATGGACATTGAGGTTGTTTCTATTTTTTTGCTGTCCTGTGTAATGCTGCTAATAACACTCCTATACAAGTGGACGTATAACTTCATTTCACTTGGGCAACTACCTAGAAGTGGAATTGATGGGTGTATGATAACTCTAACTTTTTGAGGCACTGCCAGACTTTTCCAAAGTAGCTCCACTATTTTACAATCACCAGCAGTGTAAAAAAGTTTTCTGTTTCTTAACATGCTGACCAATATTTGTTGTTTTCTATTTAACAAAATGATATTTATCCTGGGTGCATGAAGTAGTATCTCATTGTGTTTTTGTTTTTTGTTTTTTAACCCCACCCCCTTCTCCCATCTCATTGTATTTTTTTTTTAAAGATTTTATTTATTTATTTGACAGACAGAGATCACAAGTAGGCAGAGAGGCAGGCAGAGAGAGAGAGAGAGAGAGAGGGAAGCAGGCTTCCTGCGGAGCAGGGAGCCCGATGCGGGGCTCGATCCCAGGACCCCTGAGATCATGACCCGAGCCAAAGGCAGCAGCCCAAACCACTGAGCCACCCAGGCGCCCCTCATTGTATTTTTGATTTCCACTTCCTTAGTGATTAATGGTGTTGAACTTTTTAACAGTATAGTCTTTGGCTAATCCTAGCATAATTTAGACACATTTTCTTTTCTTTCTTTTTTTTTTTAAAGATTTTATTTATTTATTTATTTGACAGAGAGAAATCACAAGTAGATGGAGAGGCAGGCAGAGAGAGAGAGAGAGGGAAGCAGGCTCCCTGCTGAGCAGAGAGCCCGATGTGGGACTCGATCCCAGGACCCTGAGATCATGACCTGAGCCGAAGGCAGCGGCTTAACCCACTGAGCCACCCAGGCGCCCCATAGACACATTTTCATTAGGTTCATCAAGGTCTTTGTACTAGATAGGAAATCTGACTCTTAATACATATAGAATAAAGTAGTGGTACCTTTTCACTTAAATAGATAGTTGTATCTAGTTTATTTGTGTTTCCCCCACCATTTAAAAAAAATAATAATAAAATAAAATAGAAGACTTAGCCTGACAGTTTTCTATATTCTCATTTATTTTATATTAGAGGGTAGAATTCAGAATTGTATTTTGCAAAGTGGTCCAGTATACCAAAACAGTTAGTATGGCTGTTGTATCACACATCCTTCCATGAATTTACCTCAGTATCCTTCTACTAACTTACTGCAGCTTAGTAATAATGCTGCATTACTCCTTCCACTAACTTACCCCAGATTTCCCTGCATCTGCCTAGTGGACAGTGAATGAAACATCAAGACTCTTTACTAAACAAAATATGAATATCTTATTATATAATTGTTATGGAAAAGAAATTCAGCCTATTTGAAAAATATTTTAAACTTTATTTTTTGTATAGATTACATTCTCTTAGGTTTTATTTCTTAATAAAATTACACTCTTTCTTTTGAAATTGCACTTTTTATGATAGCTATAAAAAGCAGGTATGGCCAAGTACAGCATATAGTTAATACAATCATAAACTGTGATTTAGCCGTACTCTTGCAAAGAGAATTGGTCTGGCTTGGAGTTGGAACTTCTAAGGAAAAACAGTATGAGAAGGTCCTAAGGAATCATCCTAATGTTTTGATCCATTGTTTTTTGGAAGGATATTTATTATATTGCTAAAATATTTTTAGCATTAAAGAAATACTAATTTAGGGGTGCCTGGGTGGCTCAGTCATTAAACATCTGTCTTTGGCTCAGGTCATGATCCCAGCATCCTGGGATCCAGCCCCACATCAGGCTCTCTGCTCAGCAGGAAGCCTGCTTCTCCCTCTCCCTATTGCTCGTGTTCCCTCTCTCACTCTCTCTCTCTCTCTCTGAAAATAAAATCTTTAAAAAAAAAACCTACTCTTTTACTAGAAACATCACTGGAACAAATAAAACTCTGATTGACATTTTTCTTTCATGGGAGTTAGATAAAGTTAACTTACAAATTTACCTTTTTTCTATAGAGCTCAAATTAGACTCTCTGCTCTTAATAGTTTTGTTTTATATATTTACTATTGTAGATAGTCTTCATTCTAAACATAGATTTTTTTTTTTTTAAATTTAGAATTACAGCACATCCAAATGTATGTGAATGAATATGTACAGATGGTCCTTACTCAGTTAATATAGAAAGTATACTTGGGACTAAGCCAAGAAGAAACCTTTTGAAAGAACTAACTGAAAGCAAAATCAGGTGCTCTCCTTAAAACGGATGTTGTGTAAGCTGGGTCCTTATCAAATCGTTGTAGAAATACTGCATATCTTTGAATAGTATTTTTTTTTAAATAAATACTCTGACAAATGACTGTTGAGTAAACCAGAAACAAAGAGAAATTTTTTCATTTTGTTTAGTTTTTACTGATGCCGTTTAAATTCTGTTCTCCTAGTGGAAAGTCATCCTTATTTATGTTCAAAACTAAACTCACAAAATGATAAAATGTTAATCAAGGTATGAATAAAATTATTAATTTTCATGTCAACTCTGTTATGCTTTCATCCCAAATCTTAGCCAGTAGTAATGAGTAAAGAGGACATATTATTAGAAAAATAACTATTTCCCCAGTGGCTTAGATTCCATTACATTTTGAGGTTATTAAATGTAAATTTAGGGCATTTGTCATAAATTTAAATTTCTATTGCATTCTGAGTTGGGTTTTTATGTGTATATTTTTTTAAACATACACACATACACGTGACTTCCTTTATGATTTTGTGCAAGGACCCCTTTTATTAATCAGCTTTTCTCCAGAATTTTTATAGTAGCAAGCAGTCAACTTTTGCTTATTAGATTTGAAATATATATGTTTTTCTTTTGAAAATACACATCTTTGAAAGATTAAAAAATACACATCTTTAGTTCTAATAAATTATATGTATTCATTATATATTAGAAATATTAACTCCTAGTTTATTTTGTATATTGCAAATAACATTTCTCTTTACCATTAAAGTAATTTTGATGTAATTAATTTTGTTGATGGCATATTTTTGAGATGAATTTTCTTAATTTTTATGAAGGTTATTCCTTTCAGCCTCTATTTAGCTATCATCTTTTCTACATTTGGTTATTTTGCCAAGGAAGTCCTTTCCTTCCCTTGAACCTGATAACTATTTACCTAGGTTTTACTCTGGTTCTTTTTTGGTTTTCCACCTGCTGCACCACCCCCCAGGGTCTCCTTTCTTTTCTTACATTTAACTCTGAAGTCAGAATAGATTTTGGATTGGATCCTCACTTCATTATTTTTGCAGTAGCCAAATGTTCCAGCTTCATTTATTGAATAATTCCCATTTATGCGTAACATTTATGTGTAACATTTTTATTTATATTTGGGTCCATTTATAGATTTTCTTTTTTTTTATTATTTTTAAATTTTTAAATTTATTTATTTGCCAGAGAGAGAGAGAGGGCGAACACAGGCAGGTAGGGCAGCGGGCAGAGGCAGAGAGAGAAGCAGGCTCCCTGCTGAGCAAGGAGCCCAATACAGGACTTGATCCCAGGACCCTGGGATCATGACCTGAACCGAAGGCAGCAGCTCAATGAACTGAGCCACCCAGGCATCCACCATTTATAGATTTTCAAGTCTGTTGTTATTGATCTTCTTTTCTTCTAATTTTTTATTATTTGATTATGTCTTTTAAAAAGATTTTATTATTTTTTTGAAGTAATCACACCTAATATCAGGTGAGAACTCGATTACCCGGTGATCAAGAGTGGTATGCTCCACTGACTGAGCCAGCCTGGCACCCCACTATTGGATTATATCTTACACAAAACAAAATGCATTTGTAGAAAAGGAAGAGTATAATTTATTTAATAGAGTACTTTTTGAAACCTCATGTAAAATTGAATTTAGTAAGCTTTTAAAAATTGATTAAGTCTTATAGTCTAGTTGTTTGGTATTTGTTGTCATGCATAAACAATGGTTTCTCTTGTCAAAAACAGAAAATCTGAGTTAAAATAACTTTAAAAAGAATAAATTGCTTTATATCCGAGGACATATCTTGAAACAAGTTTTTAGCCAAATGTTAAACGATGTCTGGTTTCTTTCTTGCCATTTCTCACCTTAGGTTCCTTGGTATTAGCTCTCCCTATAGGTGTTTCATTTCTGTATGGTTGCCAAGTGCTGCTAGGATTCATGTCTAGCAGTAGACAGAACCTGTGTCACAGGTTCACAACATTCCCATTAACCCTTGAATCAGTCTCTGGGGCATTAGACCCCCGCCTGGAAATGGTATTGAGACCAGTTTACATAAATCACATAACTAGGGGTGGAGGTTAGATGGGGGTGTTCTTCTAAGGATGTTCTAGGTTGTTATCTTGAAAGGAACAGCAAACCAGAATTATCTACACTACTTGTATATATTTTTATTTTTGTTTTGGGCACTTAGGTTTTTTGTTTTTTGTGTTGTTGTTGTTGTTGTTTTTTAATGTGGGCATATGGGAGATGTTTATATATGTCATTCAAGGACAGGATATACTAGAACAGTGTTCTAATAATGGGTAGAAACATGAATATATGCTTGTTTATATATATGCATGCATATGTATGGTATACATATGCATTATATTTTACACATTTCCTTATTCCACAAGAAATATATGCCTCTTCTTGCCAAGGTAGCATAAGACTGAATTTGTTGTTTTTAAAGATTTTACTGATTTTTTTATTTGAGAGAGAGAGAGAGTGCATGTAGGAGTGGGAGGAGGAGCAGAGGGGGAGGGGGAAAGAATCTTAAGCAGACTTTATGCGAGGCTCAGTTCCACAACCCCAAGATCATGACCCCAAGATCATGACCTGAGCCAGAAACAAGAGTCAAATGTCCAACTGACTGAGCCAGCCGGATATCCTTATTAAATTTGTTTTTGCAGCTGTACCCTTTCCTGTACCTTCCTGCAAGATGACCTGAGATGTAAATTCTGGCAAATAAAGAAAGGCAAAGTAAAAATTCAGGCTCAGTTTATACCATCATTTCCTTCCTTATCAATTGGGTGCTTATATTAGGATTGATATGTCAGGCAGTGCTGGGCATTGAGATAGTAGAGACTGGGCACTCAGAGTTTGAAATCAGACATGCCTAGGTTGATTCCCAGCCCTACCTCCTGCTAGCCTTGTAAACTTAGCTAAGTCATTTCATTTTCCTGAGACTGTTTTCTCATTTGTAAAGTAATAGTAATGCCTGTCTTGCAGGATTGTTTGAGAGCCAAATGCAAAAATATAGGTAAAGAGAGTAACTAACATGTAATAAACATTCAGCAAATAATAGTTTCTACCATTATTAATATTTTTTTCATTGTCTTCACCATTGTTGCCATTATTATGCTGTGCTCAATACTCTTTAAGTAGCGAAATAGACTCTGATCTTATGCGATGACATCCCTACATCCACTAGAAAATGGTCCATGGAACAGGATCGCAGGTATCAGCTGGGAATCTAGTAGAAATACAGAATCTCAGTCCCTATCCCAGACCCAAAGACTCAGAATTTGTGTTTAATAAGATCTCCACATAACTTGTATGGACATTGAAGCTGGAGAAGCAGTGATAGAGGGAATGCAAGACCCATATTGGGGGGCACATTGTTTCCATCCTGCTACCCAGTAACTTTGAACACTTTTCTGTGTGAGAGAATTCCCTCCTTTGTGCATCTGTGTTTCCCTATTGGAGAGGCCAAAAACTTGGATTCCAAGTATTTATTTCAGAGATGGCACAATCTTGTGAATTTAGGATTTACCAGTCAGATGCACTCACATCAGACCCTAATCAGAAGAATCTGTTTTGCAAATTGCAAATCTTACAGTTTCTAGAGGCAGCAGGAGCAGCGTCCCTGCAGTGGTTCTAACTGTAGAGGCTGTGGCTGAAGTTTAATGTTTGTTAAATATTTGTTAAAATATTAATTTTGAATTATTAGTTTTACCTTAGGCATACCTTTTTCCACATGAATTCACGTGGTACTATTTCCTGAAACGATCTATTTTATTTCTTTACCATTTCTTAAGTCGATACCTCTGACAGAGGGATTGAACAGCAAAATCACCTGGACATAGCCCAAGTAAGGAAGTTTTAGGAAATCTGGACTTGGACATTTTTTTTCTTTCTTCATTTCTTTCCTTCCTTCTTACCCTCTATTTCTTTCTCTCCTTGTATAATTTTGCCCTGAGTTGCCATGGGTAGTGGTGGTAATGTCAAGAGTTTTGTAAGATCTGTTGAAGGGGATTGAGCTTTATTTCATTTAATCTCTTGGAAGAAACTTAATGATCTAGATACTTACCTAATTTATTGTGTTCCCCTTCTCTTTAAATGCTGAAGGAGGCTTTAATGGAACTATGCAGCACCCTTTTCTTCAATTTCAGAGCCTTGCACATGGTATGAGTGTGATCATTGTGTTAGTAATTTATTTTTTAATTTTTAAATTTTATTAGTTTATTTGAGAGAGAGAGATAGTGAGAGGGAGCAGGAGCAGGGAGGAGAGAGAGAAACAGGCTCCTTGCTGAGCAGGGAGCCCGATACATGGCTGGATCCTAGGACCCTCGGATCATGACCTGAACCAAAGGCAGACACTTAACAACTGAGCCACCCAAGTGCTCCTGTTGGTAATTTCTTGACCATGAAAATATATCTTAGGGAAAATTTATATACCTGGGACCATGAATTTCTGGGACTCCATGCTTGCTGTCAGCAATATCTTCAGGAAAAAAAGGATGGACTTGTCAATGAATGGTATTGGACATTTGGTCACCCTTGTGGAACAAAATAAAATTAGATCCTTATCTATCAACAGACATGAAAATAAGTCTCATTTAAAGATCTGAATGTGGAATTATAAAGCTTAAAACTATCTGGAGGAAATCTTGCAAAATAGCCTTGATGTTAGGAAGAGTTTTTAAAACATGGCACAAACCATAAAGGAAAAGATTGGAAATGCTGACAACCTTAAAGTAAAAGACTGTAAGTAAAAGTCTTAGCTGGGACAAGAGATATCATAAAGTTAAAAGATAAAACAATCATCTGTGAGATTATTTTAATTCATATAACCAAAAATATTCATACACAGAATATATTTTAAAAACTGCCACAAATCAGCAGGAAAAAAGATCAGATAATCCACTAGGGAAATGAGAAAAGGAAATGAAGAAGCACTTCTAATAAGAGGAAACCCATGTAGTGAGTAAATATGAAACATGTTCAACCTAGGAACACCTGGATGTGGCTGAGTCAGTTAAGCATTGAACTCTTGATTTCAGTTCATAGATCATGGGATCAAGCCCTGCATTGGGTTCTGCACTCAGCACGGAGTTGGGTTCAGATTCTTTTTCCCTTTCCCTCTGCCCCTCCCCATTCTCTCTCTCTCTCTCTTTCAAATAAATACATAAATAAAAAAGAAAGAAAAATGTTCAACCTCACTGGTAATCAAAGGAACACAAGACAACAATGAGATACCTTCAGAAAGGCAAAAAGTATTAATTTTAACTATCTCAAGTGTTGTTGAAAGTATGGGGAAAGGGGGACATGCTTGCGGGAATATAAATTAGTACAACCATTTTGGAGAGCAATTTGCAATATTTAATAAAATTAAAGATATTCATATCATCCAACCTAGGAATTTGGTTTCTAGGCATTTGCCCTAGAGAAACATCCATAAATATATACATGGGTGGGGGAGGGATGTATAGTAGTGTACACTACAACTTTGTGATGACAAGTTAAAAAAAATCGACAAGATGCCTGGGTGGCTCAGTCGGTTAAGGGGCTGCCTTCGACTCAGGTCATGATCCCGAGGTCCTTGGATCAAATCCCACATTGTACTCCTTAATTAATGGAGAGACTGCTTCTCCCTCTGCCTACTGTTCCCCCTGTTTGTGCTCTCTCTCTGACAAATAAATTAAATCTCTAAAAAACAAAACAAAACGAAACAAAACATTGACAACCTCAGTATCTCTCAATAGAGAAATAAATTCATACATTTTTCAGTGGAATATATGCATCAGCCAGATCTGCATTTATTAATGTAGATAAATCTTGGAAACACAATTGCAGAATGATAGAGTCCATGTCTTAAAAAAGAAACAAATATTAACAGTATATTGTTACACATGCATGTGCACATGCACACACACACACACCCATGTGTAATTATGAAACATGGAAGGACATACCACAAATGATAGTGGTTGCCTTTGGGGAGGAAGGGGGATGGGAACGGGTGCACAGGAAATTTGAACTGTATCTGTAACATTTTCTTTCAAAAAGATGTAAAAAAAAACCATAAAATAATAGCGTGTATTAAATCTGAATGACAAGAATATGATTTGTGTTACATAAGAGACAACGTAAGTGCACTGCTTAATTATGGAAATCCGGACACACAACTGCCTGGATTCATATTCCACCTCTACCAGTTATTTTTTGGATGACTTTGGCAAATTACTTTACTTCCCTGTGGCTTTACCTTTTCATCTGTAAAGTGAAGAAAATAATGTATTTATTCTGTAAGGTTGATTATAAGGATTATTTTAATCCATACTAAGCCCTCCGAGTCATGGTAAACATACTTTAGTATTATTCTGTATTCTCTTTTGTATATTTAAAACATGATTACTTTTTAAATATAGATTATGGGGATGCCTGGGTAGCTCAGTCAGTTAAGCGTTTGACTTCTGTTCAGGTCATGATCCCAGAGTCCTGGCATCAAGCCCTGCATCGGGCTCTTCACTCACCTGTCACTCTGCCCCTCACCTCTGCTTGTATTCATGTGTGTTTTCCTTCTCTCTGTGTCTCTCTCTCTTTCAAATAAAGAAATAAAATCTTTAAAAAATATATATAAATTATGAAACAAAAATTGTGGAGTATTTATGAGATGAGGATAGTATGACATTATTGCTATTACTGAACATCTAGAAGGGTTTTTTTTTGTAAGAAGGCAAACTTGACTAACATTGTCTTCTAGTGTACTTGTTTATAGACAAAGAATTTGGGGATTATTCTTATAAATTTCAACACTATGGCTCTCCTCCTTATGATTTTAATAGGATGCTGACATGCAGAATTTTTTCAGGTTCTGGTGGAATAAATAAAAAACAACCAAGCCCCCTCCTCCAAATGTTCTCTATTATCTATTAGCACTTTCTGTTTCCAAAATAACACTACCTGAGTTCCATGAAGAAAAAGGGTGTTTCTGTTATTTTGCTGATGGGAAATGAGGCACAAAGAAACTAGGTGACTGCTTACTTAGAATTCCTTCTTGTTAACTCAGAGGCATTGAGTCACTGCTATGCACCTACCTTTGCTTGTCTTGGGATAGAAATAGCCTAAACCTCCAATTGCTTCCTCGTCCCCTTTTTTCTTTTTCAGGTTGTTCCTATCACTTACCCAAATTTTAGGCTCCTGGAGTACGTCTTAGATAATTTATTTTCTATGAGAATCACTTTTAAGGAGGGTGAGTAGGAGAGGGAGAAGCCGGCCTCCTGCCTATCAGGGAGCCCAATGCAGGGCTTGATCCAGGACCCTGGGATCATGACCCGAGCTGAAGGCAGATGCTTAATGACTGAGCCAGAGAGTGGACAGAGAGCTGGTCAGCAAGGCCTCCAAAGACAAGTCTCAGGCACCAGCACCCACAATAAAGGTCATGGCTATACCGTATTGATTGGGTGATTGGGTTCAATTTCCTTAGCAAAGTTTTGTCATCATCGTCGTCTTCTTCTTCTTTTTGAAAGGGTGAGGGTGGAGCAGTGGGAAGGTTAGGGAGACTGGTTTTCCTCTCCACTTCTCACTGTCACACTCCTTTGCCAGTTGCCCCTAGCCCAGAGCATGTCTGAGTTTCCAGCAGAGTGATTGGCCTCTTAGACTAGACTTGAATGCTCTAGGCCCTCCTGACTCCATATGTGGTCACCTGGGAGCTGTTAAAAATAGGTTTTCTCTTGCACTTTAAAAATACTCTTTGTCTTGGGTGCCTGGGTGGCTTAGTCAGTTACACACCCCACTCTTGATTTCAGCCCAGGTCATGATCTCACAGTCATGGGATTGAGCCCCAAGTTAAGGCTCCATGCTCAGTGTAGAGTCTGCTTGAGATTTTCTCCCTCCCTCTGCCCCTCCCCGCCTCCTGCATAGGTGCATGCTCTTACTTTCGAAATAAATAAATACAGACTCTTAAAAAAATTGAAATTATGCTTGTCTTTTAAAAAATTCTCTTTGTCTTTTAAAAAATTCTCTTTGTCTTTGCCTTTTTTTTTTAATTAAAAAAGTATATTTTTTAGGTGAGGAGAGGGGTGGAGGAAGAGGGAGAAAGAATCTTATACAGGCTGCACAAGAGCAGGGCTCCATCTTTTGACCCTCAGATCATGACCTGAGCTGAAATTAAGAGTCAGACACTTAATCCAACCAACTGAGCCAGTCAGGAGCCCCAGACTTGTATTTGACTTTTACTGTTTTGATTATAATAGGTCTTGAAGTTCTTTTCGGGTTAATCTTACTTGGAGTTCTTTGAACTTTCCATACCTGGATGTCCATATTTCTCCCAAGATTTGGTAAAATTTCAGCTATTTCTTTAAAAAAGTTTCTGCCCCCTTTCTCTTTTCTTTTTTTTTTTTTTCTTCTTCTTTTTTTTTTTTTTAAGATTTTTTCATTTGACAGACAGAGATCACAAGTAGGCAGAGAGGTAGGCAGAGAGAGAGGGGGAAGCAGGCTTCCTGCTGAGCAGAGAGCCCGATGTGGGGCTCGATCTCAGGAACTCAAAATAACGACCTGAGCCAAAGGCAGAGGTCCAACTCACTGAGCCACCCAGGCGCCCCTGCCCCCTTTCTCTTTTCTTCTGGAACTCCCATGATGCAAATATTCATTCACTCGATGGTTAGCCCATAATTCATGTAGCTTTCTTTATTTTCTTTTTCATTGCTTTCTTTTTGTTCTTCTAACTGGCCAAATATCAGATAATCTGTCAAGGTCACTGACTCTTCTGCATGATCAAGTGTGTTTGAAGCTACCTATTGAACTTTTTCACTTTTGTTAACAACGCTCTTCAGCTCCTCGATTCTGATTGGTTCTTTTTCATGGTTTCTGTTTCTTTATTAAACTTCATTTTGTTCATGTTTTGTTTCCCTGGTTTTGTTTAGTTGTTTGTGTTCTCTTTCATTCTGTTGAGTTTAAGATGATTATTTTGCATTTTTTGTCATGTAAATTATAGATCATTTTTTTTTTTTAGATCACTTGGGGAGCTTTATTAGTTTCCTTTGGTTCCTTTAATCATCTTTGTCATATTTGCCTGATTTTTCTGATCCTGTAGCCTTGCGTTGCCTGTACATTTGAAGGAGCAAACACCTCTTCCAGTTTTTACAGACTGACTTCAGCAGGTAAAGATCTTTTCCTTTTCCTTGGCTGGTAGGATTACCTCTGGAATCACAGTCATGCTGGCCTGGACAGTTATGAGGCTGTTGGCGGGTGCAGTTGGTACTCTTGTTACCAGTGGCTCGGGTGGTGTGGATCTTTTCTGGTCCCTGAGCAGATGGGACTGTCTTGAGTACCTTGTTTGGTAGAGTAGTGCTGGGACAAAGGTCCACTTTAGAATCCACAGTTCAGACAGTGGCCCTATTAACTTGGTGTACGGACAGTTGTAGCTCCCACTGGGTCCTTTGAAAGACTCCTGCCTGGTAACTGGATAGGTCTTTGGGTTGGCAGGACTGGCCCTGGACCATGGCCTACAAGGCTGTAACTGATCCCCAGCACTGGTTCTTGTCCCACAGCCATGGTCAAGGTCTGCAGACCTGGCTCTGGAGGCACAAATGGGTGTGTCTCCTGTCCGGTCCCTGGGTAGGTTACAATGCTCTCTGTCTGTGGCAAAAGGAGCTAGAGCTGAGTATAGGGTTGTTTCAGGATCTCTTGGGGGTGCAGATAGGAGAGTCTTCTACAGATCCCCGGACCAGCAGTAGTACTAATGGAGTGTGGCTGAGAGGCTGGAGCTGAGTATCAGATCCTTTCTGAATCTCTGGGTTTGCAGATGGGTCCTTGGACCTGCGGAACTCCTGGCAAACTGCAGCTATAAGAGGACTGGAGCCAAGTATAAGACCCTTTTGGAATTTCTGGAGGTACAGATGAGAGTGTCTCCAGCCAGGTTCCTGTGTCAGCTGGGCTACACTCAGGTTATGGCTAGAATCAGCTGGAGCCAAGTTACAGGGCCTTTCCGAAACTATAGTCTGACAGAGTTTGGAGGGTTCATCTCCAAAGGCTCCCGCCCACAGCCAAGAAGAGTCTGGACATGCTTTACAGGCCACTTGAGGGTCCACACCCTGAAGCAGGGTCTATATGCCTATATACTATATGAATATATGCTATATGCTATATGAATCCTCCTGTGGATCCCTTGGCATATGGCGCTGGTGACAGAACTAAAGCCAAATGGAGCTGTAGCTGAGTCCTCAGGGTATAAAACTGTTTGAGGATCTGTAGTCAGGACCATAGTTGGTGAGCCACCTGAGTGTGAGCTTGCCTTCTCAAATGGCTCTCCGTGGTATTAGACTCTTATTGGGTTTCACAGTCTCCCACCCAGTCCAGAGCTCCCAGAGAGATGCTTTTGTCCATGCATGCATGCATACCAAATTATTGTTGATAGGGGCGATATTCAGGTATCTTGCTGATAGCACTCCCTTCCACCCCTAGAAACTTAAAAAAAAAAAAAAACCAAAACTTTAGTATTACCTAATTTTTGACCCGTTAACTTCATTCAGCAGAAAAAATAAAGAATCCTTACAATCCAAGAATATGCAGTTGATATGAATTTGACTTTAGGATTTGGTACATATTCCTTAAAAATAATGCCTGAAATTACATTTTACACAATTTTTTTAGTTTCTAGTTTACATTAAGATTTATGTTAGGGATCACTAACTTTTTAACAACTTTATACATTATAATTACTGCTGCTAAATAATTATTCTATGAAATGAAAAGCCATCTCACCATTAAGAAAAAAAGCTTTATTTTTCTGTTTTGCTTATATTTATAAGTGGTTAATAGAAAGCTGATTTATGTAGAAAAATAATTTAATTTTTATTTTATAATGAATTTTTCAAAAATATGTTTTGTTTTTACCCACTGACCCTAAGTAGAGAGATTAGCATTCTCCTAGCCATTAAATTATTACTAAATGAATATTAATAGACTAACTCAGAAAAAAGGAGGTAATTTATTAGAGTTTTCTGCATTTCTCTTTTTATGTGTTATCTGTTTTCCTTTGCATTATGTGCCATATATCTTTTGTTTCAAGTTGATTAATGATCCCTTTTTTACTTTAGTATTCATTTTCAGTAAAAGATGCCTTCACATTTTGAGTCTTACTAATTAAGATATGCAGTTCTATAAATTGAATGTAAATTTAAAAGAAGACCTGGTTTCTTTCTTTCTTTTTTTTTTTTTTTTTAAGATTTTATTTATTTATTTGACAGAGAGAGATCACAAGTAGGTAGAGAGAGAGAGAGAGGAGGAAGCAGGCTCCCCACTGAGCAGGGAGCCCAAGGTGGGGCTCCATCCCAGGACCCTGAGATCTGACCTGAGCTGAAGGCAGAGGCTCTAACCCACTGAGCCACCCAGGTGCCCCAGGAAAACCTGGTTTCTAATCAAAATTTTTTTTCTAATCACAATTTTTTATAACTATTTCTGTTGTAGTATAGCATTTCATTTTGTAAATTCATCAGATGTTACCTAATATAGTGTACTTATTTGTTTTAAGTCACTGAAGCCATAGCATTTTAGCAAACTCATGAAAAGTGCTTTTCAAACACTCAGTTCTGACTGACATACTGATGAGCTATTACCAAATGGTGATGATAATTTTTCTTCATAGGCAAGGTCATATGCTGTTAGCTCTCTTTGATTACTATGTGCGAAATAGCAATAAAAATAGCCAATACTTATAGGGTGCTTATTATTTCACTAACTGCTTATGATAACTCAGTTCTCACAGCTCTATGAAGTCAGGACTATAATTAACTCCATTTTACAGATGAAGAAGCTAAGTCAAGAAAGGTTTAAATTGCTGGAGATCACACAGTGAGAGGGCGGGAGAGCCGGGATTCTGACCCAGTCTTTCTGGTTCCCAGGTTCATGCTGTTAACCACCAGGGTCACTGGCCATGCTG
The DNA here is from genome assembly GCF_964662115.1 of Mustela nivalis. Taxonomy (NCBI): domain Eukaryota; kingdom Metazoa; phylum Chordata; class Mammalia; order Carnivora; family Mustelidae; genus Mustela; species Mustela nivalis. The sequence goes on from NC_139032.1 coordinate 72,925,474, forward strand.
ATGCTTCTCTTGCACATTTTGTTATCGTCCCTCTTAAACACTGAGAAGTCCTTTGAGGGCCTGTACCAACTTTCCCTCAGTTTTCTTAATTTCTCTAAAAACTTCATTGCCAATCCTTTTTTACTCTTCCTTTTCTAGTCCCACTCTGCATCTGCTTTTATTGTCTAATTGTCTCCACAAGGAGGGGGTGAAAATCAAAGTATTTAAACAGTTGAGAAGACATACACGGACATACCCAAAACAATGCCTGCCATGTTGGGGTACAAATGTGTTTTTGTTGAGTGAAGTAAATATGCAATTGCTAAAATTTCTAGAAAGAAAGAGAGATAATTTCATTTCTTCTGCATTCTTTTGGGAAAACCCAAGCTGCTATGTGGAGAACAGTTTGGATAGGGGCAAGAGTAGACATAGGGAATTTTCAGTTCTTAAGAATTTTCAGTTCTTGTGTGTATAATAAATCAAATGCCAAATTCTCGTTTAACTCTTAAAATCTGTAATTTTGGATGATCAACAGGAGTATGTCAGAAAATAGTATCTTAACCAGGCATTACTGTGTTAATAGTAGTTTTCCTCTTGAACATAAGACAAAGCAGTATTTCCAAAGAAAATAAAAATACATCACAAAAGAAAACTGACGTATATATATAGTTAAGATGCAACAGATTAGACTCTTGGTGATTAAAGAGTCAGACCTTTAATTAAAATTTTAAATCAGAAGGATATATATCAAAATATATGCAGTGGCCACCTTTGGATGATGGATTTATGGACGGGTTTTCTTTCTTCTTTATACCTTTATTTTCTGGGGAAAAAAAATTTATATTGAACATGTACTACTTTCATGCTAAAACTAATAAATTCATTTTTATTAGGGGAAATATACATAAAATAACCTTTTCCTCATGTGAATACTCTTTAAACCATGTGTTTTTTAAACCTCAGATATTTCTAATTTATGCAAAGCATATTTAAGGATATGTGAATTCACTGAAGTAAAATGCAGTCATGGCTGAATTCCTGAACTGTGTAAGGAGTGATTTTTACTTTTGAAAATGATTTAATGTCCAATGAAATTTTACTTAAGACTCAGATGTTGAAAGCAGTGAAAGAACATATATAGGCTGATGAAACGATGCCTGTTTAACAGGATTCTGCTCTGTGTACAAATGAAGTCACCGTAGAATAAACTGAAAAGGAAGCCCACATGTGTAAAGCTGTGACTTCATAATCGAAGCTAGAAAATGTGAATGTCATGTCAGTAATGAATACCTGTATCTTGTACAACTTAAAGTGAGGACTAAAAAACAAGGTTCCTTTGGGAAATTGTATGTGATGTTTTATATATGAAAGTCTGATGGCAACAACTCACTCTATATTCTGTCTATTAAACCAACTGAAGATATTTCAGACTATCAGAAGGTCCTCTTGATTCAGTGTCGATGGCAGTATAATAATAAAAAAAAAAAAGTGGAGGAGAAATCTCTGCAGTCTCTAATAAGCAGTATATCACTGAGTACTGTCAGATTCTGTAGAAAATTCCACAGCATGATTTATTACATTAATTACAGTCATGTGGGTTTCATGCTGCTAAGCCCGAAAATGCAGCCACATTCTACAGTTGATTTAAGAATATATTTTGGCCAAGACAAAAGAGCTTCTTATTGTGATTAATATAGTACAATATTTATTCTCTTGTTCTACTCTTCTTTCTTTCGCCTTTGGAATGCTTAATTTCTTTTCTGTGACTTGAAATTAAGCTTGAGATTTGAGAAGTTTCATCTAGTTTTTATTCACTTCTGTCATCTGATCTCCTTTTTTTCTCTTTGTGCCATCTTAGTTGTCACTGAATGTTGCATGTCCTCTCTATGTGAAGCACGTTTCACTCCCTTCTGAGCAAATGTGGCTAGCCTACAGCTGTCCCTAGCTAGCAGTGCTGACCTCAAGGCTTCCTAGGTCACAGCTGTAATACCTCAGCTCTTTTTGAAGGGAAGGAGCAATTAAGGAGAAATCCTAATTTTCTTCATGCAAATAAGCAGAATTCTTAGAGAATGCCATGATTTTGCCCTTGTTTAATACTGTACTGAATTCATAGTCCCCTAATGTCTCTCTTAGTGACACAGTAAGCTTGTCACATCACTATATTCTAGATGGTGTCGAATGGAAGGTCTCCTCTAAGAGCTGTTTTAGATACAGAAGTTAATTCTGGTTGCTTACATAGGTTGATGACAGGATATGTTCAGTTATGCACAAATGCTTAACACCAGTGGCCTTTATAGATTAATTTGGATGAATTAGCAAATATTTGCTACAAATTAAAGAAAGCCTCAGTAGAGAAGAAACTCAAGTGTAGTAAGATTTAGTGGGTTGGAACACATTTCTAAGAAATGATGTTTTTAAAGAGTTGAACTAGATGATTTAAATGCCCAACACTGAGCTGGGTGCTTTGTTTTTCTTTCTTACTCAATTTTTATACAACTCTTAAGGGATAGGTATAATTATTACACCTGTTTTACAGTTGAAAAACCGAGTTTAAAAAACACGTATTCACATAGCTAGTTAAGCAGTAGAGCTGGAGATTTGTTTGAACCCAGCCTGCCTGTCTTTCTTTCTCCCTCCCCTTCTTACTTTCTACCTCCCTCCCTTCCTTCCTCTCTCTCTCCCTCCCTTCCTTCCTTTCCTTCTTTTCCTTCCCCTTTTTTCCTCTCTCTTCCCTCACTCTCTCTCTCTTTTTCTCTCAGAGAGACACTGAGAGGGAGCATGCAAGCAGGGGGAGGGAGAGGGAGAGAGAGAATCTCAAGCAGACTCCCACTGAGCATGGAGCCCAATGTGGGGCTCAGTGTCACAACCCTGAGATCATGACCTGAGGTGAAATAAAGAGTTGGACACTCAACCGACTGAGCCACCCAGGAATCCTATTCTTTGAAATTTTTATTAAGGAGAACAATTATGAGAGACTCTGGAGTTGTATAACATACAACTAAGAAAAATGAACAGATGACTAACGTTTATTTAAGTGATTTCTGCTTCAGTGAAAAATATCAAAAATCATACTGTATCGGGGCATCTGGCTGGCATAGTTGGTAGAACATGTGATTCTTGATGAGGGTTCTGAATTCAACCTCCATACTGGGTGTAGAGATTACTTAAATAAATCTTTAAGAAAAAAAATCATACTGGACTGACTGGTACTATTGTTCTAAATGTTCGTGCTTCTGAATATGTATGTAAGAAATGTGTTTTACTCTCACTATTGGAACAGATAAACAAAGCATTAAAATAATTTGCTGGTCAGATAGCTATAATAACATACAAATCTGGCTTCAATTACTGGTGTTAACAATCCTACACAATAAGGGCGCCTGGGTGGCTCAGTCATTAAGCGTCTGCCTTCGACTCAGGTCATGATCCCAGAGTTCTGGGACCCAGTCCCACATCCGGCTCCCTGCTCAGCGGGGAGCCTGCTTCTCCCTCTTCCACTCTCTCTGCATATGTTCCCTCTCTCTGCTTGTGATCCCTCTCTCGCTGTGTCTCTCTGTGTCAAATAAATAAATAAATAATCTTTGAAAAAAAAAAAAAAACCACCACAATCCTACAAAATATCCTGTGTTTTAAAGTTCTAGGAGAAAGCGTATAAATGTGCAAGGACAGGTGCCTGCGAGGCTCAGTGAGTTGAGCATCAACATTTGATTTTGGCTCAGGTCATGTTCTTGGATCCTGGGATAGAGCCCTGCATCAGGCTCTGTGCTTACTGCAGAGTCTGCTTGTCCCTCTTTCTCTGCTCCTCCCCCTGCTCGTGCTCTCTCTCTCTCTCTTTGAAATAGGTAGATAAATACAATCTTTTTAAAAAATGTGCAAGGAGTTGGGTGTTTAAAGGAGAAAGAAGACACTACTTTTAAATACATTTTATGGTAGTTACAAGGTTATTTCAATTTACTTTCCACTTTTTTTTAGAGATTTTATTTTTAAGTAATCTCTGCACCTACTGAGCCAGCCAGGTGCCCCTATCTTCTGCTTTTATTGATTTATTTAAAATTTTATTTATTTATTTGAGAGAAAGAGAGAGAGCAAGTGTGCGCGAGTGGGGAGACCAGAGGGAGAGAGAGAGAATCTTCAGTCAGATGCCCTATGCAGTGAGGAGCCCTACATAGGGCTCCATCCCATGACCCATGAGATTATGACCTGAGCCAAAACCAAGTGTATGAGGCTCAACTGACTAAGCCAGGCAGGTGCCCCTAGTTTCCACTTCTAAAGTAAATACAGCTCACTTTTTTTCTCAGCAAATTGCAGGAGTTAGGAGCTATTGCTATTTTCAAAAATGAGACATGAATGTTGGCAAAATGATTTTTATAACCCTTGACAAATAAAATTGGTCTATTTCCTAAGATTACCAACCAGGACATTTTTTTTTTTTTTTTTTTTTTTTTTATTTGACAGAGAGAAATCACAAGTAGACGGAGAGGCAGGCAGAGAGAGAGAGAGGGAAGCAGGCTCCCTGCTGAGCAGAGAGCCCGATGCGGGACTCGATCCCAGGACCCTGAGATCAAGGACATTTTTTTTTTAATACCAAGATTATTTTCCTTGAATGTGTGAAAGAGTCCTAAGAAAATTTAATTTATTTTAAAGGAATGCTTTTATGGAAGAATTAAGTACCTAATAGAAAACAGCATCATGTCAGTATAATCTTTTTTTTAAAGTAAAGGTCAGGACTGGGGAGAAGGGAGGGGAGGGGGAACTAACCTGTGATTTTATGGACATACGAATTCTGATACGGACTTTTGTTAAAGTATTGTATGTTTTTTCCCTTATCCTGACAATAAGATAAAGGTATTGTCTTGTAGTAATTTGTGTGATAGGTCTTTTGTTGTTGTTGTTTTTGGTAAGCTCTATGCCCGCCATGGGGCTTGAACTCACAATCCTGAGACTTAGAGATCGAGTCACATGCTCTATCAACTGAGCCCGCAAGTCCCCCACCCCTTGTGTGATACCTCCTTTTATCCTAAGGATTTAGCCCTGAAAAAGCTTCCAGTGGCCTTATGAGTCATTTCATAAAGTTACTACAGTTGTCCAAAGCACCTGCCAACCACAACAGACTCTCTGAAGAGGCTTAATGAAGGAGAGGTGACTGTGAGATTCTGATTGTGAGCCCCAAAATTTAATTTTATGCCATTGACTTTTGTTTTTAAATATAATCAGTATGGTTGGTCTAAAGTGATTGTGTAATCACACACACTATTGTCTCAGTAGCTTGCCGTTAGCTTGGTGTTAATTCAGTCAGCAAATGTTTATTGAATGCTTCTACTTCTCAGGTGCTCTTCCAGACCCTGTGAGGAGAGTAGCAAAGTCCTGGCTCTTAGAGAGCTCACAGCTCACAGGAAAGAGACAGGAAAGCAAGGTATCAAAAAAATAGGTAGTATGTCAGACGGTGACAGGTGTACAGAAGAAAATAACAGCATAAGGGAAATAAAGAATGTCAGAAGTAGAGAAATGGGTTGTTGATTTATTTTTTAAAAAGCAGTTTCTTCAAATGTTTGGCATTTGGAGGTTCTTTGCAGTCAACATATTCAGTTTCCTCTCCTGGTGTATATATTTATAATTACTGTATAAAATGCTGCATGTCTCTCCCACTGTCCTAGCTTTATTCCCCACTCCAACCCTTCTCCCGCTTCCAGACCAGGATCAGTGTTTTAAAGTCCTCATGGGGCGCCTGGGTGGCTCAGTGGGTTGTGTCTCAGCCTTAGGCTCAGGTTATGATCTCAGGGTCCTGGGATCGAGCCCCACATCGGGTTCTCTGCTTAGCAGGGAGCCTGGTTCCTCCTCTCTATCTGCCTGCCTCTCTGCTTACTTGTGATAGATCTCTCTCTCTCTCTCTCTCTGTGTGTCAAATAAATAAATAAATAATCTTAAAAAAAAAAAAAGTCCTTATGATCAGAAGCCAGACTCCTTCCCATCTCATTCCCTTTGCACATGCAATTTCTTCCTGGAATCTTTACCTTCCTGTTTTTCTTTACAAAATGGTACCCATTACCCCATGGAACAGAGCTCCAACACATCTCAAGCTCTCTTTGGCTCCTCTCTCTTTTGTTTCTGAATTCCTATAGGACTTAAAGGTCATGCCACAAACACAGTACCTAATTGCATAGTGCCATGTATGGTCATTTTAATTAATTTTATGTGTGTTAGTCATCTCTTCTAGCTATGATGTAATCTACATAACCATCAGGGACTTGCCTTTGACTATACCTCACAGGGCTTCTTGAAATGCTGGGGGCAGGGTGGGTTCTCACAAATGTAGATTAAATATTAATCTCAACTGCAGTCTCATAAATATAAATCTACTCACCAGATTTATTTTTTCTTTTTTACTTTTTTCTAGAAGATTTTATTTATTTATTTGGCAGAGAAAGAAGGAGAGAACATAAGCAGGGGGGAACAGCAGACAGAGGGAGAGAGAGAAACAGGCTCCCTGCTGAGCAAGTAGCCCTATGTAGGACTTGATCCCAGGACCCTGGGATCATGACCAGAGCCGAAGGCAGATGCTTAACCAATTGAGCCACCCAGGCACCCCTCGTTTTTACTTTTCAAACTTAAAAATACACTCTTATTTAATAAACTTGTGGAAAGAATTCTTCCATTGAAAGAATTTGGACATCATTTCTGTCAAGTGAAAAGACAAAATATTCAAGTAAAAATAACAAGTTAAATATCAAGAAATGTTTCTTATTGCTTCAGATGTATTGTTTTAATAAAATCACAAAAGGAATGTGATAGCTAAGCTTATTTTTTGTTAAATCGAGTGCTGCAGCAATAGAAGGAAATGGATCTGAATTTAAACTGAACATAAATCTCCTTAAATTAAATGAGAACACAAGCTACTGCACTAATTATGTGTTTTTCCATGCCATCTCCTAACAAGGGAAAAAATAATTGGATTAATGGGGCATGAAGACTATGTAAATAAGTACAGAAAAGCTATGTGTATAAAAACTTTACTGAGGCTCTTGGTTAGAGTTCTTGTGCCAATGCTGAGGTCTCCCTTTGGCCCTGTTCAGGTCACAGATCTCTTGGAAAACAGTAACCTAAAACTTTTCCATCTCTTGGCTACCTTTGTAGAAGATCCATTTCACAGTACTAGGTTTTATGGTATGGCTTCTCCTTTTCAGAGTAAATTTAAGTGATCCTTGTATATGGTACAGACAGGTAGTGACCGTTCATTCAAAGAACCAAAGTCACTCATGCCTTCTACCTGAAGAGTTTATTCCCCCTCCCTACTTAAAACCAGAACCTTACTAGTGATGCATACTAGTGACAGCAAGGACCCCCTAAAATAATAGTCCGGCAGTCTATAGTGTGGGTAGAAGGGAGCTAATACAAATTAAAAGTCTGGAGGAAAGGCAGACATTTTATATTTATATTATTATTATTTTTTAAAGATTTTATGTATTTGACAGAGAGACTCAGCAAGAGAGGAAACACAAGCAGGGGAAGCGGGAGAGGGAGAAGCAGGCCCCCCATCAAGTAGGGAGCCAGCTGCGGGGCTTGAACCCAGGATGCTGGTATCATGACCTGAGCCAAAGGCAGGTGCTTAACAACTGAGCCACGCAAGCACCCCAGAAAGGCAGACATTTAAAAAAATGCATTTTTGAAAGTCATACATGTCTAGAAGTTCTCCGGATTTGTAGATTTAAAATTCTTTTGGTGGCCCCTGACTGGCCCAGTCAGTGGAGCATGCAACTCTTGATATGGGGGTTTTGAGTTCAAACCCCATATTGAGTGTGGAGATTACTTAAAAATAAAATCTTTAAATAAATAAAATTCTTTTAACAGTCCATATATTTATTTATTCAGTCTTCATACTTTGGGTAACTCTGGAGTGTTGGAATATATGTTGGGTACTCAGGATTCATAGATGATGAATACATGAAAAATAGTGTAATTGGTGGGGCATGGAGACTATATAAATATGTATAAACAAGTTGTTGCTTAACAATTTTACTAAGACTGGGGTACCCGGCTGGCTCAGTCGGTAGAGTGTGCAACACTTGATCTTGGGGTTGTGGTTCAAGCCCCACATTGGCTATAGAGATTACTTAAAAATAAAATCCTTTTTTTTTTTTAAGATTTTATTTATTTATTTGACAGAGAGAGAGAGAGATCACAAGTAGGCAGAGAGGAAGGCAGAGAGAGAGGGGGAAGCAGGCTCCCTGCTGAGCAGAAAGCCTGATACAGGGCTGGGTCCCAGGACCCTGAGCCATGACCTGAGCCAAAGGCAGGGGCTTAACCCACTGAGCCACCCAGGCGCCCCTAAAATCCTTCTTTTAAAAAAAGATTTTCCTAAGACTGTCTCTAAGCATTCCTTCTCCTCAAGGAGGTCACAACCTAACAGGGAGATATGAGATGGAATGAAATAAATAGGGCAAGATAATGGAAGCATAATCCACTTATCAGCTGGTGTCTCCTGGTCCTCTAAGATCTCAATAAGATTAACTCTCATCTCTTAGTTCTATCCTACAATGTTTACAAACTGTAATACCCTTCCTTCTTTTGGGGGGTCGGTAGAGGGGAAGGGGGGAGGTAGTGGCTGGCTTGAATAGTCCCTTGTTTTCTCCGGCTTCTTCCACGAAGGTAGTGTATGCCTCATTTCGCTGTCTAGGAATGTTTTGCACCACATCCTTCAGATGTGAACTTAGCCTTCCTTATACAAGGTGAAGATTATTGAAGATTTTCTGAGCATGGGAAGACATAAGTCTGCAAACCTATAGACAGGTTTATATCATAAAAAGTACAGAGTAAACTTGACCGTGTAGTTTTCTGACTAAGTAGTTTTCTTAGGATAAAATACAGTCATCAGTAAGGCCTGCAAGACCTGGTGTGATCTGAGCCCGGTGGGCTTTCATACCTCTCCTTGTGCCTTTTGATGGCTCCAAGCACGCTGGGACTCTTTCAGTTTCTCAAACTTAGATTTCATTGTAGGAACTTCTCATGTGTTGTTCCCTCTGCTCTTCCTGCTTCTGCAGTTTACATGATTGGCTTCTCGTTTTTAGGTCTCAACTAAAAGGTCTTCTTAGAGTCCTTCCTAAGACATCCATTCTCAAGTAGGTCCCTTATTCTTTCTCACAATGCTCTTTTCTCTTCATGGTATTTGTGTCAGTTTGTATGGGATCTCCGTAGTTGTGTCAACTTCACTCACTCTGTGGTAACTTCCACAAAAGCGCAAGGACTGTTTCCATTTTACTCAGACTGTTTCATTAAACTGTAGAATCAGCCTATTTAATTCCTAATATGTGTTAGTCACTCATGAGTGTGCTTGAATGAGTGAGGTGGCTCAGCAGGGATTGAAGGATTAGCTGCAGAGGAGCGGGTATACAGTGTCGAAGGTGGTCCTTAGGTTTCAACCTTGGGCAACTGGGTAGGTAGTGGAGGCACTGACCAGGAGGAAGAGCAGGTTTGGGAGAACAGAGCCAAAGTTGTGTTTTAGGTCTGGACACATTTATTGATTAGGTGCGTTAGGTTCGTGGGAGCCATAGAGACATGTTTCTGATGCCTGCTCATTCACCATAAGCGAAATTGTATTTCTATTGTAAAATACGTGATCTGTTAGAAAACAGTAACTTGTACTTCTGTATTTTTGGTTGCTACCTTGTCTTCTCCATTCAGTTTTCTAGGACTTTGGGATTTTATCCATATTCAATTTTGTTAGAGCTGTTACTTAATCACAACTACCCATATATATACTATGACATTTTGCTTATCTCAACACATGTGGGTTTTTTTTTTTTATCAATAACAGTGACTCATTTGGTTTGCTGAGTGATATACATATTTCTCTTAAGAAAACTGAAAGTGATCTTTGTAGAATATCTTTTGTTTGTATTGAAAACAATTTTGTTTATCATCGGCATTGGATAAACAAAACTACTTAGAATCTGAGTTCTATTTCTTACAACACAACTTTCAAACAAAATTTAATGAAAGTTGGCACTGAATTTTTGATGAATGACAAAATCTTGTAACCCTTCTTCATAGACTTCATGTGATGGAAAAGCATTCAGTGAACATTTATGGTATCCCTGTTAAGTGAAAGGCACCAGGTTAAGGGACTAGAAGTTGTAGCAATCTCATTCATAGGCAAAGAACTGGATCTGAATTCTGGCTTCTCTTTAAAATCACTTCAAAATAAGAAAGAGAAATGGGAACAAACATTCTCTTAAATTAAACTAGAAGTCTTCTGCTACAACCACAGTATATAAAGAAAGTCTGCTGGATAGTTGGGAATTCAGATATGACACCAAGAGGCGTGACTGTAGATCTCAGATGGAGGTGTAAGAACTCAGTTTTCCATTGAGGATGGTACATGCTGAGCAGTAAAATTAACAGTCACTTTTCAAGAATTGGAACAGGGGCTACTGGGTTGGGCTTGAGAACTTCCCTGGGCCGGGTTTGACACCAGAGAATAGCAGAGGAGGCAGGCCTGAGGCAAGAAACACATACACACTTGCCATCTTTGTGAAAGGTGGTTTGCCAGTATCATAAACCAATGAAGATATACTTGAATTTGTGACTTGAAAGGGCACACAGTGTACCAGAAAAAAGATGCGTACATAGTGATCAGCACTGAGGTAATGCCTAGGAGCCTTACTGCTCTTCACAGATAAAGAAATAATCATTTAGACATGCAGGCCCCTGCCCTAAGAACAGTAAAGAGATTTCTGAGGGATAAAGACTATGCTGACATTGACTTTCCTACACCAATATTGAATTCTAGAAGATACTTAAGCAGTGCTGCTATTGTCTAGGGTGTGTGGGAGGGGCTAGGAATGGGGAGTATGAGTGGAGAGTCTTGTACCTAGTCAAAGTGTTATTCAGTTATGAAGACAATAAAAAGTTAAAGACATGCTCAAAAATTCAAGACCTCAGGAAAACATAGTTTTCATAAATACTTTCTGAGTAAGCTATTAGAGGACAAACTTTAGCTTAGAGGAGACCAACAACACACTGGTGGTAAGCATTGATTTTTTTCTATTTAATTGTAAGACTGAGACCAGAATGTGGAAATTACGATTGAAAACAGAATATTATAAATTATTTTATAAATATTTATAATAAATATCACAAGCTACAACAACGTGGAAATGTATAACTTTTACGATGTTTTTAAAAATTTAGTTATCTGAGAGAGAGCACAAGTAAGGGGAGGGGCAGAGAGAGAGGGAGAAGCAGTCTCCCTGCTGAGCAGGGGCTGATGCCCTGCTGACTGTGGGGCTCAATCCCAAAGACCCTGAGATTATGACCTGAGCCCCAGGTAGACACTTACTGACTGAGGCACCCAGGTGCCCTGGGAATATATAATTTTTAAAAGTTGGGAAGGCACAGGAGAGAGAATATGGGAAACTGTATAAACCAAGATTCAGAAGATATCACTTAAAGCTAACGATTCAAGTTACAGGATATTCAGATACTTGAAGGTATACAGGTACTATTAGAAGAACTAAACCAAACAGTAAAATAAAAGATAATAAGTATAAGGACAAAGAAAAAAATAAAATTGAAAATGATTAGTTGGAGAAATATAAGTGTATGGTATATTAATTTTGGCATTGCTTGTAGTAAAGTATCAATATATGTTATATAAAAATAGATAAGCAAAGTTATCAAAGTAATGATAGCCACTAGAAAAATTAGCAAAAGAACATAAACTAAAAGATGTCTTTATAGTCCTAAAGGTAGATTACTGTCCCTTTTCAGCCTCTGGCTGTTATCCTGCTTGTGGTTGAAGCCAACACAAGAAAGAGGGTTCAGCCAAGAGAAAGAGTTGCTGAGCAAGAGCCCTGATACTGTCGTAAAAACAGAGCCTGATGTGTATTATGATCATAAGAACTAAGATTAAATGAAACAAATAGAAATGAGGAAGTTTGTCAAGTATATCCTAAAAGTTCTCACCATGAGAAGTTTTCTTTTCTTTTTTTTTATTGTATCTATATGAGATGATAGATTTTAACTAAACCTATTACAATAATCATTTTTTTTAAATATTTTTATTTATTTAACAGACAGAGATCACAAGTAGGCAGAGAGGCAAGCAGAGAGAGAGGAAGGGAAGCAGGCTCCCCGCTAAGCGGAGAGCCCAATGTGGGACTTGATCCCAGGACCCTGAGATCATGACCTGAGCCGAAGGCAGAGGATTTAACCCACTGAGCCACCCAGGCGTCCCTACAATAATCATTTTATAACATATGTAATTCAGACCATTATGCTGTAATGTTTAAACTTACACAGTGATATATGTCAATTATTTCTTAATCAAACTGGAAAAAGTCTATACATTAATGTGTGTAGTGTGCAAAGTAACAACTAATACTAAAACAAAGAAATGAGATAAACTCAGCATTGACTCTAAAAATGGATCACAATCCGAAACCAAGTGATCTCCTATTCGGTGTTACTTTCATCAAAGAATACATGGGTTTCTGAAAACCCTTTGGCAAATGCCACACTAAAAAATGACAGAGCTTTTGGGGCTGACAATGCAAAGCCTATGTAACTTTGTAATCAGATCACTAACCAACCAAACTAATTCTAATAAGAATGATTATATAGAAAAATGTCAAATTGGTGCCTACCTTTTTACACCAAAATAAATTAGATAATTAAATATTTAACTTAAATATTTAATGAGTAAAAATGAAATTTTAATGAAATAAAATGGAAATGGAAAATGAAATAAAAATGTTTTAGAAGAAAACATAAGGGAATTGTTTTATGGTTTCATAATGGGGACAATATCTCTAAGTGTACCACAAAATATTAAAAAAATTTAAGGGATAAATTCAATCCCATAAATGTGTAACAGTCACAAATACAAAAGGTAAACTAAAAAGAATTATGTATTTATATGCAGGCATCAAATATATCACAAAGGGCTAAATATAATAATGATAAGACTAAATAGTATGAACATAATATTAAACTAAATATAAATGAAAAATTCCTAAATGTATCTGTAGCTCCTAAATCAATATAAAAAAAGAAAATGGACAGAGGCCAAAGAATTCAGAAAGAAAATGAGAAAATATAAGGAGCTAATAAGTATTTAAAAAAATATTACGTTTGTTTCTTTAGGGTAAATACCCAATAGTGCAATTGCTGGGTCATAGGGCAGTTCTATTTCAACATTTTGAGGAACCTCCATGCTGTTTTCCAGAGTGGCTGCACCAGCTTGCATTCCCACCAACAGTGTAGGAGGGTTCCCCTTTCTCCGCATCCTCGCCAGCATCTGTCATTTCCTGACTTGTTTATTTTAGCCATTCTGACTGGTGTGAGGTGATATCTCATTGTGGTTTTGATTTGTAGTTCCCTGATGCCGAGTGATATGGAGCACTTTTTCATGTGTCTGTTGGCCATCTGGATGTCTTCTTTGCAGAAATGTCTGTTCATGTCCTCTGCCCATTTCTTGATTGGATTATTTGTTCTTTGGGTGTTGAGTTTGCTAAGTTCTTTATAGATTCTGGACACTTATGGGATTGGGAGGGAGACAAACCATAAGTGACTCTAATCTCACAAAACAAACTGAGGGTTGCTGGGGGGAGGGGGTTTAGGAGAAGGGGGTGGGATTATGGACATTGGGGAGGGTATGTGCTTTGGTAAGTGCTGTGAAGTGTGTAAACCTGGTGATTCACAGACCTGTACCCCTGGGGATGAAAATATATGTTTATAAAAAATAAAAAAAAATTTTAAAAATATTAAATCTCATTTATCATAAATGCAAAATAAATAAAACCACAACAATATATTTTGCCAATTAAATAAGCAAAGATTAAGAAGATGGCTAATACATTGTATCTAGGAAGGTTTGATTAAAAAATCACTCATACCTTGATACAACATATATACATGCAGGGAAATAGAAACAGAGCAATTCCACTTTGGAAATTACCTCTGTGTATATACATGCCCATATATGGGGAATACCATGTGTATAGGGATCCTCACTGCAGCATTGTTTATTATAGCAAAGGGATGGAAATAGTGCAAATGTCTTTCAGTAGAGAATTAGGGGTTAGGTAATATGTTATGGTGTATCCATTATAAGTACAATATATATTATATAATACATATGATGATATGGAGCTACACTGTAATGGTAAAAAGCAGAGTGTGGAATAGAATGTATAGTATATTCCGATGCCCTTTTTCAAAGGCAGAAAGTAAGTGCATGTGCATAGAAAAATAAAAAATTGTACCCCATAAATTGTCAGTATTGGTTGATATGCAGAGGGAAATATGGCAACAAGGAGATGGGATGGGAGGGTGACTTACTTTCACTATATCCATTTGTAACTTTCAGATACTGTACTATACTATATGCTGTATTGCCTATTGAAGTTTATTAATTTATTAAAATCAAATGGATCATGGGTCATAATGAAAAGAGTTAATCATAATTTTTATCTCAGGTCATCCAGGTAGATGTTTTAGTGGATGACAGACTGAAATGTGTAAAGCTCTTGGAAGAAATAGCTCTTCCATTACCTTGAGGTAAGCAAGATTTCTTAAGCAAGATGCAAAAAGCATGAACCAGTAACGGAAAGAAATTGATAATTGGGGGATATTAGGATTAAGAGCTCTTATTTATTAAAAACACCATTAGGAAAGTGAAAATGCAAGCCTCAGATTGGAAGAAGATAATTGCAATATGTATTTCTGATAAAGACTCAAACAGAATATGTTAAGACCTTCTACACACAGTAAGAAAAGGACAGACAATCCAACAGAAGAATGACTTGAACAGGTACTTCACGTAGAGAATATTCAAATGGCCAGTAAACAGATAAAGAGGTGTTCGACTTTTTTAGTCATCAGGGAAATGAAAATTAAAACTACAGTGCAGTACCACCCCACACCCAGCAGAATGGCTTAAAAAAAAAAAGAAAGAAAGAAAGAAAAGAGACTACTTAGTGTTGCTGAAGATATGGAGCAAACTGAACTCTCACATACTCTTGTTTCTGAAAGTAAATTGGTATAAGCACTTTGGAAAATTGTTTGTCAGTATCTGTCAAAGCTACTGAAACCTATGATTTCCTCTGGCCCAATAATTCCACTTCCAAGTTAACACCGAACATGATCATTTCATAGAATGTTCATAACAATTTCATTGGAAATAGCCCCAAAGTGAAAGCTACCCAAATGCCTGATAGAATGGATACATAAATTGTTATATAGTCACACAGTGGAATGTTACAAAATAATGAGGGTAAATGATCACAGCTACAAAACAAAATGGATGAAACTCACAAGCATAATGTTTAAATGAAAAAGCCAGGCACAAGAGAGTCATCCTCTTAGATTCTATTGACGTTAGTTATACTAATAGACCAGACAATTGTGTTTTGTTTCATCGGGATAGCTGTTACTCTTGATGGGGGGAATGACTGGGAGAAGGGGATATGTGAGAGACTCTGGGCATGCTAAGTGGTGTTCTTTTTCTTGATCTGGTTCCTGGATTCAACTTGTGAAATTAATTACATGCACTTAATGACTGGTCTACTTTATTGTATATTTGTTTTACCTAATAAAAAGTTTTTAAAAGGAAGTGGATCAGAAGTTTTTCTAAAACTAGAGATAAAAGCAAGGTAAATGTAACAGTTTTACATTTTATTATCAATCTTCCCTGGTCTTATTTGATTGTGTAATTAGCTGAAAAAGTATTACTTGACCTTAAAGCCATTTACTTCCACCTATTCATGGAAAATCAATGAGGGTTTCTCTACTCTTCTACCTCCTTTTGTGGCACATTCTAGGGTCTTAGGAAAAGAATTTTTCAGTTTTATTTTTCTGAGGATATCGAAGCAGTGCTAATATGTTGGTCAGCTCTAAGTGTTAGCTTACTCTCCAAATGTGAATGGAAGAGATGCAGATGTGAGAGAACAGGCTGCCTTACCCAGGAGATTTGCAGATGAGTGACTCCAGACACTTCCATAGTCTTCTTCACCAGTTCCTCTTACAGTATACAACCTAAGGCTAGGTAATGATGTCCAACAGACTTAAACTCTTTTATTCACATACCCCTCAAAAGAACTTGAGGAAAAAAATAATAACTGCTCCCTGATATTTAAATGGACACCCAAAGGTGTTCAACACTTTTTATTTATTTTTGTAAAAAGGAAGTAGAAAATATTGAATATTTTATAAAGATGAAGTATATGATACTTTATAAAGTGAAGATGAGGATTGACTGTAAGTAGAATTAATATTTCATGTATTTGATAATAGTTATTAAGCATCTTATGAACAAAAGCGTGCTGAATCTGAAAGAACGGAATAGTTTTAAGCCTCTATCTTGAACATCCTGATAGTCCTGCAGAATATTCTATTTCTAATGGAAAAAACCAACTTTACTAACCTATAACTCCCTCAGAAGCTCTAAATTCACCCTCATTCAGGCCCAAATACCCTCCTTCTGAAGGCAAATTTCACCTATATCAGAAGATGTATAAGAACAAAGAAGGACAAGACATGCTGTGAATTTAATCACTGATTTATAAATTTTCTTTGCCTCCTCAAAGTCTTTTATACCCCAGAGTATGTCCTGTAGTAGATTTGGGATGGTAGCACATGCAAACTCAATCTTCATCTCAGACAAATAAGTTTTGTAAAAGATTCTATGTGAACCTTGAGAAATTAGAAGTTTTTTCCCTAAAGTTTTCTATGAATGTTTATTTCTTAGAAAGTCTTTGAAGTTTGAAGTCCGCTGTGGTGGATATTTAAACAATTAGTCAAAATGAACACATGTTCTGGCCCCCTTGGATTTACATGTAAATAGCCAAGGAAGCCAACCTGGTAAAAGGTTGCATGCATAGTGTGCCTTCCATCTCTTTGATGGAAAGATACACATCTTTATTGTTGATACATAAACAATTTTAACAGGAAGAAAATGGCGTAATAGAATGCAGCATAAAATATACTTTTATATATTGAATTTTAATATATAATCTTTCAAAAATATGCCCACAAAAATATCTAATTAGCTAGTTTAGTAAATATTAGTTCATTGCATTTTATAAGGTTATGAGGATTTGGGAAATTATACATTAGAGCTCTCATTTAAAAATAACATTCTCATTCATAAATGCGTGTAGTAATAAAAAAGTTAGTGTCTTTTATGAATAAAATTCCATTACAGATTTTATTTTTATAATTATATGTGGTTATCACAAAGACTTCCACTGAGCAACTTTATAAATTAAAATTTTCTTAAGATAATCAGGATAAACAAAATATTTTACCTTATACTACAGAATCTGAAATTACATTTTTATGTTGTTTTAAATTAAGCTTTATGCTTGCCTCTCAATAATTGGATAACCCAGTTTTCTATTGGTATACTTTCATTTTTAGAATTTCTCTTTCTGAATCACACCCATGTCTGACATAACAGTGGTGAATTTCGACAAAACATCTTTATTGTTAATGTTAAAGAGTCCAAACTTAAATTATGTATTACTAAAAGGGAAACCATTTAAATGATATCATTGAACTTAAAAAAAAACTGAGTAAAAATAAAGAGTAGGGTTTCCTTCATAAAAGGCATAAGCACTAGAACTTTGTTTCTCAAAGAAGTTTCTCTCAAACCTCTTCCTGAGCATGGATTTCTGCCACAGAGGAATCTCATACTGATAAGCATCCTAAGTAATTCACAAGTACCCTGAAGTGTGAGAATTGCTAGTCCAGAGCAACATTACTTAACTGTGCATAATCCATGATGGAAAGAGGCAACCCTAGTCCTTGGTGGAAGAGTGTAAATAATAAATTAGCAACATAAAATGATTTGTCCAAGAGATATACCCCTTTCCTTACATCTGAATTATTGTAGCCTGATTCAAGTTTCACTGTCCTGTCTTTACACTATGAAGTTTTAAACCTCATTGCTTTACAAAATATCAAATATTTTTATTGCTTATTAAAAACTGCCTGCAATTCATACAGAGTATTTATAAACTGTATTTACCTAAATTGCCATAGAGTGTTGAATAAACTACTATAAATAATTTATATTTACTAATTTTTATTTTATTTTAAAGATTTTATTTATTTATTTGACAGACAGAGTTCACAAGTAGGCAGAGAGGCAGGCAGAGAGGGAGGGGTAAGCAGGCTCCCTGCTGAGCAGAGCGCCCAATGCGGGGCTCCATCCCAGGACCCTGGGATCATGATCTGAGCGGAAGGCAGAGGCTTCAACCTACTGAGCCACTCAGGCACCCCCATTTACTAACTTTTAAATAGAGATCTCTAGTGATATGCTAAATAACAAATTTGAATATTTTAGTTCAGTAAAATAGAACCAGTAAAACCTCTGATTTCACAAATGAAGTGATTCGAAATGAGGGTGTCAGCTTGGGGCCCAAGCACACTGAAGTAGGGTGAATAGCACATTTCTGTCTCACGTTCCTCCTATAAAGCAAAGGCTGGCTCTGATCTCACTCTTCCCACAAACCTTCATGCACAAAACTTGTGTGTCAGTGACACGACAAATTCATTTTGATTGTAATGGGCCATATTCTTGTCTAGTACATCATTTGTGCAACTCAAGTTGGCTATTGTAATGCAGCAGGTTTGTAAATAACATTTATGAGTGATCTCTATGAAATGGATTCCTTCTTTCCCTTTTCATTATAAGAGGAAACTTTATTGCAGAGTAGAAAGTGCATTGTCTGAACTCATCAACACCCTCTCTATCCCTCCCCTCCCCAATTTGTTGCAGACCAGGATGAAAGAGCAGCTGAGCTCAGCAGGGAGCAGAATGAGAAAACCATCCGGAGCACGCAGACCGCGCTCCGCAATTTCCGAGAGTTCCTCATCTCCAAGTATCCTTCTGAAACAAGAGAGATTTATGTCATCCCTTGCAAGGAATTGGATGCCTACCTGGCCTCTTTCTTTGTGGATGCCAGGCAGAAGGACGGGTCCGAATATGAACCCAACAGCTTGGCCAATTACCAGTGTGGACTTGAACGGTACCTAAAAGAACATAGGTATGGCTACAGTATCACCAGGGATAAGGAATTCAAGCGTTCCCAAGAGGCCCTGAAACAGAAGCAGATTGAACTCCGCTGCAAAGGAAAAGGAAATAAGCCACACAAGTCCATGAAGCTCACCTTTGCTGATGAGCTCATTCTGCGGAAAAGGGGACTACTAAGCCGCTATAATCCTGAGGGTCTTCTCAACCTTGTCTGGCTCAACAACACGAAAGCTTTTGGGCACTGCACAGGCTTCCATGGATCTACCTTGAAGTGGGGTGATATCCGGCTCCGGGTAACAGAAACAGGGCTGGAGTACTTAGAGTGGATGGGTCAAGACACTGGTGACCTGAATGCCAAAACCAAGAGAGGGGGGACAGACTCTCGTGTGTATGCCACCCAGCATGCTCCACAGACCTGCCCCGTACAGGACTATAAGGAGTATGCCCAGCGCCGGCCTCCTGCCATGCGCTACGAGGATGCTCCTTTCTACCTGTCCATCAAACCAGTTGTGAACTTGGCAGCTCTGCATTGGTACAACTGCCAAGCCCTTGGGAAGAACAAGCTGGCTAAGATGGTGAAGACCATGTGTGAGAAGGGTAACATCCCTGGCAGAAAAACCAACTTCAGTGTGTATCAGAGCTGTAGCACCTTGTCTGAGGCCCAGAGCAACCAGCTGGTGCTCATCTGTAACAATCTGAGCCAGCAGGCTGCCCAGTCGGTGGCTGGGCACTCCAACAGTGGCAATTTCATCGTCTCTGCTTCCTATGACTCTTCCTCAGACACTGCTTGACCAGGTGGCTTGAGCAAGACCCCAATTTGGTTACTGTGTCCAGAGAAACTGTGATTATATACTGCTTCTCATTCCCTTTCCTCCGCCCTCAGTATTAACTTTATAAAAATATAAATATATAATATATTTTTCTTTTTACAAATAAGCCAATGGAGATAGTTTAGTATTGCTAACATAGTATTTATAGGCTTAACACAAATGTACTTGTGGGTGATTAATTGTAATTGCTGTTACAGATGACAAAAGCATAGTGGTTCTCAGGCAACACAAAGTAGAGAAGGAATTCCATTTTTAAAGAACTGTCAGAAAAGTAACTGAAAGATATCCTAGATACTTGTGTCCTCAACTCCTGCTTTCCTTCCCACCCCACCTCTCATTTTAGTAAAGTTAATAAATGGCTTTATTTTTTTAATTTTTAAAATTTTATACTAATCAGGAGACAATATTAACTCTTCTGCTTACATATAACTGTATCCAGTCACATCAAGAATATGAAAGTGTTGATAAAAGCTCAACAAATTATCTACATACTTTTTTTAGCTGAATTAGAATTTTAGCTCCTGTGCCTCATTTTTTGTAATGTCTGAAAATATAGATGTTTAGCTAGCATCTTTTCTTTTGGGGGCAATAAAGCTGCCATTCTTTTTGGAAGATATATAATTTTTAAATAATATGCAAAGTCCAATATTGTGGCAAAAAAGACTGTTAATAGCTCATTTTTACTGTTGTGCTTGAACTTGGATAGAATGTTTTTTGTTCCCTAAGAAATCAGTTAAAATGAGGTGTGATTTTCAGATTTACAAAACTACCAAAGCTTTGAAAATGTTCCCAAGCGTTAGATTGTATATCAAACATAAAGAGAAGGTAGAGAATGAGAGTCTTATTAAAAATCCCGAAGCACTAGTCAAGACAACAAAAGAGCCCTACTCTTCAAAGCTCAGATCCCCTGAATTATTTATTTATAAGCATTAAACTTCAGTCTCTTTTCCCTAGGAGATTACTTGACTCTGTAGTTGAGATCAAAAGAATATTGACACTCATTTTGGGTAACAACATTTTGTTACCAGATTTAGATAAATTCAAAGCATTCTTGAAAATGTGCAGAGTTTCTTCTACAGTAAATATAAATTTATCTGTGATACCCTGCAATTATTATAATAATAATTTTGGTTAAACAACCCTTTGTGGTGGTTTCTCCAAGGTCTTTCTTTTCATGTCTTGAAGCCTGTGGTATATTTTTAGTTAAGATCCTTCAATAACAACGTAAGTTTAGATACTAGGACGATGATAAAGTTGAGCTAGGTTCCTGTCCTGTATAGTCATTAACACATAAAAAACCCAAGTCTTAATAGCTTTACTGGATTCTATTGGGAAGTATTTGTTCTTCAAGGCAAACTCATAATTCACATTAGCAGGAGGGTAGGTGTTATTTTATGTATTAATTTATCATGGACTAGGACAAATTTCATTTTTATTTGCTTTGTTAAATTATCATATTAGCTGAGCTTTCCCATGGCTAGGCAGCGTTTTCCAACACTAAGTCATAAACACATAAAGACCCATTCCTCTTATGCTGTGACCTCTCCTTTGGCTCTAGAGTACAAACTCTGCTGTGGACTTTGTGGGGTGGAATCCACTTTACTTTGCAACTTTTCCTCCAGAGGGAGGCATCCAGAAACAAGAAGAGAGGGTTGGAGATATTTTGCTTTATTGTTTTACACTAACAATGATGATACCCACCATTTTTTGAGCTGGTGTGTTTACCAGCACTGTGTGAAGTGACTTACTACATGCATTATTTAGATAATAGTTACTAACTATATGAAAATTAGAAAATTCAGATAAGCATTAAAAAACAAAATATATACTCCTGAATCTGCTGGCCAAAATAACCACTGTTAATATTTTGGTAAATATTTCTTTACACATTTCAATACATATATATTTATTTCTATATATATTATCTTTAATCCTTTCAATCCTTGAAAGGGTTAGTTATCTCCATTTCATGTTGAGATCAAGAGAAATCAGTTAGCTTATAGTTAAGGAAATGGTAAACTGTCATCTGACTGCGAAGTTTTTTCTGTTTATCTTCCTTATTTCCAGCTCCTAGTCAGTTTCCAGCGATTTGAGCCAGAAACGGGGACACGGTGTCTTCCCATCTCTCAAGACTATCTGATTAAAAGGAATGCTTGAGTGATCTTTCATGATGGCACACTGTGCTCCCTAACGTCCCCTCTTCTCTTCATTTTGAACCACAAGGCCTCTTTCTCTCAAGTTCTCTTTACAAAACTTTACTTAATCTATGCCTGGTTTGTAAGTGCACAGGACAGCCTACTGTAAAAGAATTCTGTTTCTAAAAAACAAGGTTGTTTTTAATGGGTTACCTCTCATGTTTAAATTTTTTTTCCTGTGAAACATTTAAAATGTGATTTTGTATTTTATTTTTGCATTGACACATACTTTAAAAATTCTTAATATGTTTTTGATAGAAAAGTAAGTTTCTAGTATGGAAGAAGGGCAGTCATTATGTACTGAGAAAGCTGACCTGGGAGACTGCATCCCTCCAAGTGTTGATTGAGGTACTACTAAAACGAAAGTCTCTCCTATTTCATCTTATCGCATTTTCATTCAGAAAAACACAGTTAAATTGAGAATGTGAGTTACTTTTTATTTATTTTATTTTGCTTTGATAACTCAAACCAAATAGGAACATTGTGATCTAGATTTAGAAAAATTTTCTGAAGAATGGCTTGGTAGAAGTTTAGCTGAACTGTAGTATCTCTTTGGGTTAAAAAAAAAAAATTATCAGCAACTACCTCTAAATTTTGTGTTTTTATATAAACAATACTGAAAACATGCTACTGCCAGATGCCATTTTTGTTATTTTAGCTTAAAAAAAGTTAATGTTCATACTGTGGCAGTGGTACATGCCAAATATTGTACATGTTCTTTAGTGAAAATTCAGCAGTCCAGCGGGTATTTACTACAACTGAATGTGCTGCCTTCCCAGGCAATTCTGTGGTTCATACAATAACAATAAAACCACATTTACAAAGTTTACACTTTTAGGTCAGTGTAAGGTCATGTAAAAAAGAGACAGTGCCCCTCATATGACACTGGAAGTTTTGCGCTGTCCACAACAAAAAATGTCAAACCCATCTATCAGCATTTAGGGGATATACCTGCAAAATTCAGTCTTTGTTGTATGTGAGTGACTGGCTGTTGAAAACCATGAATGGTAGCAATTTTTCTCTAAAAAACCATAATGTCTGAAAAAATTAGAGCTATTCAGGATGTTTATCCAATAGAGCTTATTCTTAAAGTTCCAGTTCTTATCATGGGTTGTTGGGGTGGTCTGAATATGATTTATAATATGCCCTCTACTTAAAATACTTGTTATTTTTTAGATATTTTTCCCTGCATTAAATTTTCCCTGTGTTAATTCACTTTTCCCTATGTTAAGTTACTTCCTGATGCGCAAAAGAACAGCCTGAAATTTTTCTAGGGTAGATCAAGTCTCTTTGGTTTTTCAGTTGGGTCATTGTTAACTGAAACTTCCATCAGTCTAGGTCATATGGCTTAGCTTTTAGATGTCATGAAATCAAATAACTTCACTGAGATGAGAATTTATAGTCCTATCAACAAGTACTTGAACATCTATTGTCTAGACACTGGGAAGGGTGCAAAGATGTGTAAAATAGCCCCTGCCCTCAAAGAGTTTATGAAAGATCCTGTAATAAAAGTGTCATTTCATTTTTTTGAGAGCTCACCAAAAAGTCTGCCAATATTGTTTTGCATCATTTCCCAAACTTTGTACTCTTGTAGTTTGTTTATTATTCAGCCATTGAAAATGTTGGTTTGCTGTGGAATACCTAATACTGCTTTGAGTATTTTGAGGAGAATCTTCTTTAGAGCCTGTTTTAAAATCAGCATGAAGGCAAAGCCATTCCTGCACCGTCCATTGTGTTCACATAGGTACACACATGGATAAGAAGGTGTAGATTATCCTCAATGACTGTCATTTACTGGGTCCTTAAAATGCACCAGAGTACTAAGTGCTTCTGTAAGTTGTTTCACTAACTCTCACACTTACCCTGAGGGTATGATTATTTCTCCTTTATAGATAAGGAAATCCAGAGGAGTCTAATGTGTTGCCCATATCACAGCTAATACATAAGAGCATCAGGATCTGAAACCCGATCCAGATACTATGAAGTCTGTCCTTTTCTGCTGTAGCTGCTTGTTCACAAAGTGATTTCCTTGGCTTTTGTAGACTCTCTGAAGTGATAAATTATAAATGAAATCCCTGGTGTAATAAAATCATCAATATTCATTGTCTCCAGATTGACTGCGAGCAGTGCCATCACCTGGCATGTTTGTTAGTACAGCATTGTTTAGGCTTCATTATTTTAGTTACTTTGAGATGGAACATTCAGCACTTTGTTTTCCCCTGGCCATGTGTAGAGAGCAAAAGTTTATCTCACTTTTTAAAGGACGTTTAGCTTTGTCTTGGAGATGAGTGTGTGCAGAAGTAATTATACTTTTAAAAGTGGTTGTCATTTGTTTTTATAAATCAGACAGGGTAAGGGGGAGTTCTAGGCAGAGGGAATCTCTCTCTTAAGCCCAAGAGCCAATACTGCTATCTTAGACGATATTGATTGTCAATTTGCAGTCAATAGGAAGATCAAAGGGAGTTTGATCTTGACTGCAGATTTGGTGCCAGCAAATTAACAATATTTAATATAGGAATTTGTTGTTAATATTTTGGTTTTTTTTTAATCTGTTGGGATTGTTTCTGGGGTACCTGTCTGGCTCAGAGCATGTGACTTGATCTCAGGGTCATGAGTTCAAGCCCCACATTGGGCATAGAGCCTCCTAAATAGATGAGTGAATGAATGAGTAAATGAATGAATGAATGAATGAATAAAGATAGTTTTTAACAGGAAGTTTTTGAGGAAAAATACTATCCTTACGATTCTCAGAATTAGACCGGAAACTGTTCAGATTTTCTTTATTTGACTATCTCCACAGTTCAATATATTAGAGACAAACACTTCTGATTTTAATCAGGCTTCTTGTGACTGGAGTTCTTTATCTACAGGAAAGAAGTATTTTGATCTATATTTCTCTGGTCAAAATATAGCTGCAATATTTAACATCTCTAAATAAAAACTCAACTATGTGATAAAGGAAATAAATTTCCAAGCCTAGAGGAGAAGTCAAGGGGAGTGTGTGATCATTTGTTACAGTAAGCTAATTTTTTAAGTGGTTCCTTTATGGAAAAAAAAAAAAAGGTTATAAACACTAAAGAATTAAGTTTTCTATCAATTAGTTTAATAGATTTTTTTTTTGTGTCAAATGGATTTCCTTTATATCAGATATTGGCATATTACCATATAAAAGTACAGAGAGAGAGGTGCTTATTAGCAAACACACCATTGTCGAAGGCATCCTCAGTTCTGTTTTGTTTTACCCTTTAAGGCATAGCATTCAGCATTGCTTCTCCTCCTCACTGGATCTAGCTGAGATGAAATGAATGTATAGCTTTTCATAAGACAAAGTAATGAAGCTGGGATGATTTTAAGATCCTTGCTATAGAATATAACTGGGACACAAATATACTGCATATATCATCCTTTAGTGATTGGTGTATTCCTAATTATACAAAAACAGAAAAGGGGATGATACTGGAAAACTGCCAACAACTCTGATTTCACTTCTAATTAGAGAAAAGAAAGATAATCAGAATTTCTCATGCTTCATCCTGTCTGTAAATTGATCATTTGGGCCTGCCAAAGCTGAAGGAAAACACCTGATTTGGTATTAAAGATTGCATTACTTTTTAAAGACAGCATTTTAATACATTTAAATTGAGTTGTTACGTAAACTATGACTTTGTTGAATTACACTCAGTATTAATTCAGTACTAATTTGATCAGAATATTAATTAGGTTAGAATATTAATGTACACCATCATCTTTGCTGAATTATAATATAAAGGATGATCTGGAAAGGATCCAAGGGATCCTCTAGCCCAGTGCTGTTGAGTGCTATGAAGAACAGGAGTCACCATGTCCTTTTAGGGGTAGGGAGCAAGGAGAGCAAGGAGTTAAGAGTTTGCAAAGAAAATCCTCAAATGCTGATTAAATCTCATGTTCCCTATGCCCCTACCTTCCTACTTTGAAACTCACCTGACTGAATGAGCTACTACCTCTGTGACACATCCTCCACGCGGAGGCTGGAAAAAAGATTGAAAACATCTGCTCTAACCTACCCCTCTTTATTATAGAAGAGAGAAACAGCCCCAGAGACATTAATGAGTGCACACCTTGTTAGAGTCAGAACCGGAACTAGAATCCAGGCACCCTGACTTCTAGTTCACAGAAAAGAGTTGAGGGTGGTAAGACACTCTACATTCCACTGAGTAGGAAAGGGTATCTTTTCTTGTTTTCAAAATTGTAATAGTTTTTTAAGCCCTCAGTCAAGCTGCCAGTTTCCAAGTAGGCTATTTTTACATGCGAATTCTCACTTTTCATTTTATACAGTTACAGCTTGATTTTAGCAACTTTTTCTTTTTGAAATTTGATGGAATAATCTCTAAACGTAAATTTTCTTTTTTTAATGAACATCTCTCCACTTACCCCATTCATATATAGTTTTCATTTACAGAGGGGAAAACTACAGTTTTCAAGTGTACGATTTCCAGTTATAGATTATGAACTGCTTAATCTATAACTTGCTTAGTGTGGTAATCATTTGTATATCCAGCTACATAGTATTTATATCACTAGTTTTGAATGCAGTCTATAATACCCTCTTTTACCCTATGGAAAGGTTAAAATATAATCTCAAAGGTTTGGGACATATATTCAATCCAAAGGATCGAACTTCTATCAACATAATTAGAATATTTCTGAAGTGAATTTAGTTGCAGGGAGGAAAAATGGGAACTAATGGAAGACCTATAGCAGGAAGATGTTGAAATACGTATTTGTAAATTCTTTTATTCTCCTGCTTGGCCTTCTAAAGAGGAATTCAAGCATAAAAATAAAAAAATTTCACAAATTTTTATTTTATAAATTATATTTACCAGATTATAGCAGGAGAAAAAAGGTGAAATTCTAGGATTTTTTTTCTTCAAGTACAGTGGAATTATTTGTCTTTTGAATGCAATGTTGAATTTTGCTAGACTTCTGATGTTCTTTGTATTACACTGGAATTAGAGAATATTTTTACCATTCATTTCAAAGAGCTTTGAAAATGCTTTGGCACAATTTATTTATTTGTGGTAAGTAGAATTAGGAAGACATCAGCAATATGGAATCCTAACAGTAATTGTGCATACTGTATTTAAGTGATTTTTATGCCTATTTACTTTTGGTAATTCTTACATTTTATAAATCAAATACCTTAGTATGCTTCCACTAGAAATTAATTTATAATTGATTATTTATACTGGATGAAGTAGCAGGTCCATTTTAGGATTAATCCACTCAGATTAACTTTATCTAACTGAATTTTTATATATACAATTCATTATATTACAACTTTTTAAATAACATTTATAACAGAACTTCTGTTTTATAAAGTATTTGTTACAAAAGAAAAAAAAACCATCTTGCCAAAAACCATTACAATTTCTATGCATTGTGTAATATTCAGTGATGTCACTGTTGAGATTTGCATGTTGTTGTAGGTGCTTTTTCATATCTGTGTTTGTGGTGTTTATGTGGAATTGTTAACCATTGCTGCTATCACTTATTGTAGTTAAACAGAAAAACTGTGCTAAAAGGCTGTGCCAGTCAACATTTGTATGTGCGACTTGTAAAAATATGTACTTAGTTGTTTAATATTTGGAGCCAGCACTTAGTGGCCTCTACAGAAGGAAATATTGTAGTCGTCAAGTGATGCCAACTTCAGAATCTTATTTCACATGTGTAATTCCAGGTCAGATTTTCTTCTAGACTTTCCCCAACTCTTAGAAAGGAAATGTTTGCAAAAAGAAAAAGCAAGGATTCTTAACTTTTCCAGTACTTCCCCTACTTCAGATCTTTTTTTGTTCTTCTGATACTTGAACACATTACAAAGAAATCCAATAGAATGACAATGTAGCAGCATAATTACCTTTATCTGGTTATTTCTATCCAGGTAAATGATTTAATACCGGGCTCTGAGGTAGCAACATTATTTTTGTTGGTTATGGCTTATTGTTTGAAATGCATTTGATAAGAATATTTAGCTTTTTAAATGTATTTATTAGGGACTGTAGAAACCTCAGAGTTCCCAAGTATTAACTTGTATATTCAGCATTCACACGGGCTTATTTAATGTATTTATTTGCCTTAAACCATCAGAATTTTTTCATGCCCAACTGTCTTTAGTTTGGTTCCTAGTATTTTCATCTTGCCTCAGCAATTACAAACACACTCTGAAAGTAGAGAGAAAATTATTTTGGTGAATAAATTTTATATTTTGTTAAAATTCCACATGGGGGAAATAGCATTATACATTTATACTCTTAAAATGGAAGGGAAACTGTCATGAAATGTTAAGAAAAGAAGGCTACTTCCTTAAGAGCATTTTAATACCAACACACCAAAATTCCTTGCTTAGTGCAGGGTTTCATTCTGTCTGTTCAATGGGTTTCTAACTATGAGATTCCTTTAATAAAGGGATAATCTCCTGAATTATATTGAGGCTTTTTGTGTTACTGTCAGATACATGGCGACAGCCAGTGCTGTATTTGGAAACATTGCTGCTGAAATTGCTGATTTAATTCTAAGAATATTAAAACTAATTCATCAAGGCCCCTGCCACTTCTTTGCTTCAAGGAAAAGAAAGGCGGATTTTAATTGTGAGCCTTTTCTCCAGAATATGCTTTAAACATTTACCCCTCAATAAAGGTGATAAAGCAATAACAGGAAATTCAATTATGTATGTTCTAAAGAAGTTCCGCCCTTGTTCAGTGGCCTTCAGAGCAACACTAAAGTATTTCTTGATTCCTGCATTGGGGGCTTTCAGGCAAGGCCTTTCTACTTAGAATCTTTTTTATATTTTGGACACCAAAGATTATGGCATGATATATCCTGATGATTAATGGTTTCTATTAGATAGCTGGGCATGTTTATTTGAATCCTGCTCTTGGATTTTTTTTTACCCACCTGGGTTTTCTGTACATTTTAAATGTCTGTCCTGAGGCCCTTATGCCCAGGGCTTTTTAATTAAATAATGCATATATATTTATTAGGCTTCTAATTTATAGAGTATGTTTCCATCATGACTTTGAGCTTTTTTTCACTGTTAAAATTAGACATAGATTTGCCAGATTAACCCCATTGTGAGCAATAGCTTGTACCTTTTTCATTGTAATCTGGAAATGTAACTGTAACCCCATAGGCCTGAGACCTGGTAAGGGAATGATGAAGCATTTTGGATTCAACAGAATCACTTAAATGACCCTTTTATCTGTTAAAGTGAAGAACTTTGATTGTTTAGTAAAAAGAATGCTATATTCGACTTAAATAAGGTCTTCCATTTTACAAATTATAAAAATAATTTTAAGATTTCTTTTACTCTACCGCTTAGAAGTTAATTGGGATTTAAAAGGCAGATTTGTCAATTTATTCAGTAGAATTTAATGCCAGGCATTTTGTTAAAGTAGAAATAGAACCATCACAATTAGTGCTTTGAAAATTTTTATGAAAAATGATACTATTCTTTTGAGATGCATTTACTTTCCCCCCCATTTGGTAGACTGACATTTTGGATATACTTTCTGGCCACTTGGCTTTTAACTGATTTATGTGAAAAAAGCACATGTGTGCCTGATGTTCACTCTAATCCTATTTTAAAATTCTCTTTTTAAACTGCTGCAATTGAAATTTGTGAAAGAGGAGAAAGGTGTATTGAAGTGGAGGGAAATTTCTGTTAATATGTTAAGATGTGTGACTGTGATGCTCTTGGCTAATTAATCCTCTGCCAGTTGATATTTGTATTAATATGGTAGAACTTTTTTGTTAATAAGAATATACTATTGGCTTCACTTTTATTTTTCTGCTCACTGCTTTTCACACTAAGATGTTTCCATCTTTTTCAGCTCACTGTTTTTGCTTCATATTTGTCTGTGTACTTGTGCTCTAAATAAAATTCTAGTTTTATGTCCCAGTGGCTTATTCCATTGTGTGTATAATATTTGTCTCTAATGTCGTGTATTTTTCTATTGTTTTCAGTATTTGTTGTTACAGCCTAAAATTTAAGGATGTAATGGAAAAATCCAATAGGGACACCTGGGTGGCTTAGTCGGTTAAGCATCTGACTCTTGATTTCGGCTCAGGTCATGATCTCAGGGTCTTGAGATGGAGCCCAGTGTCAGGTTCCACATGAGGCATAGAGCCTGCTTGGGGTTCTTTCTCTTCCTCTTCCTCTGCCCCCTCCCGTATGTGTGTGTGTGTGCGTGCACGCGTGTGTGTATGTATACTCATGTGTGCGTGCGTGTGCGCATGTGCACGCGCACATGCATGCTTAGAAGAAAAGAAAAGAAGGCTAATAAAAATCAGCTAATGAGCATCAGTGATGTCTCCATAATGAGAGCATGCTTTAATCACAGTATTTTGTATCTATTTGGATATGACCAGTCTTCCTTCATTTAATAAGTGGTTTCTTGCAAAAGCTGGCTGATTTTTGAAGACACAACAAACAACTTTAAAACAAGCCACATTTTGGGGGAAAAAAAAAATTGTCCTGGTCACTGTGCATTAGACCCCAGGATATAGTCAAAGAACATTAAGCAGACTATTCCATATTAGGTGTTGTTTCTTTTCTTTTCTTTCTTTCTTTCTTTCTCTCTTTCTTTTTTTTTTTCTTTTTTTTTTTTTTCTTTTTTTTTTTTGGTAGGTAGCAAAGCAAAGTTTATTGAGCGATAGTACAAAGCTCTTGAAGAGAGGGGACTGGAGAGGGTTGCCCCAGGTATTGTTTCTAACCATTAAGGAGGGGAAATTCACATGGAAGGAGATGCGTTTCTGCATGAGTATGCTCACACATAGCCCATATGGTAGGAAAGTCCCTTTCGGACAGCTGAATTAATCATATGCTTCCTGGAGCCCCAGGTCCAACAATCCTATTAATGAAAGAGACTCCGCTACAAACTTACTGTCTCTGACCTCTGCAGCCAATTGTACAAAATTATACCAAGCTAAGTAGATGTCAGTTTTCAGACTTCCTTAGTTTTAGGCAAATCTTTTTGGTCAGATATAGCTCCCCATGTGCAATTTATTGCATTTAGCATATTTGATGATACTCTTTAGGCAGAATAGGAATGATTATTCAAAATGATTATAATTGTTAACTTCAGATGTTTTTGTTGTGCCACTAAAATTATTTAATAAAGGAAAATATTAAAACACCAGAAAATATAATGTTCTTTATCACAGTCACTTGTCTTGCAGAAATGCCAATGTATTTCTTTCATATCTTATGAATAATCCACCAGTATTTACTCACAGAAAGCTAAATATTGCAAATGGAAGCAATGGCTGTATTTTTGTGTGGTATTTTAAAGTTACTTTATAAATAGTTATACTTTATGTTTTCCTGGTACTTCAAGTAACAAGGAATCTACCTTTAAATTTGTTTACAAGTTACACATTTAAGACATGACTAATAAATAAATAAAATATGTCAAATTTTATTCCCCAATAGGGGAAGAATATTAGAATTCAAGTTGAGTAATATTTAGCCTACAACTCAGAAAATGTTTTCTTTTATTTTTTTTTATTTTTTTTAAAAGATTTTATTTATTCATCAGAGAGAGAGAGAGGGAGAGAGCGAGCACAGGCAGGCAGAATGGCACGCAGAGGCAGAGGGAGAAGCAGGCTCCCTAAGCAAGAAGCCCGATGCGGGACTCGATCCTAGGACGCTGGGATCATGACCTGAGCCGAAGGCAGCTGCCTAACCAACCGAGCCACCCAGGCGTCCCAGAAAATGTTTTCTTTAAAAAAAAAAAAAAAGGTTTTAGGGGTGCCTGGGTGGCTCAATCATTAAGCATCTGCCTTCAGCTCAGGTCGTGATCCCAAGATCCTGGGATCGAGCCTGGTATCAGGCTCCTTGCTCAGCAGCAAGTCTGCTTCTCCCTCTCCCATTCCTCCTGCTTGTGTTCTTCCCTTGCTGTCTCTCTCTGTCAAATAAATAAATAAAATCTTTAAAAATAAATGAAATAAAAGTTTTACTCATTTAATTTATTCATAATCATCTTTTCTGAGAAGATATCAACTAAAATGTCTAACATGTACAAAATACTTCATGTTTGGATATATTATCTGAAAAGATTATGTTAAAAGCAAATATTGAATTGGTGGCAAACATTTTCAGACCGAACTATTGTTTTCTTAAAAGAGCATTTTCTTGATTAAAATTTATAGTGCTTTTAAACTGTTAAGGCAAAAATAAATATTCATTGTGAAAAATTTGGCACATACTAATAATAAAGGAGGAAATAAAAATCACAGGAATTTTACTACCCATAAAAACAATTCAAGTAATACTTTGGTGTTTTATTTTATAATTTTTATGTATAGATGTCCTTCAAAAATTGTAGTCAATCTGCATTTACTGTTTTGTACATTTGTAAAAGATCTTTAACCTTTGAAAGTGTGATTATTATATAGTTATATAGTTTTCCATTGCATAGTAGTACCAAAATCCATCTTATGGTGCTTTTGTTGGGTTGGATTTTCACTTTTTAAAATTTGCCTTCAAAAACATCCTTAAGCATACATTTTTGTATGTATCTATGATTAAATGTTTAGCATAAATTTCTATAAGAGAAATTCCTGGGCCAAATAAAAAATATTTACTTTTCCTACATATACATTTCCAAAATCCTATTAATTTTTATAACTTTGAAAAACAATATATTCATATTGTAAAGCTTGTAAGTCTCACAGAGGTAAATACTAACCATCCTTCCAGATATTTTCCTAAACTAGTGCAAGTTCCCCCTATCCTAGCTAATGCTTAGATCTGGACCTTTTTATGTTTTTGGCAGTCTGATAAATGAAATACATCTTCTTTTGATTATAATGTCTTATTATTATTAATGCTTTTGTTATTTGTATTTCTTCTATGAATAATTACCTGTCATATCCCAGGCCCATATTCTAGTGAGTAATCTTTTTCCAATTGATTTAAAGGAGATTTTCATATGTACTTTGTCACTTTATGTGTTACAAGTATTTTCTCCAGGTCTGTTTATTGTCTTTTAAAATTTATTCAATGCAGAACTTTTGAATTTTTATGTCATCTGAGTTGTTAATCTTTTTTATAGCTCTGGTTGTATCATGCTGAGAAAGGCTTTTCTTACTCCCCAAATCATGAAAATTATCTTCTTTATAGCAATAGCCTTTTGAAAAAGATCTATTTGGAAATGTGCTGTATGTGGTATGAAGTAGGAATCTAAATTTGCTTTTGTTTTTTTTCTAACTCAATAGCTTATTATCTCAAAGCATTTATGGAAGAGTCCATCCTTTCCCCAGCAATTTGAATTGGAACCTTTATTATATACTCAATTTGCATATTTACACAGGCCTTTTCTGGACTTTCTTCTGTTGCAGTGATCTATTTCTCTCTTTTCCAGAGCTTAAACTTGAAATTACTACAGTATTACACTACATGTTTATATCTTTCAGGACAAAGCCTCCCAAATATTATTTTCAAAATTGCCTTCCTTTTCTCATGCATTTACTCTCCCAGATAAACCTGACCAGTAACAAACTACAAAAAGGGGGATTTTAATTAGAATTACACCGCATTAAAGAATACTTGAAGAAATTAAACAGCCTTTTAATATTGAGCCTTTCCACCCAGGTACATGATATAACTCTTCTTTGATCAAGTTTATATATACATTTTTAATTTTAAGAATTTTTTAGGGGCGCCTGGCTGGCTCAGTCAGTTAAGCATCTGGACTCTTGGTTACAGCTCAGGTCATGATCTCGGGGTCTTGAGATCAAGCTCTGAGTTGGGTTCTGTACTCAGCATGGAGTCTGCTTGAGATTCTCTCTCCCTCCGCCTCGGCTCCTCCCTCGTTTGTGCTCTTTTTCTAAATAAATAAGTAAAAGAATTTTTTGAAAGTTTTCTTACTAAATTTTATAGACACAAAAGGCCACAAAAAATGTACAGCTTGTTTAATTTTTCTGAAGCAAGCATTTTGCTGAAAACACCACCTAGAAGAAGACATAGAACATTACCCCAACCCAGAAACCCCTCCTATGCCCTCCTTTAGTTTCCTCCCTCAGGCAACCACTTTGTTATTTCAAGATAAGAGTCATTTTATCTGTTTCTGAATTACGTAAGTGGGCCCTTTCAACTCACTATGTTGTGTCTGGCCTCTTTTGTTTAACATTGTATTTGTGGGCCTCATCCATATTTTTTATGTTTACTGATTCCAGTAGTCCATTCCTTGTCATTATTGTATAATAATATATTGTATAAATATTTTACAATTTCGGGCACCTGGGTGGCTCAGTGGGTTAAGCCTCTGCATTCGGCTCAGGTCATGATCTCAGGCTCCTGGGATCCAGTTCCACATCAGGCTCTCTGCTCATCAGGGAGCCTGCTTCCTCCCCTTCTCTCTCTTTCTCTCTGCCTAGTTGTGATCTCTCTGTCAAACAAATAAATAAAATCTTTTTAAAAAATCTTACAATTTCATATGCATTCTGTTGTTTTGAACATATGAGTATTTCCAGCTCAAGGCTTTCTATTATTGAGTTTACTTTCATGAACTCTCATGTTACACGCCTTTCAGTAAACATGTAGATGCTTCTGTTAGGTATATACTCAAGTGTAGCATTGCTGGATCATAGAATATTTGTACGTCCCCTTTAGTAGATAGTACCAATTAGTTTCCAAAGTGGGTGTGCAAATTGACTTTCCTACCAGCCAAGTAGGAGTGTTCCTATGGCTCCACATCCTCATCACTGCTTGATATTTGCAGATTTTGTTTTTATTTTAGACATTTTGGTGGATGGATTTTAATTTATGTTTCCTGGAAAATTAATGGTATCTATACAGTTCCATTCAAGTTTACCCATTTTTTTTTAAAGATTTTATTTATTTATTTAACAGACAGAGATCACAAGTAGGCAGAGAGGCAAGCAGAGAGAGAGAGAGGGAGAAGCAGGCTTCCTGCCAAGCAGAGAGCCCAAAGCGGGCTCCATCCCAGGACCCCAGGATCATGACCTGAGCTGAATGCAGAGGCTTAACCCACTGAGCCACGCTGGTGCCCCAAGTTTACCCATTTTTAATTGGCCTCGCTGCCTTCTAATTGGTTTGTTAGATATACGTACTTCAGAAATCTCTCACTATGTGGCTTGCCTCTGCACCCTCTAAATGGTGCATTTTAATAAATGTCATTTTAATTTTAAAGAAATTCTTTTATCAGTCTTTTACTTTTGAGGTAATAATATTGATGTTCCATTAAAAATATGCTGCTACCCTAAGGTCCTGAAGATGGTCTCCTGTGTTTTTCTCTAGAAGCTTTGTTGTTTTACCATTCACATATAAATTATGATCCATTTGGAATTGTTTTTTGTTTGTTTGTAGTGTGAGGTAAGCATTCAATTTGCTCATATCATGTTAAGGGTTTTTGTGTCTGTTTATGAGCGTGTTGGCCTGTAATTTTCTTTTATTGTATTGTTCTTGTCTTATTTTTTTATAGAAAAGTTATTCTGTCCTTAAAAAGAAAATGGGTACTATTCTCTCTTTTTCTATTCACTAGCAGAGTTTTTAGGTTTGGCATTATTTGTTCCTTACATGTTAAAAAAATTGCTGGTGAAATACATCTCACCTTGGAGGAGGTGTGTGTGTGTGTGTGTGTGTGGTGTGATATCTCAAATTACAGATTCAGTTTCTTTAATGGATGTAGGACTATTTAAATTTTATATTTCTTGTTCAGTTGTAGTAGGTTGTGGCTTTCCTATATATTTGCCCATTTTATAAAAATTTTCAAATTTATTGGCATCAAGTTGTTCATAATATCTTTTTACTATCTGTAGGATTTGTAGTGATAACCCCTGTTTCATTCTTTGTGTTGCAATTTGTGCCTTCTCTCATTTTTCTTACCAGTTAATTTATTTTGTTAGTCTTTTTATTTTTTTTTAAATTTTATTTATTTATTTGACAGCAGAGATAACAAGTAGGCTGAGAGAGGTGGAGGGGGAGGGAAGCAGGCTCCCTGCTGAGCAGAGAGCCCAATGGGGGGCTTGATCCTAGGACCCTGGGATCATGACCTGAGCTGAAGGCAGAAGCTTAATCCACTGAGCCACCCAGGTGCCCTTGTTAGTCTTTTTAAATCCATCTTTTGGCATTACTTCTTTTTTACTTATAAATTTGCTATTGCATTGATTTCTGTTATCTATAATGTTTCCTTCTTTCTACTCTTCTGAGTACATATGTTGTTCTTTTTATCATTTCCTGGTTCAGTTGATATTCAACCTTTCTTTCCTGATCTCTGCATCCAATGCTATGATTTTCTCTATAGATATTACAGTAAGTGCCTCCCACAACTTTGACATATATATTATTATTATCATTTGGTTTGAAATATTTTCTTTTTTTTTTAAGATTTTATTTATTTATTTGACAGACAGAGATCACAAATAGGCAGAGAGGCAGGCAGAGAGAAGAGGAAGCAGGCTCCCTGCTGAGCAGAGAGCCCGATGCAGGGCTCTATCCCAGGACCCCAGGATCATGACCTGAGCCGAAGGCAGAGGCTTAACCCACTGTGCCACCCAGGCGCCCCTGAAATATTTTCTAATTGCCATTGGTTTTTCCCCCTTCATCGGGGGTTTATTAGGAGCATATTATTGCTTAGTGCTTTAAAGTTATGCTCTTGAAATTTATTTATATTTTAATTCTGCTGATATTCTGAATGATTTAATCCTTTGGAATGTTGAAGTTTGCTTTATGTCTAGCATTTCTATTTTGGTAAAAGGGCCATGTATCTTTGAAAAGAATGTGTCTTCTACGGTTGTTCAATATGTTGTTTTTTGTGTATCAATTAAGTATAGTTTGATATTTGCATTATTTCAATCTTCTTTATCTATACAATTTTCAGTGTGTACTTGTTATGTCAGTTATAGAAAAGGACATATTAAAATCTTAGTTGTAGATTTGCCTATTTCTTTTTAAAAATTCTTACATTTGCTCTTTATATTTTGAGGCTATGTGATTAGATAGAAATTTGGATTATTACATCTTTCTGTTGAATTTTAAAACATTTCTCTTTATAGTAATACATCTTGCCTTAAAGTTCGTTTTGTCTATATAGCTATACTAGCATTCTTTTCTTTACTGTTTACATAGTCTACCTTCTTTTCTTCCTTTTACTCTCAGCTTTTCTACCCTATTTATTCCTATGTGTAAGGAGGACATACATAGCTGAGTTTTTTTTTTTCTTATTGAGACTGATGTCACTTATCTTTTTTAAAGGTTTATTTATTTGAGAGAAAGCACGAATGGGGGAGGGGCAGAGAGAAAGAGCATGGAGCCCAAAGTGGGTTTCATGATCCTGAGATCATGACCTGAACTGAATCCTAGAGTCGGACGCTCAACCAACTGGGCCACCAAGGCACCCTGACATCACTTATCTTCTAATTGGACTATTGATCCTGGAATAATTGATACATTTAGGTTTAAGTCTATAATCCTACATTTTTTGCTTTGTCCTATCTATTCTTTGTGCCTTGTTTTTGATTAAAGAAGTCTTTTTTATTCCATTTTCCTCCTCTATGAACTTATATATTCTTTCAATATTCTTGTAGTCGTTACCATGGAGATTAAAATATGCATCCTTGCGCTGTTAAAGTCTACTTTAAATTAGTGTTTTCATCATTTTCTAGATAATGCAAAGACCTTTCAAAACTAGCTCCAGTTACACTCTTTTGTGCTATAGTAATGAATATTAATTCTACATGCATTTAAAGCCCCATAAGACACCATTAGTATTGTTTTAAACAGCTGTGTTCATTTAAATTCACCTACATATTCAATCTTCCCAGTATTCTTTATTTTTTGCTGTATCAATGTGTTTCCATCCTGGATTATTTCCTTTGCCTGAAAAACTCCCTTTATTATCACTTAATACTTGACTGCTAATAACAAATATATTCATTATTTTATATGACTTCCCCTGTATTTCACCTTTATTTTTTTTTAAGATTTTATTTATTTATTTGACAGAGATCACAAGTAGGCAGAGAGGCAGGCAGAGAGAGAGGAGGAAACAGGCTCTCTGCTCAGAGAGCCTGATGTGGGGCTCGATCCCAGGACCCTGGGATCATGACCTGAGCTGAAGGCATAGGCTTTAACCCACTGAACCATCCAGGTGCCCCTCACCTTTAATTTTGAAGGATGCTTTGCTTAGTTTGAATTCCACACGGTCATCAGGCCACTCCCATACAGGGAAGCCCTATTCACTCCAGTGACTCTGACTTTTCACATAAGGCTTCTTCCCATATCCCCCCCCTGTTGTGTGGGTGTCCTCCTTACCCTGCTTAGGCAATCATACCACATGCCTGGCTACCTCTGCATGGGATGTTTGTTTGTTTCTCTCTCTGAGTTCAGGCTCTGTTGCCTCCCACTGAAACATATTTCTTGCCCCAGTCAGTTTCCTATACTCCCTGCTGGGCAGGCTTCATGCCTCACTCTAAGCCGTCACAGCCCCTTCAACACACACATATTCCAGGAAAATAGATACCTACTTTGCTCTGCCCCGCCAGCAGCTTTGAAATTGAAAAGTTCAGGAAGAAAATGGGAAAAGGAGAGGTAAGGGAAGAGGAAGAAGAGAAATAAGGGAAAAAAATCTATAATTTCCATTTTGTTAATAGATTCTGATGCTCTGGTAAAATTCTCTATCTTCTCCTTATTTCCTTGAACATATTAAAATTATTTTAAAGTCCACATCCATGTCTGACAAGTTCAGTATCTAGATAATCATATTGTCTGATTTTTCTCTTATTTTTCATTCATTTGGTCTTATTTTATAGTATGCCTGTTAATGTTATTGAATTCTGGCCATTGTGTATGAAAACTTGTTGAAGATGTTATCCTTCCTCTAGAGAGGATTTAAATTTCTGCTAGCTTGCAAATAAGGTAGGCAGATCACCTTAATCCATCTGAAACTGTTCTACAGATCTTTCTTGACTTACAGTGGGATTATATCTTGATAAACCTATCATAAGTTAAAATATTTTAGGTAGAAAATGCATTTACTATGCCTAACCTACTAAACATCTCAGCCTAGCCTACCTTACATGCACTCAGAATACTGATGTTAGCCTTTAGTTGGGCAAAATCATCTAACACAAATATATACACTTATACAGAAGTGTTGAATATCTCACATAATTTGAAAATCTCACACTGTACCGAAAATGAAAAACAGAATGGTCGTGTGGTTACAGAATGGTTTTGAGTCTCTGGTGGTTTACCCTTGTGATCATGAATTAGACTAGAAGTTGTGGCTGTCTGTCTCTGCCCAGCATCACAAAAGAGCATCCAACCACATATCGCCCAGCCCAGGAAAAGATCAAAATTCAAATTTTGAATTATGATTTCTACTAAATGCCTATCACTTTCACATCATCGAACAGTTGAAAAATCATAAGTCGAACCATCATAAGTCAGGGACCATCTGTATTTCCAGTGTTTCTTATTCTTACAGTTAATCCCTTCTGGGTCTCAAAGCCTGTATTGTTACCAAGTCTTCTCTTTAGAAGGCCTTGTTACTATTCTTGACTCCTCAGTGCCATGCAGTTTCCTCTTAGTTATTTCTCCTTTCTACTTGGTTTCTCTGCATCTTGCCTGTGCCTGTTTAGCTTAGGAATCACCAATTCCTGGAAGGAAAATTGCATGCAAAATGTTGGCTCACTTTTCCATGGTTCCCTTCCTCCAGGATGTCCAACTCTCAAGTACTGGCTGCTTTTTAGGCCCATAGTTGGATATTTAATACTTGTTTCCCTGAGATGACTAATGTGGACTTCAGGCTGCTTGTTTCTGTTTGGGCTCTATGACCTGCACTGCAGCTCTTCAAATGATTGAAGAGGAAAACATAATGATCAATGCAGAACTCACTTCTGTGCATTTCCCATCGCTCCAGGATTTTGTTCCTTGAGTTCCAGTCACTTTTATTTTCCAGTGCATTTTCATTTATCCATTTATTTATATTTTCATTTCATTCATTTATTCTCAGCAGGGAAGATAGTATAATACCAGCTACTCCATTATAGCCCTAAGAGGAAGTCCTCCTGCCATCATTTTTAAGTTTTCATTTCTTTTATTAACTTGTTCTTAGAAGCTGTGTCTTTCATGGTTGAAAATATCTTTCTTTTGCCCTAGCACTTGAATGATACCTTAAGTAGGTAATAGAATTCTTCATTTTATAGTCTTTTTCCCTTACAACTCTGAGAAGACGAGAGTCATTATTTTTTAGCATGTGGTGTCACAGATGAGAAATCTGATTCTTATTACTATGTTAAAGACTTTTCTCTTACCAGATAAAGATTATCAAATTTTCTTTTTATTCTTAGATCTTGTAAATTTCACCAAGATATGTTTATATATATCTTCTGTAAGAAGATATGTCTTCAGTATGTATATTTGACAGTTCATGAGACTTAACACCCTAAAGATTAAAATCTCTTTGATTCTTGGAAATTTTCTTGTATTATTTCTTTCACTATTTATTCTATCCTCTCATAATTTTTCTTTTGAATTCTTATAAGCTGTATTTTGAATTTTCTGCCTCAATCTTCTTTGCCTCTTAACTTTGTCCTCATAATTTAAACACTGTTATGACTTTGCTTGCCCTTCTGGGAAAATTCCTTCCATCTCATTTATTTGTCTTTTAGCCATGTTCATTCTAATACTCAGCTCTTCTATTAAGTATTTTTTAATTATGTTTTGTCAATTTTAAATTTCCAGGGTCTTGTTCTCCTATTTTTCCTTTTCCAATGAAAGCTGTTCTTGTTTCAAGGATGAATTGTGCTCTCAAATCTATGTAATGATTTGTTTGTGATCTTCTCAATTTTTTTCACATTGAATTAATTTTAAGAGAGGGTGGAATATGGAATTAGTTGCCCTAATTGTGTAACTTGGTAACTTTCATGATATTGGTTTTCCCCAGGTCCAAGTGATGCTTGTTTGGATGCTCACAATTTTTTAAAAGGTTATTTATTTGAGAGAGAGAGAGAAAGTGTGAGGGCAGGGGAAGGAGCAGAAAGAGAGGAGGAGAGAGTTTCAAGCAGACTCTCCACTGAGTGTGGAGCCCAACACGGGGCTTGATCTCACAACCCTGAGATCATGACCTGAGCCAAAATCAAGAGTCCGTCAAATAACTGACTGAGCCACCCAGGCGCTCCTGTGAGCTCACATTTTAAAATGAAAGTCTAGATTTATCATTACTGCTAGCTTACGGGGATTTCCTTAGACATTATTAAAGGCTCTTGTTTAATATATCTAGACACAGCTCCTTCTTGAAGGTAATAGTTGACCAACAGGTTTTGCAAGTGAACTTCAGCCAGCTGTAATGAGTGGACAAAGAAGTCCCCACAAATGGGCTTCTCTTCAGAGTATATAAGTTGAAAACTAGCTGGGAACTGGGAACTCTCAAATGCAGACAAAGGGGAAGTGTTACCTGACAGAGGCATGCATTCAGCCATTTTTTTGCTTTTTGCAGCAGCTTTTTGTTTTTCCTTCCCTATGTCAGGTGCAGCTGCCTAGAGTTTCCTGAGGCAATGCCCTTTCTCTCTCTGACTCTAAGGGTGGCTTTTCACAGCAATTTCCCTCACTTTCTATGCTATGCTTGCCAACGCTTATGCTGTAAATGATGTAGGTGTTAATCATGCATAGCGAGCAGGGTAGTTGTTTCCATCTGGCCATCCTTAGAGTAAGTACACAACCCCACTGTCCAGCCCTGCTCCCATGGCCAGCTCTTCCAAACCTTGAGCTTGAAGCTTGCATGTTCTCTAATGGAAGAAAAATGCAAGTCTTAAAGTAGTCCCTCTTTCTCCTGTATTCAGTTTTAAGTCCTCACTTTTGTTTGTTTCTCCATCAGTAGAGCCTCCTAAAAATTTCCTTGACGCATAGCTTTACATCTTCTACCAGAATTTTTATAAAGTAATGTATTGAGTAAATCTACTCACTCTTTAAATATAATTATGATAGAACCATATGTGCTGGAGTGCCTGGGTGGCTTTCATTAAGCGTCTGCCTTGGGCTAAGGTCATGATCCCACTGGGATGGAGCCTGCATCTGGCTTCCTACTCAGCGGGAAGCCTGATTCTCCCTCTCCCACTCCCCCTGCTTGTGTTCCCTCTGTCCCTGTCTCGCTCTCTGTCAAATAAATAAATAAAATCTTTAAAAACAAGCAAACAAAAAAACCAAAAGAACCATATGTGTCATTTAATCATTTTCACACAATTTCTTTTATGTAAGCATACAAGCATTCTTTACCTGTTTCTCTGTGTACTAGGATTCTGTTTTCCATTTTCAATGTACAGTCTCTGTCTTCTGTTAAAAATGAAATTATTTAAGGCCACATAATTGTTTCATATAATAATTAAACCTAAACATCCTATCTTACAAGTGTGCCTTTTTTCTACTCCCATGCTATACTGAAATGATGGGGACTAGGCTGTGTTGCAAATAAATCTTTTGTTG
Organism: Mustela nivalis; assembly: GCF_964662115.1. Lineage (NCBI taxonomy): Eukaryota > Metazoa > Chordata > Mammalia > Carnivora > Mustelidae > Mustela > Mustela nivalis. The sequence goes on from NC_139032.1 coordinate 72,967,990, forward strand.
TGGTTGTTTAAAAACAAAGAAACACTACAGTGGAACTGTAGTGGTTGTATAAAGAAATCAGACTTAGTTCTCCTCACTGAAGGTTAATACAAGTAAATATTGGGGACCAGAATATACTTTTCATAAGTGACTAATATCTAAATTGTATTTCATACTGAAGCTTTATCCATGGAGTACATGATTCCTTTGTTGTGATGGTCAGGGCATAGAGTCAGTTGGACCCAGGTCCAAACCCTAGCTCTAACATTTGCTAACTCCATGACTTGGGACAGCCCAGTGCCTGGCACAGAGAGGACACTGGTAAATATTGGATGAGTGATGTATGAAGTTGCTAAATGTATGAGGCTCAGTTTCTTTATCTGTAAAATAAGGAGAACAACACAGTTGCTTAGTGATTACAGATAACTCTTAGCATATAATAAACATTCAATTAACACTAGATGTAATGATAATAAATTTTATACTAGAATCCTTTCATTAATATCAAGCAAGTCCCAGAAATAATAGAGTTATCTCAGTTTATGAGGGTGGTGAGAGAGATATACTCACGTGACACAGCACCTTCAGATAGCCTTTCTAGCACTGTTTATTTCTCTTTTGCTCCAAGCAATTATTGAAGCAGATTGTGTGTTTAACAGTTCAACAGCAAACTTAAAGGGTAAAGACAGAGTCTTAAGGAACAATACGAACCAACTGGAGATCTTCTGGACACAATTCCGTCACAGGTCTAAGGAATAATAAAGCAAACATGAGACACATACTGGAGAAAATAAGGGAGTTCAGTTCATGTGGGGAAGGTTGTGTAGAAGTGAGTTTGGAATTGGAAACGGGAAAAAAGACACTATTTGGTACAAAGACTATGGGGAGATTTCTCAGGCTACAGGTGGGGAAGGTTGGTGTGGTGTCTTGGGCACAAGTGGATGCTGGGGACAGCAGGAGCTGGTGGTTGGGAGTTCTTCGTGGGGGGGCAGTGGAAGGTGAGATGAGTTAAGCAAAGTGGAAGGAATTTTCAGATCACATTGATAATTGCACCAACTTTCTGTTTTGCTCTTTCTCAGCCTCTTAGTGCCTTGTTTGAACATAGAAACATTCTAGAGAGGATCAGAACTATTAGATTAACTAGAGGTTGGCATTGTTTTCATTTTATTTTATTTTAGGATTTTATTTATTTATTTGACAGAGAGAGATCACAAGTAGGCAGAGAGGCAGGCAGAGTGAGAGGGGGGAAGCGGGCTTGCCACTGAGCAGAGAGCCTGATTTGGGGCTCGATCCCAGGACCCTGGGATCATGACCTGAGCTGAAAGCAGAGGCTTTAATCCACTGAGCCACCCAGGTGCCCCTGCATTGTTTTCATTTTAAGGTAGTCCACTTTGTTGTTGTTGTTTTTTATTCAATGACAATTTATTTATGTATTTATTTTTAAAGGTTTATTTTATTTGTTTAGAGAGAGAGCATGAGAGGGGAGAGGTCAGAAGAAGAAGCAAACACCCCACTGAGCAGAGAGCCCAATGTGTGACTCGATCCCGGGATTCCAGAATCATGACCTGAGCCGAAGGCAGTTGCTTGACCAACTGAGCCACCCAGGCACCCCAAGGACAACAATTTAAACAGTTTTGAGGAGAAACTAGTTTTCATCTGATTTAGTTTGGCAATTGCAATTTAAAATCCGTTCCTTGGGGTGCCTAGGTGGCTCAGTGGGTTGAGGCTCTGCCTTTGGCTTAGGTCATGGTCTCAGGGTCCTGGGATCGAGCCCCATGTCAGACTCTCTGCTAGGCAGGGAGCCTGGTTTCCCCTCTCTCTCTGCCTGCCTCTGTGCCTACTTGTGATTTCTCTCTGTGTCAAATAAATAAATAAATAAAATCTTTAAAAAAAAATAAAATCCGTTCCTTCTCTGAGATGATGTGAGCCCCTATGGCGTGTTCTCCCTTCTTCCCTGTAAAGTTGTTCTCGCTTTACCTTCCATTCTGATTCTAAGCCAGCTGATGGGTTGGGGAGTCAGGGTTTAAATACCTCTTTGTTCATTTGTGAAAAGAATTAAAGAAACATGCCAACACCATTTAGTACAAGGCTGTCTGGGATGGCACAGAAAACACTATATCACAGAGAATTAACAGCTCTGCATACACTGAGGGTAAAGAGAAAGGATGTGTAACTTGTCTTCCCTCATTCCTTCTATTTTTGTTGTTGTTATTGTTCATATAAATGCCTTTTATTTCCAGTGAAAGTTTTAGACAGAACATTCTTTGTTTTCCAGCATTCACTTTTTTTCCTTCTGTTATTGGAATGCCTGCATCAGTGCATCACTTGCTATGTATAGCAAAAATACTAGGATCAAATGGTAGGGACCGCATTGACTCCATGCTAGAAATATTGTTCTCTACTTTATTTATTCCAGTATATGTATCCTTGATAGACATTTCATTTTTTAAAGTGTTATCTCTTAGGAGATTTCTGTTATTTAACATGATCCCAAGATGTAATCCTCCAAAGAAGGGAATGGCAAATTATTTTAATGGCTTTTATTGTTTTTGTTTCCAGCCTATTCTACTAAGCTCAACAAATTTCCTGTATTTAATATTAATGATGACTTGAATGATCTGTGTACCAGCGCAGTGAGCCCAAACACCACCAAAGCCACGCGGTATGCCTTGAATGTGTGGCGATACTGGTGCGTGACCAACGGGCTCAAAGATCACACGGACATCACCAAGGTAAGAGACTATTGAGTCTACTTACTCTCTCAACCACTTTCACAGCTTCTAAGTCCTGGGCATTCTGTTAAGCATTGTGGGGAACACAGAACAGTTGCTTTTTGCTTGAGAAAACTTTGAAAGAACCTGAAAGCAAAAGAAAAAATATACACAGTACAAATCTGAATTTAATAAGCATTTTATGAATCTACAGATCAGAAATGCCAAAAAATTCAGATAGATAAATTAATTTCAGTTTGGTGAAATTAGTGAAGGAATTGATATGAAAGCTGTGTTTTGGGGCGCCTGGGTGGCTCAGTGGGTTGGGCCTCTGTCTTCGGCTCGGGTCATGGTTTCAGGGTCCTGGGATCGAGCCCCACATCGGGCTCTCTGCTCAGCAGGGAGCCTGCTTCCCCTTCTCTCTCTCCCTGCCTTTCTGCCTACTTGTGATCTCTGTCTATCAAATAAATAAATAAAATCTTTAAAAAAAAAAAAAAAAAAGAAAGCTGTGTTTTGAAGGACAGGGGGAATTTTAGTAGAACTGGGGCACCTGGGTGGCTCAGTTGGTGAAGGAACTGCCTTCAGCTCAGGTCATGATCCGGGAGTCCCAGGATCGAGTCCTGCATCAGACTCCCTGCCTCTCCCTCTGACACTTTCCCCTCTCATGCTCTCTCTTTCTCTCTCATTCTCTCTCTTTCAAATAAATAAATAAAATCTTAAAAAAAAAAAAAAGAATTTTAGTAGGACTGGATGAAGGTGGGAGTCCTCTAGGCCAAGTGACATGAAGAAAAATAAGATTTGGAGGGATAGACTCACTTGCCTGCAGCAGAGATTTCAGATACGGGAATAGTAGACTCTAAAACCAGATTTTGATAAACCGTTAAATACCAAACTAAAATCTTGTGAATACTGGGAAGCCATTGAAGTTTTTTTTTTTGTTGTGTTGTATAAGGAGAGACTTTCTCTGAAGAATTATTTCAGTGGCAATAGGGAAGGGACTGTCGAAATAGGGAGAATGCTCTGACTGTAAGATCTAAAGGGTTAGGCAAAAGGGAAACTGCTGATGTATATAATATATTATAGACTAATATGTATGAAATCTTATAGAAATGAAAAGAATTATAAATTGAAGAAACAACAACATAGTAATCAAAATAATCCACTGGAACTGAAAATAAAGAAAAATTTCCACTCATGGCCATAGGAGAAAAGGGTCCAAAATTACCCTTCTGCTGTAACAACTAGAAGACTGGGGGTGCCTCAATGGCTCTATCATTAAGCATCTGCCTTCAGCTTGGGTCATGATCTCAGGGTCCTGGGATCAAGCCCCGCATCTGGCTCCCTGCTCAGCGGGAAGCCTGCTTCTCCCAGTCCCCCTCCCCCTGCTTGTGTTCCTTCTCTCGCTGTGTCTCTCTCTGTCAATTAAATAAATAAAATCTTAAAAACAAAAGACTGAGCACAATATGTGCAACAACTGTTTTCAGATAGAACAGACAGCATAGGACTTGATCCCTTAGAGAAAGGTAACAGATGAAAGTACTGAGAAAGGTCTTGCATCAGATGTGGAGAATTGTTAGCTTTAGACTGAATTCTGCTCTAATCCCACCCAACAAATCTTAAAAGCTAGGCCCAGGTGCATGAAAAGGTGCTAACATCACTAATCATCAGAGAAATGCAAATCAAAACTACTATGAGATACCACTTCACACCTGTCAGAATGGTTAGTGTCAAAAAGACAAGAAATAACAGGTGTTAGTAAGGAATGTGGAGAAAAGGGAACCTGGTGCACTGTTGGTGGGAGTGTAAATTAGTGCAGACACTGTGGGAAACAGAATAGAAATTCCTCAAAAAACTAAAAATAGATCTTCCATATGATCCAGCAATTCCACTTCTGAGTATTAGTCTGAAGGAAATAAAAACACTAACTTGAAAAGATTTATGTACCCCCATGTTCATTGTGCCCTTATTTACAGTAGCCAAGACGTGGAAGCAGCCTAAGTGTCCATTGATAGATGAATGGATAAAGAAAATGTGCATATATACACAATGGAATATTACTCAGCCATAAGAAGAAGGAAATCTTGCCATTCACAACAACATGAATGGACCTCAAGGGCATTATGCTAAGGGAAATAAGTCAGAGAAAGGCACATACCATATGATCTAACTTATACGTGGAATGTAAAAATAAAACAATGGGAACAACAAAAAACTAAACCAAACTCATAGGAAAAGAGAAAAGATTAGTGGTTGCTTGAGGTGTGTCGGGGGAAGGGAATGGAGAGTAGAATGGGTGAAGGTGGTCAAAAGGTTCAAACTTCCAGTTATAAAGTAAATAAGTCCTAGCAAGGTGATGTACAGCTTGATGACTATAGCTAATAATACTGCATTGTATATGTGAAAGTGGCTAAGAGAGTAGATCTTAAAAGTTCTCATCACAAGAAAAAAAAATGTAACTATGAGTGATGATGGATATTAGCTAGACTATGATAATAATCATTTTGCAGTACATAAAAATATTGAATTGTTGTGTTGTACACCTGAAACTAATGTACTGTTATATGTCAATTACATCTCAATTCTTTCAAGTTAAAAAAAAAAAAAAAAAGGCAAGACCCAGAAGGATTGAATGATTTTTCAAGTAGCCTAACTATGTCTGGAGCAAAGCTTAAAAATATGTATAGAAACATAAAATATCCAGAATCAAAGAAATAAAATTCACAGTGTCTGGCAACTAAAAAAGATTATCAGACATGCAAAGAAGCAAGAATATGTCCCTTAAAGAATGAATCAGTTAAAACTAGCCCACATCTAACAAAGATTTTAGAATTAGCAGACAAGATATTAAAAAGTTATTATAAAGAAAATAAATAGCCAATGAGCACATGAAAAGACGCCAACTTCCTTAGACCTCAGGGAAATGCAAATCAAAACTACATGAGATTCTACTTCACATCAAACAGGAAGACTGCAATAATGAAATTTTTTACAAAGATAATAATAAGTATTGAGGAGAATTTAGAGTAACTGGAACTTGTACATTTCTGGTGGGAATATAAAATGATGGAGCTGTTTTGGAAACAGTCTTGCATTTCCCTATAAGTTAAACATAGAGTTACTCTTTGGCCCAGCAATTCCGCTCCTACGTATAGACCCCCCAAATTGAAAAGATGTGTCTGTACAAAAAGTCATACCTAAATATATGTTGTGGCTTTATTCACAATAGCAAAAACAACCCAAATGCCCATGAGCAGATGAATAGATAAAATGTAGCATATACATACAATGGAATATTATTTAGCAATGAAAAGAAATGAAGTACTGATCAATGTTTACAATATAAATGAACCTAGAAAACATACTAAGTGAAATAAGTCAGAAACAAAAGAAAAATATGTATTATTCCATTTAGGTAAGATATCTAGAATAGGTAGGGTCATAAAGACAGAAAGTATGAGAGAGGTTACCAGAGGCTCAGAGGAGGAGGAAATATGTAGCTATTCTTGAATGAGTACAGTTTCTGCCTGGAACGATGCTAAAGTTCTGGAAAGGAATAGTGGTGGGGGTTGGTCAATGTTTTAAATGTACTTAAAACCATGGAATTGTATACTAACAAATGGTTAAGATGGTAAATGTTATATATGTTTTACCACAATTTACAAAAATACAAATAAATCAGTAAAAATATAACTATTTTACCTTTATTAATAATAATTTTAAAATTCACCTGTTCTCACAGACCCCTATCAGCATTTTGTCATCCCCACTAAACTTAATTTTTTCTAGGCCTGAGGATCTTGTCTTTCAGACTTTGAAGTTGTCTGTTACTGGGAGCCTTTACGTTCCCATGCAAGAATCCCTGAAAAGAGCCTAATTTCTCCACACTCTCCAAGATTTAGAGAAGTTCTGCCTCCCAGGTGGAAAAAATGTCCCATCTGTCCCATAGATTGTGCCTTATCATTGAACTAGTATTTCTTAGTTCCCCCTGTGTTACCTAGAGGAATCCTGGATGAGAAAGAAGATGGATTTTAGGGGCGCCTGGGTGGCTCAGTGGGCTGGGCCACTGACTTCAGCTCGGGTCATGATCTCAGTGTCCTGGGATCGAGTCCCGCATGGGGCTCTTCGCTCAGCAGGGAGCCTGCTTTTCTCTCTCTCTCTCTCTCTGCCTGCCTCTCTGCCTACTTGTGATCTCTCTCTCTCAGTCAAATAAATAAATAAATTAAAAAAAAAAAAGAAGAAGATGGATTTTAGTCTTCTGTAATCTATTCACATGGGCCCCTCAAATTAAACATTTTTAATAATAAATTCTTAAGAAAGAGGCCAGTATCTTAGAGAATTAGCCAATATTTAGTAAAAAGAATGAATTGTGGTATCAAAGCCCATGTTCTTTAATCTCATTTTCTTGGTCTCAATGCAAGATATTTTTAATCTAAATGGGTCTTTAACGATAGATAAAAGAGACACCTGGCTGTCTCAATTGGTAGAGCATGTAACTCTTGATCTCATGAGTTCAAGTCCCACACTGGGTGTGGAGCTGACTTTAAAAAAAGAAAGTTAGATATATCTGGCAACAGACAAGGTGGGTAAGAGCTCTTGATCACGGTTTGGTGCTGGTGAGCGTCAAATTAGTCATGTGCTCAAGAGAGAAAGGAAGGAGTCAAACCAGACTTCAGAATGCCATCTAAATAAACAGGGTGCACACTACCAGCCTGACTGTAGCTAGTGTGTGAGTTCCACCTAGTATTTTCCCTGCTGGTTCTTTTCACAAGTGTGATCTGATCCTCACTGACCCATCTCCCTCAAGGCTGCTGCCTCACTGACTTAGATAGTCTTGGAGTCCACTAAATCTGACTTCCCTCTTTGCCTAGGCTTGTTCGAATGTGGCTTAGCTTTTGGGACCAAACAAATCCCACCTAATACGAAGAGAAGTTAACACCTGCAAGTAGGGAGCTGTAAGTGACAACATAAAAATCTGAAACCAGTTGAGTTTGAGAGTCATGGTTATTTTAACAGGTTTTTGCCGGTGTCTAAAAAAGTCGTTGCTTTTCATATACTGTATGTAGCTGCCCTACTAATGACTTTTTAGCCTGAATCTCTTGGAGTTTCCTAGACCAACAGTCAGATGATCAGAAAATAATTGTATTTTGGGGTGCCTGGGTGACTCAGTGGTTAAACCTCTGCCTTCAGCTCAGATCATGATCCCAGGTGATGGGATCAAGCCCCACTTTGGGCTCTCTGCTCAGCAGGGAGCCTGCTTCCCCCTCCCCCTCTGCCTGCTTCTCTGCCTACTTGTGATCTCTCTCTCTCCGTCAAATAAATCAATAAAATCTTCTTTAAAAAAAGAAAATAATTATATTTTATCTTTTTCCTTTAGTATATACACATACACATACGATACATGTGTGTATTTTTTTTTCTTGTCTTGCCTGGTTTGCTAGAACCTCCAGACTACTGTTACACACATACAGTATCAGATAATTCAGCAAGCTCATCCTATTCCTGACTTTATAAAGAAACCATTCTAATGTTTCCATCTGAGGTATAATTTTTATAGTTCTTGTCTGTAAAATATAGTAAAAGTATTTTTTCTTCCAATCTAAATTTAATTTGAATTCTTAAAAATTTGAAATGGATATCAAACTTTCAAGTACGTTTTCAGTAATTAGCAAGTTCATATTACTTTCTCTATGAGTAAGTCCATTATATTAACATATTTATTAAGATTGAATCATCCTTACACTCTGCAACAATCCCTACTTGTCTTGATGTAGTGTTGCTTTCCTGCAGTTCTGAATGTGATTTGATAACATAGGCAGTCCTTGTTTTGTGTGGTACCATGTAAATTGCTCTTCGTGCATATCAGAGCTGTGTATCAGAGCCTTGTGCTTGTTTTCCAATGTTATAACATTGTCTTACTTAACAGGGCACTGTGCTAAATGAAAATAGCTTGTTTATATTTATATTCATATGCTTTTTTTCATGTATGTTAGATTCGAATTCAAGAAAAATGAAGACCCTTTCTCTTTCTAGTGCTCCAAAGCTATTAAGATGCCATAAAACCACCTCCTTAGAAGTAATACACATCTCTGACAATCTTGTCACTCTATTTTGGGGCTCTTCAGCTCTTTTACTTCTTTTTTTTTTTTTTTTTTAAGATTTTGTTTATTTTTGAGAGACAGAGAGAGCACAAGCACAAGCTGGGGGAAGGGCAGAGGGAGAAGCAGACTTCCTCCTGAGTTCCAGGGAGCTGACACAAGGTTCAATCCCAGGACCCTGAGATCATGACCAGAGCTGAAGGCAGACGGTTAACCAACTGGGCCACCCAGGCATCCCCATTGAGACTTTCTTTTGTCCTAGAACATGTACATGGCCTGAAAGGACTATGAGGAAAGTCTGGTTTTCTCTTTCTAGCTCCCTCTTTTTTTTTTAAATTTAATTATTTACTTATTTATTTGTCAGAGAGAGAGCGAGAGGGACCCCCAAGAAGGGGGAGCAACAGGCAGAGGGAGAGGGAGAAGCAGGCTCCCCACCAAGCAAGGAGCCCAATGCTGGACTCGATTCCAGGACCCTGATCTGAAGGTAGCCTCTCAACCAACTGAACCACCGAGACATCCCTCTAGCTCTCTCTTGAAAATAAAGCTCTTGGGGCATCTGGGTGGCTCAGTGAATTAAGCATCTTCCTTCAGCTCAGGTTATCATCCCAGAGTCCTGGGATGGAGCCCTAATTGGGCTCCCTGCTCAGCGGGGAGTCTACTTCTCCTCTGCCCCTTCCGTTCGCCCACCCCACTGTGCGAGCACACTTGCTCTCTCAAATAAAATAAATAAAATCTTTCTTTAAAAAAGCTTAAAAAATAAAGAAGGAAAGAAAGAAAGAACTCTCTTAATGTCCGGGCTTCCTTCTCCCAACATATCCAAGTGAGGAGCTCTCTCTAATTGTCAGCGCAGTCATTAAGCTTTCCATAGTTTTTGAAAAAGTATTGTTATTGCAACCCTGTGGGTCATTAAGCCAGTGATATTTCAGGGCCTGTTCAGATACATTCAATGAAGGATTAAGGTCATGAACTTGCTGTGCAGCCCAGACATACCCATCGTCTTTCCCCAACAGCACCATGTTTAGTGCCTGCAGGACCCAGTAGTATGGTAGATTTTGAGGAAATTGATGCTGGGAGAATTCCGAGTGTGTAAATTTGGTTCACAAATTCTTTAGAGAGAATGTCTGGATTTTAGTGAAGGAGAGAAAAGGAAATGATTTGCTAGAAAAGAAAAGGAAGGCTTTCTGGAGGGGAATAGAATTGTGCAAGGCCAATAATCATAATTACTAAATACATGTATATTTATGTATGCATATGTGTGTGTGTTCTCCATTATTTAAAACCCTTCCATGCCCCTTCCTTTATTTAGGCGTCACAGTAATCCTTTGAGAACGTCTTTATTTTGTCCCATTTTGCTGCTTGAAATACTGTGGTTTCAAGTATGGAACTGAGATCTTCCATATGAACTTCTTTCACTGAATCAGGCTAGGAATCAACCCCATAGAGGCGGGACAAAATGTTTCGTCCACAATACAGCCCCTGGGAGGACAAGGAGAAGGAAAGGGTCTGGCTCTTTGGGTGTCCTCCAATGTGTAACCTCAGTGTTTGTCTCGTTTGAGATCCCTGCGGCGAAGTTGAATGAGCTGCTCGAGAATTTCTATGTCACCGTTAAGAAGAGCGATGGCTCCGACTTCCTGGCCACCTCGCTGCATGCCATTCGCCGCGGCCTGGACCGCATCCTGAAGAATGCAGGCGTGGGCTTCTCCATCACCAGCAGCACCTTCAGTTCTTCCACCAAGAAACTCAAGGAGAAGCTGTGGGTGCTGAGTAAGGCAGGGATGTCAGGTGCTCGTTCTCGCAATATTGTCTACTTCTCTCTTTCCGATGAGGAGGAGATGTGGCAGGCAGGGTGTCTGGGGGATGACAGCCCTATCACTCTGCTGTCCACCGTGGTCAAGTACAACAGCCAGTACCTGAACATGCGGACGCTGCAGGAACACGCAGATCTGATGTACGGTGACATTGAGCTGCTCAAAGACCCCCAGAACCAGCCCTATTTTGCCCGGACAGACAGTGTCAAACGGGAGAGCCGGAGTGGTTCCACTAGAGTATGCCACGGGAAAATCTACCACGAGCATTCTAGGGGCCACAAGCAGTGTCCTTACTGCCTCCTCTACAAGTACATGTACATCCACCGGCCGCCCACGCAGATGGAGGCCAAGTCCCCGTTCTACCTTACGGCCAGGAAGGAGGCCACAGACACGGGCAGCGTGTGGTACGAGGAGCAGAGGATGGGCCTGCGGTCTCTTCGGGGGATCGTCCCCAACTTAGCCAAGAAGGTCAAGCTGGAAAACTGTGAGAACTTCACCTTTGTCTCATTTACTCAGGTCTCCAGGAGGCTCGGCTCCCACAGTTGCTGTCAGTGAGTCTCCCCTGGGCCCAGGCCACTGCCCTGCTCCCCCTGAGGGGCAAGAGTTCCCTCAGGCAAGCGGGGCCAGAGCTCTGAGGTGGCAGCGAGTGACGGCGACCTCAAGGTCAGGCTGGTCTCTGGCAGGGTGACCTGCTATTTCTTCGACTTTGGGTGTGTTTTTGTAACTGAAAGTAGAGGAGTCTGAATGATTAGGGTATTTTATCCAAATGTGTGTCACCTTTGTTAAATTATAGAATCTAACACCATGTATAACTGCTCCATAAACAAGAGTGAGGAAGTTCATTTAGTGCCTTTTTAGCACAGATTTTCTTAAAAAAAAAAAAAAAAGAAAAAAAAGAATAAAGGAGACTGTCTAAGTAGTCATTAAAAATACTCCCAGTAGCCTAGTAGCTTTAGAATGTTATGAAGACTATATATAGTTTGTTGAATTACACTCACAATAAGGAACTGGAAGGAGAGAGGCAGACACGTTAACTATTTCCAGGAGAAAAATTGCACTTGACACTCCTCTGTCTGTTTCGTTGATGGATAGCTTGGTTCTGCAGAGCAAGCAGCTTTGCCTGCTAGAAGCTGGTGGGGCTGCACTCGGGAGTGCTGATGGGGAGATGGGGGTGGCCCCCACTGCTCTCAGCACGGGGAGCAACTCGATCCCTGTGTCAATGGGGACAGTTTTAATTTTATGGAAAAAGATGAATGCGCCAGACGATATTTAGGAGAGCAAGGTTTCCAGTGAACTGGGTGGTTTGTGCCATGAGGGAATTTCCAGAAGTGGCTTGGAAAAAAAGCGATCTGTGATCACAATACGAAAACCTCCTGAAGCAGAAGTGCCTACGTGTTCTTCCTCAGCACCACGTGAAAGCTATTTTCATTTGAACCTTTTTTTGGAATTTTTAAAAATCTGTCCTTTGTGTCATACAGTTGTACCGTCAGCATCTACCCCCAGATTTGTTAAATGACCACAGGTGATTTTCAGGCTTTGTCCAGAAAATCCAAAAAAAAAGCAAGCTGCAAAGAAAGCAAATGCCCAAACGTGATTATGAAAGTACTTAGGATATGTTTTATCAAAGTTTGACTTTTTTTCCGCAACGACAGATGTCATCGTTCTGTATGGGCCATGCATGGGCCATGATCACGGAGACAGCCTGCCAGGTAAGCAGACTCCGCACTAAAGACGCGCATGTAAAAATCAGAGCGTAATGACAGGTCATTGATGCACTCAGGTAAACTGCAGCCTGACCACATGTTATTGAAACTTGAGCAGAATTTTCTGGTAACTACTCTGAAGGACAAGAGAAAAAGGAGCCCAAAGAGTGCAAATCAATAATAACAATAATTTCCAGGAATCTTTATGTTGCGTTTGAGGAAAAGACTGCTACAAGATTATGTTCCTGCGTGTGCTTTCTAATCCAAAATTGAAATTCCAGTATAAATTCATGTCGCAAGAGTCCTAAAACCGGTCCCAGTTCTTTTTCAAAACATTACTGTAGTATTTATTTTAATTAATTGTTCTTAAAAAATCATTCACCAGTCATTGAAATACGTAATGCATCCTTTACCAGAAAAGACTCAGCCAATGCTGCCTTAAGGTTTAATGTTGTTCCCTTTTTAGTTAAACTGAACATTTATAATTTTGTTTACTAGTTGATCTTTTCTGAGTATGGGTTCATTTTGGTATGTCTCCGTGCATATGTAAGTAACACTGATTTAGTAATCAGTGTTATGACTTGATACTGCATATTATTCTGTTGTGATTTCCTATAGTGGTTTTAGTGTTTTGCTTAAAGAAGAGACACAAAGCATTAGGTATAGTTTTCCATAGTTTGCTAAATACCCAAAGGATATTTTGTTGGTGGAAAGCAGGTGGTGATCTGTCCTGTCAGTTCTGCACTTAAACAGAAATACACCCCATGTGAACTCTTGGGCAGACAGAGCCTGCAGCCTAATAAATAAAACCTCCATTTTTATTTTAAATAGATGCAAGAGGAAATGGCCATTAGGAATCCCTGATCTTTTCAGATTTCAACACGTCCATAAGTAGCAATAACTGACCCAGAGGTTGTCATCCTTCTGTTGACAGGGGCTTTTCCTCAGCTGAACAACCACCTCTGCCTCACATTTGTTGCTTCTCACTGTTTGATGTGCTATAAATCCCAGAGTTCTGAGGTGAATGACTGAATAAAAAACCAGGAGGTGGAAACTTCAGCGATATCTGATGGAACGAGAGCATTGCATCTCAGCATCCTAAATGCCACGCATTTTGTGCCCCCCTCGGGGACTGGGAGTTAGATTTAGCAGATGCTACTCTGTGCCACCGGTTAATGAGGTACTTTGTTATGTGTTTGCGTGAGATGTCTGTGTGTGTATGCAACACACGCTTCAAATGTGTATGTAGTGACGCCTGGTAAACCTGCTAAGGTGGCAGAGCCCCTCTTCTTTGTATGGCCATGTCCGGAGTAGCTAGTTCTAGCGGGCAGTCAGCCCTTCCAGCCACCCTCACTCATGCTCGCTGGAGGACGCCATGATTTTCCACTCTTGCCTAAGCCAGGAGAAAGGAGAATGCCAAGAGAAGGAAGGGGGTGGGGGAAGATTAAGGGCATTTTCTCCACTTACCGTTATTTATTTATTTATTTATTTTACTCAAAAGTGGGAACGCATATCAGGAGCTCCCAAGCTCACCGAAGCACAAGTTGCCTCTGGCTCGGCGTCAGGAACAGTGGAGCTGCAGGTGTTAGGGAGGACCTGTGGGGTGCTTTGGGCGAGCTCTTGCCCACAGCACCTTCTGCGTCTGCTCTAACGCAAGCCCTGCTTGCTTGATAGCTCCCCTCCAGAATCTAACAGGTCTCCCCTCGGAAGTGTATTCCAGCAGACGTGATGGAGGGTCAGCTTGGAAGGGTGTGATCCCATTAAACGTGAAAGGTTAACACAGCACTGGGTGCACAGTAAGCATGCGATATATGTGAGCTATTTCAGCTACAAGTTTTGGTAATAGTAATAATATTATTCAACAAATCTGCATCACATCAATTATTTCTTCCATTGTGGAGATTCTCCCTCCTTTAAACTGTTAAACTTGAAGAGGAAACCAAACCTGATAATCTGGTCACATGTATGCCCATAAATTCTACCTCCAACACAGTCAAGCCCTGTTACCTCAGCTGTAAGCAAAACACGTGAAGAATGGAGATGCCTTAAGAGGCTTTATGAGAAAGCTTTTGCATTGTTTCGTGTGTCTGCAAAGGGGAGTATTATGGAAGAACCTTACCAAAGCTGTGAAAGAAATGGTCTCCTTGGTGGCATTTTCCAGCTCTCCTTGGGTTATGTGCTGCATTAGTCCTGCTCTGACTGATAAATGGTGTTTGAAGAAATGTAAAATTCTATTATTTTGATTTTTATTTCAATTCGGCCTTATTTAAAGGATCAAGCACTATATCCCAGCATGTTCACAGACAGTCATTGGGAGAATCTGGACAAAATATCATTCATGTGGAAGCTGAAGCCTCTTGCAGTAGTAGAAAGAAAACTGGACTGGGAGCTCCTTCCCTCCTCCGAGGTTCTGGTCTCACTTCCATCGGTGATGGAGTGGGATCACTGGGATGGGTCATCTCCAGCCTGAACAGTGTTATGGTTCCTGAAGCCCATACAGTTAGCAAGTGGCAGAACTTGGAAGCAAAATTCCTAATTCCTCAAGGTCCTACAGTGGATCTCCTAAATTTTAAGAGCTTCTCACTTTCTTTTGAAAAAATCGTTTTCTTGAATTGTCAGGTTTCACAGATTTTAAAATTGTTTTTTGCTATCTTTAGGCAGCAACATGTTGATTACTTTTCTCAGTTTAGGCTAATGCTGACCACAGTTTAATTACTTCAATAAAGTAAACAGGATGTTTAAACATTACGTTTATCAAAATGCATCTCTTTGTCATTACTAAAATCTGGTTTTTGACCTAGTAACCAGTTTACCTTTGGGCACTGATAAATGCAAACGACAGAGACCTCAAAGTCACCTCATTTTCTCTACATGCGATCCAGTTTTGTCTAAGTTAGGGCCCATGCACATTTAGAAACAGTTAACAGTCCTGAGCAGAAGAACATATTAAAAGTTTCAAGTTCACATATATCTTTACATGTTTTTGCTTTGGGGTTGAGTTTTTAATGCTCTGTATTAAAAGAAAAACATCCAGGGATTGAATCAGTGTTCTTGAAAATCTTTGTTGTTTTTTTCCCCATGGGAATTAATCTGCTTAGGAGAGGGGGAGTTTGGTGGCCATAAGGACACACTCCCTTCCTGAGAGAAGAAAAGGCCTTTGATTGACTTATCTCTGGGAATTCCTATGTATTCCGTGTCCACGAATTCTGACATCACAGGATTTCCCAAAACTCCTTTGAGTGAGGCTGCCCATCCTTCTGACAAAGTTTGCTTATTACCATGAGGATTTTATGGACTACTAGTTCTTCATAGTCCAAGAAATCCCGACATATCTCTTATGTTTAGTTGGCTGACCAGAATCAGATTTCTGTGCTCAATTAAAGTGCTTTATTAATCTAATGCAGCTGATATGGAACTTAATTTCAGGAAATATTTGTTAAAACAAACAAAAGATCACTGGGTTATATTAGATGCATATTGCTTCCATTACTATTAAAAGCATTTAGATAGATCCCTCCCCCACAATGAGAGGAGAATAAGCTCCTAAATACTTTATGGTCAAGATAACTGATTTGATTAATTTACATTTAACTGCAGTTATTGTTACAGTTCAAAAAAGTTTCTAGAAGGTTCTCATTTGACTAACACTGTGGTAAGTACTTTCTCACAGCTGCCTCATATTTTCATCTAATTTCACAACAGCTCTGCAAGGTAGGTCTAAGTATTCCCATGTTACTTACTGGGAAACCCAAGGCTCAGAGAAGTTAAGTAAATTTCTCAAAGTCTCACCGAGCTTATAAATTGGAGAACTTAAGTCTGAAGCCAGGTCTTCTGACTCCAAATCCGGTGTTCAGTCCGTGAGACAAAACTGCCTTCTTTGGGGCTACAGAAGGTCCGTTTATCACAGAACTTAAAAAAAGTAAACACGATTTCTGTCTGTTTAGGAAACACTTTATTTCTCAAGTCATACGGTGACACACCTCTTATGTACTCTCTTACTAACTGATTGGTCACTTGGTATGTTTCAGTAGTTCTGGAAAGCCTGATGGTTTTCTGTGAACATTCTGCATATTGAAAACTTTTTGTCTTTATCCAATAAATAACTTGTATTACCTGTTACCTACCCTAAAGGGCAGACGGTCAAGCCAATTTATTCTAATAAAAGTCAAATACTTTACTAATTGTACCTGTCTTGACAATGGTATCATTGCTTAAAATGTAAAAGGCTTCCTAACCTATGTCACAATTATATGCGGATGTTTTTTACTTTCTTTTTTGTAAATTTTGATGTCAAAGGATTTTTATAATCTTTAGACTAAAGCACCCTTGTAGCAAAATATACTTACTTAGTCATTTGTTTTCTATTCTTCTTTCCTTTATCTGGGCATGTTTACTTTCTGCTTTGAGACTTAAAAAACAATAGGTTATAAGTAACTCTGAGATCATGTAGTAAAATTCCCTCATTTTACCAATAAAGAAGTGGAAGCCCAGAGGTATCTGAGGGGCCGTCCAAGGTCAGCAGGACAGTAAATAGATTCAGGACCAGAACATTAATCCAAAACTCTTTCCTCCATACCATCACTGGGAAGATTTGGATTTTTAAAAACTAATGATTGAATTGCATCTCACAGAACGACATGTGGCTAGCAGAAGCCCCCACTGAACTCCTAACATCCCAAAGAAACACTCATAAAAACCTCCAAAGAAGGCCAAATCTCTGTTCTAGAATCTAGACAGAATTGGTACAAGTCATGAGGCATACGGTGCTGGATTGAGGCAAAATCTTCCAGGGGGTAGCTCGGGATTTTCTCTGGCTTCATGTCATGAGATGGACATGCTGAGAAATAAGAACTTTGAAAGATATTTAGTAACTCGTTTTCTTCACCAATGGTGTCTGCCTGCTTACTCAGGATCAGATCTCCCAAGCCAGAGAAATAACTGATTGATCCTATCCCTTAACTAGATGGAGAGACCATGAAGATACTCTATATCCCACCCCTTCTGCCTTCCTGCTCCCCATCCCCCCCTTCATTCTGCCCAGGACTCCAAACCTTAGGGCTAAAATGTGAGCAGAAAGCAGAAAGATTTCTTAAAGGCATGGTGCATTCTGTGAAAAATGTCCTTTAGGTGAAGGCAGATACAAAGAAGTAGCAGAATATGCAAATACTGTGATTTTTCATGTATGATATTAGTTTCAGAAATCCAGAAAACAGTAGGAAGGATTGGGAAGACACTTTAATAGAAAAGCATTAAACTTGAAATTGGACTTGGAGATACGCATACTACCTTATCCACCGCGCCATAGACCCACAAAAGAGAGTTGACAAACACTCACATGGAGACAGCACAACCACGGGCAGATCCTGGATCGGGAAGAGGATTGTATTTAAGGATGAGTACAGAGAGGAAAAAAAAAGGGGGGGGGTATATTAAAAAAAAAATGACTGAACCAAGGAAAACAAACAGCTTCCAAGAGCATTTGGAAATGAAAGCTGTCTACAGCGAGAACCAAGAAAATGGTAGGACTTTTCTTCTTGTAACTGAAAGAACAGAAGAATTGCTTCCGCGCGGCAATCGTTACCTCAGACGGGGGGTAGGTTTAGAGAGAAAGGCGCTAGAATAAAATGAAAAAGAAGAGAAATTAGAAAGAAGGATTGCAAGGAAGCTAAAAGCACAGATTACAATCCACACTGGAAGCAGAAAAGAACAGGACTGAGTTTAGAAACACTCAAATCAATAATGTGAAGGACAGACTTGAGATTTTCTTCCTCATGTTCTTTCAGAAGGAGTAAGAGATGGAAACAATGGGAAAAGATAATGGATTTGGAAGACTAGGAACATTAGGTAATATTCCTGAGTTTTGCTTTCCTGATGGAAAAACTGTTGAGGAAAAAATACATCATCAGCCTACAAAAATGAAATCTTTCCTGAATAGAATGAAAATCTGTGTATGCAGTGTGAAAGGATTCGCTGCATTCCAGCCCCCACCCTCCCCCACCCCCGAAAAAGGGAAAAGAAACCTGTACCCAGGCACCTCCTGGCAAAAATTTTAACTACTGAGGATAGAGAATGAAAAATTCTGTCAGAAAGTAATGGGTTGCCTATCAGAAAACAAAGAGCTTTCTGGCTTCAACCTTCTGCTCTGTAGTACCAAATGTCAGGAAACAATAGGGAATTCTGGAGGGAAACATTGTGGAATTCTGGAATTTGATCCATGTTAAATACAAAAGGATTTTTAGTTATGTCGAGCACTTGGGAAATAAACCACCTATGGATTATTCTATTAAACCATACTGTAACCTACAAAGTTTGGTTTAAAAAAGCAATTTTTGCTTACTGTAATTTCAAGGGACTCTGGGGCATTGAACATCAGATCATTTACCCATGAGAAGAAGGCTATGTATGCTCTTTAATAGGTAATATGGCTGGAAGCCACGTCTCTAAAAGTGCCCAAACTCCTCACGCAAATGGGCTTCCCTAACTCAAGAAAATGTATGTGAAAATAATTGTCATATCACAGCGTCGTGTTCCTTCATTTTTATTACTGAAGCGATGTGTTGTCATGATCATATAAATAGAAAATTCAGATACATTCCTTACAAATAAAATTTAAATGGCCCTCAATTTCCTCTGCTTCCACCTAAAATGCTATTCTGAGAGATTCTCTTACTTCCAAGTAAGGGGTCTGAGAGCCTGGATGAGAACTCGCCAAGGTTAATCCCTCGTGCCGGTCCTCTTTCCTCAAATCCAGAACTAGCAACAGGTGCCAAGGTAGAAAATCACGGCATCTATATCTGGGTTTTAAAAAGAGAACCAGGGAAAACAAACCTTGTTTTAGAATATAAGGAAGGTTCTGTTTCAACAGCAGGAAGCTGGCCTGGGGCAGTGACTGTGCTTTCCCTAGCTGGACTCAAAAGTTTTAAATTCAGATATTAAGAGAATAGAAGCAGCTAACCACCCCACCCGCCCAACTAATTAATTACTTCTGGAGTCTCATGTCAGCGTTGGAACTGAAGCTGGGTTGTTTTGTTTGGTTTTTCATTTGCTTGCACTGGAAGGACTTGAAAAGACCCAGGAATGTTGAATATCATTGGCCTTAATGCTCAGTTCCTTCCTGGCAGTCTAAAGGTTTATCTGTGCCCCCAAATTTCCTTGCAATCTAAACTCTAAATTAAATTTTCAACACAAACCAGCATGTTTGCTTTAAATTTAGCAACAGAATGGTTAATAGATTGCTTTGCATTTGCTTCCTTTTTCATTCTGTAACACAGCAAACCTCTTCCAGATGGAGAGAATCTCTTCTGGAGAGTTTCCAAGTGTAACCTTTTCCAGGGTCCCCTGTTGCTTGGCTGTGACTGACAAAAGTCTGTTCACTATAACAACTTAGATGAGAAACGCAGTGCTTTTCTTTACAATTTTAAATATTTTCTATGTGGCTGTATGTTCCAAATGATGGCAACAAAGCTGTGTCCTAATGTTTTCACTGTTCTGGGTATCTTGGGTTGGTTGGGTTTTTTTTTGTTTGTTTGTTTATTTGTTTTGTTTTTTTAGTGTAGAGAAGGATAGCCATCATTTCTTAACACTGGAAACATCATTCTAAATAATATAAGAAATGGTCAGTAATTTGAACACATTTAATGTACCATTTTCAGCTTTTTCTTTCTTCCCCGACTGCACGTGGGAGCACACGGGTGGGAAAACCCAGGTGGCATCTGTCTTCTGTCACGGAGCGTCAGAGGTGGTCGGGATTTTCTTGTTTATCTAGTCCAGCTCTCTGTTTGGTAGTCTTTTAGCGTCTGTTAACAATTTGCAAGGTTCTGGGCTTTTGTTTTTGTTTTTTTTAAGTTGTTGTTTGGTTTATGTATGTGTAGCTTGACCGTTTAACCCAGATTTTTGAAAATAAAAAAGTTAATGTCTATTTTATGTCTGTTTTATTAAAATAACTTAGTTATTTAGACTTAATCAGCAGTATGTATGGTTTCTGAATGTTTTTTTATTTTCATATCACATTGCTGGAAATAACATTTTCCTTTGTAGTTTACAACGTAAGGGTATTTTGAGCAGTTCTTTGCCCAGAGGTTATGCTCCTGAGCTAATGCCCAGGGTGAAATTGTTCTGTCTGACCCTCCCTCTGGTTCTCCGACTCAGATTTCTTCACTGGGCGGCTGGGAGCTCATTTGGAAAGCCCTTGTAGGTGACTCTATATCGTCCATGATATAGGTGCCTCTAAATAATGTTTTTCTGCTCTCTAAATTATTATTTTTGGTTTTGAGAGAGAATATTTAATCCTGAAAACCATTAAAAGAGACATTTACAGCTCTAAATCATTCCTAAAAAACAAGTTTCTGAAAAATCTTTCCAAATGGGTAACATGCCGATGATGGTGAAATGAGGTTTTTCATTGAGAATTATTGGCTCTCAGGCAGACTGACTCTCTTCTCATTGTCCCACTTACAACAATGATTTCTTAAATTTTAGACTTCTGGACCATTTAAAAAATATAAGGAAAGCTATCGACCATTTTCTCAGGAAAATGCATATATGCAGCAGCATTTTACACACATAAACCCAGGCTTAAACACACCTGCATTCAATTTTTTTTTTTTAAAGAGCTGCCTTTTTGAGATGCAGTCTAAAAGATTTAAGGTTTTTCTTCAACGTAATCTAGGGCTGGTAGAGTCCGGTGGAAACGTGGAAGATATGCAAATTGGCCTAGAGTAAGGTCACTGTTAAAGTGAGTCAAGGGGTACGTGAGGATTTGTTATACTGTCCTTTGTTCTTTTGTATGTGCTTGAAATTTTCTATAAGGAAGAGTTTAAACCAACAAGTGCCTGGAGATACTGCAACCCTCCTCACGGATCTCTTATAATCAGAGAATCTTCTGGCTGAGAGGAAGGACCTGAGGAGAGATGAGAGGAAGTGTGCTGACAAAGCCAGGTAAGCAACACCCCCCCCCCCCTCGCTCCTCTGCCAACATCTGAGGGCGATTTTCAGGCCAGAATACTGGGTTGGAGCAGGACTGGCAGGAACCAATGACATTCGAATATTCCTAGTAACGCGACCTACCAGATGGGATACATGTTGTTTTCTCCCTTTAATGCAGGAAAGTCGTTCTGTGGAAATCTTGGAGGGCTGGTTCTGGCAGCTGTACAGAAGGTGTAGTCATGATGTGCAGGTTGAGATGAGATCTGATCGTGCTAAAGTTGCCGTGAAGATTGCACACCAAGCCTGGAGGTCCAAGGGCCTGGGACAGCACGTGGCTTTCTAGGCCTCGGGGACAAATATGCCCAGGGGTTGCCATGGAAACTATGGGCTACCAAGACCTTGAAAGGACCAGAGAATGCTCAGGCGAGCACCAGCAAGGGATGTGGAGTGTGGATACGTACACCACTGGCTTGGTGCACCCTAACTCTCTCTTAGGTGTTATGACATTATCTTCTAGGGCCTGGAGGAGTATCTCATGACCAGTATGTTTGGCTTATTCAGTCTGTTCCATCTCCATTTTCTTGCCCTCCCTGAGATGAGGACCTGGAGCCCCAGGAGGTGCACATCCCGTCTTCCTTTCCCAGTATATCTCCTTTTCCTTTTCTTCCCTTCTGTTTCCCTGCATCAGTTCTCCCTCTGCTTAGGAACATTTCCACTCCCGTTTTTGCTGGTATGACACCAGGGACAGACATGAAAGATATTAAACAAGATATATTTCAGCAATAAACAAGGTTCTTGTATTTCTCGAGGGATCCCAAAGAAATAATGATGAGAAATAAAAATTCCTGCTGGAGTATTTACAATGTACTCAGCTGTTGAAATGCTCAAAATGCAATCAAGGAAGTAATTTAGCATGTTTCCAACACACTTAACTATGGTCATAACGTTGAAGAGTTTGGCCGAATTTTAAAAACCCCGTGAATCTTTTAAGACCTTATTAAGGAGTCTAACCCTCACAGGAACAAGAGCAGTTGTGGTAGGTAATAGTTAATACCATATTTGTGGTTTGTTGTTACCGTCTGTCCCTAGGATCGTGGCCCCGAATTGAAAGGATGCGGTTTGACCTCCCCCTAGGCAGGGAACAGTATGATCCAGATGTTTCCTTTTGTGCTGTGGTCTCAGGACATGTGTCGACTGTGTTCGGGCCACCGTCACGTATTTCTCTCGCTTGCTTATGTCACTCACAACTGCTCAGTGTGAGTCTCCAGCCAGACCACAGTTCCTCCAGTGTCCATCATTCTTCTACCTCATCCACAACTATTTTGAGAGCTGAGCTCACTTAGTCTATTATTTTACTTGATGCTTTCTTTAAATTAATTTGTTTTTTTACTGGAATCTATTTCAAAGCAAAAAAAAATAATAATAGTAACTTTCTTTTAAACAGAGTTTCTCAAATCAGACCACTCGGGTTCAAATTCCAGCTCTGCTTCTTACTAGTTCTGTGAATGTGGGCAAGTTATTTGACCTCTGTGGGCTTCCATTTCTTCATTTTTAAAAGGGGTCAACAATATTGATCTTGGAAGGTTGTGGTGAGGATAAAGTAAGAATATTAATACATATGAAGCACTCAGTATAATGCCTTGCTACAAAGTAACCATAAAAAATAAGTAACAGATATGCTTATTATTTATAACATAAGTGCGGTGTTACTTGAAATACACACACCACCATTGCAGTTTAAGATGTTTGCCCGTATAAACTCCAAGAATCATCTCTATCATCACCAGTGACACAATAACCACACTTTAGGAAAGAGCGTGACAACACCCCCATCCATTTTAAGATTATTTTTCACTGGCTTCTGTGAGAATTTAAGGTGTCACGGTCTCCTGGTTTTCCCAGTGTGTCTTTAGACTCTCTCCCAGGCTCCCCGTGCCTTGACTCTCTCATCTACACTAGTGCGGTCATAGATGCTTTCTCAGGGTAATCCCATCCGCTCCCATGGGCTTAGCACAAGGAGGCATACATTACCCAAACCTTTCTCACCTGCGGTCCTTCCTCTGAACCACAGAATGCAGACAGTGACTCAATACCTACCTAGTACTCTGTACTAGTACTCAAGTACATAACTAGTACTCTGCTCTACATGGACAACAGCTAAAATCATTCCTAAGAAACAAGTTCTAGGTGCAGGGGAGAGGCGTGAATTTATGGCAGACGATGGAGGCTTTAGGACATTAGGGATAATTCCATTAATGGATAATTCCATCTATCTCAAGATCCTCTGAATCTCTTCCCTTCCCACTCTCCTCACTGCCACCAGCTTGGTCATTCATACCATTTTGCCCCATGATTGATTGATTATCTATTTATTTATTTATTTATTTATTAAAGATTTTTATTTATTTATTTGACAGAGAGCAATCACAAGTAGGCAGAGAGGCAGGCAGAGAGAGAGGAAGGGAAGCAGGCTCCCTGCTGAGCAGAGAGCCCGATGCAGGACTCAATCCCAGGACCCCGAGATCACGCTGCCCCAAAGGCAGCAGCTTAACCCACTGAGCCACCCAGGCGCCCCCCATGATTATTTAAAAGCAACCGTGGTCTCCTTGCTCCCTCCAGTCTACCTTCCACTGCTTCCTGGGAAAATTTCACTAAATATAAATCTTATTCTATCTCTGCTCCTTTAATGGCTCTCCAACGCCTTCCTGACAAGCTCCAAACCCTCCAGCTGGATTGCTGGCTTGTGCTTTTACACCATTCCCTCCCTCCCTCTGCCACTGTGCCTACTCGCTGCTCACTTTCTGCTTGGGTCGGGGGTGGGGGGGGTGGTGCTCTGCCTTTTACCCACTCCTCTGCCATCACCCGCTCTTCTGGAAAATTCTTACCAGTTTTCATCTGGCATGCTGTACATGTGAGCGCCTCCTCTGAGGGGCCGTCAGTCCTCTCGGCTTCTGCTGTCTCAGAAGTTGGCAACATTGAACAGAACCTACAAGCCCATCAGTGTCACTCTGCACCATCTCCTGTTTCCAAGGAGCCAAGTGGACTCCAAGGGAGCAGCTTTGCTTCTGTGAGCATTTGACTCACAGGGCGATGAAGCTGTGAGATGAGTTTTCAAACGAAGGTCTATGCCTCTGGAGACGGAGGGCAGCGTCTCAGTCTGTGGCTGCTCAGAGCCTGTACTACTTCTCCTGTTGGATGTTTTCCTAAGATAACTTGAATTAATAGTTCAGTTATGAAAAAGGACGAGCTGGCACATACTCTTATTTTCTTAGCAGAACTGCGGCTGCCAGCTTTGCTGTATTTGCCACAATATTGCAAGGCTCCGAGTCTCTCGGGACACTCCCAGGAGTAATCACATCTGTGGCATTGATGTTTCCAAAAGGCTGCACTGGAGAGGCATCCAAAGACGGATAACAGCTAAATTATTATTATTTTTTTAAAGATTCTGTTTATTTAGAGAGAGAGGAATGAGGGGGTTGGGCAGAGAGTCTCAAGCAGACCCCATGTTCAGTGTGGTCCCCAACATGGGCCCCATCTCATGACCCCAAGATCATGACCCAGAGATCACGACCCTGAGATCACGACTGGAGCAGAAATGAAGAGTCAGACGCCTGACTACGCCACCCAGGCGTCCCAGCTAAATTTCTTTTGATCAGTGGGTTTTAACCTGGCACTCATGGCTGGGCTTCAGGGAGTCTAGAAAAAACCCCGAATCATAGGTGCTGTTTTTTGTGTATGGTCATGTGTACACTTCACTTGCTGAGAACCAAGATGACATTGTTCCCTTCAGATGATCAGACTTATTTATTCATTAAAATATTGGAACACTTGGGGCCTGTGGGCGGCTCACTCAGCTGAGAACCTGATTCTTGGTTTTGGCTCAGGTTGTAATGTCAGGGTCGTGAGATTCAGACCTGTGTGGGCTCTGCACTCAGTCTAGAGTTGGCTTGAGATTCTCTCCATCCACCCCCCCTCCCCTAGGCTCTCTCTCTCTCAAATAAACAAATATTTAAAATAAAATAAAATATTTGAACACTTGCCATAATGTGTCAGGCAGTGTCCTAAGCACTAGGGATAGTGGGGAAAAGAAAGAAATACATAAAAGCAGCTGCCCTCACCATCCTTATATTCTAGTAGGACAGGCAGACAATCATCAAAATAGAGAAGTAAATTACATTCTATTTTATAAGGTGCTAAGAGCCACAGGGAATAATTAAGCAACGTTGTACTGGAGAGGGAAATAAAATTTTAAATAGTGGTCAAAGAGGGCATCTTGAAAAGCTGACATTTAAGTAAAGGCAAGAGGCTGTTGAAGAAGAGATCTACATGGGTATAAGAAAGAAGGGCATGCCAGGAAGAGAGCACAGCAAGTGCAAAGGCCCTGAGGTCCCAGAGGTATCCAGAGGACTCTCTTGTCCAAGTTGCTTTTGCTTAAGGCAGACAGCCGGGGCTAAGAAAACACCATCACCTTCCTGAAGAGTGGAACAGCTGAGCATCTCAGGTCAAATTATTTTTTGTTTGATGGACCAGGCTGGTTTGCCTAACCAAAGATGCCTAGAACAAGGATATTGCTCTGGATCAGGAACTGACACTGATTATCATTCAGACTTATTGCTTCTTCCATGGGACAGAAACACATACTTTTGGCTCAAATTCCAATTATCATTTTGATCATTGGCCATTTTCAATAGACGGCCTCTCAGTAGAAGTACTTAATAACTCCAAAGGGGAAAGCGAGAGTACATTAAGAATCAAAGGAGAGAAGGGCGCCTGGGTGGCTCAGTGGGTTGGCCCACTGCCTTCGGCTCGGGTCGTGGTCTTGGGGTCCTGGGATCGAGTCCCACGTCGGGCTCTCTGCTCAGCAGGGAGCCTGTTTCCTCCTCTCTCTCTCTCTGCCTGCCTCTCTGCCTGCTTGTGATCTCTGTCAAATAAATAATAAAATCTTAAAAAAAAAAAGAATCAAAGGAGAGAAAACTTCACTTTGTTTTCAGCTAACTTCTTCTTGTTCCAATGACTAGACTCATTTGACAATATTTTGTGTATTTGTAATCCATTAAAGATTTTGACTTTTATTCTTAGCGAAATGGAAACTCATCAGAGAAGAAAAATGACATGATCCTACTTATATCTTTAAAAATTTGTTGTGATAAAATATACATGAAGTCAACCATTTTAAACATTTGTAAGCGTTAGAGTTTGGTGACATGAAGTACATTTACCTGGTTGTGCAGCCACCACAACTCTCCACTTCCAGAACTTTTTCATTCTCTGTTCTGTAACCCTGTACCCGTCAAACAATAACTCATCATTTCCCCCTCCCTCCCCATCCCTGGTAGCCACTGTTACTTTCAGTGTCTATGAATTCGACTACTCTAGCTCCCTCGTATTAGTGGAATCACACATTTGTCCTTTTGTGTCTGGCTTATTTCACTTAGCGTAATGGCTTCAAGGTTCATCTGTGCTGAGGCATGTACCAGAATTTCATTCTTTTTAAAGACCCTTATATGTTTATACCACTTTTTGTTTATCCATTCACCTGCTGATGGATATTTGGGTAATTTCCACCTTTTGGCTGTTGTGAATAATGCTGCTGTGAACACGGGTGTACAAATATCAGTTTGAGTCCCTGCTTTCAGTTCTTTTGGGTCTATGCCCAGAAGAGGAATTGCTTATCCAATGGCGATTCTGTATTTGATACCGTGAAGAACCGCCATACCGTTTTCCACGGCAGCTGCACCATTTTACATTCTCACCAAGAGCGCACAGGGGTTCTAATTTCTCCACATCCTCACCAGCACTTACTTTTGTTTTTGATGGTAGCCGTCCTAGTGGGTGTGGTGTGGTCTTGCTGTGGCTTTTGATTTGCATTTTTTCTTTTCTTTTTTTTTTTTTGTTTTTTAAGATTTTATTTATTTGACAGAGAGAGAGAGAGCTCACAAGTAGGCAGAGAGGCAGGCAGAAGGGAGGGGGCAAGCAGGCCCCCTGCTAAGCAGAGAGCCAGATGCGGGGCTCAATGCCAGGATCCTGAGATCATGACCTGAGCCGAAGGCAGAAGCTTAACCCACTGAGCCACCAAGGTGCTCCTCTTTTTTTTTTTTTTAAAGATTTTATTTATTTATTTATTTATTTGACAGACAGAGATCACAAGTAGGCAGAGAGGGAGAGAGGAGGAAGCAGGCTCACTGCTGAGCAGAGAGCCCAATGTGAGGCTTGATCCCAGGACCCTGAGATCATGACCTGAGCTAAAGGCAGAGGCTTTAACCCACGGAGCCACCCAGGTGCCCCTTGATTTGCATTTTTTTAATGATCGTGGACCTGCATTTGGAAAGATGCTGAGCATCTTGCCAAGGGCCACACTTACACTTCACAAGCATCACTCTGGCTGCTGTACTGAATGATCTCAGCTATGGGGTGAGGTGGAAGGTGCAGGGCGGGGGGGGGGGGGAGGGGGAGCAAATGTGGAAAGAAGAAGACCAGTTGGAAGGCTATTGTGGTTGTCTAGGTAAATCACAATGGCAGCTTGGAACGGGATGATAGCAGTGGAACTCTTAAGAATTCATGGGATTCTGAATAGATTCTGAAGCTAGAGTAGATAAGATTGCAAGAGGAGTGTGAAAAGGAGTCTAGAATGAAGCCTATGTTTGTGTCTGTGCAAATGGCCATTTACTGAGATGGGGAACGCTAGGGGAAAGAGTATGTTGGGCAGGTGAGAAGTTAAGAGACCAATTTTGGACATGTTAAATTTGGACGCCTATTAGGCTTCCAAGTGAAGATTTCATGTTGACAATGGATATAGGAGTTTGGAGGTCAAGGGTGTTTCAATTCTTCTGCGGCCTAATAAAATACCCCAAAGCAATTCTTTTGCTGCCTAATAAAATACCCCTAAGTTTGAAACAGGAACAATTTGTTATTTCTTAACAATTCCATGGGTTGACTGGGCCACTCTGGACAGTCCTGCTCTATGTGGCTTCAATGGAGTCACTCACTTGGCTGCCTTCAGCGGGCTGCGGGCCTGAGCAGGGAGGTCCTAAGTGATTCCTCTCACGAGTCTGCCACCGCGTCCTCCACCTTGTGGCCTCCCCGTGAGGTTAGCTTGCGGCGTGGTCACAGGGAACTGCCTGTGACACAGACTGGCTTCTCCAGAGACAATTAGAGCAGAAGCTATCGGGGCCTATTTTTTTTTTTTTTAAATTTTAGTTAACATGCGGTACGCCATTGGTTTCTGGAGTACAGCTACCAGGCCAATTAAATGATAGGTCCAAACTGACATAGCCTCTCCTCTGCCATATCCTAATTGTCGAAACAAGTCAGCAGGCCAGAGGAAACAGACTCCACCTTTTGATGAGGCCAGTGGCCTCTGCCTGTGGGGGTGGGAAGAATCGGTGGCAGCATCTTTGGAGACGGACCACCACAAAGGGAGAGCTCAGGGCTGGTGAGAGAAGTTTGAAAGTAACCGGACGACAAGCACTCTTAAAGCCATGGTACTGGGTAAGATTACCCAGGCAACGGCTGACTCTCAGTAGAAAAGAGATGGAAAGGCTGATCTCCAGCTATTCCAGCATTTTGCATTTGGAAGAAGCCAGTAGATAAGACTGAGAATAAACAACTAATAAGCAGGAGGAAAACCCAGGAGAGTGGGGTGTGGCTGAAGACAGACGCAGTTAGCATTTGAGGAATGAGGGTGTGTCAGCGTGGAAAATGCTGCTGAGAGTTCACCTAAGACTAGGGATGGAGGCTGCCAGCCGGATTTGACCAGGTGGACTCGGGTGTTAGTTCATCCTGAGGAGGCTGCCAATGTCCTCAGGGTAACAGCCGAGAAATGCAGAGGAGATGAAGACTGTGAAGTAGGAGTCAAGGTCCTTAAGGACTGTGAGGGAGTGCCCAGACATATTGTCAAGGACTTTGGTATGGCATGACTTTTTTTTTTTTTTTTAATTTTATTTATTTATTTGACAGAGATGACAAGTAGGCAGAGAGGCAGGCAGAGAGAGAGGGGAAAGTAGGCTCCCTGCTTGCAGAGAGCCCGATGCGGGGCTTGATCCCAGGACCCTGGGATCATAACCTGAGCCAAAGGCAGCGGCTTAACCCACTGAGCCACCCAGGCACCCCTGGCATGACTTTTTTAAGCGGGGGGGGGACGTGCATTTTTAAGAAGCTGATTTAAGTTTTTATTTAAATTCCAGTTAACATACAGTGTTAGTTTCGGGTGTACAGTGTAGTGATTCCACACTTGACTATGTCACCCGGTGCTCCGCACAAGGGCCCTCCTTAATCCCCAACACCTGTCTAACCCATCTCCTCACCCACCTCCCTTCTGGTAACCAGCAGTTTGTTCTCCATAGTTAGCAGTCTCTTTGTTGGTTTTGAGAAGTGAATTTTAAAATGAAGTTAAGACACTATTCTGGAGTTCTAGCAATGAGTGACCCAGAAACTAGCTGGACCTACAGCATACAACTGCTGCTTCCTCCTGAGGCACAAGATGTCTGCAGACCTCAAGAGAAAGCCGGGGATCAGTGAGGTGGGGAGGGAGACGAAGGAGGGACCGAGAAACAGATGAAAAGCATATGTATGTTTTGGTGGTTGAAACGAATTCCACAGATCATGGCAGGGCAATCGAGAAGGGACATGGCATGGAAGGGTTAAGGTCAGCAGGGACAGGGCAGGAGACTGAACTGCAAAGGTGGGCACACACAGGCAACTAGCTCTGGTGACGATGAAGACGAGCATAAGGCAGGGAACAGAGGCAGCACCATGTGGATGTGAGGAGAGACTCGGGTTTGAGATCTGCTTCCCTACTGCCTTCCTGTGCCGTGTGTGGCTAAGACCTGAGTCACCAAGTCAGCGCGCCTCACGTGAGGGTACTTAGGTGGCAAGTGACAGAAAACCTACTTTAAATTGGCTTAAACAAAAATAAGGATTACCTCCCCTACCTGGAAATTCTGGAGAAAGGTAGCATATTTTAGGGATTGTTTGACTCAGCAACCCAATGATGTCATCAAGGACCCAGTTTCTTTCTCTTTCTCTCCTACCCCTGTTACGTTAGTGGCTTCATTCTAAGACTGGTTTCGTCTCACAGTCACTATATGAATTACATATAAATATAAACATTGGTATTTCCTTTTACACATCCACAGAGAAAGACTCCCTCTTGTTAGCATTCTCAAAGGTGAGAATATGTCTTTGCTGTAAGCCCAGCAAATCTCTCCTGGAGTCTCATTTGGGTTGAATTTGGTTGACATGTCCAATCCTGAACCCATTCCTGTGGTCTGTAAAATGCCATGTTCTATACACTGGCTGTGCCAAAAATTACCTGCACCGCCATGTCCCATACCCCCTTCAAACCAAACCAAAACAAAATGAGCCCCATGTTGGGTGTAGAGATTAAATGAATGACTGAATGAATTTTAAAAATACATCCCAAAGGAGGGGGGCATTCAGCTTTTTATTGAGCAGGTTACAGCAGAGTGTGGTCAAAAAGACCAAAGCCCACGTCATCAGCAGACTCCGCGGAGACTTGCTCCCACTTTCTTCTCCAGGGGTGGAGGGGTGGCTCCCTCAGCCCCTGCACTGCTGTTGAGGCTCCTGATGTAGACATTGGCCAGGACCTTTGCAAGCAAACTGGGCCAGAAAGGTTTAACACTGAACCCCCCGCACCCTCCCCCCATTTTAATGAGGGCATCGATCTTCTCCTCACGGACTGTCAGCTTATCACTGTGCAGGATATGCAGGCTGGCTCTGAGACGGAGGCCGTGGTGGGGGCAAGTGCTGCCAGGCCCGGGCCTTGGGCCCGTGCTTGTTGGTGGATGAAGTGGCCTTAGCTTCTTTGGAAAGACGAGCATCTCAGTGCCTTGGCCTCATTTCTAATGATCACAGTACACACACTTACCCAAATCAGTCCAGCCAAAATGGACTTTTTGTGCTTCATGATGGCCCCAGTGTGCTCTGCCTTTGTGCAGGCTTTTCCTTTGCCTTCACTGTTGCTCTCCTAGCTTTCCTGGCTGAGATCTCTCAGAAGCCAAGTTCAAATGCTTCTTCTTTTAATTTCTTTGCTTCTTCTTTTTTAAAAAATAAAGTTCTATTTCAGTAACCTGTATATCCAATGTGGGGCTTGAACTCATGACCCTGAGATCAAGAGTCAGATGCTCCCCCAACTGAGCCAGCCACGTGCCCCTCAAATGCTTGTTCTGTTGTAGGCTCCACTGGTCTATCCAGGCTCATCCTCTCACTGATAAGGGGCAACCAGTGTTATCTACTAGCGGGCTTGTCTTATTCACTCTAGATTCTCAGGTTGAGGACAGTTCTCCTCCTCCTCCTCATTCTGTATGTGCTCATTTAAAAAATAACTGTCCACTGTGCATACAGAGGTGAAGAACAGTGTTCAGTAAGCACTAGCTGAGCTGGTGTACAAATGGGACTCGTGCCGGCTGGTGGGACGCTGGTTAGCAGCGTGAAGCTCTACCGACGACTTGACGTTCTCTAGGTTGATCTTCTGTTTTCGGTGTAACTGTATTTGGCAAAACCCTTGCCTCAGTGGGCCATAAACTCATAGAAAGGCTGCTTCCACTACTAAAGTGAAGGAAAGATCTGAGACAACTTAATGAGACATGTTATAGATTCCTCAGGGGAAACATAATCTCTCTTTGGAATTACTGAGTCATTATAGTTTTAATTCCAGAATCATACAAAGCACTGTCATCTATATTATTATTATTATTATTATTATTAAGGGGGGGCAGTTGAAGGGAGAGAGAGAATCTCAAACAGATTCCATGCTGAGTGCAGAGTCTGACACGGGGCTTGATCTCCCAACCCTGAGAGCATGACCTGAGCTGAAACCAAAAGCTGGACGCTTTACCGACTGAGCCATCCAGGCGCCCCATCATATTATTGAGCAGAGTCTTTCATAACTTTGTTTTGCCATGACTCACAGTAAAAAAAAAAAAGAAAAAAAAGAAAAAAAAAAAAAGCCCCTTCCATTATGACCCAGGTCATATATATTCATTCATTCCTTCACTAAGCACATACTGCTCACCTTCCATATGCCAAATACTAGTCTAAGCAGAATACAGTCGTGAACAAAAAGGAAGGGGGAAGAAACACAAATCATGGCCTCAAAGACCTTATGTACTGGTACAACATCCAACAAAGAAAATAAGTAAAAGACAAACACACTGAAACAGAATATTCATGAAACAAAACCTATTACAATATCCCATGGAACTCTCATGCTTCCTATTTTTCAAAAAAAAAAAAAAAAATTCTGGTCACACTCCATTCAACCATTAGGTTGGCTTCTCATTTCAGTAACAAGCTGAGGTGTGCACTTTGAGAAATACCGGTCTAGACAATTTATAAAACAGGCTGTGTGCTGCTCCTACCTTACAGGCAAGACAGACTGACATGCCCAAGAGAGGTGAAATGAGTTACCCCCATTCCCCTCCAGTCAGGGGGCAGCGACACCGAAGCTTCCCCTCGGGGCTTCTGACTAGTGCGCTGCTTTTCCAGTCAGCGCTGCAGTCCTACCAATGGTCTTAGTCCCTCCTTCTCTTTGATTGTGAGACCAAGACCTTTGACTGCAGCAGCTCTTCCTGCCCTTCCAGGTGAAACCCTACCAGTACTTCCAGGCCCATCTAGACTGGGGAGTGCTGTGGGGGCCTCTTCTGTGGTGTGCTGCACTCGGCCTTCCTTGGCCATTTTGGCTGTCCCACAACAGGCCCCTCTCCACTGTGACCTCCTTCAGAGCAGGTCTCCTCTTTCTCACCCTCCCTCGCCCCCCTCCATACCCTGGTGCTTTACAGAGTGTGTACGCACAAGCACGTATGGAACTGACCGGAATTTGTAAGGGACTCACAGCAGAGGGGCGGGAGGAAGGGCTTCCTAGCCAGGACTGCAGGATTTAATAGTATCTATTTAAAAGGCTAGGAGATTAGAAAAGATACCACTGGAAAAAAAGACCTCTTTACCTAGGTCATAAAAGTCACACATTAGGTAGAGGTTTTAATAGTATAAAAAGTATACAATCCCAATTGTTTATCTCCTCGGCATCAGTAGATAGATATAGAACCATGTGTTGCATTGAAGAGACACTGTCCAAATAATTCAAGAAAGTGAGGGCCACTGTAGAAGGCCCAAGTCAGCGCTGGAGGGACCTGAGGCGGGACAGGAGCCAGAGGCCCCTGGGGACCTCCTCAGCCCCAGGGGGTAAGGACACCTTTGCTATGATAGTGACTCTTACAATGGCAATGGTTGTCACCTCACCAAATGCAGAAAATCAGTTCAAATTCTCAAGAGAAAGAATCTAAATGGCACGGCCAAGTCTAGAATTCTCCACTCCTGCTTTAATTAGTTTGGGTTAACCTCGGGCTGTGCAGTTGGTGCAAATATCTAGGGAAGGAAGGAAAGAAACTCTTTGAAAAGGGAGATGAACTTCAATTAAATATTGACCCAAACTGGAATTTTAAGTTTAAATTTTATCCTACCACCGGAGATGATGGGGACTCAAGGCTAATCTGAGGTCAATTACAAGTAGTTATATAAAGTACTATATCTGTGACATAGTATAAAATATAATTTCAACCCTTTTACAGGTCAAAAAAATGTAGATTTTAGCTAATGTTAGCTAAGTTTTAGAACAAAGAAATCTATGAGTTTATATATCTGTGAGATAGATAGGCAGACAGAGAGATATAAGGAAAATTGAATTCCTTACCCAGGTTTTTCAGACTTTGTTTTGAATTAGAGATTCTAATTCTCTAGGACTGGGGTAAGGTAGGAGGGACTGCATACTTAAATAAGCACTCCCGATTCTGTGTCCTATTGAGAAACTTGCTTAACCTAACTCCTTAAAGTAATTAAAAAGGGGCTCAATTTGTATCTGTTCTTATTTTTTTAATCGGGGCGCCTGGGTGGCTCGGTGGATTAAGCCTCTGCTTTCAGCTCAGGTCATGATCCCAGGGGCCTGGGATCGAGTCCCGCATAGGGCTCTCTGCTCATCAGGGAGCCTGCTTCTCCTCATCTCTCTCTCTGTCTGTCTCTCTGCCTATTTGTGATCTCTCTCTGTCAAATAAATAAATAAAATCTTTAAAAAATAAAAAAAAGATTTTATTTATTTATTTGACAGACAAAGATCACAAGTAGGTAGAGAGGCAGGCAGAGAGAAAGAGAGAGAGAGAGAGAGAGAGAAGCAGGCTCCCCGCTGAGCAGAGAGCCCGATGCGGGGCTCCATCCCAGGACCCTGAGACCACGACCTGGGCCGAAGGCAGAGGCTTTAATCCACTGAGCCACCCAGGTGCCCCACATCTGTTTTTAATTAGAACAAAAATGGACAATAAAATGTGGGCACACCATACGTATACTAACACTAAATAATAAGAGGACGTACGAATTTTTAAATCACATTTCTTATCATTGTTTTTAATCACATTTAGTCACATAATTTATAGTAGCATAGGTTTATAAAAGATGTTAAAGACTGGTTGGTAACTTACTCTTAGATTTTCTTTGAAAATGGAGAATAAAGGAGTTAGTCACGAGTTAAAGAATATTTAAGAATGACAAGTTGACTATAAACACAGATGGTACACTGATAGCAATTCTATAAACAGCAAATATGAATGTAAATCATTTAAGCCTACTGGTTCACATTTTTAAAAAGCACCCTCATTTCTTTAAAGTTAAGTACTATTCATGAAAGTCTACTGCGGACAATGATATATTCAATCCACCTAGTTGGGGGGTGGGAGGTGAATTTATGTGACCATCCAATTCAGAGTCTGATTTGGGTTCAAAAATCAAACTGTGTTCCAAAACAGTCACAAGTAGCATCATCAGTTCCTTAGATAATACGGCTTCCAAAACTCTCATCCTCCTGGTGACCCTCCTTTTCTGCTTCGACATATACATGCCTTTCTTTTAAAGGAGCAAAAAAGAATAGAAGTTCACCAAAATTCTGAAAGTCACAGTTTGTATAGCACTAAATGATAGTAGCTTT
Source organism: Mustela nivalis (assembly GCF_964662115.1). Lineage (NCBI taxonomy): Eukaryota > Metazoa > Chordata > Mammalia > Carnivora > Mustelidae > Mustela > Mustela nivalis. The sequence continues at coordinate 73,003,201 of NC_139032.1, forward strand.
GGCATCTGATATTATAGTCACTTTTGACAAATCTTTTCTTCATTCTGGGTCAAGGCGAGGTAAAACAGGAAGAATGAGGTTCCCAAAGGCAGAGTCTTGAGTTATGAAGTATCCAGATGAGTGTGCGTGTGCGTGCTAGGGAAGAGTTACCAAAAGAAAGAAAAAAAAAAGCAATTAAACTATTGGAAATCACAATTTTCCAAGCAAGGCATTAAAACTACTTGTCCTTTCTGAGTGTTTAAGACCAAATTTACTTTAAAAATCAGTTCTGCCGCTGCTGATTTTGTTTAAATATACAGGAGATGAATAGTAATAAAGAATTTCTATTAACAAGCTGCACCAGGCACTCATTTATCAGATCACTCTGTCTCCCGTGATTCTCTAAAGTCAATAATGAGTTAAAGACATGAATTACTTTGTTCCTTGGAGTGGGGAAAACTTGCAACAAAGATCCCCCAAATTTGCCTTTGATCAACAAAGTAGGAGCTTGAGAAAGAGAGGAGGGTGGGCAAGGGAGTGGATTATTGGTGACTAAGATCCCAACATTTTGTAGAGAATGTTGAAATGTAAGTAACAGAAGACCACCAGGACCCCCCTCTGTCACTAGAGAAAGAAAAACTGTTTTTAGGTTGCCTTAAGTGAGATGATCTTTTGTCTCTTCCAATTCTGAGGCTCTAAGGTTTAAAAGCATAGGTAATGACGGCTTGTTCAAGCTCTCTGGGAATGTTAGTCAAACTATCCAAGATCACTGTGATACTAAAACTGTTTATTCCTATGAAGAACAGTATATATATATATTTTTAAACTGATAGATGATCACATTCCTATGGTAAGAGTGAGGCTTTAAGCACTTCCTGAGTTAACAGGTATGCTGACCATTAACAAGAGAATCCAAACAACAATAAACCGGTAAGATTATCCAGGGGTATAACAGCATGACAAATTTGAAAAAAAATATGTATGTACTATTAAACTAGCCCGTTCAGCTTTAAGATCATTCTGTCCATCCAAATATCCTAAACTGTAGGCGAGCATCCCTTGCCAGGTACAGCACCGGATCAATCATGACCATATCCAAACCATAAAAGATACTTTCATAACTGCTGTATTGGTCCTTCAAATCCCTTGGGCATGACTGATCATCAGAAAACCACTGCAGTGATGTGCGGAACGTTTTTATTGATGTCGCTCCACCAGAATACAAAATAGGAACTGTGCTGGCTTCCAAGACCCAGGAATTCTCCCATGAGACAAGAATGTCAGTTACCCTTTGCTCACCTGCAAAGCTGCCTTCTGCTGGGCTGCGATATGCTGCTGCTCGGCATGATCCCGGAAGTCCTTATTAAGAGAGGGTCTCGAGAGTGCGATGCTAAAATGGGAATCTTAGTTATCTGCTGTTTAAGTACTTCCTACTTCTGAATCACATTTTTCATTATACATTCTTTACAGCGATTAAAAAAAAAGGCCTTCCAGAATAAGTCTTTTTTTTTCTTTCTCCCACTGTTTATATTAATTTATATGAAGAAAGCCCATTATTTACTAGAGCTTCAAATTACCTCTATTTTTGGTTATTCTTTGGGATGATCTATGGTCCCCTACTTTCAAACTGCTTTGAGGTACTCCAGTCTATCACAGGCTACATTTATGATGAAGAGGGAAGCACTTTGAAGCAGAAGGTACAGCATGCGAAAAGCCCAGGGCTGAAGACCTTGGTGTGTCTGAAGAAATGAACGGCTCAACAGGACTGGAGGTCAGGGTTGAAAAGGGGTGAAGTGGCTTGGCCGAAAATGACACGGGAGAGAAAGGCAGGTGCCAGGGTATCAAAGGCTTGCGAAATAAATTAAGAAATGTAGACCTTATCCTCATAGTGAAGAGAGGCTACCAGAGAGTTTAATACAGAGGAGTGACATGATCACAAGTACGACATAAGGACTCTGAAAGACCACTGCTAAGCAGACTGTGCTGGTCTCCTCCTCAACAGCTGTTCGTCTCCCTACCTCCTTGCTCATGGAATCCAAACTTCCTTCAGTTACTGGTGGTCCCTCGCTTCAGGGCTGGCCAGGCTCACCCCTCAGGGAATGAACTCTGACGGCTGTAAGACAACGCCGTTCTTCTTGCTGGTTTCTGGTTTACGCAGGGGAAAGATACACAATTCTGGGCAACTAGACTTGCTGGGCAGTCTGCAAGAAGGCTTCTGAGACTCTTATAAAAGGAAGGTAGGACAGGCATCTTTCTGGCTTTGGCCTCTATAGGTGGCTCAGCATAATGTGAAGCTGAGACTATGGCGGTCATATCTGGACCATTAGGGAGCTACTGGCCCACAGAGAAAGGCAGAAAGGAAGGCTGGGGAGAGGCCGGAGCACGGCTCACACTGTCAGCCACTGCACGAAGCCGATCTGGAATGCCAGCTCTTCACGCTCCTGCAAAACATACATCCTCATGTGTACACCGACTTTCTTGGTTCCTGTTACTTCCAGATTAAAACATTCTAACTGACACAACTATAAATATATTCAGGAGGACTGAAGATGACGGGAAACTCAGGGAGGAAGCAGCCATCGCCATGGAGGCAAGAAATGAGAGTGGCCAGGACGAGGGTGGCGTCAGTAGCCATGAAGAAAAACAGGCAGATCTGAGACATGTTTCCAACTATTCACGGAAGGGAATGGCAACTGCTTGGAGATGGACACGAAAGGGAATAAATGAAGTCCACTCTTCTGACACTAATAACTAGTAGATCAGTGCTACTCACCAAGACAAGAAACCCAAGAACAATAAGTGGTTAGGGAGAGCACAGGAAGGGAACAGGAGTTCAGCCTGGGACACATGAAGTTTGAAATGCCTAAGGGACATCGAGGTGGAGCTACCCAAGAGGCAGTTTGGGAGTCGGAAGAAAGACTAGACAAAAGTTATCAGCACATAAATAACAGGGTGCGCAAGTGGAGGCACCTGCCCAGTTAAAAGCTCCGCTGAGACAGGAAACTGGCTGTGGGCCCGAACTCAGGAGCATGGACATTCATGAGACAGGCAGTGGAGACATGTCTGCAAAAGAAACCAAGACCATGTGACACTGAGCCAGTGGAAGCTGAGGAAATGAAGTATTTTAAGAAGGACAGAGTGACCAGTCACTCTGGTGTCAACGCTAAGATGTCTAATAAGAGAAGGCCCTCATTCGACCAGATTTGGCTACCATCAGCTTGCACGTGACTGAGGTGGGCACCTCTTCTTAGGAAGGGAGAGAGGGGCTCTCAAGTCAGAATGGGGTATGCTGTGGAGTCAGTAAGTGAGAAAGTAAAGATAAGGATGGACAGCACTTCCAGGAGGTCTGGCTGAAAACGAGGGGCAAGGCAAGGGCAGTGGCTACATGCGATGGAAGAAGGCAGAAACTGAACTCAATAAAGATGAAGCCACCTGTATTTTCCCTGCTTTGCAGACTGCTTAAAAAGTGGGATGCTGACAATTTCAGCAACAAACAAAAACCATACAAACCCTTTTCTTTTTTAAAAAGTACTCTGGGGACCATTAAGTATTCCAGTTAGAAATGAAATAGTTAAGATCTAACCAATTTGTCTAATTTTTTTCAAGAAACATGCATAACATGTAAATTGCAATGTTACAGAGATAAACATCTGCCGACCAACTTGAAGTATTTTGTCCAAGATCTTTTTGATATCACTGAATATAAAAAACACATTATTCTTCAATACCTCGCCCCAGGATGATTAGTTGAGGATTGGTTTTGCATTAGTAATTTTCTCTTCTCTTTGTCCAGTTCTGCCAAGATTGCAACTCTGTTTTTGTTTTGAAAACCTAAAAAACGGTGGGGGAGGAGAGAGAGAGATAAAAACATTTTAGATCTATTTTTATAAACCCAGGCCGTCTAAACACCCAGCAAGCAAACTCTATTCTCTAACAAGATAATGAACCCACTAGTGAGTAGTTCCCCTAGATGGTTACACCATTTTCCTACTGCTTCCCAGCGACTTTACCAGCACAGAACTGTAACCACCAAGGTTTTCAGGAGGAAAACAGCACCAGACATGCTCAGATCCAAACAATATTTCTTTTTCCCAACTGCTTTCATTCAGAAATGACACAGTCTTTCAAGGAACAAGTCAAAGAAGTGCAACTGACTACATAGGAGTTCTGAGAAAGAAATGGAGCATAACAGATGGGACACAAAAGTGTGTATTCTTTATCAAGCACTTAATACTGGGCTTGATTTTGATCTTCAAATTTCATAAGGTCTAGAGCAGAGGGTGCAAAATCCTGGCCCAGGAGCAGCAACCAACTAGGTTTTAAAATCTGAATTAGGGGCACCTGGGTAGCTCAGCTGGTGAAGCATCCTCTTGACGGGAGCTCAGGTCATGATCTCAGGGTCATGAGACCAAGCCCAACATGTTTGGCATCTCACTCAGTGGGGAGTTTGCTTGAGATTCTCTCCCTCCATCCCCCCCCCCGCCATGTGCTCTCTCTAACATTAATTAACTAAATAAAATCTGAATTAAATGCCAACATGTAAACATTGAAAGAATGTCAAAAAAATCCTCAGATTTCTTGCTTCTCTTGAAATATCTCAAGCACCAGCAACAAGGGATCTGGATACCCCCATGGTAAAAATTAACCAGAACAAAGAAATAATCATCACTATTTTACCACATTAAAAAGACACCGGGCACTCTCTACCTTATTACAGTCCTTATGAGATTTGTATATATGCCTGTGGGCATTTGAGTTTGATCCCTAATTTAAAAGAAAGCACATGGTGGGACGCCTGGGTGGCTCAGTTGGTTGGACGACTGCCTTCGGCTCAGGTCATGATCCTGGAGTCCCGGGATCGAGTCCCGCATCGGACTCCCAGCTCCATGGGAAGTCTGCTTCTCTCTCTGACCTTCTCCTCGTTCATGCTCTCTCTCACGGTCTCTCTCTCAAGTAAATAAATAAAATCTTTAAAAAAAAAAAAAAGAAAGCACATGGAAAGATAAAAGGCTGGGAAATGAAGCCCAAAGTGAGTTCTCTGTCAAGTGAAGAATGCTTTCCAAGGGAAAGCAGCACTCTCCCATTTGTATATATGAAGATGCATGTATATAAAGCAAGTTACACCACTAGGTATATTCCTAACTATAGGACAAGACTTTTTTCCACTTCTCAGAAGAGGCTAATGTGTTCTTAGAAGATAATTATGTAGTTCCATCTTTGTAGGAATTTAGAGGTACTAGAGATTTGAAATCTGATAGTGTCTAAATATGTGATGAGCAAAATACATAACCACACTCAGAAGTACTGATGTGCTGTTTACAGAAATAAGCTTTCTCTCAAGATTAATTTGTTCGCAAATAATATTTTAGGGTCACAATCAGTAAAAAAAAAATGTATATACATAGAAATTGTATGTACAAATCATTAAAAAGACTACATGAAGATAATCTGATCAATAATGTTCAGACGAATACAAGCACAACTGAGCTTTTCAATGCGTTGAAGCTTTCCTATTTTTATTTTTTTTTAAATGTCTATCCTCTGTGACAAGGAACTTTGTAGGGAAAGTACTAGTTGCATGTTTTAGTGCAAGAAAAAAAAAGGAAAAGAAAAGAAAACAAATGTGCCTTGAACATCTTGTCAGAAAGCATGGAGGTTTTGTTTGGTTTGGTTTTAAATATCCAGGGTAGTGCTGAAAGAACGAAGAAGTCAGGCACCTGAGTGGCTCAGTCGGTTAAGCGTCTGCCTTCAGCTCAGGTCCGTGATCTCGGGGTCCTGGGAGGAGTCCCATATTGGGCTCCCTGTTTAGTGGGGAGTCTGTTTTTCCCTCTCCCTCTGCCCTTCCCCCCCATTCATGCCCTCTCCCTCCCTATCAATCAATAAAATGCTTAAAAAAAAAAAAGAATAAAGAAGTGAACCTGAGGTTAGCCAGGATGTCACAATTGGAACATTAAAAAGAGAATAATAATTATAGCTAAATGGAACAAATTGAGTCAATGATAAGCCATGACTCCATAAGAAGATACAAAAGGGAAAGTTAAAACATAAAAATATAGTTGTAAAGAAGGGTGAAAATAATAATTATTATCATTAACAATTAGGTCAGTTGTAATAATTACAATTAATAATTAGGTTAGTGTTAACATTTAGGGATTTATTTCTCCTATTAAGTGTCTGTTTATAAAGTACAGCTGTATACTTTTTGTTTAGGTACACGGAGGAAGGGGTAGATACAGGAAACTGAGGCTAAGCCAAACACTTCCAGAAAAAGCAGGTGTGGGATCAAGAACAAGAGAGGTGGATTCAGCACAGGTTCTCACACACGTGCACTCGCACACGCACAAGCACACACATGCCATTTAAAAGGAGCCCCAGTGGTGATGAGCAGCCATGTCACAGAGACCAAGCAGAGCCGGTGAGTCCTAACTGGATGAGTTAGTGAAATTCCTAAAGAGAGCTAACTGTAAGACCTAATGCTCCCTGACCTCTTGGGAGATGAAATGCATTAAATCTTGGCAGTAAAGCTACCAGAAAAGGGCAATTCATAATGAAAACAGAACACAGAAGTATTTCATTTAGGGGCTAACTCCAGGTTGCAAGAAACTAAAAATCTATGAGGTAGCCATGAGCTTAAAGAAATCCCATTAACTCAGCAGGTCAAGTTTAATGATAGAAGGGACCCAATGCACACCAGCACAGCTTTTAAATCATCTTTAAAGGCATAGCCAAATCTTGTGTTTTGGCTGAGAATCAAACTTATCAAAAAACACTAAATCTTGACTTACCTGAAATTTTGTTTTGTTTTGGTAGTGGTAAGATTACTGTAACCCTAGGAAGGTATAGAAAGATTACTATAATCCTGGGAAAGGACAAAAATAAGAATCTGGGAAGATTATTATAACCCCAGAAGACATAAAAACAAGTACAGAAAGAATAAATTAATTAAGCCTATGGATTAATATTTTTATTTAGATTTAAGTGTACTAATTTTGCAATCATTACAAAGTATTACGTAATCATTAATTTAATTCTAATTTAAACTGTTACAGAGAATTTAACAAAATAAGCTTATAATCAATTCTAAATGTTTAAAAATTTTTATTTTAGAAGTTACTTTATTAGATGAGTGTAGGTTTAATATACCATTAATTAAATTATGAGCAGTGATGAGTATTTTTCTCCATGCATGACATCCGCTTGGACTTTAAAGAACTCATTGAAGTATTTAAACAAGGGGTCACCGGAGTGGGCTAGCCCATGCCTTGCCTCCCTGGTAAAGATGGGATGACGCCTGTCTCTGTATCTCATTTACTGCCCCATACTCCCACCCAGAAACCCAAGATTTATCCTTATAACCCCTCCCCCTTACTACCCACATCTACCCAATCACAGAGTCATAGGAATTTCATGTCCTGAATGTCTCAAAAATAACCTCTCTTCTCAACTCCTTTTCCTCAGTCTAACCACACAAAATTATCTTTTGCATAATATTCCAGACCTTAAATGTATATCTACAGACAGCTGAGAGCCACAAAAGCTACTTTACAGAGAAAGGGTATGGTCAGGTCTTCCGGGCGTTTATTTTCTGATCTTGTCTAATGCTCCTGAAATCTATGCTTCCCTCTTGATTTTTTAAAAAACATATTATTACTCTATTTCGCACAAAACGTTTATGTTATAAAAGTATATAAAAGTCGACAGACGGCACTTAGAAAAGAATAGCTTTCGAATTTGAAACTTAAGGCACAAACTAGATAATCTATCTGTTTATACGAAGCGTAATTATTCTATGGGCCCAGCACGCTTCCGCTGCGCAACTCTGCTGAAGGGTAATATTCTACAGTAAGCTAAAGTGTAATATTCTACAGTAAGATTCTCCCACCTTCAGGGTTTATACAAATGAACTCTAACTAGGACATCAATACATAACATTTAATTTTTTTTATTACACTCACTACACAAGTTTTTTTTTTAATCTCTCTTGCCATAATTTAACATTTGACTTTTACATTCTTTTACATATATCATAGCTACACGTAACTTTTACATTCTCAGAAGCATGAAGGTGTTAAAGATATATCTCACGTACAGTACTTAATATTCCTTTATAGTTAAAGGAATTTTTTTTCCTAATAAGATTACCTGAGAATAAAGCAGCACACTCTAAAATACTTCTACTTTTAGAATTGTAACCCCATCTCCATTCACAATCATATATATTTTCGTTTCTTCATCCATTCATAGAAACATATAACTCCCACACATTTTTTTGTCACTAAAAAGATTACTGAGGAACTGGCATCACATCAAACTGCATTTAAAACCTAACAGCTGAAAATTGCTTTACATGAATAGCTCTACCACACTTAAATAAGCACTAACTGGAATTCTTCTTATTGGAAAAAAAATCTAAAGCTAAAGAATGAAAACTGTTCTAAAATATTCAAATCCTTTCAAGTGGTTATCCTACAGGCTATATATTTGTCACAACTATATATTAATTCAACGTGTCATACTTAAGATACCTGTTTAGTATTAAAGAAAAGTCACTGTGACACTATTAGTTTACCATGTTTTAAGTTATTTACTGAATCAACATATATTTATTGTGTATTCATCATATACAGGCACTAGATAGGTTCTAAGGATACACATGATAAGCCAAAGCTGGACATGATTCTAGCTCTCCTGGTTCCCAAACAGTCCAGTGAGTGTAGAAATGATCAAATAATTACAGCAATGAATGTATACTTAGAATCTAAGATGAGTGGTATGAAATAAAGAAAGAAAATTCCATAAGCATTTATAACAATCCACTACTGTGGGAATCAACGTTGAATAAATCTGACCTAGTCTGGGAGTAGGGGAGCAGTGAAGGCTTCCAGAGAAAGTAATGCCTGAACTGAAATCACTAGGACAAATAAATAAGTTCGTTGAGGCAGGGAAATAACACTTTCCCCTATCAGTGTTGAGAACAGGCTAGGCAAGAGGAAACAGGAGACTATGATAGTAGAACAACCTAGAGATGACAAAAGTTGTTACCCGCCAGGGAAATGGAAAGATAGGAACAGATCCAAGAGCTATTCAGGAAGTTCAATCAACAGACTTGGCAGGGTAAATATGAAGTAAGGAGTGGTGAAGAAGGGGTTGTGGATGGCTCCTAGATTTTTGGCTCATATAGTTAAGTGGTGAATTATTTCTACTTCTCTATTGCTGCTGTAACAAATTACTACAAACTTGCTAGTCTCTTAAAACAACACAAATCTATTATCTTAAAAGTTCTGTAGTTCAGTGGTCTTGCTTGGCTAAAATCAAGGGCTGCATTTCTTTCTGGAGCTTCTGGAGAAGAATCTGTTTCCTTGCCTTTCCCAGTTTCTAGAAGCTGCCCGAGTTCCTTGGATCATGGTACCCTTTCTCTGCCTTCAAACCACCAACACTGTATCGCTCTGACCATAGCTAGGGAGAAAATTTGCTGCTTTTCAGGCCTCCTGTGATCAAAATGGGCCCACCTGGATAATCCAGGATAATCTTCCCATCTCAAGGCCCTTAACCTTAGTCACATGTGCAAAGTTCTTTTTGCCAGAGAAGGTATAACATAGTCGTGGGGATTACGAGGTGAGCATCTTTGGTGGTGGTGGGGAGGCGATCATTTTGCCTACCACACTGCCCAACAATATATGTAATGTGTTCAGTGGTTAAAGCTCAAACCTCATTCAGGGGAGACTGTCTGATGTCTGTCTTAGCAGAATAAAAGCATCTAACATTACTAAGTTAATGTGAGTTGAATAGTACCAATAATTAGTCTTTCTGGTATCTTGTTAATGGCAAACACTTCTTGTATCCGGAGAGACTGAAAAATTATTCAGCTTGGGGACCGTGGGTAGCTCAATGGGTTAAGCCTCTGCCTTCGGCTCAGATCATGATCTCAGGGTCCTGGGACTAAGCTCCATGTCGGGCTTCCTGCTCAGAAGGGAGTCTGCTTCTCCCTATGCTCTCGCAAATAAATAAATAAAATCTTGAAAAAAAATTATTTAACTCTTAGCTACTTTTTGGAATTTACTGAAAATACATATCAAAGGAAAGGAATGAACCCTAATGTCTGGTCAGGTGACCTCCCTGTTTTCAAGTTCTCTCAGAGCTCAAGGACTTAGTCCTTGTGTAAGCCGCTGCCACACTCTACTGGCTAAATAAGATGAGTTATTTTCTGCTCGAACCGACCTGTCCTCATCACTCATTTTTCTTTTCCTCTTACAGATAAAATCCCAGGTCCATTTCATTGCAAAGATTTTCTGCTTAATAACAGATGCAGAAGAAATACAAAGATTTAGAAGTCTTTTGCCTCTATTCTGGAGCTGCCAATTTTTCTCTTAGATGCTATAATTAGAATATTCTTTTTTTTTAACTTTTTTTTTTTAAAGTTTATATATTTATTTGACAGAGTAAGAGACAGCAAGAGAGGGAACATAAGCAGGGGGAGTGGGCTAGGGAGACAGGCTTCCAGCACAGCAGGGAGTCCGATATAGGTGTCCTATCAATCCCAGAACCCTGCGGTCATGACCTGAGCCGAAGGCAGATGCTTAACGACTGAGCCACCCAGGCGCCCCATAATTATAATGTTCTAATCCCTCAGCTAAAGTGCAGTATGAAAAAACAATGAACAGGGTACTGGGGCAGAGAATCAATCTGACTTCTCATATCAGTACTACCAGTTACTACTTCATATTGGGAAATTATCTCAGGAGTCAGGACCAGTGGAGACAATAGTAACAACTCTGAACGGTGGTTACATGAAGTACAGAAAATCAAAGTATAATATCTAGCATACAGTGTGCCATGTGGTAAGTGCTAGCTATCACTATCACTGTTAGTTAGTTAACATCACTAGACTCTTCTCAGCCCCATTGTGCCAACTCACTTTCAGTGAATAGTTTTTCATTACAAAGAATACAGCTGATGAGCATGCAGCTTTCTAGGGTTACACTCACAGGACAGGCCTCCAGGCCAGTCTCAGTGGGCCGGGGGAGCTCAAGCCTTCTCCCAACGATACACAAGGATCCGAAGATGCTTTACAACATATTCTGCCTCAACTCAGTTTCATTCCTAATTCAGCCTGGGGCCTACAGATCATTCCTAGCACACCAGAAAAATACAGCACTCTGCCTCTACAGCTAAATATGAAACAAAAGGAAATCTAGCTTTAAAAATCTACTGTAAATTGCATCATCTTTGCAATCTTTAAAAAAAAGTACAAATACAAGAGTTTTAAATTATTTTTACGCATAGCATAAATTTTAATTTACATTTAATTTACATCTTAATTGAGAGGTAGCATACCTTGCTTTTCTTTTGTACCATAGATGGCCTGGGGTAAGACTTAGTATTTGGGCCCCGAGGCCAAGCAAGACACCTCCACCTCCAAGAGCTATGCCATCCCACTCCTACACAGTATCCTGAAATCACACCTAAGAGCATCCAGAATGGCCCAAGTCAAAAGTTCCTACCACCTGATCTGCAGGACTTAGAGTTATTCCTGCAAACATTTTAAGATTACTAGAAAATAAAAGAATCAAAGAAAATAATTCACATTTCTTACTCAGTATTTCACTAGGTTTCTGTGTCTGAAATCAGGTGCCACCACACGATCATAGAACCTTGATATTTACAAGTAATGAAATATTCTTTACATAGTATGTTGGCCAAATTCCAGTTTGAGAATCTGCCTCTACATATTAAAACTCTCAAAATGTTACTTATCAAGCAGGTAGTTATTAAGAACCAACCAAATGTTTCATACTACGATGGATGATAAGGAGGAGACTTCAGTGACTGTGCCAAGAGCTTATGAAATTTAGCAGTCCTGATTGCTACCACAGTATGACACACTGTTAGATCTGCTAGTGGGGCTCAGTGAACACAATGGGATTCTGTCTCCTCACCAGGGATCCTAACAAATTGCAGTGTACAGATCAGGATTTCTTTTTCAAGTCATGGTCCTTTCAGCTATTGTTTTAAGATAATTATGGCACCTGGCATTCAATCTCTGTATTAAGTAGCTCCTATACATATGAAGGGTACAGAAATAATTTAATATAGAAAGCAAAATGCGAAAGAGCCAAACAAATTAGAATTTTAAATTTTTCACTGGGACTCTATAGAGCATGATATGGACTCCCTCTGCTGGTGCCTAACAGCAGCTCAGGACACCAAAAAAAAAAAAAAAAAAAAAAAAAAAAAAAAAAAATCACTGACAAAAGAACAACAGAAGCCAAAGGCTAATCTCAATTCACTTCTATTTAGATTGGAGGATGTTTCACAGCAGATATATTTATGGACCAATCAAAGACAACCCTAAAAAAGATTGCATTTTATTGCAAATGCTAAAAAAAAAAAAAACAACAAATTGTAAATCTCAATTATTGTGCTATTAAAACAGATAGATAATTTAAAATTTATTTTCATCTGGACTGCATTGTGTGATTTTTAGCAGCATATTTTCACTCTAAAATAGACGTCTCTTTGTTTTCATTTTGGTTCAAATTAAATTCTTTTTCATCTGATAACTTCACAAAAAGAACAGATCAAAGATCAGAAGCAAATGTTGACCTGTGATTAATCCACAGAGCACACAAATCACATAGGGTTATTTGAAAGAACAGAATGGTATTAGCTAGTTACAATGATCACCACAGCTCGCTTTTCACAATACTATATTTCTATAAAGCTCATGAACGTTTAGTGTGCCCTAAATGCAACAAATATACTAAAACAGATTTACATATAATGAAACAGCAGACTTCCAACTTCCAGTAGTAGCAGAGTAGTTGGTTAGAAAAACCCTGTCACAGTATAATTACAAATTCTGGACAAAAGATGAAAAATTCATCTTACAAATTAAGATAACTAGAAAATAGTAAAGACTAGATAACTAAAAGATAACTAGATAAGACAACTAGAAAGCAGTAGAGACTGACCAAAATCAGTTGAGGGAGAAACCTCAACTCCTGAGTTTGGGAATTTGCGACATTTTGTTCGATCCACAAACAGTTCGGATGGCCTCCACAAACAGTTCGGATGGCCTCACCTTACTGGCTCTGAGTTGTCAGAGGACAGTTCAGGGCTGGCAGAGGAGCCAGAAAATGAGGGGAGAAACCCAAAAGGGAAAGGCAGAAGGAGTAAAGTCCAAAACGTGCCTATACAATCCACCCAGCATTTCTGTTTCCTGCAAAAACTACACATGGAGACCCCCGGGGGATCCAGCAATAAAGCAGCAACTGGAAGCTGAAAAGACTGAGCAGAGATTTCAGCTAGAGCCCAACACAAGGAAGATGAGAGTTTGCAATGTGAGTTGAGGCTTGCATTTGCTAGAACAGAAACCACATTTCAGAGCAATACAAAAGAATCCAGAGTTTCTACAATATATTAGTAATATCCACTATCCAGTAATCAAACACTAAGTATAGCAAGAAAAAGGTGACCCACACTAATAAATAAATAAATAAATAAATAAATAAATAAATAAATAAAATGCAGTCAACAGAAAATAACTCCAAGGGGTGCCTGGGTGGCTCAATGGGTTAAAGCCTCTGCCTTCGGCTCAGGTCATGATTACAGGGTCCTGGGGTGGAGCCGGCATCGGGCTCTCTGCTCAGTGGGGGACTGCTTCTTCCTCTCTCTCTCAGCCTGCCTCTGCCTACTTGTGATCTGTCAAATAAATAAATAATCTTTAAAGGAAAAAAAAAAAAAGGGAAAGAAAACAACTCCAAGAGGATCCAGATGATGCAATTAGCAGTGACAAAAGACCTGTATCTTGACTCTATAAAAAAGGAAAACTTAATGATAAAAATAAACCAATTAAAAAAAAAAGAGCAAAAGACTTAAGTTAAAAAAGAAAAAAGATTTACAATGGCCAGTAGGTAAAAAAAAAAAGAGTTCAACATTTGTCAACAGGGAAATGCAAGTTAATACTATAATGAGATGTCACTTTGCCATTGAAATGGCTAAAATTAAGACAACCTATAACACTACACACAGAGCACCCAGAATTTTCACATATTGCCAGAGGGCATATAAATTAGTACAGCCAGTCTGGGAAAAGGTTTGGCAGTTTTTCAAAATGTTAACAATGTACTCAGCTATTAATCCAAATATCTACAAAAAGACTTATAAACAAATATTCAAAGCAGCTGTATTCACAATGGCCAACACTGAGACAACCAGAGAATGAATTTTTAAAAAATGGTGGTGAATACATACAGTAGAGCACTACTCCCCAAGAAACAATAAACTACCAACACATGGCACAACACGGATGAAACTCACAGTTTAGTGAGTTTAGTGAGAAGCTGGATACAAACAAGTACACACTGCATGGCTACATTTATATGAAGTTTAAGCGAGACAAAACTAAGGTAAAAAAATCAGGACAGAGATAAGTAATAAAAAAATATGGGTCAAACGAGTTTAGAATTGATAGAGAAAGGAAATAGAGGTTTGCTTCAAGTTTTGAAACAGGACGTAACTTACCAAGTGGGATTTAATACTTTCTGAAGATTAAATTTTACTTTTTAAAACTTACTTTTTTAATTTATTTTTTTCAGTGTCCCATAAAACTTATTATTATTATTTTAAGATTTTATTTATTTATTTGACAGAGAGAGATCACAAGTAGGCAGAGAGGCAGGCAGAGAGAGAGAGGAGGAAGCAGGCTCCCTGCTGAGCAGAGAGCCCGATGCGGGACTCGATCCCAGGACCCTGAGATCATGACCTGAGCCGAAGGCAGCGGCTTTAACCCACTGAGCCACCCAGGCGCCCCCATAAAACTTATTTTTAAATAAAAACTTCTCTAGGATGTTTCTGACCTGATATGCTTTAGAGAGCTTCTAAACAGGGGTGATATGTATCAAAGTTTGTAGAGGAAATGAAGATAAAGGCATGAATATTGCCTGGTGACAATATAACCTCTTTATTTTTTTAAAGATGTTATTTATTTATTTCACAGACAGAGATCACAAGTAGGCAGAGAGGCAGGCAGAAAGAGAGAGAGAAAGGGAAGCAGTCTCCCCGCTGAGCAGAGAGCCCAACTCAGGACTCGATCCCAGGACCCCAGGATCACAACCTGAGGCGAAAGCAGAGGCTTTAACCCACTGAGCCACCCAGGCACCCAATATAATCTCTTTAAAAGTGGTTCTGATTTCAAGTAGAAGAGAACACAGATGTCAGAGGAGGGCCTAAGACTTACAGTGTGGATAATCTTTTTATTTTATTTTATTGTTTTTAATATTTTATTTATCTGTCAGAGAGAGAGAGAGAGAGAGGCTGTGCACATGAGTAGGGGGAGGGGCAGAGGGAGAAGCAGGCTCAGAGCTAAGCAAAGAGCCTGAAGTGGGATTCCATCTCAGGACCCCGGGATCACGACCTGAGCTGAAAGCAGGTTAACCAACTGAGCCTCCTGGGGGTGCCTTTTTTTTTTTTTTTTTTAAGAATTTTACTTATTTATCTGAGAGAGACAGAGAGTAGAGCGAGAGAGAGAGAGCACAAGCAGGGGGAAGGGGCAGAAGGAGAGGGAGAAGCAGACTCCCCACTGAGCAGGGAGCCTGATGTGGAGTTCAACCCTAGGAACCCTGCAATCATCACCTGAGTTGAAGGCAGATGCTTAACCATCTGAGCCACTGAGGCACCCCGGGTGTGAATAATTTCAATTTTTTATTAACATATAATGTATTATTTGCCCCAGGGGTACAAGTCTGTGAATCGTCAGGCTTGCACACTTCGCAGGACTCACCATAGCACATATCCTCCAGTGTGAATAATTTTTTTTTTTAGATTTTTTTTTTAAATTTATTTATTTGACAGAGAGAAATCACAAGTAGACAGAGAGGCAGGCAGAGAGAGAGAGGGAAGCAGGCTCCCCACCGAGCAGAGAGCCCGATGCGGGACTTTGATCCCAGGACCCTGAGATCATGACCCCAGCCGAAGGCAGCAGCTCAACCCACTGAGCCACCCAGGCGCCCCAAGTGTGAATAATTTTAACACAAGTTAAAAAATAGGATTAATAGCTATTAAGAATATTATATATCTGATACAATGTTGGACTTACTTCAAATACAGGATTTTTACTTTGCTATTAATTTTTTATTCTGACTACAGCAACTGCCCTATCCTAACTTTCCATTAAAACATGTTTATTAAACGAGGGAAAAGTTCCTGGTAATAACAAGTTCCAGCATGCATTACCTTGTCCTGAAGGGTTTGCTGCCATATCTTCCTATTTTGTTTCAGCTATGCTCAGTGGCAACTGGTCAGCACTTTACAGTCCCCTGTAGAAAATTATGTGTATACATATATAAAATATACCATACTTTAGTAACAAACTAAAAGTTGTCAGGAACAGCTAACCTCCCTACAATGAAACGTTTTCAGTTTTTTTTACCTCTTCAGAAATATGCATCTGAAAAGTGTACAGACTTAAATCATAAATTTAAATTCTGCAAGTCCCTCAAGTATTTAATTAAGTATTTAATTAATTAGTATTTAATTAAGTATTTAATTAGAACGTTAAAGTTCAATGTTTACTCTTGCAGATAAACCAACATTTAGCATAGCATTAAAGTTCAATGTTTACTCTTGCAGATACCAACATTCAGCATTGCTCTTTACTATTACAATGTATTACATTACATTGTATTTACCAAACACTACTGATACAATGTATCAACCAACTGATAGCATCAATACAATCAGTGCTAGACAGGAAAACAAACAAACTAACAAAAATTCCTCGATGGTCCTTCTTTATTCACTTAAAAAATATATCCAGCAACTACTATGTATACTGAAAGCTAAAAAGGAAAACGCGCCTAGAATTCATTAAGTACATACTCGGCACCATACACTGTGTAAGATGCTTGAAATTCTTTTATTTATCACCACTTTATAGATGGGGAGATCCGTGCCCAAAGCCACAAAGCTAGTAAGAATACTTTGGGCTGTTAGTTTCCCAACTTTGTGGGTTTTGTATCAGGCCTTGGGGAGATCGCAAATGAGCAAGACCCTACCCCTCAAGGGACACAGAGTTCCAGCGGGAAAATATACTCTCATTCAAACAACCCTACTGAAGAGTTTAACAAACGCGCTCTTTAAAAGGCGCCAACAGTGCTCCGGAAGCAGAGAGGAACTGATTCTATTGGCGTGATGAGGGATGCCTTAGGGGAACCCGGGAAAAGTACAAGGGCTGGCAAACAGATTTCGGTTTTGAACAAAATATCCTTAGGTGCTCCTGCAGAAGCGCAGGGCGAGCCAAGCCGGTTGGGAGAAGAGGAAAGAGGGCCATCTAGTGAACGGAAACGTAAAGCAGGGATGTGACAGGGCGGCACCTGCTTCTCAAAGGGTCCTTGCAGGAGGGCGTGGAGCGCAGGCTGGGCGGGGGCTGCGGCCGACAGCATCCCGAGAAAGGGAAGTGAGGAAGGTGGGGAGGCGGCTACCCTATGGCAACAAAGACAGCAGCAGCAGATCAGCGCCGGGACCACACACTTCCCTCCCCCGCCGCCGTCAGGCGTTCCTACTTACCAGGGCCAAGAGAGCACCCAGGACCCTCCTTGCCTTCCGATCGCTCTCTCAAAGGGGGCGCGACCACTTAGAGACCTGCAAACAGAGCCCAACTTGCGGCTCTACAACCTTCCCGCCCCCGCTGCGCTTCCGCCTCCTGCCTGACGTACACCGAAGGGAGCGGAAGTTCCGCCTCCCGCATGCGTCCAGCGGCAGCTGCCCGCAGCGATCCGTGTTTTAACTGCAGCCCCGTGCATAAGGCCACTTCCTTTCCGAAGAGTGGCAGCCGAAGAGGCGCATGGGAGATGCAGGCTGTGCTGTTGGGGGCGGAGCCCGGGTAGGGCGGGCCCAGGAGGGGCGGGCCCAGGCGGGGCGTGGAGACGCTTGCCGCTGACTATGCGGGCAGGGGCGGGGCCGACACTAGCCGGGTCCCTAGCACCGCGAGTTACCCTTTTTTCAAGGCCATTATGGTTCAGATAAAAGTCTCCAGCCCGGCGGGGCCTGAGACGATAGGAATGCACTTCCCCTGGGATGAGGGGAGGGTCAAACTTCACAGGCTGGGCAGCCTTTCGAGATTGAACAACCATCTGGGGTCGTGCGCCCACACACATCCTCAAATCCCAGGGATTTGCTTTTGTTTTAATAGTTCGTGTAATTATACATAAGAAAAGCACAAAACGTGCAGAAATGTTTGCTACTGTGCGATCATGTGTTCAAGAAATGGCTGTGTCACATCTCAAAACACGAAGACCCTTCTGGTGGGTTCACTGCTGCGTGATTCTCGTGCGTTGGATCGACGTATTTACGTTGAGAGGTAACCGTGTACTGGCGTGCGTCACCTGTTCTGTGGTCGGTAACCCGGGTTACGCACATTTTCTAGAATTTGAACTTATGTTCTTAACAATCGGTATTTGCTCAAGTGGTAAATGTTTGTAATGCACAATTTTGTTGTGCACGGATCTAGGACTGAAGTCATAACACTACCAAGCATTTATTGAGTGGCTTCTGCACGCTAGGTTCTTGTGCATCAGCTCCGGTCCTGTCATTTCCTGATGTATGTATGATGTATATTTACATATTCACCTATGAAGCTCAGAAATGTTGAATTACTTTAGGTCAAGTGGCAAGCTGAGTTTCAGAGGAGTGAATGTTTGCCAGATGCTAAGGCCCACATTCTTAGATCCCACACGTTGTCTCTACTCTGCAGGAAGGAATTCCTTTGAGGCCAGGTCTTGTTGACATCTTTAATACAGATATAAAGTATAATACTTAAGCCTTCTGAGAGTTGGCCAGGGCTGCTTTTCAATTAAGAGGCCTTCCTGAGGGGCGCCTGGTCGACTCAGTTGAAAGAGCATGTGACTCTTGATCTGCAGGTCATGAGTTTGAGTCCCATGTTGGGTGTAGAGATTACTTAAAAAAATAATAATAATAAAACAAAATATTTACCAAAAAGGGGGAGGTATTTTTGAATCCTGGGCTGACTGAAAAGACAACTGGGATATATATGGCTGACAAAACCTTAATGAAATTATTTTGGTTTAAGGTGGTCTGACTAGACAATACAGAAACCAAGGCATAAGAAAGCTCCTAAGTCTGATTTCTTTGTTTTTAAAAAATGTTTTATTTAAATTTCAGTTAACATACAGGGTAGTATTAGTTTCAAGTGTAGGATTTAGGATTCATCACTTACATACAACATGCAGGGCTCATCACAAGTGCCCTCCTTAATGCCTGTCCCCCATTTGGCCCATCCCCCACTCACCTCCCTCCAGCAGCCCTCAGTTTGTTCTCTGTAGTTAAGACTGTTTTCTGGTTTGCCTCTCTCCCTGCCCCCTCCCATGTTCATCTCTTTCTTAAATTTCACATATGTGTGAAATCATATGGTCTTTGTCTTTCTCTGACTGACTTATTTTGCTTAGTGTAATAAACTGTAGCTTCATCCATGTTATTGCAGCTGGCAGGATTTCATTCCTTTTTATGACCGATATTATTTTGTGTATATATACCACAACTTCTTTATCCGTTCATCAGTCAATGGATATTTGGGCTCTTTCCCTAATTGTGCTAGTGTTGATAATGCTGTTGTAAACATTAGGGTGCATGGGTCCCTTTGAATCAGTATTTTTGTATCCTTTGGGTAAATACCTAATAATGCAATTGCTAGGTCATAAGTCGTCCTATTTTTTACTTTCTGAGGAACCTCCATACTGTTCTCCAGAGTGGCTGCACCAGTTTGCATTCTCCCCAACAGTGCAAGAGGGTTCTCCTTTCTCATTCTCCCAACATCTGTTGTTTCCTCTGTTAATTTTAGCCATTCTGACAGGTATAAGTTTGTAGTTTTGATTTGTATTTCCCAGATGATGAGTGATGTTGAGCATCTTTTCATGTGTCTGTTACCAGTCTACATCCAATGGACATTCTGAAAGAAGCTCATTTATGGTGTAAGCAACAACAGCAAAAAAGAGTTCTATCTCCAGGACAGTACTTTGTAATTTCCTGGCAAATTCAGCCTCCAAGCATTGGGAGAACATTATCAGAAGAAAGAGAAATTTAATTTGCTTCTAATTTTTTTTTTTTTTTTGTCCTTTACTTGGTGGGTGTTAGCTCTTGAACTTCCTCTGTCTTCTCCTTGAGAGTTTTGGAACTTCTGCCTCATAGAATTTAGACATATCAGTTCCTGGTGGGTCAGTTTACTTGGGTTCAAATCCTGGCTCTAACACTTAATGGTTGTGAGCCCTTGTTTAACCTTTCAGTGCTTCAGTTCTGTCATCTGTAAAAAGGAAATAAAAATTAAATGAATAACCACTTCACATCTATTGGATGGCTACTATAAAAAAACAGAAAATAAAATAATAAATGTCAGAAATTGAAACTCTTGTGCACTGTTGGTGGGAATATAAAATGGTACAACTATTGTGGAAAACAGCATGATGGTTACTCGAAAAAATTAAAAATAGAATTACAATATGGTTTAGCAATTCCATTTCTGGATGTATACACAGATAATTGAAATCAGGGCCTCAAAGACATATCTGCACCCCTGTATTCCTAACAGCACTATTCACAGTAGCCAGGAGGTGGAAGCAACCCAAGACCATGGATAAGATGAATAGATAAACAAGATATGGTAAATACATACACTATAATATTATTCAGCCTTAAAATAGAAGGTAGTTCCGATATATGCTATATAGCATGCATGAACCTTAAGGATGTTATGCCAAGTGAAATATACCAGTGGCAAAGGGCAAATACTGTGTGATTCCACTTATCTAAGGTACTTAAAGTAGCCAAAACCATACAAAGTGGAATGGTGTTTGCCAAGGGCCGGGGAGAAAGGGAGCATGGAGAGTTGTTGTGTAATGGGTTATAGAGTTTCAGTTTGACAAGATGAAAGGAGTTCTGGAGATGGCTGGTGGGGATTGTGGCCACATTTTCCTGCCCATCTTGTTATGTGGTCATAGATCAGCTGATGAATACACAGATCCTCCACATCAACTAGGGAAAAGTCCAGGACCAAAGGAAGGCATATGGCAGTCCTGTGACTCTGCTGATTGATAAGGAAAGGCCCTGTAGCAGTCTACAAAGGCATTATGCTTATTATGGGCCTTTACTATCAAAGTAGAGAGTTGAGAATAGCTCCCAGCTTCCAGTTGGAGCCTCCTTAACTCTCTTTTGCTATTTTGTGATTAAATATTTATGGAAAATGCATTAGGCTAGACAGCCTTTAAAATAAAGTGTGTAGAAGTTTGAGACAATTGCCATATTAATTATCTACTGCTTGTAACAAATTACCTCCAAACTTGGCAATTTTTAAAAAGATTTATTTACTTATTTATTTATGTGAGGGGGGCGGTGAGGCAGAAGGAAAGGGAGAGACAGAACCCCAAACAGGCTCCCCACTGAGCAAAGAACCCAGCACAGGGCTGGATCTCAGGACCCTGAGATTATGACCTGGGCCAAAACAAAGAGTCAGACACTTAACCAATTGAGCCACCCAGGCGCCCCCAAACTTGACAGTTTCTCACAACAAATGTACATCCTCTTACAGTTTCTGAGGGACTGGAATGTAGGCAGCATGGCGGGGTGGTTCTGGTTTAGGGTCTTTCGTAAGGTTGCAGCCAAGATCTGAGCTGGGATTGTAATCATTTGAAAGCTCAGTTGGACAGAAGGGTCCGCCTGCAAGTTCACTCACGTGGCTAAGGACAAGAGGCCTCAGTGCCTCAACCTGTGGGCCCTGCTGTGGGGTTGGTCATGACATGGACGACTCACAGCTGGAGCACGTGATACAAGAGGGAGAACGAGTGGCCAAGACAGAAGCCACAGCGTCTTTTATCACCCAATCTTAGGAGTGACATAGCATTCTTCTGCCATATACTATTGCTCACAGACGGACCCTGATCCATTGCAGAAGGGACTGCAAAGCATACAGGGAGTTGGGATCACTGGGGACTCAAAATACCATAGACTAGGTGGCTTCTAAAGGATGATTTTATTTCTCCCAGTTCTGGAGGCTGGGAAGTTCGAGATCAAAGCAGCAGCATGATCTGGCTCTGGTGAGGGCCTGCCTTCCCATTCATAGATATCTGTCTTTTTGCAGTATCCCTATATGGTAGCAGCATTGCCCGGTGGACTGGGGAGACCTTGGGCCCTGAGGCCTCCACCCAGCTCATTCCCCCAGGGTATCACTGGAGGCTCTTGGTCTCCTGCAAGAGACTGACCAGACATTCAAGGACCGACCAGGCACAGTGGTTGAGCAGTGTAAGTGAAGAATTTATTAAAGCTAGAGTATGCTCTTAAATAAATAAATCTTAAAAAAAAAAAAAAGGGGGGGGGATGCCTGGGTGGCTCAGTCAATTAAGCAGCTGACTCTTGATTTCAACTCAGCTCATGATCTCAGGGTCCTGGGATTGAGCCCCAAGTCAGACTCTTCACTTAGTGAGAAGTCTGCTTGTCTCCCTCTCCCTCTGCTTCTCCCCCTGCTCCCTCTCTCTCTTTCTCAGATAAATAAATACATCTTTTTAAAAGGGGGGGGGCAAGAGTACACTCTCAAAATGTGAGAGCTAGAGAGCTTAAGAGAGAGCTGCGCCAGGGGTTTGGGTCTCTTACAGACAGTTGTTAACTAGGAGGGTGGAGTATTTATTACTTGGGGAAGGGATTTCCCAGGGTTTTTGTGCCTTTACTTGGTCAGGGTCTCTGGCCTCCTTTATTTTGGGCTTGTCTGGTTTAATCCAGCTTCCTGGGGCTTTGTTTTTGGAATGCTGCCAAGACAGGTCTGTGGCTTTCCTGATAATGGGTTGTGACTCCCTCTCTGCTGTCCTCCAGGCATCCTGTCAAAGCCCAAGTAACCGCCTGCTCTAACAGTAGGAGTAAAGGAGCTCTCTGACGTCTCTTTTATAGCGACACTAATCCCCTTTATGAGGGCTTTGCCCTTATGACCTACACGCCTCCACAAAGCCCCGCCTCCAAGTAACCACATGCTGGCGACAAGGATTTCAACAGATGGATTTTGGGCTCTAGGGACACAAACATTCAGTCCAAAGCAGGGACCATCCTGGAAGCTGGCTATTAAAACTATATGCTTTAAAAAAAAATTCTTATTTCAGATCCTTTAACATAAAATGGGGTAAAGTTATTTCAGGAGATTCTAAGCTACAAAAAAAGGGGTAGAATTGCCCACTCGTTGAGACATCGACCTCTAGAACCAGACTCTGGATTAAGATCCTGGCTCTGCTACTTACTGAGTTAACACTCTTCAGTTACTTTTCAATTGTTCAATTTCCTCATCTGTGGAAAGGAGTAATAATAGCGCTCTCTACCATGATCTGTATGGTTGGACTCGAGCATTTTCCACCTTTTAGGAATCTTGGAGAAGATACCCTTGAAGGAGAGTGGGTTTCAGTTAAAAAGTTAGACAGATAGTCTGATGATTTAAGGGGAATTTACATACCATGAAATGAAACCTCTAGAAACTTTAGAAGTAATTAGTATCCTTTATGGGATCTTTACTATTGCTAGGTCTCACTTGTGCTGTCTCAAGACTTACCTTTGAGAAGGATACAGTGATCATCTTTCAGCTTTAAAAATGTAGAGATACAGGGCGCCTGGGTGATTCAGTCGATTAAGTGTCAAACTCTTGATTTCCACGTGGATCATAATCTCTGGGCGGGCGATGGAGCCCTGGGTGGGCTCCGCACTCAGCAGGGAGTCTGCTTGATTCTCTCTCTGCCCCTCCTCCCACTCATGCCCACTCTTGCTGTCTCTCTCACTCTCTCAAAGAAGTAAATTTAAAAAATAAATAAATAAAGATGTGGAGACATTGAGGCTCTGAGAAATGAAATAATCCAAGATGCCACCACTTTCTGTTTACAAATAGCTGGTAAAGGACACACACTCTACCCTCTCATTGGCTGGTGAATAGAAGGCTGCTTTAGGACCTGCCCGAAGTGCAAGGCTGGTATAGGCAGAAACAGGTCAGCACAGGGAATCCATCAGCAAAAGAAAAGAAAGGATTGTTTCAGGCAAGGTCACCTTCCCTTAGAGGGAAAGGGCGTGGGGGCCTTACCCTGCAGGTCTCTTCCCCAGTGCTGATCAGGAAAATTCCGGACAGATCGGTCTAAAATTTCACCCGTGGGAGAAGCTGGCACTGCAGTTAGTGTAGGTATTAAGTCTCAGTGAGACTTAACACAAGTGAATCTATTTTTTTTAAAGATTTTTATTTATTTGTTTGACAGAGAGAGATCACAAGTAGGCAGAGAGGCAGGCAGAGAGAGAGAGGAGGAAGAAGGCTCCCCGTTGAGCAGAGAGCCCGATGTGAGGGGGGGGGGGCTCTATCCCGGGACCCTGAGACCATGACCTGAGCCGAAGACAGAGGCTTAACCCACTGAGCCACCCAGGCACCCAAGTGAATCCATTTTGAGTCTGTTTCTTTTTATCAAAGTCAACGAGTAGGTGAGGCCACCCCTTGCATTTATACCCACGGCCAAGGATAATAGTATGTGGTGTGGTCACAGACACCAACTGGTGCAGATTGTAGCCCCATGTGCAGTCAGGTCCAGTCCACAGTTTCCAGGCAGACACCAAGGGGTTAGGTCTTTCTGCCTCCTTCCCCATGGAGGGAGGTCAAGGGGTACCTCCTCCGGTGGGGCAAGGAGAAGAGGACCACGAGAGCCGGCACAATTAGTTTGGGAATGTTTTAACAGATTTGTTGACTTTAAAAAGTAAGAGTTTTATTTTATCACTGCTTTGTCCCTTTATTTTATTTTATTTATTTATTTATTTATTTAAGATTTTATTTATTTATCAGAGAGAGAGAGGGGGAGAGAGCAAGCACAGGCAGACAGAATGGTAGGCAGAGGCAGAGGGACTCGATCCCAGGATGCCGGGATCATGACCTGAGCCGAAGGCAGCCGCTTAACCAACTGAGCCACCCAGGCGTCCCCCTTTATTTTATTTTTTTAAAAAAGATTTTATTTGTCTGAGAGAAAGAGAGAGAGAGAGAGCACAAGCAGGGGGAGCAGTAGACTCCCAATTTAGCAAGGAGCCCAATGTGGAACTCGATCCCAGAATCCTGGGATCATGACTGGAGCTGAAGGCAGACGCTTAACTGACTGAACCATCCAGGCACCCCGGGTCTGTCCCTTTACTTAAGTTGAACCCTGTTGTTTTCAGGGGGTAACTCGCAAAATTGCATTGGCTCCTCATGGAGCATGACAGAGTGAGCAGAATAAGGCTGGCTTTGTGTCATCTACTTCTAACCTGGTCACCTCTAAGGGTCCAGGTTTCCAGTACCTTTTGGTATCTTCCAGGTTTCTACCAGTGTGCTAGGCAGACACACCCACCAGTTGACCTAAAGAAGCCAAGATGTGCACTTTGGTTCATTTATTCAACAAACATTTAATGAAGATACAAACGGAATGATCTCTCCTTTTCCCTAACATGAGAATGCAGGCCAGAACCCCATTTTTGCTTTTTCACTTTTTTGAAAGTTCCTAAAGGATGCTTTGTGGGCTCTTACTGAATGTAGCTAATATGAGAATTAGTGACCTTCAGCTTTACTCTTCCATCAGAGTTCAAGGTGTGTGCTTGTCTTAAACTATTACAGTAGCATTATTAACAGCTCCTCGAGGCTTGGTGCCCTTTGAAAATTTAATAAATTGCCTGAAGGGCTCTGATTGGAAATCATTAATGATAAAATACCAGCCCCATGCTATATGTTCCAAATCTCCCAGCGTTCTTAAAATTCCTTTTTAATTAATTAATACCTTTGATTTACTATTCTTGGGCCAATTTTATTCAAACCCAACCTTAGGAATGAACTGCATTCCTACTGTGACTAAAGGTAAAGTTATTTGCGGTCAGGTCCTACTCCCTGGAACCTGTCAGTATTACCTTACATGAAAAAAGGGGACTTTACAGGTGAGATTAAGAATTTTGAAATGGGGAGGTTTTCCGGGATTGTCCTCGTGACCCCTAAGTGCAATCACAAGTGTCCTTATAAGAGAGAGGCAGGGAGGGGTATGTGGCTGGCTCAGTTGGTAGAGCATGGGACTCTTGATCTCAGGGTCGTGATTCAAGCCCCATGTTGGACATGGAGCCCACGAGACAGAGAGAGAGCACGCGTGCTTTGACATAAGCAGAAGAGAAGACTGTGCTAGAAGAAGTATAACCCAACCAAACAAGAGGTCATCTGCCGAGGACATGGCAAGCCAGTGAAAAATCTGACCCCGAGCCCTTGCATCGATGCAAGCAGGGCTGTGGGCTGGTGTGGCACCGCCCAGAAGGGGGAACTGCTGCTCAGAGTCCTGAATTCCCAGATGGCTTATGAACAATGGTTTTCAAAGGGTGGAACTTCAGACTTAGGGAATCAGGTTGTGGATCATGCTGATTAATCATGATCATGCTGATTAATTAGGAATTTGACCGGCTGTAATAATTCCTTTCTTGATCTTCTGGTCCCCTCTGCTGACTCCCTGTCTGGTTTCAGTGTGACTGCAGCAAGGCGGTCGTCCCGCATCAGGGGCCTGACTCTGCCAGACATTTGCCGCAGACTGTGTGCAGTGTCTGCTCCAGACCACGCAGAGGAAGGTTCTACGTCCTGTGACTGTTATTGAACGGCAAGCTGTTATTTTTTTCTTGTAAGCACAGCACATTATGTCTGTTATCTTGGGCAGATCAGCAGCCCACAGGCTTTTTGGGAGGCAACTCTACGTTATTTCTTGAGGCTGTTTTCCAGGTTTCTTTCTCAGTAACTCAGGGCTCTGTGACTCTGGTCAGAGGCAGCCCGGAGCCCTATGTCCTTATGGCGGTGTCTGCGGGGGGTGGCATCTCCAGTTTCAGAAGCAAGGGACCTTCTCCCCTCCTGCGGGTGGGTGGAGCGTGGCCTTGATTTCAACACAAACTGATTTTGAATTTTGGCCTCCCAAACTGTGAGAGGATCAATTTCATTTTTTTTTTTTTAAGATTTTATTTATTTATTTGATAGAAAGAGAGAGGGAGAGAGAGATTGAGGGAGAGAACAAGCATGGCAAGCAGCAGAGGGAGAGGGAGAAGTAGGTTCCCTGCTGAGCAAGGAGCTTGATGTAGGGCTCAGTCCCAGGACACTGGGGTCATATCCTGAGCCAAAGGCAGATGCTTAACTGACTCAGCCACCCAGACATCCCTATTTTTCTGTTTTTTTAAAGATTTTATTTATTTGACAGAGAGAGATCACAAGTAGGCAGAGAGGCAAGCAGAGAGAGAGAGAGGAAGAAGCAGGCTCCCTGCCGAGCAGAGAGCCCGATGAGGGACTCGATCCCAGAACTCTGAGATCATGACCTGAGCCAAAGGCAGAGGCTTAACCCACTGAGCCACCCAGGTGCCCCACGTGTTGGTTTTTTTTTAAGGCACCACGTTTGTGGTCACTTGTTACAGCCCCCACAGGAAGATAATAATACAGTGTTATTCCTGGCCCCTTGAAGCATATGCGAGAATCCCTGAGAACAAATCCCGGAGAGCCTTTTTTGTCTAGGTTGCATTTTATTTATTTAATTATTTATTACTATTATTATTTTAGTGTGTATCTGAATAAGACGAGAATCTTCACATGCTTTGTTAGGAAAATATCACCTTCACTTTATAAAAACTTTATCAAAGGAAAAAGATATCTCAGCTTAAGTTTCTTTCTTTCTTTCATTTTCTTTTTTTTCTTTTGGTTTCAGGAGTAGAATTCAGTGATTTATCACTTACACTTACAACACTCAGGGCTCCTCGTAACAAGTGCCCTCCCTAATCCCCATCACCCATCGAGCCCATCCCTACGCACCTCCCTCCGTCAACCCTGTTTGTTCTCATTAAGAGTCTCGTATGGTTTGCCTCCTCCTTTCTCCTCTTTTCCCTTCCCACATGTTCATGTATTTTGTTTCCTAAATTCCGCATATGAGTGAGATCATATGGCATTTGTCTTTCTCTGACTGACTTATTTCTCTTAGCATAATACACCCTAGCTCCATCCATGTATTTGCAAATGGTAAGATTTCATATATTTTTTTTGATGGCTGAGTAACATGCCAGTGTGTGTGGCATATATATATATTTAGTTACTATAAATGTACCACATCTTCTTTATCTATTCATCAGTTGATGGACACTTGGGCTCTTTCCATAGTTTGGCTATTGTTGATAATATCTGGG
Source organism: Mustela nivalis (assembly GCF_964662115.1). Classification (NCBI taxonomy): domain Eukaryota; kingdom Metazoa; phylum Chordata; class Mammalia; order Carnivora; family Mustelidae; genus Mustela; species Mustela nivalis. The sequence continues at coordinate 73,031,395 of NC_139032.1, forward strand.
TTACATATTACCTGTGTTCAGGCTTCTAAAAATATGTAGCTTCTAATATAATAGACACCCTGGAACATACCACTTAGCCTAAAAAATGAAATGCTTCAAATATATTACAGTCATCCCAGTCACCCTTCCCATCCTGTTTTCCTCTCTACCTCTGAGGTAAGCTACCTCTGAGGTAAACCTTCCTTCGTTTTTTCTTTTTTAAAAGATTTAATTCATTTATTAGAGAGAGAGCACAAGTAGAGGTAAGGGCAGAGGGAGAAGAAGACTCCTTGCCAAGCAGGGAGCCTGATATGGGGCTTGATCCCAGGATGCTGGGATCATGACCTGAGCTGAATGCAGACGCATCCAGGCACCCTCTGAATGTAGTTTTCATTGCTCCAATACAGAACTTTAAGTTTCTACTACATAGTATCCCTAAGACATATCTTATCTTCTACATTGTATCTCTAAGACATTATTTTACAACTTGGTAAAAGTGCATATGACCTTTCGCAGTTTGCCTTTTTTCCATAAGTATCTGAACGTTTCACTGAGTGCTTTCTACATGCAAATCACCGTGCTGGGCAGTGTGGATGATACAAGACCAATCAGACAGGACAATGTTGCACTGACATGAGACTGTTAGAAGAGTTACAAGTGTCATCCCTTACGGGTATTTTCCCATTGTTGTTGTTGTTTTTTTTTTTTTAAGATTTTATTTATTTATTTGACAGAGGGAGAGATCACAAATAGGCAGAGAGACAGACAGAGAGAGAGAGATGAGGAGAAGCAGGCTCCCTGCTGAGCAGAGAGCCCAATGCGGGACTCGATCCCAGGCCCCTGGGATCATGACCTGAGCCGAAGGCAGAGGCTTAACCCACTGAGCCACCCAGGCGCCCCTTTCCCATTGTTTTAAAGGAAGCTTCCTGTTTAGTATCAACCATCTAATACCTAATCAGCAACAGGAATGATGATTTTTCAGTTATCTCTTAACACCCATAAATCGGTCAGAGTCCTGTGCCTTTGCAAGACTTTCAAAGTAAATATGGTATTTCTCGGGGCGCCTGGGTGGCTAAGTGGGTTAGGCCACTGCCTTCGGCTCGGGTCATGATCTCAGGGTCCTGGGATCGAGTCCCGCATCGGGCTCTCTGCTCAGCAGGGGGCCTGCTTCCCTTCCTCTCTCTCTGTCTGCCTCTCTACCTACTTGTGATCTCTCTCTGTCAAATAAATAAATAAAATCTAAAAAAAAAAAAATATGGTATTTCTCAAAATTAAGAATTGTTGGGGCACCTGGGTGACCCAGTTTGTTAAGGCCTCTGCCTTTGGCTCAGGTCATGATCCCAGAGTCCTGGGATCGAGCCCCGCACCGGGCTCTCTGCTCAGCGGGGAGCCTGCTTCCTCCTCTCTCTCTGCCTGCCTCTCTGCCTACTTGTGATCTGTCTGTCAAATAAATAAATAAAATCTTTTAAAAAAAATTAAGAATCATTTAGAAATCAGGTTGATGACTTCAACACAAACAAAACTACAAAACCAATACACTTCAATCAATCCATTACCTTTTATGTGACAGTGGATGTTTTGGCAGACTCGAATCTCTGCTGACAGCGTGAAGATGATGCTCTTAACAACAGCGTGCATTTCTCTGGGCTCGCTCGCCTCTCCCATCAGTTTTCTTCATTCAAAATGGAGCTGTGTTCCAAGCAGCTGAAAGACTCTATATGTCTAACTCATTAACCAGTGCTTTCTAGCTTATAGCTCAACTAATGATAGCTTCTTTGAGACCTCAACAGAGCCCTGACCCTGGGGAAACAAGGAACCAGGTGGTCCCAGAAGATCAGGCTTGACCACACTAGGGAATGGCCTTCCTCAATGCCAGCAAATCTGCAAGAGATCATGTTGAGAATGCTTCCCCTGCATGTCGACCCTACCCACTTCCTCCTGCCTCCCCCTTAAAAAACGCTTGCTTGGTCCGAGACTTTGGGAAAGGGTCTTTGGCCATTAGTCCAGCATCTTCTCAGGTTGCCAGCTTCCTGAATAAAGCAAACTTTCCTTTCCAACCAGCACTTGTCCCTTGAGTACTGGCTTTCAAGCTATGAGCAGCCAAACGCGGGTTTTGGTAAAAAAAGGACATGAACTCTTCTCCTCTGTAGCGTGATGTAAGGTCATTTGGCTTTCATTGAGTCCAGGCCTACCCTCAGACCCAGACTGGAGGGGCTTCTGCCCCCACGTCTTAGAGGATTCTGTGTAACACACACGTGTACACACAACATGCACACATCTATTCAAGAGCAGATGGAAACCTCTGTGCCTTGAGATCTGGCGGTCAGCAACTGGCTGGTCACAGCCTAGAACTTCGGACATCTGCTGCTATGGCTAACACTATTCAGGCCTCATGGAAACACTTCGTATCTCTTGCCCTATTTTTTTTTAAATGAAGTTTTAAAACTTTATTTAAGGAATCTCTACACCCAATGTGGGGCTCAAACTCACCACCCCGAGATCAAGAGCCACATGCTTCTCCAACTGTGCCAGCTGGGTGCCCCCTGCCTGATGCTCTTGAATCAAAAGGTGGCTGAGGCAGAAAGTTGTGAAGAGTTATGGGTTATGCCCTTTCTGAGGTCTGAGTTGGGATAAACCCAGTCTTCTTGTGTGGTTCCTGTGCTCTCACACGGCCACCACTGTCACAGCACTTCCGACACCTAGTGGGAGCATATGTCTCCCACACCACGCAGCTCTCACACCAGCGGGGTGTCTGCAGTGTAACCAATTCTGATACCGTCTTCTTGGAGATAATATAGATAATACAGATCCCACAGGTAAAGGGCTCCGTCCCACAGGACTGCTCTCCCTCGCCTCTGCTTCAGGGGCCAGTCGCAAGGAGAAGGTCCTCAGCTTACCCACAATGTCTGTCCAACTTGCCTACAAATTGGAGGCTCCTCCCCCTTGGGTTTGATTATTCGGTAGTACAGCTCACAGAGGTCAGGGAAACCCTTACTTTCGCTTACTGGTTTATTAAAGGATAGGATAAAGGATACAGATGAACAACTAGATGAGGAGATACATACCGTGAACTCCGGGGAGGGTCCCAAGCTCAGGAGCTTCTTTCCCATGGAGCAGGGTTGGGTCACCCTCCTACTATGTAGATGTGTTCACCAACCTGGAAGTTTTCCAAACCCTGTACAATTGGCAAATTTTATGGAGGCTTCCTCCCTGAAGCACGATCAATCATTAACTCCATTTCCAGGCCCTCTCCTTTCTCGGGAGAAAATTCCAAGCTCCCTGCCCCCTTTCCTAGAGCCATCGGAGCCCACCCAGTCATCTCATTAGAACAAAAGACACTCCTGTCACCTAGGAAATTCCAAGGGGGTTAGGAGCTTGTATTGGGAGCCAGGGTCAAAGACCACATTTTAGAACAGAGTTGCTCTTGTGTGCTTATCATTTAGGAATTTACAAGGGTTTCAGGAGCTCTGTGCCAAGAATGAGGTGGAAGAGGGGGCCGAGACCAACGTATATTTTTTTCTGTTATCTCTCAAGGCCAGAAATGCAGGGACTTGAGAGATAAAATGCAGCATTTTAGTGCAGGGACTAAAACGATCAGCAGAAGTACTTAGATAAGACAAACACCAAACTCCAAATACTGTGTCTCAGATCAGATGTGAATTCTATAAATTCTTGCATAACCAACACTGATTTGTCTTTGGTGCTGAATTTTGCATTTTCTTGCTTTTCTTTTGGCTCTTATTTGTGATTCTGGAGTTGCTCATGAATTAACTGTAGTGTTCACAACAGCGATACTGGTGGCTGAAGAACATTTATGCAATATTAAACAATTGCTATTCGTTTTATGTTTGTGTATATGTCAGTTTACATATGTTGAGTGAAGCATAATACTCATTTACTGTATGACTCTAGAGATTGCTTTAAGAGACGGCAAACATTCAATATGAGTGATAATTGTGACAAGATTAAAATTATTCTAATATTCTGTGATAATTTATCATGCACCCCCATTTCAATGTTTTAATGATATGTAAACTTTGTGATTCATTTCTGTACCTAAATATTTTAAGAATTTAGGGGCACCTGGGTGGTCAGTGGGTTGAGCCTCTGCCTTCTGCTCAGGTCATGATCCCAGGGTTCTGGGATCGGGCCCCACCATCGGGCTCTCTGGTCAGCGGAGAGCCTGCTTCCCCCTCTCTCTCTGCCTGACTCTCTGCCTACTTGTGATCTCCATCAGATAAATAAATAAAATCTTAAAAAAAAAAAAAGAATTGGCAATTTCAGTTGTCTCCTTGCCAGAGAGTATATTTCCTCCACACTGAAATTAAGAAAAAAAAAAAAAAAAACTAAGAACTACAATCACTGGAGAAAATTTAGTTTGTCTAATTCGACATCAACTGTTGTTAAATCAATTAAACAAGAAGGCCATTAGACTGGGGTATCTCTAATGTGATTTAAGCCTGTGCATGCTTCAGGGTAATGAAATTGAAACCTCAGGAAAACCAATCACAAAGAACAGTCTAAACTTTAAACTATAGCCAGTCAATAATTTCCCTGCTTGGCTTCTGTCTTTCCTTTATAAAAGTTTCTCCTCAGCTCCTGTTGGTGGAGTCACAGTTTGGCTCTGTTCCCAATTTGAATTTTTTGCTCAAACTCTTCAATTTTTAAGCATGTCTGGGTTTATCTATTAAACCCTGTCGATGGTACACAATTCATGTGAAAGATCTTATTTATCTCGAGGTGCCTGGGTGGCTCAGTGGGTTAAAGCCTCTGCCTTCGGCTCAGGTCATGATCCCAGCGTCGTGGGATCGAGCCCCACATCAGGCTCTCTGCTCCATGGGAAGTCGGCTTCCTCCTCTCTCTCTGCCTTGCCTCTCTGCCTACTTGTGATCTCTCTCTGTCAAATAAATAAATAAAATCTAAAAAAAAAAATCTTATTTATCTCATAATATAAATAATTATTTTGCTGCTATGAAGGCAAGGATAAGTTTATGAGCTATGTGTGTGTATCTATTTTATTGCTCATATCAAATATCCACAGACTCCCAGACGTGAAAATTATTAAAGTTAGTTTTCTTTGCTATTTAGCCAACCTTCAGTCATTTCAAAGCCATAGATTTATATGCATTTATTAGCTTGGTTAATAACTTATAAATATTTAGACACATGGGGCCTGCATCTGTGCCGTGGCCCTGGGCCTCCCAAATGCTCAGATGTGCCTGACCAGGCACAAATTTGCATGTGTTACATTTGTCACTGACATAAGGAAATTAAAGTTGAAATATCTGGTAGTTTCTCAATCTTAAGTATCAATGTGGGAACTGATAATCTATTTCATTACTCAGCTAAACAATGGTCACCTAGATAATTCAGAATACGCTCTTATATTTTATACATATATAGTATTCAGGATATTAAAAAAAAATCTTTTAAGATCATCAAAATGAGATGCTGAGAACATACCAATTCCGGTTAAATTTGACATTACATATACAGTTAGTAGCAAAGAGATACATATGTCTGAAGTGTTAAAAGAAATTCTAGGGGCGCCTGGGTTGCTCAGTCAGTTGAGCATCTGCCTTTAGGTCAGGTCATGATCCTGGGGTCCTGGGATCGAGTCCTGCATTGGGCTCCCTGCTCAGCAGGAAGCCTGCTTCTCTCTCTCCCACTTCCCCTGCTTGTGTTTTCGCGGTCTCTGTTTCTCTGTCAAATAAATAATCTTTAAAAAAATTCTAATAAGTAAAATCAAAATTTTCTCTAAAATTGGAAATGCCTCTGTAGAGTACATCAGATTATACAATATGGATTCAGTCTTGCTGGTTAACACATGTCCCAAGATGCATCTGGTAAAAGTGAGGATAGAGCAGAGTACGTCATGAAGTGGAGGAGAGGGGTGGGGCCTAGCTGTAAGGTGGAGGTGTGGGGCTGTGCCTGAATTTATCTTTGTTGCTGCTGTGTAGCATAAAAATATAATTTGAAATAGAAAGTGATACCAGGTTGGGGGGGCCTGGGTGGCTCCGTCAGTTAAGCATCCGACTCTTGATCTCTGCTCAGGTCTTGATCTAAGGGTCGTGCGCTCAAGCTCCACATTGGGCTTCATGCTGGGCATGCAGCTTACTTTAAAAAAAAAAAAAAAAAAAGTAATACCTGCAGCACCTGGTGGGCTGAGTCGGTAGAGCATGTGACTCTTGATCTTGGGGTTGTAAGTTTGAGCCCCATGGTGGGTGTGGAGATTACTTAAAATTAAAAAAAAAAAGTGATACCTGTCATAAGAGATTTTTTTTTTAAGTGCTGTTAATTGGGTATAATGGAGATATCTTAAAATTCTTGTAGTTATATAACTTTAGGAGTAGAGAAAGGTTAAGTAAAAGGTTGACTTATACAGAGAATATTGCTTAGCCTTGGAAAAGAAGTAGAAAGTATTGTAAATATGTTTAACTCAGATATTTCATGCTTTGATTTAAAAATTGCTCCTTATTAGAATTTTTAAATTGCAAAGGAAATAAATGCTTTTTGTAATTTGTAAAGGGAAACAATATGAAGTTCTAGAAAGAAAATGTGAATCTGGTCTACCCTTGCCCTGCTGCACCCTCACCGCAAGATAAAAACCTTAACCGTCTGGTGCATATCCTCTCATATTTTTTTTGTTATTCTCATATAAACCTATACACACATACATTCATATATGTATATATACATAACATTCATATATAGTGATCCCACTATCCATGTTATTTTACCACTTACTTTTTAAAATTTAATGTATCATAGACCTTTTTTTAAAGATTTTATTTGAGAGAGGAAGCATGAGAGCCTCTGGAGAGGGGGAGGAGTAGAGGGAGAAGCAGACTGCCTACCTAGCAGGGATCCGACTGCGGGACTCGATCCAGGACCCTGGGATTGTGACCTGAGCCAAAGGCAGAGGCTTACTCACTGAGCGACCCAGGAGCCCCTATCATAGACCTTCTGATACATAAAACTTTAATTTTTTTTTAAAGATTTTATTTATTTATTTGACAGAGAGAAATCACAAGTAGATGGAGAGGCAGGCAGAGAGAGAGAGAGAGGGAAGCAAGCTAGCTCTCCGCTGAGCAGAGAGCCCGATGAGGGACTCGATCCCAGGACTCTGAGATCATGACCTGAGCCGAAGGCAGCGGCTTAACCCACTGAGCCACCCAGGCGCCCCTAAAACTTTAATTTTTTATTACTGCATAATATAGTGTGATTGTACTGTAATTTGTTCAACCTTTCCCCTACTAATGTATATGTTGTATATGTATATGTATGTGTATATGTTTCCCCTACTGATGTATATGATGTATAGGTTGCTTCCACTCTCTGTGTCTCAGCAAACAGTGCTGCAGTAAACATCTTTGCACATAATATCCTTAGGGACTAGTGCTTTTATTTTGGTAGCGAAACTGGTTGTGCCGACACTGAGGGCACCTAGTTGGCTCCCTGTACCCTTACTAGCAGTGGACACGGAGGCAGATTTCACACGGAGCTTGTTTCAGGGCTCTCTGCTTCAACAGGTGCCCCTACACTGCTACACACCCCCGCCCCCAGGCCTTGAGAGAAGCTTAGCGATGTGCTCACAGGGGTCTGTATTTTTGTGATACTTGAAAGAGTAGGTTCCTTTATCCACAACCATTTAAGACAACTGTGCCTTTTCACTCCAAGTTTCTCTCCCTTCACACTTTCCCTTGGGTTGTATGGCCTTGGAGTGGCTTGTAGAAAATTCTTCTCCTCATCCAAGTTATAGAATTCTAAGCAAGTGTTTCTCTTCCACCAGGGATACCCTCAGTAAAGCGGAATGTACAATTATAAACTCACCTGGGACTCACCTGAAACACAGTAATTCCTGTCTGTAGGTTAAAACTCTGTAACAGTACTACAAACAGCAGGTGTGTTTGGTGGTAAGCCATGTATTTTACGCCTGTCAGTGTATCAGGTTGGATCTTAGCATATTATCAACAATGAATTTGGGGTTGAAGAAACTTTTCTAAATTATCAGTAATAAAAATGCAAATTTCAAACAGCCCTGCTAGAGGAAAGGCTTCAATATCTTTCTGTTCTTTCTGTAGAAAACAGTGCTATAAAATATTTGTCTTACAAAAAAGTGCTTAAGAATTATGCATCCAAAGACTATGAAAAATAGTATTGTAGGGGTGCCTGGATGGCTTAGCCAGTTAGCTTCCATTCTTGACTTTGGCTCAGGTCATGACCTCGGGATCATGATCCGAGCCAAAGGCAGTTGTCCAACCAACTGAGCCACCCAGGCATCCCTAACTATCTACATTCTTTTGTCCATTAAAAAAAATTTTTTTTTAAGTACTCCACGGGCACCTGGGTGGCTCACTCAGTCAGTTGAGCATCTGATTCTTGATTTCAGCTCAGGTCATGATCTCAGAGTCCTGAGAGTGAGCACCACCTCCACCTTCGGCTCTGTGCTGATCATGGAGCCTGTTTAAGATGATCAATCCCTGTCTCCCTCTACCCTTCCATTCCCCCACCCTATCCCCCCCAAAAAGTAAGCTCTATGTCCAATGTAAGGCTTGAACTCATGACCCCCGATATTAAGAGTCACACACACTACAGACTGAGCCAGCTAGGCACCCCTCTTTTGTCCATTTTTTAAATTGTTTCTTATTAATTTCTAGGAGCTGCATTCAAGGATATTTGTTACAGATCATTTTCTCTAGATTATCCTTTGTCTTTTTTTGGTAACAGCTTTAGAGAAATCTAATTCATATACTATACAACTCACCCATTGATTGATTAATATTCTCTTTTCTCAGCTTTACTGAGGTATAAATGACAAAAATTGTGTATATTTAAGGGGTGCCTGGGTGGCTCAGTCAGTTGAGTGCCTGACTTTTGGTTTGGGCTTGGATCATGATCGATTGCACTGGGCTCTGCACACAGCAGGGTGTCTGCTCAGGGTTCTCTCCCTCTGCCCCTCCCCTGACTCTCATGTGTGTGTGTTCTCTAAAATAAGTAAATAAATCTAAAAAAATTTGCATATACTTAAGGTGTTCAATGTGCATACATTGTGATTATCACCATCAAGCTAATTAACATATCCATGACTTCACCCATTTGAAGTATACAATTCAGTGGTTCTTTCCATGTCCACAGGGGTGTGCAACCAGCTCCAAAATCAATTTTAAAACATTTAACCACCCCCAAAAGAAATCCTGTATTCTTTACCAACCCCTCTCCATCACAATTTATCTTTTGACATACAGTATTTTTAGTATCAAATTTTCTTATAGTCAAATATGCACAAGTTTCCAGTTTCCTGTGTGGCTTAAGGTCTCTACTCTCTCTAATGTTCTTAAACATTCTGCTATTTTATTTTATTTTTTACTATTTTATTTTTACATTTATGTCTTCACTTCATCTGGAATGTATTCTCAGTCTTTTCCTTGTCTTGTTGACTTATTTTTGGGAAGGGATTAGTGTATCTAATGGGAGAGAAGTTTCTCTTTCAATAGGCTTGGAGGGAAGATAAACCCTGGGGGGCCAGGAACAAAGAGCAAGAGCACAGACGAAGAACATTCCCTAGAGGTGAAGTCTTGATCATCCCATGTGTGGTTGCTTAGGGTCTCCCCTAAGCATGGCGCTCGTGTGATGGACCACGTAAATTTGTCTTTCAAATAAAGAGTTGAAAATGGGGTCCTAACCACAAAGGTCAGAAAGGAGCCAAACTGCACTTAGCAGTGTGTTTCCAGAGAGTATGGGATTGGGTGGCAGGGGGTAGTGGAGGGGGGTGGGTGGGTAAGAAGGAGTAACCAGGGTGAAGAAACCTGACAAACACTACTTGGGCCAGGTCATCAAGGTTAACATCATGGTGACAAATCATGTTGACAGTGTGTACCTTTGGTATGTTATGATGAGATCAGGACTTTACTTTTGTGGTCTTCCTCCCCAAAACCAATCATCTCAGTCTAACCACGAGAAAAACAACAGACAAACCCAAATTGAGGGGCATTCTATAAAATGTCTGGTTGATATTTTTCAAAACCAGCAAGGGCATCATAAATAAGGAAAGTCTGAGAAACTGCCACAAACCAGAAGAGGCTAAGAGACATGACTACAAAATGTAATGAGATGTTCTGGTTAAGATTCTGTAACAGAAAAAGAACACTAAGGAAAGAACTAACACAATCCAATAACATATACCATTTACTTAGTTAATAGTAATATGCTAAGGTTTCCTTCTGACAAATGTATCATAATGATATAAAGTGTTAACAATAGAAGACACTGGGTGAGGAATATGTGAAAACTCTCCTACTGTCTTTGCAACTGTTCTGTAAACCTGAAAGTATTCTCATTTTTTAAAAATTAAAATGAAGGGGGAACTATTTTTGCTAGCCACATCCTTCCTGAAGGAGTATATCTAGGCCAAGAAAGCATCCTGCTTTCCCAAAGAGTTGGTGCCTCTAGAAGCTAGTGCTTAATTTGAACAAATTTTGTGGGTGGGTCAGAAACGAATTTTGAAAAGTCATTTCTTTTGTTCAAATTCTCCACGCAGCTCAGAGAAGCCTCCCAGGACAGCTGATTCTGGTTGGTCTGGCCACTCCAGGCTTTCCATCCCAGCAAGTTCAATGGGTTACAATGATATCCCTTATTCCCTCCTGCCCCAAGATGCTGCTCAAGACTTCCAGGAGGGTTATTGTTCTTGGTTCTTGAACCCTGGTTCTCTTCTTCACCATTGACAATTGCTTTTACCACCCCCGCCTCTTGCTTTAGGGACCAATTCAGACCCCTTACCCTGGTTTTTCTATCTTGGCTTCTCATTTTACTCACCTCAGCACAGGTTCAGGACTTCTGTCTGAAGTTGTGGGTTAGATATAGTCCTTTTATCACCTTTCCCAGCCCAACTAGCTTAAGGCCCCCTGGGTGTCAGCCGGAAGAGTGGACACTGTAGCCTCTCTTGCCCATATGATAGAAAACCATCAGCAGCGATTTTATCAAATATGAAAGTCATCCTCTCTACTCCAGGAAAATTATAGGAGCTGTCCAGATGGGAGTAGCTTAAAAAATACTATTCTATTAGTAATTATGTTAATATATCAAATTATGATTTTTTTAATGAAGAGAGCAGAGGTGTGATTTAGTTTCTGGTATTGCCTTAAAGTTTCCTGATCCCCAGATAGCACTGGCCACGTACCCCTATATTAACTTTCTAGGGTGTTCTGGGTAGTGCTGGTGCTGATGGGAGACTGAAATCCAGAGCAGACCTTTACCCTCAGACTGTACAGAAATCTCGTGTTCAAAGTGAAGCTATAGCTCTGCTCTCATTTCACTGTTAAATTACTTTACCTGTAGCATCAATAACCTCCTAAGAGGCAACTCTGAGGGACTGGATGTGTGGCTTTTCCTGGGAAGAACTTGGGTTGGCTTTGACTTGCTGACGAGACGCAAATGAATGAGTGGATTGGGAAGACTGATGACCTCACAGGGATACTGACTTAGAGTAGACAAGATACAACACACGCACTGGAAATTGGAAGTTGAATGAAACTTCATCCTAGGGTAGGGCAGTGTGGTTTAAGAAATTGTTCAAGGGTCTGGGTTTGATTTTGGAAAAAGTGAGCACGTGAACAAGATAAAACTTCTAGAAGCTTCCATGTATTGCCCTCAACTCAAAGGGTACTGTCCCAGTAAACAGAGGGAACCAGACTAATGGGTGTGTGGTGAGCACGGCTTCCTGAATCTGCTGTTCTCTTCATGAGTCAGTGGTGACAGGGGGTTGCCTGCCACATCACAAGAGGCCCCAAATGGGAAGACCACGCCTCCTGCTCTGCCAGTCAGAGAACCTGCCATATCTACATGATCATTACCTTATCTCGATGGCTATGTGGGGGAAGCCCTGCCTTTAGCAAGTCATCTCACCTGGGCCAACCGTGTGGGTGCTGAGTGTAATTTCTTGGCTGTGCCCCTGCACCATCTTGCTAGGCTGCCCAAAGGTCCTGCAGAAAGATGAGGCCTCCTGTCTGCAGACTCCTTCCTCTGTGTAACAAGGACGAGACTGTGGGCCTGCATGTGCCTTTATCACCTGGGTCACAAAGCACAGGAGGACCTGGGAGGAGCAGGCCTGGCTAGACTTATCACAGTGGCAAGCCTGGGCCAAGGGTCTGGGAAGAGCTGGTGGAATTCTGAGGCTTTGGGAAAGCCCAGGACCTCTGCCTTTGGAAGCCAGAAACTCTCTACTCCTCTTCTGTTTTACAGTGTTTTCTGCTTGAGAGAGCAGTGTTTCTCAACCTTTTTTCCTCATCACTGCCCTTAAGGGGGAAAAATGAAATCAGTTTCCATTTGCCTAAACACAAAAAATTATATATTAAGGAATAAAATGTTGCTGGGTTCACTTTGGAGATAGATCCATAAACCACTGTAATCTCTAAGACTTGTTTCCCCTTCTGTGACCCCAAGAACTAGTTTTTACGCCTTTTGGGGACAGTATTGCCCCCTTTGAGAATGCATGGCACGGAGGGACGTTGCTGCCCACAGGAGGGGCCTCTCTTCTGAGACCCTCTCCTGCCTGCTCGATTGCCTCTCCTCCGGAATCCCTCCGGATGAGTTCAGCTGCATGTCCCAGGGATCCCAGTTCAACTGCCTGCGACCCGAGGGAGGTTGACTTTTTACTGAAGAAGTCTGGCTCCAGGCGCCACGGCTCAGGGATGCCCGAGTAGTGGGGATGTCCCTGCTCACGGCCACAAGATGGCTGTAGCAGCTCCGGGCATGCCGCCCTCACAAGCCTGCGTGCGGAGGGAGGAAGGGAAACAGGGCAACCAGCAGGCAACTGGTAGGTAAATAGCAGCTGCTGACTCCACTCTTTTTTCTTCCTTCGGTCCTCGTTCCTTTACCTTTTACTTAAACCAGCATTGCCCAAGCCCACATGTGAAGCACTGGGCGTCCAAATGGACGGAAGCACTTAACAGTAGGACAGGCTGATTGCCCTTGAACAGGTTACTTAATATATCTGGGCCTCAACTTCCTCATTTATGAAGCGAGGGGCATAGACTCATTGCCTTTTTTAAATACATTACTTGGACTGAATAGTACATACTTGGACTGAAGCCTAACATAAAGGCTTACAAATCCTGAATGCATTGTGTGAACCAGCTCCCAGGTCAAGAAACATTATCAGTCCTCCAGAAACCCCCGTGAAGGTCGCACTATTCTGACTTCTACGACTGCACTTCAGTTGTGCCTGGTTTTGAACTTTAGACAACTGGCAGTCATAAAGTTGATGCTCTTTCTTTTTTTTAAGTAGGCTCCGTGCCCAGCGTGGAACCCAATACAGGGCTTGAACTCATGAGCCTGAGATCAAGACCTGAGCTGAGATCAAGAGTGGGACGCTGGACTGACTGAGCCACCCAGGCACCCCGAGTAGACACTCTTTTGTATCTTTTTTTTTTTTTCAAGATTGTATTTATTTATTTGATAGATAGGCTTCTTTCATTCAGCATTGTGTATGTGAGGGGCACCTGGATGGCTCCGTCAGTAAAACATTAGCTCTGGATCTCGGGGTCATGAGTTTAGTGCCTCCCCAAACTCTTCCCCGCCGCCCCCCTTCCCCACCTTAGGCATAGGAATATATATATATATATTTTAATTTCTTTTTAGCATAACAGAATTCATTGTTTTTGCATCCAGTGCCCTCCTTAATACCCTCCATCTGGCTTCCTCAACCTCCCACCCCCCGCCCCTTCAAAACCCTCAGATTGTTTTTCAGAGTCCATAGTCTCTCATGGTTCACCTCCCCTCCCAATTTCCCTCAACTCCCATTTCCTCTCCATCTCCCTAAGGCATAGGGATTTTTTAAAAAAATATTTTATTTATTTGACAGAGAACTAGAGAAAGAGCACAAGTAAGTAGAGCAGCAGGCAGAGGGAGAGAGAGAAGCAGGCTCTTCGCTGAGCAGGGACCCCGATGCGGGGCTCCATCCCGGGACCCTGGAATCATGACCCGAGCCGAAGGCAGCTGCTTAACCAACTGAGCCACCCAGGCGCCTCGTCATAGGGATTTTTTAAAAACCTGTGTTCGGGAGATTAACTCACCATTCTGTTTCTCCACTGTCCTTGCCCCCTAACATTCCCTTGAGTGACTATACCACTGTTGACAGGTAAATTGTTTTTAGTGTCGGCTCTTCCAAAGAGCGCAGCTGTGGAAAGTCTTAAATCCATCTTTTGATGAATACATACACGCATTTCTGTTGTGTTCTGGGAGTGGAACTCCTGGGTCATAGGATGTCTGGGTGTTTACCTTCTAGATGGCCTTTTAAGGGGCATGCTTGGTGATGAAACCAAAAACTATCCTGGAGTACCCAGTCAGAAAATAGGTTTTCCTTCCTTTCAGGGCTAATGAGACTCAATGCCAGGACTGGTCAGTTCAGTTTCTTCTCCAGCTCACACTGTCTACCGGTAGCCTCCGTAGAAGTTTACGCAACCCCCGCCCCCCAGAGCCTGCTTGTGAAGAAGGCCGGGTAGCAGGTGAAGGTGGTGGATGACATTGCTAGGGTCGGATGAAGTCCAGTTCCTCGGAGGTTGCAGGCCCATTCAGAGAACTTTGCGGGGTGGGGGGGCTCTGAAAAATACCCACTCCATGGGGAGGCATGTCACAGAGCTATGAAATCAATCTGTCAACAGATGGTTTTGTTCATCTATGCTCTTCTCCCCAGTTTTAAGTGCCTGGTAGATGCTCCAGAAAAGGGACCATAGACGGTTAGGGCAGAAGGTCCCTGTGATAGAATTTTGTAAGAGAAATTTGTCTCTTAAACTTTTCAGCAAACAGGAAATTTCTCCAAAGCAAGCATTTTAAGAATGCTGTTTGCCAAAGGTGGTTTGGAATGTCATCTTACGGTTTAGAGCGAGGGGTGGAGCTCAGAGAGTGTCTCTGGGAGTACAGCGTGTAGACCAGTATCCGCGTCACCCCGGGGTTTGTGGAAAAATGTCGATTCCAGGCTGGGCCTGGAGTCTCTTGGGTGGGGTCCAAAAATTTGCCTTTTGACAAATTCACAGGTGGATCTGAGGCACGGACTTCACAGTCTGTGTCGCATTATCCCCTGCCAGAGGGTCTGTATGCTTTTGAGGCCAGGAGTTTTGATATGGAAGTATAAAGTGATCCTATCACTACCCACAAGCCTCTATCCTATTCTGGGGCAAGGTCCAATTTCTTGTTTGCAAAACTCTTCAGATCCTGGCCTCAAGTGGACCTGCTGGCCTTCGCTTTTTCCTGGGACATCACTGGCTGAATTAAACTGTCCACACAATTTTGCCTGTGTTGGCGATGGTGTCTTCTCAGTGGCCCCTCTTGTTTGAGACAGCCTTCTGTGGCTTTCTACATGTCACTCTGAAAGCTCTTTGAAAACCTCCTTTGTCCTCCTCAGCCGTCCACTTCAGACGTGGTGGTGTTATTCTGAGGCAGGCTTTGGGATGCCATATAAAATAAAGCTACGATTGTATTAAAAAACCAGGAGAGGATAAGCAGCTAACACAAACATGAATAAGCCCTAAGCACATGCTGTACCAGGGGAGAGAAAGAGGGAACGCTTTGTTGGGACTCTGCTTTGTTTCTGAGGTCCGCAGTCTGGGTGCTCATGGAAAGCCCACCCCATCCTGTGTTCTTAGGTCCTGGTGGCATCTCCCCGGTATCCCCAGGCACATCTCATCCAGTTCATTCTTCCTCACAGCTCAGCCCTAGAGATCCAAGCTTCCCTCCAGAAATTCCGACAAACACTACAACCTTCTTGTCAGATATACAAACTTCACGTTTCTTCCTTCCTACCATGTTGCTCTGAAAACTTTCAGTGGAGCCATAGTTACATGCTCTAGGACACTTAACGTTATTTCAGGGACAATTTCCCACCACAAGGAACACTGAAATACAACAGGAAGTGGTGAGTGTGAGTAGGCAGTCCTGGGCTAAATTTGAATGGTGGAAACTTCATACCAAAATGTTTTCCATAGAAGTTCACTTTCTTCAGTTTTGATGACTACCCACTGGATCGTTGTGGCCAGATGCCACTGACCAACCAGGAAACGGGAAAATAAATGAATAAACTCTTTCATATGGCCTTTTAGGAACTCTGGTTTTCTGGGGGCTGTTTGTTTTTGGTAGGAGCAGAGAAAAATGGCCCAAGTCTGACCCAAACAAATAGAGGAGTTTGGAGTGTAGTACATTCAGTTATGAACACTCTAGGATTATCATTTTATAACCACAGCAGAGAAAACCTGATGGAGAGGAAGGGAACGAACATTTAGGGAATGTCTCTTCTACACGAGCATTTTGCTCCTTAATTACTGAAAATGCTGTTCCACAACCACCACCAATGCAGCTGTTATTACCTGTTCCCTCCTCCTTTCTAGGTTAGGAAATGGGTTCGTGAAGGTTAGATAACTTGCTCATGGTCACACACTTGTAGTGACTGGCAGCAGTCCAAATGTGGCTCTCTTTTCACTCTTCCCTGGTGACCTGAGGAGAAAGCTGAGTGGAGTCTTCATAAAGTAAGCTGTTAGGTTAAAGTGGCCAGCTTGTTAAAATAAGTAGCACTATCCAGTAAGAGACACCTGTGTTATCCATCTATAGAACACTGATTCTCCTTAGAGCCATGCTATTTATTTTGATGCTAATTAGAACAGTTCATAGGGTCCGTAGTAGTCTTAAGCAACCCTTGAATATAAAAGTATTAATTTTACCCACCTCTAGGAGGACCAGACTTTGACATTCTTGTGAGGTAGACAGAGGCAGCATTTAAAATAGTTGCCAGTGCCCTCTGAATCCTGATTTCCCGTACCAAGGCAGACCCACGTCCGGGAGAGAGAAGATGATTACTTGAGGACTAAGGCCCAGCGAATTACACCAGGGGAAATAAGGTAAGGTAAGCTCAGTGGGTCTCTGAGTGATATTTTGGATCAGGTTCAACTCTCTGCATTCTCCTCCTGCTGAAGTATAACTTGTTTTGTCCATAAAGATGTGGCGGAGAACACGGTGAATTCCAACTTCAAAATTTGTCAGGTGTAACTGGACAGACCTAAAGAGGTTGGAAATCGACAGGAAAATTACACTCTCACAGTGAGCCACCCTGCCCTTTATTTTGCTAGAAGCCATTCTTTCTTGTGCGGACTGATGCCCTCTACTGACCTGGTCCTAAGAAAAAAAGCTGGAGAACCAGGTAAGGTGGGAAAAGGAGGTGAATTGCCACCCCCAAGAGGTCACGTAACGCCTTGACTATCTCCACTCTAACAAATAAATATGAGAATTCAGCTCAGCCAAAGGCCTGGAAAGGAAGCACAGACGCAGGAAAAATACAGCTCTCCCAAAGGGCAGCAGGGTGAAGGTGTGAGTTTGAATCATACATCATGTGTAGCGCTCCCTGTCTTTTCTGAGGCTCATTGTGGTTAGCCTTACACACAGCGGGCTCCACTGCAGAAGCAAGATGGCCTGGGAATCTCGGAGCGCCTGGGAAGAAACCTCTCCCTGCATCCTTGAATTCCGTTCTAGGTTCCCCACCCCATGTCCCCCAGCTCCTCTGCGTCTCAGAGGCTTTTACGCCATTCTTATAATGCGCGGCGCAAATCCTTCCATTCTGGGTTATCTTCGAGGCCAGAAGATCCCGACTCACGTGCGGGCCCCAAAGCCCCCATGCCCGCGCGTGGCGGCCGCGGACGCCTGGGTAAACGCAGGTGGGATGGAACAGGATGCTCCAACGTCTTTTTCTACCACTGATTTCCGTTAAACATTTGTCTGGGGACGACGCGCGGCGCCCCCCAGGGCGGCCTCTCGCAGGCAAGGCCGGCCACGCGGAGGACAGCGGCCGAGGGCTCCGCGCGCACTTCCTGCGGGGCGGCGGGCGGGGGCGGGGCTTCGGGCGCGCCTCCCCGTCCCCCTCCCCTCCCGCCTCCTCCCCCCTCGGGGGCCGGCCGAGGCGCCGCGGGGGCGGGGCCGCCAGCGGGCTGGGCGGCGTGGCGGAGCGGGCTGGGCGCCCCGGGCCGAGGTGCGAGCGAACCGCGGCGGGCTCGGGCGCGGAGACGGGGTACGCGGTGCGGAGCAGCCCAGCCCCGCACAGCCCAGCGCAGCCCAGCGCAGCCCGGCCCGGCCCGGCCCGGCCTGGCCCCGTGCGGCCAGAGACAAGCCAGCGGGTGGCGGCGGCGGCTCCCCGCCCGGCCGGTGCAGGGCCTCCGACCGACCGCGGCCGAGCGGGGCCTGGGCGCGGGCGCTGGGGGAGCCCGCCGCGGCGGGCACTAGAGGAAGCGGCGGCGGCGCGTCCCGAGCTGTGCGCGCCATGTCGGGCGGGCCCCCCAAGGGCCTGCCGTCCACCGGGCCCCACTCCCTGCTCGACATGCCGCACCCGCTGGCCGGCTCCAGCAGCGAGGAGGCCGTGGGCGGCGACAGCACGCCCAGCCCGGACCTGCTGATGGCCCGCAGCTTCGGCGACAAGGTGGGGCGCACGGGGCTGGGGACCGGGAGGCGCATTACGCTCTCGCGGGGGATGGTGGACCCGCAGCTCCCTCTGAGCGCCGGGCCGCGCCCACCCTGGCGCCCCTGCCCGGGGGCGAGCGTGCCCTGGGCTCCAGCGCCTTTGGAAAAAGCGTCCCTCCCTGCCGCCCCCGCGGGGTCGTAGCGGCGTGGAGAGCGGCGGGAGGGGGCGGGCATGCCCGGCTCTGACGGGGCGCGGGCGCCAGTGACAGCTGGTGGGGAGGGGTCCTGCCCGCGTGTTGGGGTCGCTGGCGGGTGTGCGGTGCCCTGCGCCTGTGTCCTGGGATGGGGGGGGGTCCCAGGTTCCTCCAGGAGCATCCCCGAAGGCTGAGCTGCTGGGTAACTTGTAGCTCCCCACTTTGCTGGGACTGCAAAGGAGCAAGAGTTAATGGTTTTCCGTGGTAGGACTGGCAGCCTTGGTGTTACTGCCAGTCATTTAACCCACGCTCTGTCATGTGGGGAGTGATCTTTGTTTAGGTTTGCTGTGTGCCCTGTGGAGTCACCTGACTCAGACCCCAGCCGGCGAGGGGAGAGTCTTGCTGTGGTTTTCCGTCTGGGGCTCGGTTCACCTCTGACGGCCCTCCACACTGGTTAGCTTTGGCAGAGGCCCCTTTTGTGGTTGATGGGAAGAAAGCTCGCCCTTTGACCTTCTTTGTGCCGGAGGAGGCTCCTGATTTTCTTAGAGCAGCATAATTCTGGTGATGCTTTGAGAGACCGCAGAGTCCCACGAAGGGTTAAGGGGCGGCATTCCTCCCCTCCCCCCATTTCAGCTGTGACCAGAGCTTGAGCTGTGATTCTGTCAGCCCTGCTGTGGCCACCTACTCACTAATTGCAGAAATTAGAATTGGTCTTAACACTTGTGATCAGGATTCCCTCTTCCTGGTAAAATACTAAATGAATTTCTCCTAATCCCAATGTTAAATGGGATCGGACGACCTAATACTTTACCCCATAGATTGGAGGGCATGTGGTACAGTAAAAATGAGTGTATTAGGGCACAGAGGACTCAAGATAGATATGGAGGGGAACTTGGTGTACCTTAAAGAGTTTATGAAAGCCAGGAGTGAAGAGTAGAGCAAAAGGACTTAAAAAGCGAGTGAAACCAATGGATTGGGCAGTTTGAGGTCGGTGTGTTGGTGCTTGTGATTATTTCTCTTTATTTTATAGATGAAACACTATATGAAGGGTTGTGTTGCTTGGAAATACCTTGTACATATTTGGCATTCAATAAGCAATTGTTGAGTGACTGGATAAATAATTTGTTGCTTTATTCTAGACTGAGAAATTGTTCCTACAGGCATGTAGGGCAGGGACTGAAGTTGAACCTTCTGATTTCCTTCTCAGGATAGTGAATTTATTACCTATGGCTGTGTAACAAATTACTCCAAAATTTAGTACTGAAAATAGTGTGTGGGGATCAGTAGTGTCATCTAGGAGCAGCTAGGCTGGGTGGTTCTGTCCCCAGGTCTCTACTGAGGTGGCAGTCAAGGTGTTGACCAGAGCTTGGGTCATCTGAAGGCTGGGTTTGGGGAGGATTTGCTTCCAAGCTCGCTCACTTGGCTGTTGGCAGGCTTTAGCTCCTCTTTATTGGGCTGCTTGACATGACAGCTAGCTTTCCCCCAGAACAAGTGGTCCAAGAGAGCAAGAGATCCCAGGACTCAAGCTATACTCTTGTATAAGCTAATTTTGGAAGCGACATAATTCTGCCATATTCTGTTTGTCACACAGACCAATGCTAGTACAAAGTGGGAAGAGGGTATGAATACCAGGTGGTATAAATATGGGAGCCATCTTGAATGCTGGTTGCCGCCGATGGCTATTTAATTTATTTATTTATTAAAAAGATTTTATTTATTTATATGACAGAGAGAGAGCTCACAAGTAGGCTGAGAGGCAGGCAGAGAGAGAGAGGGAAGCAGGCTTCCCGTTGAGCAGAGAGCCCGATGCAGGGCTCAATCCTAGGACCCTGAGATCATGACCTGAGCCGAAGGCAGTGAGCCACCCAGGCGCCCCTATTTTATTTATTTTTTTAAAAATTTGTATTTATTATTAATATTATTATTGCTACTGTTATCCTTATTTTTAGTAATTGCTATACCCAGTGTGGGGCTCAAGTCATGATGCTGAGATCAGGAGTCATATGCTCTTCTGACTGAGCCAGCCAGGTGTCCCCAATGATTTACACATTGGCTTAATGATCCATTCTTGGCAGATAGCTGTCTCAGAAATATGGGCATTTTCCTAATAAATACTGGCAGGACAAATGCCTTGTACCACTAAGAGCTTGTTGGTGGGCGGGAAGTCAGGCCCAGGTCTGATTACTGCTGGCTTTCTTTACAGGGACAGTCATGTGAGAAAGACCATCTTGAAGCTGTTATTATTAATTATTGAATATTTAATAAGTCTCCTTGCAGCTGTAAGAAGCATCAAAATGACATCATTCCCAAGGGCCTGATTTATAGTAAGCCACTTTTCCTTAGAGGTTAAATAATGTAATTTCTTTCCCTGACTGGAAGTAACATTTTCCTTGAATCTTGGCATGCACGTGTGTTCTAGTGACTGTGGGGAAATTTCTGTAGAGAGAAGCTAGCATTCAACTGAGGTGAGTCAGGACCAGTGGAAGGAAGCCTTCACTTTGGCCTCTTTCTCTTGCCCCGGAGCATGGGGGTCATTGGAGGACAGGTAGGAAAGCTGAGTGCTTGTGATCTGTCTTTGAAAAGAAACCTGTTTTCTCGTCTTTTTGGACAATGGAGTTGTGACCCTGGATGCCTGGTTCAGAGTCTGTTCTGGGCTTGGAGAATGAGGGTTTGACGGGCTGCTCATGGCACAGGGTTGTTGTATTATACGGAGGGGAATTGCTTTCTGTGGACCCAGGATGTTGCCAAGAATGGGGAAGCCTCATGGTTTTGTCCGGCAGACACTTCTGGGTGGTGTCTGTGATGCTTGTGGGAGATGGAAACAACAACCAAACATGATGGCTTTTCATCCACTAACTTCTAAAATCATTCAGACCTTGGAGTCATGGGAGAATCCTTCCGATCTTCCAAGGGTTGCTAGGACTAATTCTTTCCATGCCTCACCAGGCCCTCTATCACTACATCCTTCATCTCCACCTAAAATGTAAATAAACCACTTGGCCTGACTCTTGTCTCTCTTTCATCTGCAAACCACTCTGGGCTACTTCTCCCCTGGCTCAGCCTCCAAGCTTCTGTGTCCCTCCCAACACAGAGCCCACTCTAGGCCCAGCTGTGGTTAACACACCTTCCCACATCCTCAACCTCTCCACTCAACTCTTCCACCTACTTCCCTTGTCCTTTTCAGTGATGGCTCCTCCCAGAGTCTTCGGAGTGAAGGTGTCTTTCCATCCCCTACTCCGCTTATATCAGGATCAGGAGATGGGGGTTGGTGTCCCCTTCTCCCCACTGCCCTTTACAAGCCAAGCTCTTCTCCCCGGAGGCCCATGTCATTTTATTGGTCAGTCACTTATTTGAGGGCCTACCAGGAGACAGGCACTGTTCCAGGAACTTGAGTGGAGTCAGCCAGTTGAAGACCCCTGCCCTCACTGGGTACTTCTCAATGAGTATGTCCTATGTTATGTAATACATGCTATGGGAGGGAGAAGAATTAGGTTGGGCAGGGGGTTCACGATTACTGGCTGTGGGAGGAAGATTTGGATAGGCCTTCCTGAGAACTGGAGATTTTAGAGACGTGGAGGAGGTGAGGGAGGGAGTTAGCGAGTGGATGTCTGGAGGAGTGTCCAGCTGGAGGCTCACAGGCATCTGCCTGGTGTGTTGTGGAAGAGCCCAGAGGCCACCGTGGCTGGGGCAGAGTGGACAATGGAGAGTTGTTGACGTACAGCAGAGAGGGAAGGGTCAGACCATGGAGGGTCGCATAGGGCACCCTGAGAATGTTGGCCTTTGCTTTGAGGCCACATTCAGGGTCTTGAGTGGAAGGAGGACTTGATCTGACTTACATATTGAAAAAGGTCATGCAGGCTGTTGAATTGAGAGCCCTTTATTTGGCTATTGCACTGAAATTCATTTCCTTTTAGTTAAAAGGCCATAAACCAAATGCAGACTGGCAAAAGAAAAAAAAAAAAATCTTTGAAAAGCCCCAGATAGTTTGGCTGGGGCTAGGAGTGGCTGGAGCTAGGTATTCAAATGATATCGGAAATCTGTCACTCTCCGTCTCTTGGCTCTGCTTTCTTCTGTGTTAGTTTTATTCTCCGGCTAGCAAAGGGATATGTTCTACAAATAAGCCTCACAATTTCAACAGAAAGAGAGTACCTCTTTCCTGATAGCCCCAGCCAAAGCCCTGGGCTGGTGTCTCGGGAGCCTCAATTGGGTCAGGCACTGGAACCAAGCTTTGTTAACTGATTGCCCAGACCTGACGCAGATCCTTATCTTTGGAGCATGGAGAAAGGAAGTGTTTTGTAGGTCTGTGCATTTGAATGGTGAAATGTACATATAAAGTACATAAAATGTTTAAAGGATAAAATGTATCTATACAGTTTAAAGAACAAAAAATACTCCTGTTCCTCCTATCTCCCAGCTTGAGAGAATATTGTTAGTATCTTAGGAGCCCTGTGTGAGCTGGGGGAGGATGGAGGTGGTTTCCAAAGCAGAATCAGGACGCTGCTAATAGAAGGAGGAATGAACGAATGGGGGACAAGCAGAAACAAATGTCCATTTTACAGGACTTCCATGACTTTTTCATTCCCTGTTGTTTCTAACTCATTAAAATCTCTAGACCTTGGGGAGCCTAAGTGGCTCAGATGGTTAAGCCTCTGCCTTCGGCTCAGGTCCTGAGCCCAGGGTCCTGGGATTGAGCCCCGCGTCGGGCTCCCTGCTCCATGGGGAGGCTGCTTCTCCTCCGCCTCTCTTTCAAATAAATAAATAAAAATAATAATAATAAAAAAAAATCCCTAGCCCTCAACTCACTGTCTTCTCAAATAATACCCTCCCCTCAAGAGACCCTATTCAGGGAGCCTGCTTCCCCTCCTTTCTCTCTCTACCTCCCTCTCTGCCTGCTTGTGATCTCTGCCTGTCAATTAAATAAATAAAATATTTTAAAAAAAAGACCCTGTTCAAACCTTCAAAATTATTGGTTCCTTGACTTTATTTCCACACACCTTGACCTCTTTTTCAGTTCAGTTGCCCTCTGCCGGCCACACCCTTGCGTTCGAATACCCGGAATGGTTTGGGCTTTGAGTCAGTGCCATGAGACACCATCTTCTCTTGCCTTCCCCGCTCCCAGTCAGCAAGGACCGACTGCACCTGTTCGCTGACTGCTTCCGCTCGCCTCGCTCCTTCCGCTCGCCTCGCTCCTCTCGCCTCCTGCCGGGTCCCGGCCTCCATTCCCTTGCTCTCCTTCCTCTACACCCACCCTGGATCATTCCGCGGGTTCAGGTCTTTTGCCTACACCTGGGTGCGAACACAGCCTGCGAATCGCTGCCGGGGTCAGTTCATGGGAACCAACCCCAGCTGGGGCCCCAGCGGTGCTGGGCACTCCGTCCCTTCCACAGAGGCCCCAGACCCGACGCTTCTCTCTGTCGCTCACACCTTCCGTCCTTCTCCTCCGCCCTCCTGTTCTGCTGAAGAGAAGACAGACGGGATTCTAGGCCTCTCTGCCACCGTGTGGCCCGCCCTGTCTGGCCTTTCAGAGACCTTGGCTCTGTTCATCACCCTCATTCGTTCCTGTGTCCTCACGCTCCCTCTCCCCTGGCTCATTCCATCAGTACACGTGCAGGTCACTTCTCACTTGTAAAACAAACGAGGAGTGAAGGAAACTCTGCTGTGAGGCTTTCTTCTTCCCCGTCTCAGGATCTCTTTTGTGACTCCTCCCGGTGCAACTTTTTGAAGGCCGGGTGGGCCCTTCTTGTCTTCCTCGCTCGGGCCTCAGCCCACTGCTGTCTGGTTTCTGACTTTACTCGTGACTTCCTTCTTGCAAAATCCAGTAGCCACTTCACCGTCCTGGGCTAGCCTGACCTCCTCTTCCTCCAGCCCTTGATGCTGTCGAGCACTCTCCTTCTGGAAGCACTTTCTGCTTCCAGGCACCCCGGAGCCTGGCTGGCTGTGTTTGAATCCCAGCGCTGCCTACCTATAGGCTTTGCGACAGCAAATTATTTAACCTCTCTGAGCCTCAGTTTCCTCATCTGTAAAGAGGGGACAACAGGAGCAGCTCTGGCACGGGGTCAACCTGAGGCTGTGGGGAGTCTGCACTTAGAGTAGTGCCCGATACGTGGGGAGCCTTTAATAAATGGGAGGTGGTGACGGCGGTTACTCCTAGGGTCTGTACTTTTCATATCTCCTTTGGCATTTCTGCCTGTTCTTTGTCTACGTCTGTATCAGTCGTGGGCCCGTCAGGGTGAAAAACCTCTGAGGTATCTCAAACCGAAAGGCTGTAATGCAGGGAGTTAGTTACATAGGCAATGGAAGGCACGAGAAGTCAAGCAGAAGATGGTGAGATTAACAGAGCAGCAACAGCAGGAAACTGCTGTCACCCTCAGGGCTGGAGGGTCAGCAAGACGAGGTGATGTTACAACCCTTCTGAGCTTCCGTTGGAACTAGAAGCATGGCAGGGCGGCTCCACAAGGGTGGGTCCCCTGAGGAGGAGAGGCCAGGAGAGGAAGCAGCTGCTGCCGGGGATGCTCTTTGAACCAGAGCAGAAGACTTCGGGCAGAGACAGAAGCTCCCCGGCTCCTCTGCTCATCCTGTCTTCTGGTCTTTCATCAGCATCTTCCGTTGGCCAAAATAGCTTCCTTGGAGGACGTGTGACTCTAGAAGAGCCTAACAGTCTTCGTTAGATTTGCTCGGATGGCCGCTGGGGGAAGGGTGTCTCTTCCTGTAAGATTGTGTTTGCTGCGACGTGGAGAGGGGCTCACGAAGAGGCCAGAGAGGAGAGGAGAGCCGGGAGAGAAAAGGGGGGGGCAGGCCCCGTGGCTCCCTTGAATCCTGGACCCGCCTGTGCCGGTGATGTCCGAAGCCAGCACTGCTGCTTAGTTACAGGAGGTTGTGAATTCCCTTTTACTGACATTCTTTTCAGTTGGGTTTTGTCACTTGACACTTAAAAAAATATATATTGACTGAGAGATAAGTTGACCTTAAAAGGTGAAGTGAGAGTTGAGTTTTACTTTGGGACTGTTGAAGAGGGGGGCTTCGTTCCTGTCGGTCAGCGACACTGTCGGGGCGCACGTCTGCAGCCAGCTGAGGCGGCGGAGGGGGTGTTTTCACCAGTCCTGGAAGTCTGAGGGGCCTTTCAGGTGCGAGGCGGGGAAAGCACCACAGGCTGAGGGAGAAGCCTGAGCACAGCTCCCGAGATGGGAAAGGCCTGTGCCCGCTGGAGTGGGATCGAGTGGAGTCATGTGTTGGGTTGGGTTTTGAGGGCCTGGGGGTGGGGATTAGTGAGGAGCGGGCAGCCCCCAGACTGCTTTGAGCGCGCTGACATGGAGGTCAGCTCTTGTTCTTCAGGCAGGAGTCGGCCCTCGAGGGGTTCGGAGTGGCGGATGGCATGGTCTGCGCTGGGGACATTGGAGGCTGGCAGTGATGAGCCCCTAGGCAGGTGTTGGCCTGGCTTCTGCTGGAGCGGTGGCCTGCAGGACGGAAGATGAGAAAATGTCACGATGCCTCGTTTTGGTAGAGCGGGGACACCTGGCCGCCCTCACGGAGCGCGCGCGCGAGCACGAAGACCATTAGGGTGCAGTTTGAGGACAGGAGTCAGGGCGGAGGGGTCTGAGCCCCACCTTCAGAAGCCTCCTCAGAGTTCAAGGCTTAGCCCAGAAGCCGCTCCCAGGAAGCTCTTCCTCAGCATACGGTCGCCTATCGCCTAACCCCGGGAGCTCCAGCCCGAGGGGGCGGCCGACATGGCGGTTGCTGAGGTGTGGTCCCTGAGGTGCAAGCTGACAAGCCTGTGGGAAGCAGGGGTGTGGCACTGGTCACAGGAAGGGTGGCGGCCGGAGGGAAGAACAGGGTTGAGGGAAGACGTTTAGCATTGGGGAGTCTTGAGTTTTAGTGGAGGTTACAGGGAAGCGGACAGATGTTTTGCGGGAAAACGCAGGACAGCGCGGCAGAGGCGCACCGGCTGGTGTGTGAGGGACTCGTGTTGTTTATGAGGCATGGGGGGTTTCATGTGGTCTCGCGTTGCTCACCCCACAGAATTCCTCTCTTTGGCCGCCACAGCAGCAGTTGGGCGGCTGTCGTGTGTGTTTGTGTGTGTGTGTGTGGCTGGCAGGAGGGTGTGCGGACTGGGGCCGGAGGGCTGTGAGGAGGGGCGGCGTCTCTGGACTCCTGCTGGAGCGAAGGCCCCAAGGCGAAAAAACACACCTTGTGCCCGGGGAGCAGAGAGCAGGCACCTTGA
Organism: Mustela nivalis; assembly: GCF_964662115.1. Lineage (NCBI taxonomy): Eukaryota > Metazoa > Chordata > Mammalia > Carnivora > Mustelidae > Mustela > Mustela nivalis. Next base: position 73,058,218 of record NC_139032.1, read on the forward strand.
AAACCTTTCTGTCCCGAGCAATCCCTCGTAGGCCTGGCTCTGCTGGATGCTGAGGGCACTGAGGAAGATTAAAATAAAAAGGAACCCCCTCAGGAGGTCTTTGGTCTCGTGGAGACATGGCAAAAAGATGGTTCCAGTAGAATGTGAAAAATGTGAACTGTATCTACTAGCTCTGGGGCTTTGGGCAGGTTTCCTAACCTCTGTGTCCCCACACCTAAATGCTGGGTTAACTTTACGGACCGTTCCGCAGTAACAGCGTCGGGCAGACGGTCAGTGCTGTGCAAATGCGGGTGTTTGTATGGCCTGGGACGCCAACCCTGAGAGAGAGTTTAACCGCTAGGAGTTTGCTGGAGGGATGAAGGGAAGTGAGGCAGGCAAGGGAAGGCACCAGAAAAAGATAAGTCACCGAACCAGTTTCCGCCCCTCGGAGCCTGTGCAGAACACACACCTGGGTTGTCCCCACCCGGGGTGAGGCGGGGGTCTTCGAACGGCAGCCTTTATCGGCCACTGGTTGCGCACTCCATGGATGGCATGTTGGCCATTGAATCCGCGAGCATTTTCTGGTCTGTCCATGGGTGGGCAACGCGGGGGAAGCAGTCAGGCCAGGAAGTGCAGGCGCTGGCAGCTGGAAGTCAGGCCAGTGGGCCCTGAGGTGGTCAGGGCGAGGGGACACGGGCGGGCGCCGGCTCTCTCCGCCACAGTTATTATGAGAGTGAGGTACTGGGATAGAAGTAGGGAGTGACCCTGCTTAGGAGAACGGTGGCTTTTCCCAAGGAAATGATGTTTGAGGTGGAGAATGGAGAAGTAGACGTTTTACAAATGGACAGAGCGAAGAAAAGTAACGGGAGCAGAAAAACCAGCACGTGCTGAAGCTGGGCGGTATCTGGTCGCAGGAATGGCCCAGGGAGGGCAGCTGAGTCATGCAGAGGGAGGTAGTGGGCAGGTGGAGGTCTGGATTGGCAGACGGTGAGAGCTCTGTGCTACATGATTGGGAGGCCAGTTGGATTTCAAGCAGGGAAGGTGCAGGGCCGTACTTGTTAGGTCACCGGGACTGAGCCCCTAGCTGGGACAGGGCGGGTGGAATCAAGAGGTCAGGAGTCCAGGGAGAAGACTGTTGGAGCAGAAGGTTGCAGTTTTAGTGGAGTTTTGACTCCCTGTCTTCAGGTAGTGTGGTGCTCTGGAGTTTTGTTTGCAAATGATAGAAATCAGGCTCTCACTAACTTAAGCAAAGAAGGGCGAACCCATCAACAGGCTTGAACCCTTGAACCCTTGATTGAGCTGGAAGCAGGGGTCTGAATGTTCCTGCAGGTCAGTTTCATGCTCCAGAGCAGTTTTATCAGTGAGGGAGGGAGTGGGCAGCTGGCAGGTCCTAGCCCTCCCATTTTACAGCCCTGCCTCCGGAGAGGGAGTAAATCTCTTACACAGGGAGGAATCTCGGGGAGCCGGGGCTCGGGTCCTGTACCCCGCCTGAGACCAGTCAACTGGGCCCAGAGGTTCAACCATGGCTTGGGGGTGGCTGGGGAGGGAGTCTGAAAGAGTAGGTCAGCCCTCCTTCCAGCTTCAGGGTTCTGGAGCAGCTCCGAGCTGTGTGTGTTAGGCAAACAGTAAGAGATTACTTGCAAGGGAGACTCTTGGGTCACAGGTTTTAGTGACTGGCTGAATCATCATGGCAAGAATAAAACAAATTTTGGGAGAAACAGGTCAAAAATTAAACTATAGATTTTTAAAGACTTTTAATTTTTTATTTTATTTTTATTTTTAAATTATTTATTTATTTTAGAAAGAGAACATGCAGGCAGAGGGAGGGGCAGAAGGAGAGCGAGAATCTCAAACAGACTCCCTCCCCACTGAGCACGGAGCTGACTTGGGGCTTGATCTCACAACCCTGAGGTCACAACCTGGGCCAAAACCAAGAGTCCAATGCTTAGCCGACTGTACCACCCAGGTGCCTCAGGCGTAGTTGCCTTTTAAAAGAAAAATTGAGATATAGATCACATACCATCAAATCCACTTTTTTTAAATTTTAAAGATTTTATTTATTTATTTACACAGAGAGAGAGATCACAAGTAGGCAGAACAGCAGGCAGAGAGAGAGAGAGGGGGAAGCAGGCTCCCTTCTGTGCAGAGAGCCCAACGTGGGGCTCGATCCCAGGACCCTGAGATCATGACCTGAGCCGAAGGCAGAGGCCTAACCCGCTGAGCCACCCAGGTGCCCCTCAAATCCACTTTTTAAAAGCATATAGTGTGTGTGGTTTTAATTTATTCACAAGGTTGTGCAACTGTCACCAGTTTCCAGGTCTAGAATGTTCATCACCCCAAAGATAACTCATCCTACCCATTAGCAGACACTCCCTTCCCCCCCAACACCTGGTAACCACCATTCTATTTTCTGTCTTTATAAATATGATACTTCTCCTTTAGATACCTTATATAAATAGAATCGTATAGTATTTGTCTCTGTAACTGTCTTCTTTTCTTAGAATAATGACCTCAGGGCTCATCCATATTGTAGCATGTGAGAGGATTTTCTTCTTTTTAAAGACTGAATAATATTCCATTGTATGGATAGATCATATTTTCTTTATCCATTCATCTTCTGGTGGACATTAAGTTTGCTTCTACCTTTTAGTTATTGTATATAATGCTTCATGGATGTACAGATACGTCTTTTGTGATCCTGTTTTAATTTTTTTTGTTTGTTTGTTTTGAAGTATAAACCCAGAAGTGGGATTGCTGGATCATATGGTAATTCTGTTTTTAATTTTTAAAGCACTTTCATCCTGTTTTCTGTAGTGGGTGTACCATTTTATAATCCCACCAAAAGTACACAAGGGTTCTAATTTCTCCACATTTCACTAATACTTGAAATTTTCTGTTCTTTTTTGGAAAGCTTTTATTTTTTAATTTTTGATTTATTTTAATTTAGTCTTTTTTAGAGAGGGAGAGTGAGGGGGGTGGGAGGCAGAGGGAGAGAGAGAATCTTAATGCCCAGCATGGAACCCAAGATGGGGCTCAATCTCACAACCCTGAGATCATGACCAGAGCTGAAATCAAGAGTCAGACACTTAACCAACTGGGCCACCCAGGTGCCAGCTATTTTCTATTCTTTTTTTTTTTTTTTTAAGATTTTATTTATTTATTTGACAGAGAGAAATCACAAGTAGGCAGAGAGGCAGGCAGAGAGAGAGAGAGAGAGAGAGGGGGAAGCAGGCTCCCTGCTGAGCAGAGAGCCCGATGCGGGACTCGATCCCAGGACCCTGGGATCATGACCTGAGCTCAAGGCAGCGGCTTAACCACTGAGCCACCCAGGTGCCCCTTTTCTATTCTTTTGACAAAAGTGGCCATCCTAATGGATACAACATTTGATTTATATTTCTCTGATGACTGGTGCTGTTGAGTGTCTTTTCCTGCACTTTCTGGCCATTTGAGTATCTTTTTTTGAGAGATGTCTGTTTAAGTCCTTCGCTAATTTTTTATCAGATTATTTGATTTTTTGTTGCTCAGTTGTAGGAGTTAATTTTTATATTCTGGATATTAACCCTGATCAGATACACAATTTGTAGGTATTGTCTCCCATTCCACAGGTTGTCTTTGTGTCTTTTGCACAATTTTTTAAAGTTTGCTGTGGTCCCATTTATCTATTTTTTCTTTTATTGCCAGGGTTTTTAGTGTTTTATCCAAGAAGTCATTGCTAAGTCAATGGCATGAAAATTTTCTCGTATGTTTCTTCTAGGAGTTTTATAGTTTGGGGCCTTAGGTTTGGGTCTTTAATCCACTTTGAGTTAATTTTTTAAAAAAAGATTTTATTTATTTATTTGTGAGAGAGAGAAGGGGAGAGGGGGAGGGTGAGCACCAGCAGGGGGTATGGCAGGCAGAGGGAGAATTCGGAACTCAGTCCCAGGACCCTGGGATCATGACCTGAGCTGAAGGCAGACACTTAACCAACTGAGCCACTCAGGTGTGTCCTGTGACTTAACTTTTGTATATGGTGTAAGACAAGGGTTCTACTTCATTCTTTTGCATGTGGATTTCTAGTTTTCCCAGCACACCATTTGTTGAAAAGACTGTCCTTTCCCTGTTGAGGATGTATATACTTTTAAAGCTAATTTCTTCCTAAAATCAATAAATCATATTAGTAGTTGAAGTGCTATAGATGAATTTATCCTGCAAATGTTTGAGTGACTTCTCTGTTCTATTGCGTAAGGCCTGTTCCTTGGGAATCCAGATATCTAAATTCTGGAAATGACATTAGCCTGGGACGGGTCCGTAATTAGAATAGACATGCTTGTAGAATAGCTGTTTTACTGCAAAAACGGAAGACAGACTTTCTTCAGGACTATTTAGTGAGGGCAGAGATGTGTTCTAAGGAACTGAGGTTGTTGTCATCCTGCTGGCATCAGCATTTATGCTGCAAAAAATGCAATATAGCAGCCTTTCTCTGTGCTGTCCAGTCAAGCAAATCTTGTTTATTTCATGACTTGCATCAGCAGTTTGAAGGCACATGGACTTTTTGTTCATTTTTCTTAAAGATTTATACGGGCCTATTGTGTGCCTTACCTTGAGGATACATAGATGGGCATGATGACCTGACCTTCAGGCGGTTGAGGCCCAGGAGAGGAGACAGAGGAGGTGCAGTGAAGGATTGCGGTAGGGGTTGCACAGAATGCCTTGGGGGTAGTTAGAGTGATTTCTTTTGAGTTAAAGAAATTCTAGAGTAAAGCATATTTCAAGGAGGCATTGAGTTACCTGTTACAGGTTTTGTCCTTGATACTAATGGTCAACGTTGGGATTTCAGTGAGAATTTGAGTAATTGTTTTCTGGTCTGATAATAATAGGGAACTCTTTTTACTGTCTTTCAGCCTGTAGATTTTACTTTATTTATTTATTTTTAAAAAAGATTTTATTTATTTATTTGACAGACAGAGATCACAAGTAGGCAGAGAGGCGGGCAGAGAGAGAGAGAGAGAGGAGGAAGCAGGCTCTCCGCGGAGCAGACAGCCCGATGCGGGGCTGGATCCCAGGACCCTGGGATCATGACCTGAGCCGAAGGCAGAGGCTTTAACCCACTGAGCCACCCAGACGCCCCAGCCCATAGATTTTATTATGCCCTTGTTAATCCAGTGAATGTTCTTTAGCAGTGTATCCAAGATTGACTATGTATTTATGGGACCCAGTGCAAAATTGAAATCCTTGTCCCCTTGTTAAGATTTTATTAAGAATTCCAAGATGGTGACAGCAGAGCATTCAGCCCAGTGTGGAAACCTTCTGAGCACAGGATCCTGTGTGAGCACAGATCACAGACACACAGAGCTGGCCCTGAGTATACCCTTTAGAGGTATTGATGGCCAGGTCCTGTTAAAATCACCTCTTGTCCTTCTTGGTGTTCTGGGTGAGGACTGTTGGATCCTTGGGTATGCTTGTGATGAGTCTGGCTTCCTGGGACTGGCTTCTCTGGTCTGGGTTGACCGTGATCCTTGCGACTTCATCGCCTGTCAACATTCTAACATTTCCTGTTTCTAGAAGAACTTAATGTAAACTCCCCTCCTGCCCAGCTTTTCATGGTTATTGTCACCTCTTGTCCTTCTTGGTGTTCTGGGTGAGGACTGTTGGATCCTTGGGTATGCTTGTGATGAGTCTGGCTTCCTGGGACTGGCTTGACCGTGATCCTGGTCTGGGTTGACCGTGATCCTTGCGACTTCATCGCCTGTCAACATTCTAACATTTCCTGTTTCTAGAAGAACTTAATGTAAACTCCCCTCCTGCCCAGCTTTTCATGGTTATTGTGTGCTTCGGACTGCTTTTCATTTCCCCAATCGTTGCTTCTACTTTCTTTCCCCTTTTGTTCGTGTCTCTCCCCCGCAGAGGGTGCCCAGCCTCTGTGCTCCCCCAGTTATCCTTGCCTTCGCCCAGAGATAAAGGTGGGGGGGCACAATCGCTGCTGACATCTGCAGAGCGCCAGCTGTTGAGGATCCTTGCTGGATCTTCCCCGTGCGCTCCCCTATGGTGTAGTTCCTGTCGTGTTCCCCTTTGACAGCTGGGGAAACATAGGCTCTGGGAGTAGTAACTTGGTTCAAGATGCCGAGCTAGAGGAGAGTGGGGCAGGTACTTGAACTTGGGTCTGTCTGACTCGAGAGCCTGCTCTTCCTCGCCACCACCACTGCTCGAGACCTGGCTTTCTCCTCCAAGCCTCCCCGATCTCTGAGCACTTGCGCACCTTAGTCACTGAACCTCGGGTTTCCACTACAAGGTCCATCTACCTGCCGAGGGGGAATGAAGCCCATCTCTCCTGTGTCTTAGCTCAGGTCTCTTTTCTCCGTCCACTTTCTCGATTTTTGCAGCCTTTGTCCTCACCACACCAGTCTCCCTTGTCAGGAAGTTTCCCAAGGCTTGCTGGCTCCTGCCCGCTCACTCTCCCCAGCCCCGCCAGGCTCCTCAGAGGAGCAGTCTTTGTGCGAGGCCTCCATCTGCCTCACCATCTGCCTGCTCTCGCCTGGGCATCAGGGTCCACGGTCCAGCTCTGCCCTTACCCCTCACCACCGCAAAGACCTGCAACGGCTCTTTTCGCACTGTGGAGCTCAGGCCTTTAGAGCTGCAGAGACCTGGGAGGGCATCCACCCTAAGACCCTCTTGTTTTTACTTGCATCTGGGGCCCTGTGAGAGAAGCCATTTGTCAGACCCAGGTCACCCAGCTAGCTCCTGGTGGAGCTGAGCCTAGGACCCAAGTTACCAGACTGCTTGGTCTGATGCTCATTTTCTGTGACTTGTGACACTAACCAGCCTCCCCTGATTTTCTTCACTCTCTTTTCTTTTTAGTCTCAGGGTCTCCTACCGTTCATTGCTGTATTTCCCTAGCCCAGAGCCTGGCATGAAGCAGAGGCTTAATCAATACCTACAGAATGAATGGATTCTGTGCTCTCTGCAACCTCCCCTGGTCTCTGCACCCTGCCTCTCTGGACCTGCCTCTTTTCCCTTCCAGCTCTCACTGTGGACCCACCAGCCAGGGTCCTCACCCTTCGCTAGTTCCTTACACACCATCCCCAGATGGACTCACACCTGCCCCAAGGCGTAGGATTCCCACACCTTCAGGGTCTGGCTTCAAATGTACCTTCCCAAGTGTTTCTCTGATACTTGATTTTAGCACCCTTAAGATCACTCTATGGGGAGAGTATTTAAAATTATAGCTTTCTTGGCCTCTCCTCCTCCTATCTCATTCCTGCAGGCGACATCACTGTTTCCCCTCTTTTCATTTCCATTGTCCATGTCCTTGCCCTAATGAAGGTGTCTGATGATCTGTCTTGTTTCCCAGCTTTTACTCAGTCTGCTCTTTTCTGACCACTGTAGCCAGAGTTTCCCTTCCTGAAAACACCACCCTGTATGTGTCTGTGTGTCATTCCCATCTCCAGAGGCCTGCAGCGACCTCCCAGTGCTTATGCAGTGATGGTGCAGGCCCATGCCTTCTGTATTCATCTACATATTTGCCTCTCTGGCCCTCTCCTAGGGAGTTAGTTCTACCCTGCCCAAATGAATTTACCCACAAGGTACCTGGCAGGTTGTGTGAGTTTTTGCTTGCCCACCTTTTATGTGTTTGTATTACTGTAGTGTCTCCTACTATGGCTGTGGAACCTTGTTACTCAGAATGTGTTCTGTGGACCAGTGGCATTGACTTGGCCTGGCAGCTCTTTGGGAAGGTGGAGTCTCAGGCTGAATTCCAGACCTACTGAGTCAGAATCTGCATTTTGACATTATCTCTAACTCATTTGTGTGCACATTAAAAATTGAGAAGCACTGTCTTCAAACAAGATTATCAGGCTTGACTAAGCGTTCACATCATTGGAGGACTTCCTAGATGTTACCGATGCTGGAGCCCCACCTCAAGAAATTCAATCCTAGATCGAATGAATCTAGCATGGCCCTGAGACTAGTGTTTTTAAAAAAGATTTTTGTAGATAGTTCTGATGTGCCGCCAAGGTTGAGATCAATTGCCTTAGAAGAATTCTCAGATTCACCTGGTGGGAGTTTACTTCACACACATATGTCTCTTACACTGCGCCATAGTGTAGCATAGGGACTCAGTCTGCTTTGCTTATTGCTGTAATTTCAGGCATGAACAAAGTCTCGGATGGGTTAGGTACTTAGATATTTGTTGACTCAATAAATGGACATGGGCTAAATGATGTATATATAAGAATATTTGTTGCGATATTATTTCTAATAGCAATAGGTAAGAAAGAGTCCAAATATTCATCAGTAGGGAGCTCGTTGTAAACTGTGGTCATTTACAAAATGCAGTGTTAAAGGGAATAGGCAGCCTTATACACAGTGATATGCAACAATGGCTGGATATTTTAGGTAAAAAGAAAAAAGGTACAAACAAACTGTGTGCGGTCTATCATTTTTGTGTTTTCAAGAGCGTAGGTGGAAATGTGTACGCTAGCCTTGGAAGGATCCAACTTTCCCTCTTTGAAGGGTCATTTCCTGACCCTTTGAGAGTATAGTCTTCTGCCCCTGGAGGTTATTTGACCAAATGCGAAAGCACCCTCCTACGCTCTTCCCAATTTGGTTAATAATAGTTGATACTGATTAAAAAGGAAAAATCTGACTAACCAGCCTCTGACTGACCCTGATTGGATTTCAAACAAACAAAAAAAGAGGCTCTCCCTCATAGGTCTGTTGAGTAGATGTGTATGTTGTCCCTGCTTGAAAACTGAATCATAACTGCTCGAAACCTGAAAGGGAGAAGGCTAAGCTGTTAACTGAGGGGATAAAAGAGGTAATGCTCTTTTGGTAGTTTTTAATCTATTCCGATCAAATACAGGTGAATATTGGCTCAGAGTGATCTTTACCCATTTTTCCACCAGTTTTTTGAACTATCCTTTTTTTTCCTCCCTGCGTTCATAAGCAAGTCTTTTCTCTCCTGCTCCAAGTCAACCATTGTTTGGTTGTCCAGACTTCCAGGACTCCCATTTCATGCTCCCGCCTCTATCTTCCTTGGCAAATGGGCTGCCCTGGACATTGCCTGTGTTGGTGAAAGAGGAGGGGGTGTTTTCAGTCTAGTGACGTTAGCTCTTTTCCTTCCCCGTTCGCCTGATCGTAGTCTTTATCCTGGTGCATGGTTACCTGGGCTTCATTACAGCTTCTTAGAGAGAGGGGTGGCCAACTTCCTAACAATTGCAAATAGAAAAAGTTGGACCGGGAGGTGGTTATGGTAGTGATGAGACTGACACCTCTTGGTAAGTTGCTGCAACTGAGTTGACTTGATTGTCCTGGTGTAACAGCTTCTCTTGGGGAGGCTTGACACATTGCTTTAGCTCTCTGTGAAACTTTCTGAGCAACCTGGAAAGTATCTTATAGAGTATGATAGACTAGACTGTGTGGACTTCTCAGTAGAATGAGAGCCAAATTCGGGGCTAACATGAATATCTGCAATTTCTAAGCATGTCTCAAGTGCCATGGTTTGAGCAAAATGATCAAATCTCCACTTTCAGGGGCTTCTGAAGAACAGGGTAGCCACTGTTTTTTGTTGTTATTATTGTTTATTTTGTTTTTCTTAAATCATTCTTATTCTCTTGGACTTTGCCGTGTCCACCTAATTTAAAACAAAAACACAGTACTATCCATTTTAAGCTTTCTTTGTGGTTAAATTACGATGAGGCTGATGGGAAAGTCTTGCTGTTGATTTATACATGAATCAAGGAAACATTTGTCTATATGCTTATGAGTTTGCAGTAAATGGGTAAAGAGGATCTGCTAATCCTGAGAAATAGTGTTATTGGCAGCTAAGTGAATAAAGTTTATGTGCTACCTCTGCTTCCAAACCAAGGAGGTACACCATGTAAAGACATTTAGAATTTTCGTTGAAGAGATTAGAGTAACGTTGGTTCATAGCAGGTGCAGCCGAGTAGAAAGAATGGAGCCTTTGGAGTCTGTCAAGGGAGTCCTGGCAAGTCACTTGCCTGCCCTGAACCTCTGTTACCCTATCAATAAAAGGGAATAACAGTGGTACCAGCCTCATAACGTTCTGATAACTTAATGAGATTATGCATAGTAGGCCTCAAAAGCTATTCTCAGAGCTAATTTTTATAACTGAGATGGGCAACATGTTTTAGATGACTATAAAAAGTATTCTTTGCCTGTTTTTGATAGATACTGACAGTAAGGATAGGTGCCCCTTGGGGTATAAATACCCAGAAAATAGAAGATGACAGGGAGGAAAAATGCTAGTTTCTAGAACAGCAAGGTTGTATGGTAAAGGATTTTTATAAAACAACAGAAAAAAGGAAGAGAAAGTTGACCTAATTCTTCAGAAGAGTACCTAAATTGCGGTAAAGAAAATCTTGAGTCCTCTCTAGGATTATTTTCTATAAGTATGAGCTCAAGGCCAAACTGTAGAAACCTTTAACAAATAAATAACCCACAATACATATTCCCAATGTTACATCTACTTTACCGTTGATCCGATTATTACCATGAACTGATTATGGCAGGCATTTTCATTTCATCTTTTTATTTGATTTTCATTTTGTTTGGCCTAAGTGAATTACTCTTGGCTCATTCAACATGAAGCAAAAGAGGAATCTTTTTGGTACGTGAGCTATATACCTTGAGAAGAAAGGTTTATTTCAGCTGGTAAGAAAACAGAATTCCCTCCCAGAGGAAATAGATGAGAAGAACCAGACTTAATCAGGAAGTTCATATTCCATTCACTTATTCATCAAATATTTATCTAGTGCCTGGCACCGTTCTAGGTGCTTGTAGCCAAATCCTCTTTGGACAGGCTAATGTGCTTCAGGGCTTTCCAGGTTCCTGTTTCTCTTCCCTTATCCCATGCTTAAAAGATAAAGGTCTAAAATCCAAATTATTGCAGATATTTTGTAGCTTATTGCCAGTATCTAGGAAAGCTATTGATTTTTGTAATTTTATCTTGCATCTAACCACCTTACTGAATTCCTAACACATTTCAAATTATGTTTCACTTCATTGTCTACTCAGGAAAAAAGGGATTAATATATTTAGCAATTCTTTGTTCCCTTTTCATTTTATTACATTGGACCAGGACCAATGGATATTCTTAAATAGTGGGGGCATGCCTATGTTGTTACTTGTTGGAGGAATGTATTGACTATTTTCTCACTAGATACCATTTTTTTTTCACTAGATGTCATGTTTGCTCTTGGCTTCTTATCAAGAAAACTTTTAAATTCATAGCTTACTATTTAAAAAAATCAGGAATGGAATTTGGATTTAATAAAATGCCTTCTTAGTATTTATAGAAATGATTATTTGATTTTTCTGTATTAATTAATACAATTAGTTGATTCTTAATACTGAACCGTATTGACATTTATACTTAGGGTAAATTCTACTTGATTCGGGATTTAGTTTGCTAATTTTTTTTTTTTAAGATTTTATTTATTTATTTGTCAGAGAGAGACTCAGCAAGAGAAGGGAACACAAACAAGGACGCCTGGGTGGCTCAGTCATTAGGCATCTGCCTTCAGCTCAGGTCATAGTCCCAGGGTCCTGGGATCGAGCCCCATTTCATGTTGGGGCTCCCTACTCAGCGGGAAGGCTGCTTCTCTCTCTCCCGCTCCCCCGCTTGTGTTCCCTTTCTCACTGTGTCTCTCTCTGTCAAATAAATAAATAAAATCTTTAAAAAAAAAAAAAGAAGAAGAAGAAAAAGAAGGGAACACAGGCAAGGGGAGTGGGAGAGGGAGAAGCAGGCTTCCTGATGAGCAGGGAACCTGAGCTGAGTAGGGAGCCCGACACGGCATGGGGCTCGATCCCGGGTCCCTGGGATCATGACCTGAGCCAAAGGCAGATGCTTAACTGACTGAGCCACCCAGGCGCCCCTAGTTTGCTAATATTTTATATCAAATTTTAGGTTTACTATTTTCTGTTAACTCTACCCTTTTTTTCTCCCTTTTCTCCATTTCCTGAGTTTCATTGGATCGATGAAGTTTGCTTTGTTCAATTTTATTTTCTTCCCAAGTTCTATTTCCTGTTTCTATTTGACTAATGTTTACAATTGTATTTTTCTACTCTAGGCACAATTTAATTAGTAACTTTGATTTTCTCCAGAACAAGGAAAGACTTTGGACTTGCTTTTACTTCCCTTTCTAGGTTTGGCTGAAATCATCCTGAATTTGAGTTCTTGATTGTGATCAATCCTTTTCTAAAATTAACGCCTCTTCTTTTTTATTAACTCTTTTCTTAATTGCATTGCGCAGTGACATCAGCTTCCCATTAAATGAGTGTCTTCTTTCTTGAACAAAGCTTTATTCTGATTTATTTTTCAGGGTGCTGCTTTATGTCTATGAGTGACTTAAGTTGAAAAACCCTGGATGGCGTGAATTATATACCATCCCCTAAGTGGTATACATTATTCTTTTCTGATTGGTAATTTGGCATTTTTCCCCTTAAGACATTTATAGAAGTTGCTCCACTGTCTTCTTTTTAAACTTTAAAAACATTTAAGAAGATTAAGGCATGTTTAGGGGTGCCTGGGTGGCTCAGTTGAACCTTTGGCTCAGGTCATGATCCCGGCCAGGGTCCTGGAACTAAGCCCAGCCTTGGGTTCCCCGCTCTGCAGGGAGCCTGCTTTTCCCTCTTACTCTGTCCCCTGCCCCGAGTTGTGTTTTCTCTTTCTCTCTCTCTCAAATACGTTAGTAATATCTTAAAAAAAAAAAAAAAAAAAGGTTAAGTTGAAAATCAACTTCGAGGGTGTAATTTATATAAAATAATTGTCATTTAAGTGTGTGATTCATTAGATTTGACAGTTATATGTACCTGTGAAGCCACTGTCACTATCAAGATATAGAACGTCACCTCCACAGGTTTTCCTGTGCCCATTTATACTCCATCCCTTCCTCCACTCTTGGTCCTACGTGACTACTGATACGCTTTCTGTCACTATGTTAGTTTGCATTGTCTAGAATTCTGTATAATTGGAAGCATAAAATATATACTCTCTTTTTTTTTTTTTAAGATTTTATTTATTTGACAGAGAGAGAGAGAGAGAGAGATCACAAGTAGGCAGATAGAGGGGGAAGCCAGCTCCCTCTGAGCAGAGAGCCTGATGCAGGTCTGGGATTATGACCTGAGCAGAAGGCAGAGGCTCAACTCACTGAGCCACCCAGGTGCCCCGTAAAATATATACTCTCTTGTGTCCGCCTTCTTTCACTCAGCGATCTTCATGACATCGTTCTATCTGTAGCTTGTTCTTTTTTATTACTGGTTAGTATGCCATTGAGTGAGTATACCACAATTTATTTATTCCCTCATCAGTGGACATGTAGGTTGTTTCTAGTTTGGGGCTTCTTTTTTTTTAAGTTTGGGGCTCTTAAAAATTAAGCTGCTACACTGGAAAAAGAAGAGCAAAATAAACCTGAAGTAAGCAGAGGAAGGAAATAGCAAAGATTAGAGGGGAAATCCATGGAATGACTAGAGGATAGAAAAACTGTAAAGAAAACTAATGGAACGGAAGTCTTGGTTCTTCGAGAAAAAAATCGACCAAATTGACAGACCTTTAGCTGAATTGATCAAGGGAAAGAGACGATTCAAATCATTAAAATCAGAAATGGAAGAGTCGATATTCCTGCTGAACTAACAGAAATAACAAAGGATCATAAAGGAATACTGTGAATAATTCTGTGCCGTATCCTCTAGAGCTTAGATGGAGTGGACACAAGACACCAACAAAACTGCTGTGAACACTCATGTCTTTGGTTGGCGTGTTTTCGTTTCTGTTTGGTTGATACCCGATAGCAGAGTTCCAGTAGCTCCCCATCTCTCCCCAGAGTTGGTCTTGTCAGCCTTTTCCTCACATCAATTCTAGTGAATGTGTAGGGTGTCTCACTGTGGCCCTACTCTGTTTTTGCCTGATTAACAATAACATTGAGCCTCTTTTCACATGCTTATTGGCCATGTATGGGTCTTTTGTGAGGTATCTTCAAAGCTTGTGCCTATTTGTACTGGGCTGTTTTCCTTATTATTGCGGTTACACACACACACACACACACACACACACACGGAGAATTATTTACATATTCTTTTAAAAAATCACTTTATAGAGGTATGATTGGCCTAGACAAACTGGGCATACTAAATGTATACAACTTAGTGAGTTTGGAGTTAAGCATAACCTATGAAACCATCACCAGAATCTGTGCCCCAAATTATCCATCACCTCCAAGTTTCTTCCCACCTCTTTGTATTATTATTACTAATACTATTATTATTCATGGTTAAGAACATTTAACATAAGATCTACCCTCTTAGCAGATTTTTTTAAAAAGATTTTTTTTATTTATTTGCCAGACAGAGATCACAAGTAGGCAGAGAGGTAGGCAGAGAGAGGGGGGAAACAGGCTCCCTGCTGAGCAGAGAGCCCGATGTGGGTCTTGATCCCAGGACCCTGGGATCATGACCTGAGCTGAAGGCAGAGGCTTTAACCCACTGAGCCACCCAGGTGCCCCTCTTAGCAGATTTTTAAGTATATTATACAGTATTGTTCACTGTAGGCAACCATACTGTACTTTATTCTTTCTTAAAAAGATTTTATTTATTTGTGAGAGAGAGAGAGAGAGAGCACGTGTGGGCAGGTTGGGGTGGGAGAGGAGCAGAGGGAGAAGGACAAGCAGACTGTGCTAGCAGGGAGTCCGTCACGGGACTTGATCTCAGGATCCTGAGATCATGACCTGAGCCAAGATCAAGAGTTGAATGCTTAACCAGCTGAGCCACCCAGATACCCCTAGTTCTCTAGAATTTATTCATGTTGCATAATTGTAGCTTTGTACCCTTTGTACCTAATGCCTCCCTCTTTCCCCCTCCCCCATCCCCTGGCAATCACCATTTCACTCTTTGCTTCTATGAGATGAACTATTTTGGATCTCATATAAGTGGGATCATGTAGTATTTGTTCTTCTGCGGCAGGCTTAATTCACTTAGCATGATGTCCTTCCGGCTTACTCATGTTGTTGCACATGGCAGGATTTCCATTTTTAAGGCTAATATTCCTCTGTGTATTTGTACACCTACACACACACACACACCCCATATATATTCTTACTGAGCTCTTTATATATATCTGGATTCAGGTCCTTGTCAGATAGATGTATTGCATTTTCTTCCATCCTGTGGTTTGTCTTTTTACTTTAAATTTATGTGTGTGTGTGAGAGAGAGACTGAACTTGAGATTTTTCTCTGTGTGTAGGCAGTACATTCAAATGGCAGAAAATTCAGAAGACACAAAATTTTATCTGGTGATAAAGTCTTCCTTTTGCCCATCACCTCCCTTACTCTGTCAGCAGGTTTCCCTTCCCAGAGAGAAGTTCCTTTCCCAACTAATGTTACCAGTTTCTGGAGAAACTTTCTAGAGGTCTATGTTATGCATAAATACAAAAATGCATACATCTCATCTTTTTCAAAAACTCAGACGGTAGTGTTCCTTACCAGTGTCTTGTACCTTGCTTTACCCTTAGCCATAGATCTTGGAGGTTTTTCCATATTGGGGCAGAAAGTTCTTTCTCTCCCTCCTTGCTCCTCTTTTAATGATTTTATAGAGTTCCGGTTCAGTGAGTTTAGCACTTAGACTCCCAAATAAGTCAGTGCTGGTGATTCTTTTTTTTCTTTACCTAATCTTCCACATGTTTCTAGATTTTTCTTCTTAAATTTAGAAATTTCACTAGCCTGCTAGAGGTTTATTTTTCTTAGGTATTTCCCCTTGAAGCCCTTGCAATTTTACTGCTTTGTCCATATCCTTTTCGTTCTTCATTCCCCTTTTTAGGTGGAAAGAACTATACGGATTTTAGACTATCCTTTTTGGGACTTCACTTTTCCTTGGCTCATTCTGTCCCACTGTATTTTCACTCTAATGGGAGACTTCTTTGATTGAATCTTCTGAATGATGGCTTTATTTTTTTTCTTTCATTCCATTCCCATATTTCTACTTTTCTGTTTAATTTAAAATTAATCTCACTTCTCTTTGTGTTAGCCCTCGTGTCTGGACCCGCCCTCCAAATGTGATGTCCATGGCGATGACATTGACTTAGGGCAGGAACTGGCCTCCCGCGGTGGAGAGCATGCTGCGTTCCTAGTCTGCTCACCTGGGGCCCTGTGGCTCCTGCCTTCTGGGAGAGGCACACGCTGTGGCCTCAGGCAAGGAGACCGGTTCTTGTGCCACTGCCGACATGCGTACGTGTGTCATCATATATGCATGTCTGTATAAACACATACATATGCACGCGCAAGCCGTGTTTGGAGACTGTGTTCTTCGTCCTGACTGCAGCGATGGGGCTAGCGATGGAAGGAGGTCAGGAGAGAATGGAGAAGAGATACTTGGAATTACTCTGGGTGGGCTTCCTGTCGGGGCGTGTGGCTGAGAAAGGACAACAGGCTGGATGGACTGTTCTTAATTGAGGAAGTAGGAACAGAGTTGCCGTACAGATGGAGGATTTCACAGTTGATCCCGAAATATGCTTCCTCTTTGCTTTATTCAAGTCACACTTCATCACCCAGTAACCGTCTCAGGGCCTGCTTCTGCTCTCAGTCGCTGTCCTTTCTGATTTGGGTTTTCTTCCCCAGGGCCTGTGCAGCTAATCCCATCTCTCGTCACATTTACCATGTCCCCCTGGGGCCTATTTTGATTTTGATTTTTCAACTCTGGCTAAATTTGATTTTTTTTTTTCTGTTGGTTTGATTCTGTCTGCTGTACCTTTTCCAGAAATTCCTCAAAATTTTTTTGACTGGTGGCCTCTGTCCCTCTTTTGTGCCTTTTCAAATGGGCTTACTCTGTTTTTATGTTTCTTTTGTCATTTCCTTGGGATTTGAGTGAGCCGGGCATCAGATTCAGGGCTGAGCTCACCCCTGTCGTGGACGTAGTGTTCCTCGTGCCGTTTCCCTGGCAGGGATGCAACAGCCTCTTTGACGAGTTTCCCTCCTTGTGTGCTCTCTATCCACATTTTAATAATAGCAGCAGCTACTAAATTGTTTGCTGTGTGTCATGCATCATGTCAGCGCTGACTGAGTCTGTTTTTCCATTTTTGTGCCTCCTGTGTACCAGGCAGATAGCGTTTTGGTTATGCACTGCTGCTTGGAAAACCACCCCAGGGGCACCTGGGTGGCTCAGTGGGTTAAGCCTCTGCCTTTGGCTCAGGCCATGATCACGATCCTGGGATTGAGCCCCACATCGGGCTCTCTGCTCAGCAGGGAGACTGCTTCCCCCTCACTCTCTGCCTGCCTCTCTGCCTACTTGTGATACCTCCCTCTCTCTCTCTCTCTCTCTCCCCGTCAAATAAATAAATAATAAATCTTAAAAAAAAAAACACCCACCCCAAAACGAAGTAGGATCAAACACACATTTGTTCTTACCTCTTGCTGTCCTGTGACTTGCCTGTTCTCAGCTGTGGGTTCTCGCTTGAGGTCTCTCCTACGGTCATTCGAGGGCTCAGGCAGGCTGGAGGCCAAAGAGACCACGCTGGTGGCTGACAGTTGTCTAGAGCCATCTCTGTGTGGCTTGGGCAGCTCAAAGCATGGCAGATGGGTTGCTGGTAGACGCGTCCCAAGAGTGAGTGTTCCAGGAGACAGGAAATGTGGCATCACTTCTGCCCTGTTCTTTTGGTTAGAGAACCATCTTGATTCAACAGGGTGGCTTGATAGACTCCAGGCCTTGATGGGGAAGTAGCCAGGTGACATTGCCAATAAGCATGTGGGACATGAATTGCCACAGGCACGATGCCGAGGTACAAAGACAGCCAATACCGGGTCCTTAGCTGATACCGGATCCATAGCTCCTTGCCCCTTAGGGTTCAGTGGCAGAAGCAGCTAGGTAAGTAGGCAGTGGTGGTACACATGCTAAGTGTCATGAAAGGCTAGGCACCAGGGCCCGATGGCAGCTGGTGGGGGGATATCTACCCCCATACTGGGCAAGTGCTGGCGGGCTGGAGTTGGAGAGGTTGGTTGAGAAGGAAGACATCTTACCAGGGATATTTTTGTATCTAAGTCTTGAAGCCCAAATGGGCATTGGCTGGATGAACAACCTGAGCCGAAGACAGAAGGCTTTAACCCACTGAGCCACCCAGGCGCCTCTCTTTTTACATTAAAAAAAAAAAAAAAAAAAAGATTTATTTATTTATTTGACACAGAGAGAGACACACAGCAAGAAAGGGAACACAAGCAGGGGGAGTGGGAGAGGGAGAAGCAGGCTTCCTGCTGAGCAGGGAGCCTGATGCAGGGTTCTATCCCAGGACTCTGGGATCATGACCTGAGCCAAAGGCAGATGCTTAATGACTGAGCCACCCAGGTGCCCCTGTTTTTACATTTTTAAGTGCTGGGGGGAAAGAGAAGATTTATATATTTCTTGATACCTCAAAATTCATGACATTCAAATTTCCACGTCCAAATAAAATTTTCCTGGAATGAAGCTGCATTCATTTATTTATCTCCTGCCCATGGCTGCTTTTTCCCTACAACAACCGACTTAAGAGACTGCAGCAGAGACAATGGCCTGCAGAGCTGGAAATGTTTACTCTCTGGTTTTTTACAAACAACGGTTGCTAGACCTGATATAAATTGTCCTCTATTATTACCTTTTTTGGATATTTATTCTTGATATTTATTTTTGGACGTGATGGTAGAGAAGCCTATAACTTAATTATTTTCTAGATGGTTAAGCAAATTCTCCACCATCCCTAATTGGACAGTCTCTTCTTTCTTCATTATTTGAAGTTCCATAGTTACCATGTATTAATTCAGATCTATTCTATCAATTTCAGAAAAGACAGGGTGAATCACTAACCTATTTAGGCAGGATCTATGTTATCCAGGAGTTCTCTGGGGATGAGAAGCCACTATTCCCTGCATTAGTCCTCAGAGTTCAAGCCAGGTGTGTCCATGCACAATGGTATCTAATCACTCAGGTCTAGTTCTAAGTGCAGACAATATGGTGGGGTCTTGCTTTATTTTTCTAGTGTCCATGGAGGATTGATGGCAGCCAAATGGAGCTGTTGTTAATGGGTTTTGGTCCTTTATGTTGGGTCTCTCCTTTGAGAGAAGTGGCTTGATTTATTTCTCTGACACTGGTGGATCAGGAAAGATTGCTTACCCCCAGATACTGGTGCGGATGCAGACATGTGTGGGGTCATGGGGGTCCCTTGTCCAGGAGGTGCCTATTGAGTGAACTCTGTGGCAAGGGGACAGGTAGTGGAGGGCTCTTAGCCTCTGCTCTGGATTCCTGGGGCTGTGCCTCTGCTTGTTCCTGGCTGAGGGACCTTGGGCCCATCCTCTAACCTCCTTGGGCCTGTTCTCTTAGTAGGAAAACAGAGGTAGTAAAGCTCACCCCTTCTCCTCCTCCCCCACCCCTGAGTTATTTTAAGGGTTAAATGAGACATAGGCTTGCATAATGCCTGGCAGAGAGTATAAGCTTAAGACATTCCATTTGTTTACCTTCCCTCCCGTTGACTTAGAGACACACGTGTAGATGGCTGTGAGGAGCATGGCTCTTGTCCCTGAGTCCTGTAATCTTTCTCCGTCCTAAGAGTTTGCTTTCTGTTAGGGGCTTGTGTTCTGTTTCCGAGTCACCTTCCAGCCCAGGCCTGCAGGGTGATCAGCTGGCCATCTTTTGCTCTCTGCCTGGAGTGACTTCGGGTGACCCGAGAAGCGCCCTCTGGCTAGGCGTCGGAGCCAGGCTGGGCTGACAGCTGGGGGCTGTTGGTCCATTGGGCCTCCTTAAATGGATGCTGGTGTAATGTTCCCAGGGAAGTCCCCACAGTAAGGGCTGCTGGCTTGGGACGGTGGAAAACTGACTTGGGTTAGGTATCATCAAAGCAGGTGACTGAAGGTGAGTGGGAGGAATCCCCCCAGGGAAGCAGCTCTCACGGGGGTGAGAATGTCAGGTACCTGGTGACCTGGGTCTGAGTCTTGGCTGAACACAGTCATTTTGATGGGACCTGTCCTCTTGTCCTAAGGATAGGCTCCATGGATTTAAAGACAGCACACAGGGCGTTGAACTTGGGTTTACTTGATTTTGCTGGAACTGCAGCAATTTCTAATACCCTGTAATTTGCCTGTGTTTGAAACATGACCCGGTGTGGCCACACTGTTATTTTCTGCCTAGGAAGCATTCCTCAGAATGTCTCTGACCTTAGTGTTGGTGACACTTGTCATCTGTGCTTCCCTTTCCTTTCCCAGGCATCTACCACCTGGTTCAGGTCCCATTTGGAAGGGAGAGTGTGTCTGGACAATTACAGTAGCCTCCGAACTGATTTCCTCCCTGTTTGTTATTTCTTGCCCTCCTTATTTATTCCGTGTGCTTCTTCTGAGGTCTTTTTTGGTGAAACTTAACACTTGATTGCCACTTTCCTGCTTAAAAGCTTAGGCGCTGCCCACGGGGTTCCCCTCAGATTCTTAAGTGTGTGATTCAAGATCCCGCAGAGTCTGGGGCCAGTCTGCCCTCCAGGCACTGGTTCCTGCCTACGGCTCCCCCAGACGGCTCACGTCCACATCCTGTCCACGAGGAGGGTCTGCAGCTGTGTCTGTGCACCTCAGCCCGGGGCAGGGTTGCTGACGCAGCGTTCCACGCCAGAAGGTGTTTCTCTTCCGTTTAGTAGCTCTTCCTCACTGTTTATACAGCCATGCCCAGTACTCTCCGTACAGCCTGGGCCACACCTGGACGGGTGGTCCTTGGTTTTCCATTGCATGCCGGGGGTGAATTTAACCAGTTTCCTTGCAACCATATAGCTATGAGGAGAACTGGAGTTTCAAGCCAGGCGCCCTGCCGTCCTACAAAGCCCATCTGACCATCCTCTCTGGAGCCTTCCTCAGCGGGCAGTTACTCTCGCTTTCCCTGGGACTCAGGCACTGCAGGTTTCTGCTCTGTCATGTGTTTTGCACATTATATCATGTTACTGTTTGTCCTGGGTCTGTGCCACACCCCATACTCCACCCTAACACTCGATCCCTCAAGTCGGCTCTTGCCGGCTCGCTTTCCCCCGCATCTGGGATCGTACCTGGCACTCAGCGGGAGCTCCGTGTTTGTTGGGACAGATACATGAATGAGTGGATTTTTCTTTCTACATCCTCTAATTCATGGTTTGGAGGAGGATAGTACCCTGGTAATTAGGCTACTTAACTCTCCTGTGTGTTGGAAAACATCTCTCTTTTGGTCTATAGAAAAAATAGAAAGTGATAATTATTTAGTCCCGTTCCTCCTGCCATCTCATAGAGACAAGCACGTGTTTTTTACTACTTGAAGAAAGCCGCTTAAAACATTTAATTATGGGGGCGCCTGGGTGCCTCAGTGGGTTAAAGCCTCTGCCTTCGGCTCAGGTCATGATCCCAGGGTTCTGGGATCGAGCCCCACATCGGGCTCTCTGCTCAGCAGGGAGCCTGCTTCCTCCTCTCTCTCTGCCTGCTTCTCTGCCTACTTGTGATCTCTGTCTGTCAAATAAATAAAATCTTTAAAAAAAATTTAATTATGTATGTAAGAGGAATATAATCTTTAGCTAAGTTTTGTCAAACAGCAGCTATTCCTAGGAGTGGCTTTGAAGATAGGGGAGCCCTCCCTTGGTCTGTGAGCATCCCCTGGCAACCTTAACAACAACAACAACGACAACAGCTTAATGTTCTTCACTTTGGACAGTGGGTGTTCTTCTCTAGCATATGTGAAGCGTAAATTTCACGATAAGAAAGATTTATCGATCTCTTGTATGTGGGCTGCTTCAAGACAAGCCTCCGTGTCTCCCCATGCAGGCCCATATCCCATAGCCGCTGCAGCGCCTGGCATGGGGATGCCTCCTTCTTGTTGACAGATGGGTAAGGTTGTAAGGTTTTTTCCTCACTCATTCCTTGACTTTTTCCCTTCCTCTGTCTCTGTCCTTCCGCTGCCTGAACCTGGTCTGAAATCCCTCCACTTGGCTTTATTCACAGGGCTCATGTCTGCCTCTGAGCTCAGAATGTCTGGGGGCCAGACTGACTGGTGTCAGAGCTCTTTT
This sequence comes from Mustela nivalis, assembly GCF_964662115.1. Classification (NCBI taxonomy): domain Eukaryota; kingdom Metazoa; phylum Chordata; class Mammalia; order Carnivora; family Mustelidae; genus Mustela; species Mustela nivalis. The sequence goes on from NC_139032.1 coordinate 73,080,204, forward strand.
CTCCTGTGTCCCTCCTTGCTGTCTTTTTTTCCTACTTTCCTCGCCTGGTTACTTAGTTGAAAAACTCTTTTGACCTGCTTTGGATTAGGAGGTCCTATTCCTGCTTTTTCTTTTACTGTTGAGACTATGGACAGAATCTCAGTTGTCTAGTGCTTTTTTCTTTGCCAGTGAGTCCATTAACCTTGGGAATAAAATCCCCCACATCCAGTCTGAGTTACGTCAGTGGAAATGTGGGAATCAGCTCTGGAGCGACCCAGTAGCCAGGTGGCCCTCAAGCCTGGAAATGCATCTGCACTGTGGGGTGAGAGCTGGGTACACTGTGGCCTTCTCAAAACGATGCTGGCGGGGGGGGGGGCTCATCTCAGGTTTTGGAGAGTTCTACAGAAAAATTTTTTTTGTGGGGGAGGGGAGGAAAAACATTTTTAGCTCCTTTGTGATAAGGTACAGATTCCTGAACCAAGAGTAGTATTGACAGAATACTGTCTATGCATCCCTTACAAGGAGAAACTCTTATTTATTTATTTGACACGGACAGAGAGAGACAGCGAGAGAGGGGATGCAAGCAGGGGGAGCAAGAGAGGAAGAAGCAGGCTTCCCGCTGAGCAAGGGGCCCGATATGGGGCTTGATCCCCGGACCCTGGGAACATGACCTGAGCCAAAGGGAGACGCCTAATGATTGAGCCACCCAGGCTCCCCCAAGGAGAAAGTTTTTTTGAGCAAGTGTGACCTCTTTGAATATGGTCACATTTTCTTCCTAATTTAACGAATTTCCTCATCTTGGGTTTGTTTTAGGTTTGGGTTGAAGGCTTAAGGACATCTCAACCCTCAAACAGAGGGTATATGTGTCACACATCATGGCCTGTGGGGGTGCTCTGTAAGAGGATGGTTTGAACTTGGGGAGCTCATGGAAGTTGAAATGTACTTCTGTTTTCTCTTTCTAATTTGGCAAGTTTAGAATCTATAGTGCTTAACTTATTTCCCCTTGGGTATTTTGGGGACTCTAAAAATGGTAGGTTCTCTCTGAAGGAAGATTCAAATTCCTATGTGCACACACAAAATTTGCACATGATTTTTGGCACGTGGGTCTCGTGGTTTCCTGAGAAAGAGTCCCTGTTACAGAGGAATGGCAAACTTTAATTTTTGAAGCAGGATACCTTTAGTCTTATTAAATGTGCAAGTTTTTTTTTTTTTAAAGTAGATTTTATTTATTTATTTATTTATTTATTGGCGTTGGGGGAGAGAACGGGGGTAGAGAGGGGCTGAGGGAGGGGAAGAGAGAACCTCAGGCAGGCTCTGTGCTCAGTGCGGAGCCCAATGTGGGGCTTGATCTCATGACCCTGAGATCATGACCTGAGTCTCTTAATATTGTCTCCCTCCCAATCCCATCTTGTTTCATTTTTTGCCTACTTACCCCCATCCCCCCTCAAATTCCTCATATCAGAGAGATCATATGATAATTGTCTTTCTCTGATTGACTTATTTTGCTTAGCATAATACTCTCTCGTTCCATCCACATCATTGCAAATGGCAAGATTTCGTTTTTTGATGGCTGCATAGTATTCCATTGTGTATATATACCACATCTTCTTTATCCATCCATCTGTTGATGGACATCTAGGTTTTTCCATAGTTTGGCTATTGTGGACATTGCTGCTATAAACATTCGGGTGCACATGCCCCTTTAGATTACTACATTTGTATCTTTAGGGTAAATACCCAGTAGTGTGATTGCTAGTTCATAGGTAACTCTATTTTCAACTTTTTGAGGAACCTCCATGCTGTTTTCCAGAATGACTGCACCAGCTTGCATTCCCACCAACAGTGGGTTCCCCTTTCTCTGCATCCTCGCCAACATCTGTTATTTCCTGACTTGTTTATTTTAGCCATTCTGACTAGTGTGACAAGGTATCTCATTGTGGTTTTGATTTGTATTTCCCTGATGCTGTATGATATTGGGCACTTTTTCATGTGTCTATTGGCTGTCTGGATGTCTTCTTTGCAGAAATGTCTGTTTATGTCCTCTGCCTATTTCTTGAATGGATTATTTGTTCTTTGGGTGTTGAGTTTGATAAGTTCTTTATAGATTTTGGATACTAGCCCTTTATCTGATATGTCATTTGCAAATATCTTCTCCCATTCTGTCAGTTGTATTTTGGTTTTGCTGACTGTTTCGTTTGCTGTACAAAAGCTTCTTATTTTGATGAAGTCCCAGTAGTTCATTTTTGCCCTTGCTTCCCTTGCCTTTGGCAATGTTTCTAGGAAGAAGTTGCTGCAGTTGAGGTTGAAGAGGTTGCTCCTGTGTTCTCCTCAAGGATTTTGGTGGATTCCTGCCTCACATTGAGGTCTTTCATTCATTTTGAGTCTATTTTTGTGTGTGGTATAAGGAAATGGTCTAGTTTCATTCTTCTGCATGTGGCTGTCCAGTTTTCCCATCACCATTTGTTGAATAGACTGTCTTTTTTTCCATTGGACATTCTTTCCTACTTTGTAGAAGATTAGTTGACCATAGAGTTGAGGGTCTATTTCTGGGCTCTCTATTCTGTTCCACTGATCTCTGTGTTTGTTTTTGTGCCAGTGTCATACTGTCTTAATGAATATAGCTTTCTAATAGAGCTTGAAGTCTGGAATTATGATGCCACCAGCTTTAGTTTTCTTTTTCAACATTCCTCTGACTATTTGGGATCTTTTCTGGTTCCATATAAATTTTAGGATTATTTGTTCATTTTTTTGAAAAACACTGATGGTATTTTGATAGGGATTGCATTAGATGTGTAGATTGCTTTAAGTAGCATAGACACTTTCACAACAGTTGTTCTTCCAATCCATGAGCATGGCATATTTTTCCATTTCTTTGTGTCTTCCTCAATTTCTTTCATGAGTACTTTATAGTTTTCTGGAGTACAGATTCTTTGGTTAGGTTTATTCCTAGGTATCTTACGGGTTTGGGTGCAGTTATAAATGGGATCGACTTCTTAATTTCTCTTTCTTCTCTCTTGCTGTTGGTGTATAGAAATGCAAATGATTTTTGTGCATTGATTTTAAGACTTTATTTTTAAGTAATCTCTACATCAAATGTGGGATTCCATCCCAGAACCTTCAGATGGAGAGTTGCAATGCTCTACCGACTGAGCCAGCCAGGTGCCCTTAGAACCAGGTTTTAAAATGAATGAATGGTACAGTTAGGAGGTGTTAGGTGAAGGGTGGGAAAGAGCTAACATTTATTAAGGGATTGTACTAGACACATTATGTGTTTTCTTTCATCTATATGCCCTCCATGTCCTAGATGGGAAAATGGAGGCTCAGAGAGATTGGGTGCCTAACCCCAGGCCTGGAGAAGCGCAAAGGCAGAATTCAAGCGAGTCATTTGGACTCTAGGCCTACATCTCCCTTCTTTGCCTCTTCTGTTACAGATCAGAGTGGGTGGAGTGGGTTAGGGTAGGAAGAGCATAGAGAGGAGGACCTGCGGTAGAGGGTCCTCAGGTTAACTTCATGATCTTTATGAAACTTCACTTATCCTCTGTTGATTACCAATCACAATATAAGCTTACTCTCAACTGGTCTTTTTTTCTGCTTGTCTTCTCCATCACTTACCTTCTTATGGGATGCACAAGGAGGAGCGCCGAGGTTATGTAACACGGCTTTAGAATGGAAACCAAAGACCTGAATTCCGCACGTTTCCACTTAAGTGACCATGCATGCCACTTCTAAGCCTTCTTTCTGACACAGACAACTCGGGTGGTCTCAGAGGCTTTATGCCCCAGACCCTCGTGTGATTTTGGTGCAGAAATATCAGTGGAGGAATGCCTTTATTTAGTTTTCAATTGACACAGTGGGTCAGGGGCGGGAGGCAAAAAAGAGTAAGTTTTTAGGTAGGGTCATATTTTCTTTGAATATGTGTTTTTTGGGGAGGTTTAATCTGTGTTTTAGACAGCTGTCTCCCTGAACTTTTGAATCCTCCAGATGGCCTGCACAGACCTGAGTAGCCATAGAGGCAGAACCTTTGTGTTGTGAGTCTTAGGAATCATTCAGTTAGGGACAAGTTTTTGAAAATACCTCTCCTCCTTTACATGCCAGGCTGTCCCACAGCCTTGTTTCTCCTGTTAGCAAATTCAGTCATTCTTCTTAAGTTGTCCCAGCATCCTTTGCTCCCCTCCTTCATTCTGCGTGGAATTCTGTTACAACTCATATTGCCTTGCCCTGTAGAGGTTTTCGTGCCTATATGCCCAACTAGACGGAGTCTCTTAAACGCGATTTTCAAGTGTTTGGTAGCACTTTGTTTGGTAGCTCTGTTCTGTTCAGTAGCTCCACATTAGCACGTGGGGCTAATGTGTATTAGGGGCTCAGTATGTGGTTCAAACAGAGTATCATCCTGAGAACAGGATCCTATTTAAATTCATTTGAGAATGGGAGAAAAATCTTTGCTCCCAAGAATCACAAGAATGTCTGGTGAGGTGATTGCTAGTCTGGAGAGTCTTAGAAAAAGCCAGTAATAGACATTGGGATCTTAGCCAAAGAATGTGAACTTGGGCTCCTTCATTTTGACTTTATTTGTGCTCTGATGAGGGCTTCTTTTGCATCAAGTCCCTAGGGGGATATTACTTGAAGGACAGGTTTTCCAATAGAAAATCTAGGGAAATATTTTCAGTTTCTAAACAACTTTGTTAGTCTACAAATAAAGCTTTGAAACAGATGGTTTCTTTACCTCATAAGAAATGGTCCAGAATCCAGTGTAGGAAAAGGTAAGAAGTTCAGAGAGGATGTTAACCTAGAAACCATGGGCTGGTGGGCCTTGGGAGCTTGGAGATACTTGTGCAGGCAACCTTGGAGGCTTGGGACAATATTTGTGATAGGGATCCCAGGGCCAAGATAGGAGGGAAGGAGGATTGAGCCTTCCTGCTCATAAGCAAATAGGTCCTGGGACTCAGGAAATAGAGTTAAGATGTGTTTGAATAACTCTACAGGGAGAAAAAAAATCAATTTCTGTGGCTTAAAGTTTTCTATTGTTGATATCACTGTTTCCTATCTAGATGTAAAAAATTATGTAGACATTTTTATAATTACATGTTTTAGTCAGCCTTTGTGTGATAATAGCTCTGAAAATTCAAAGGTTTGCAACGGAATTAATTTCTAGGTCACGGTATGTGCCAGTGGCTGTGAGTCAGTTGCTACAGCTCTTGTCCACCAGGATTCCATTCTGAAGGCACAGCCCCCCTTGGGACAGCCCCCATTGGAACAGGAGAGCTGGTGACAAGGTTGCAGTGTCTGCTCCCATCTGGTGTGTGTGTCATATTCACTCGCATGCCATTGGGTGGAGCAAGTCACATTGCCCAGCCAAAAGGCGGAGGGGTGGGGGGTGTTCCCCCCTGTGCATGGTCACTTGGCAATAGTAAGAATGTATAATCCTCTTAAAGGAAGGAAGTTAACAACTGCAAATGATAATGCCATCCCCCATATAGTTTGTGTCCTTTCCTTGGTCACTGAGCATTATTTAGTTGCATCGGTTCAGACCGATCATTTTCAAATGTTTTAAGTACATTTTCTCCCTATTATGTGTATTTCAATTTTAGATAACTTGGGGGGATAATTAGGGAAACTGCCCTCTCTCTCCAGGGAGTGATGTAGTGCATCACTGTGTTTTTCAAGTGTTCTTGAGATGTCAGTGCTGGGAGTGCTGCTGTATGTGTGTCTTTGCATTAGCTGGAGTCTTCCACAGTCTGAATGATGGGGTGATATTAGGTATCAGGATCTTGTTTCTGAATTTACTGTGTCACATTGTTTGCTGCTTTTCAACAAAACAAAACAAAACAAAACTATTGCGATCTAATTCACTTATCCTAAAAATCACCATTTTATAGAAAACTTTAAGCCACAGAAACTAATCTTCTTTTTCCCCCCTGTAGAGTTATTCAGACACATCTTAACTATACAGTTGAGTGGTTTTAGTATATTCACATAACTGTGTACACATCATTACTATCTCATTCCAGAATATTTTTGTCACCCCCAGAAAGAAGCCCTATACCCCTTGAGCAGTCACTCCCTGTTCTCCCTTCCCTCAAGTCCCTGGCAACCAAAAATCTCTTTTGTGTCTCTGGATTTGCCTTTTCTGGACATTTCCTATGAATGGAATGATACATGTGGTCTGTGCTGCCTGACTTCTTTCACATAATGTTTTCAAGGTTCACTGCTGATGTTTTCTGATTTAAACCCTTTAAAATATTTAGGAACTTTACTTGTGTGTTGTGTGCCTCTCCCCCCACATTCGCTTCAGAAGTCTCGTCATATCTAGCCTGGTTCCTGGAAAAGTCTGCCATGGGAGTCGTATTGGTTTTTTTAAAATTTAAAAAATTTCAGTGAAGTTAACATACAATGTTCTGTTAGTTTCAGGTGTACACTACAGTGATTACTTGGTGCTCATCACAATTAGTGCACTCTTGATCCCCTTCATCTGTATCACCCACCCACCCACCTTTCCCTCTGGTAACCATCAGTTTGTTCTCTGTAATTAAGAGTTTGGTTTTTGGGGCGCCTGGGTGGCTCAGTGGGTGAAAGCCTCTGCCTTCGGCTCAGGTCATGATCTCAGGGTCCTGGCATCGAGCCCCACATCAGGCTCTCTGCTCAGCAGGCAGCCTGCTTCCCACCTCTCTCTCTCTGCCTGCTGCTCTGCCTACTTTGTGATCTCTCCCTCTGTCAAAAAAAAAAAAAAAGAGTCTGGTTGTTGTGTGTCTCTCCTCTTATTTACTCATTTGTTTTGTTTCTTAAATTCCACATAGGAGTGCAACCATATGGTAGTTGTCTTTTTCTGACCGACTTATTTCATTCAGCATTATACCTTCTGAATCCATCCATGTTGTTGTAGATGGCAAGATCTCTTTCTTTCTCATGGCTGAGTAGTATTTCCATTGTATATGTCTACCACATCTTCTGTATCCATTCATCTATAGGTGGACCCTGGGGTTGCTTCTGTATCTGGGCTATTATAGATAATGCTGCTATAAACATTGGGGTGCACATAACTTTGTGAACTAGTGTTTTCATACTCTTTGGGTAATTATTCAGTAGTGCAATTACTGGGTCATATGGTGATTCTATTTTTAATTTTTGGGGACCCTCCGTACTACTTTGCACAGTGGCTGTGCCAATTTGCATTCCCATCAACAGTGCACAGGGTTCCTTTCTCCACATCCTCGCCAACACTTGTTGGTTCTTTTGTTTTTTTAGTTTAGCCACTCTTTATTTTTTTTTTTTTAAAGATTTTATTGATCTGTTTGACAGAGAGCACAAGCAGGGAGAGCAGCAGGTAGAGGTGGAGGGAGAAGCAGGCTCCCAGCTGAGCAAGGAGCCCTGAGATTATAACCTGAGCCAAGGGCAGATACCCAACTGACTGAGCCACCCAGGCACCCCAAGTTTAATCATTCTGACAGGTATAAAGTGATTATTTCATTACGGTTTTGAATTGCATTTCCCTGATGATGAATGATGGTGAATTATCTTTTCACGCATCTGTCGACCATGTGTATGTCTTCTGTCTGTTCATGTGTTCTGCCCATTTTTATTTTGGATTATTGTTATTATTATTATATTTGGTGTTGACTTGTATAAGTTCCTTGTATATTTTGTATATTAACCCCTTATCAGATATATCTTTTCCAACTATCTTCTCCCATTTGATGGGTTATCTTTTTGTTTTGTTGATGGTTTCTTTTGCTGTGCCAAAGTGTTTTTATTTTGGTGTAGTCCCAGTAGTTTAGTTTTGCTTTTGTTTCCCTTGCCAAAGGAGACCTTTCTATAAAAATGTTTCTATGACTGATGTTAAAGAGATTACTGCCTATGTTTTCTTCTAGGAAATTCATGGTTTTGGAAATTCTTCTAGGAAATTCATCTTGAGTTTATTTTTGTGTATTATATAAGAAATTGTTCCAGTTTTGTTCTTTTGCATGTAGCTCTCCAGTTCTCCCAAACCATTTGTTGAAGAGACTGTCTTTTTCCTGTTGCATATTCTTGCCTCCCTGGTCATAGATTAATTGACCATATAATCATGGGTTTATTTCTGGGCTCTCTATTCTGATCCACTGATGTGATCTGTTTTTGTGCCAGTAACATACTGCTTTGATAACTATGGCTTTGTCATACATCTTGAAATCTGGGATCGTGATACCTCCAGCTTTGTTCTTCAAGATAGATTTGGCTGTTTGGGGTCTTTGTGGTTCCATGCAAATTTTAGTATTATTTGTTCTAGTTCTCTGAAAAATACTGTTGGTATTTTTCTAGGAATTTTATTAAATCTATAGGTTGCTTTGGGTCGTATGGGCATTTTAACAGTATTTGTTCTTCTAGTTCATGAGCATGGAATATTTTTCCATCTGTGTCGATCTTAGTTTCTTTCATCCATGTTTTCTAGTTTTCAGAGTACAGATCTTTTACCCCCTTGGTTAAGTTTATCCCTAGGTATTTCATTATTTTTGGTATAATTATAAATGAGATTGTTTCCTTAATTTTTTTTTTAAGATTTTATTTATTTATTTGACAGAGAGAGATCACAAGTAGATGGAGAGGCAGGCAGAGAGAGAGGAAGCAGGCTCCCTGCTGCTCCCTGCCCGTTTCCTTAATTTTTCTTTCTGAAACTTCATTATTAGTGTGTAGAAATGCAACTGCAAAAATGTTTCATTTCTTAGGAACTTTATACTTTTTTTAAAGGTTTTTTTTTAAAAGATTTTATTTATTTATTTGACAGAGAAAGAGAAATCACAAGTAGGCAGAGAGGCAGGGAGAGAGGGGAGGAAAGCAGGCTCCCCGCTGAGCAGAGAGCCTGATTCGGGGCTCGATCCTGGGATGCTGAGATCATGACCTGAGCCAAAGGCAGAGGCTTAACCCACTGAGCCACCCAGGTACACCTTTTTAAAGGTTAAAGATAATTTATTTGAGAGAGAGAAAGGGAGAAAGGGAGGGTGGGTCCCCCACAGACCCTCTGCTAGGAGCCAAGCCAGGCTCTGGGAGCCAAGCCCCATGCAGGGCTCAATCTCATAACCCTGAGATCATGACCTGAGCCAAAACCAATAGTCAGATGCTCATCCAACTGAGCCACCCCCAGGCCCCTTAGGAGCTTTACTTTTATTTCTTAATTTTACTTAGAGATTTTTTTTAAAAGATTTTATTTATTTATTTGACAGAGAGAGACTGCCAGAGAGAGGAAACACAAGCAGAGGAAACACAAAAGGGAGAAGCAGGCTTCCTGCTGAGCAGGGAGCCTGATGCAGGGCTTTATCCTAGGACCCTGGGATCATGACCTGAGCCAAAGGCAGACTCTTAACGACTGAGCCACCCAGGTGCCACTTACTTAGGGATTTTAATGGAACAGCTGATACCAATTCATTACCAACGAATGATACCAATAAGCCTTTTGGTAGTTGTACAAGGACATGATTATATCCAACAATGATTATATTAATCATTTAATGTGATAAGTGGCATTAATACATTTCCTAATGTTAAATTATTCTTGATTTCCTTGAACATATTTGACTTGATCCTGGTGTATTCTTCTTTTAAAAAATTCTTTTAATATACCAATTGCTGTTATTTATTGATAATGTTTACACTTATATCTAATTTCCTTTTCTGTTCTAATATTTGGATATCAGATATAGTTCATTCTCATAAAATGATTTAAAAGGTTTCTCTATTTTTTGTGTGTCTTTTATGTGTCTTAGAGGATGTTCACTGGACGTCCTTGGTGTTCACTGGACGCACTTACTCCTTGGTGTTCACTGGAGCTCAGCTGTACCCACCATGGGGCTTTGCTTCACTGGAGCTCAGCTGTACCCACCACGGGGCTTTGCTTACTTTTTGCTAAAAGTTCTCTGACAACAGTTCTGTGGTTATTCATTTAGATTTTCTACCTTAACTAAATTTCGTTTTGGCCATGTATTTTCCTAGAAAGGCTTCTATCTCATATAGACGTCCAAGTTATTGGCATAGTTATTCTTGGCATGTCCGTATAGTTTATAACCATACATAGAGGTAAAATTTAAATATTGTTTACTCCCTCCCCCCCCCAGCTGTCCCTTCTGTATTGATCAGCTTTCCTAAGTTACTTTATCTAACTCGTCTTTTAGGAAGCTTCTACTTTTTACTCTTTTCCATTTTCAATTTATACTTTTAACTTTTTTATTCCCTATTCTAGTTTTGACCTTTTTTTTTTTTTTTTAAATGGGAACACGAAGTAGATGTGGCCCAAAGGGCTCTATTTTGTGGGATAAATCTTTTTCAAGTACATATATTTATCTGCTCCTGACGACTGTGCTACTTTCTTCGTGTTTTGGTCTTCTTGGGTCTGAATGGTGAGTTAACACAGGCTGGGTGTGTTTTTAGGTTTTTTTGTGTCTGATGAGGTAATGCAGGCCTACCATTTGCCTCCTATCAGAACAAGTGAACCGTTGGATCCCCTCTCTTTCTCCATGATGTTAGAATGGTCTTCTCGGATCTGAGGTTGAGTCAAGTGATCAGCTGACAGGTAAACTGAGTGATCTGTCAGTGGGGAAAAGAGAAGGAAAAAAGCCAGGATCCTGGTTGTTAGTTGCTCTGGACTTTTTGCTTCCTCTCTCTCTGGGTCTGCATGGAGTGGAGCGTGGCTTCCTTCTTGTTTCCGGTGTTCTCCCCATCTCAGGAGAGCCTGTCTCCTTCAGTTCGTAGTCTTGCCTGCCGTGTGCTTGGTGGACCCTCCCAGGGCAGCTCTCCAGCTGCCTTCATGTTCCTCTGACCTTTGACTTGCATTTGCGTCTCTCCCCTTCATGGAAAGAGGAACCTGTGAAGGTAGGCCTCGCTCTACTGGTGGTCCTCATGTGGACTCTCTGCCTGTGCAGGGCTTCTCCTTGCCCGCAGCAGCCAGCCACACTGGTGGTCCTTCTCTGCCCCACTGCTGACCCTTCACTTACCCATCCCCCCAGAAGAAGCACTTTCAAGTTAGAGTATAGGTGAGGGCTTCAGGGCGTTTTCTGCTTCTTTGGTAACCTTGATAACCTTAAGTGACTTCAGGGACAAGGGTTAAAAGATACCTCCTAGTTCTTTCCTCAGTTGTGTCCCAATTAGATCCAGTAGAAAACCTTTGGAAGTTTTGGCATTTGGATGGCATTCTTGCCTGGTTTCCAGTCTGGTCCGATTTCAGACACTGCTTTGCTCCCCCCCACCCCCACTGCTCTCTCTTTTTCATTCTTTGGGTTGTTAAGTTAGTATCTGGAGAATGGAAAGAGGGAGGAAGCAAAAGTGCATGTGGCCAGCTCATGGAGTTTATCTAGGAGTCTAGATTTGTAATGTTTAAATGAGCGTGTAACATTCCTATGAATGTAAACACGATCATTTCCTGGTTATTGAGCCCTTGGGATTTTTCCAGGGTTTACTCTGCATTCTTTGCTCTGTTATGAGCATCTTTGAACGGAACATTTCAGGATTTTTCCTTTGACTGTGTTCTCTAAAGTGGGCTTAAGTTCAGCTTTACAGCAAAGTCAATAGTCAAGAGTGTTCTGTTCCGTTTGTATAGGACGTATTCATTCTTCAAGCATCTCCTGTGTGCTTGGCGGGGCGGCGGGGCGGCGGGGTGGGGGACAGGAAATGGAGACAAGTCAGGTACCATTCGTGCTTCCTCCCCTTCAGTTTGAGGACGTCTTTTATGTCAAGCTCTTGTGAAACTAGATCATCATGTTGCCACATTCCTCTAATATTATCAAAAAGAGAAGTTAGAGTACTTAAGCATGACTTTTTTTTTTAAGTTTTTATTTTAGTCACCCTGTGCTCATCACAAGTGCCCTCCTTAATCCCCATCACCTGTTTTGCCCATCCCCCCCCCACCTCCCCTCCGGTGACCATCAGTTTGTTTTCTGTAGAGTTAAGAGTAGGTTTCTTGACCATACTGGCTCCTAATGTATACCACTTTCTTTCCATAAACCCTATGTTTAATGTAATATAGTTTTGCCATTGACTATGTTAATTTAATAATCTATCTCATGACTGGCTGACTACAATGGTAGATCTTAGAACTGACATTCTTTGAACCAGCGGGGTTTCTGAAGCACCTTATGTATGTGTTTCCCTTCCTAAGTAGAAAGGGGTAGAGGGGGGAAAGAAATTCACCTATAACTGAAACCTGCTTAAGTGAGAATTGATATTTTGGAGCAATGAGGACTTTTCATTTATTTGTCAACTATGTAGTTGTAATTTCCTCAAGGGGTACTGTAGCTACTGTGAAGTCATTAAGGAAAGTGTATGTGAAGCACCAACTATGACTTTCTTTTTTTTTAAGATTTTATTTATTTATTTATTTGACAGAGATCATAAGTAGGCGGAGAGGCAGGCAGAGAGAGGGGAGGAAGCAGGCTCCCTGCTGAGCAGAGAGCCCGATGTGGGACTCGATCCCAGGACCCTGAGATCATGACCTGAGCCGAAGGCAGAGGCTTAACCCACTGAGGTGCCTCGCCAACTATGACTCTTGATACAGTTTTTTTTTTTTTTCAGCAGCATTTATTAAGTGTCTACTCTGAACCAGCTGCATGGACTTCTAGGGGGATGCATACTTGAAGAAAGGTTGATCTCATTTTTTTTTTTTTAAGTATGTTAGTAGTGGTGTAGCACACACTCTGTTCCAGGCACTGTTCCAACTGCTTCCATACCCTAACTAACTCAATCCCACTATATCCATTTTGTAAATGAGGAAACTAGGGCATGGAGAGATTAAGAAGCTTGCAGAAGTCACACTACTTGTAAATAGTGGAACTGGGCTTCAGAACTGCCTAGTTGTTGCTAGGCTCAGTTTCCTTGTCCTTCAGCAGACAGTTACTGGGTCCCTTCTATTGGCAAGGGGTTGAGCTGGATCATTTCTAAGACTCAGTAATTCATCAGGTACTTCCTGAGTACCTACGATGGGCCAGTGAATCAAGGAGTGAATGAGATGAAAGTTTCTGCTCTTGTCCGACCGTCAGTCAACACATAATAAGTTTTTAGATAATGATAGTCTGTGACTAACATAAAGTCAGGGAAAGGACTGGAAAGTGATAGAGGGGTGCAGAGATAGTTTTCGATTTTGTGGGCTGAGAAGGCCTCCCTGAGTCCGTGTCATTTGAACAGAACCTGTTTGAAAAGAGAAGCTAACCACATGGGAATGTGGGGGGAGAGGAGTGATCCAAGGAGAGTGGCAGCAAACAGGGGAGCCCTGAGGTCTAAAAGGGCCAAGCCCTGTATCCGGAACAGGATGAGCTAGGGGAGAATGGCAGTGATGAGGTCAGGGAGAATATGAGGCCCCGTTGGCCCTCTCGGGTTTTGGGAGGGAGTTTGGGTTTCATTCCGAATGTGATTGGTTGTCTTTGAGAGTTTTGAGCAGGGGAGTGGCATGCTTTGATTTTTCAAAGAGCTCTCTGGCTGCAGGGTGGAAGTCTGACTGTAGCGCAGCGAAAATGAAGCAGGAGGCTTTTGTGTTGCGCCAAGGTTTCTCGGTTCTTACATCCTGTGATTCATGCTGGTCAGAAAGGTACTGCCTTTCCACAGTACCTGCTCAAGAACTTAGGTCTCTTCGTTTAGCACACCTGCTGCTAGAGGACTCAGACCCCTGTCCTTTTCCTCCTATGTTTCTCCTATTTTCCCTCCATGTTTCCTTCTCATGGGGCCTGTATCTTGAGGGGGGAGTCACTTGGGGGCATAACTTGTATTAAGATCCTCAGGGAAATGTTAGCTTTCCCTGATTGGCTTTAAAATCAGAAGCTTCATATTTACCCAGAAGGATTTATGGCCAGATATTGGAGATATGGGGCGCTGTTGGGTTGGAAAAGCCATACTGAAGGCATTCAGCTTGCTAAGAACCTGAACCCGGCGCTAGAAATCTGGGTTCAGTTCTTAGCATAACGATGCCAAACTTCACTGGGATGCGATACCTGACCTTCTGGTCTGCCTCCTTCTCCGTAGAGACGTTATGTGTCTTGCTAACATCATGAGCTGTATGAGCTGTGAAGAAATGAGAACGTGGAAGCGTTGTGTACACTTGTGCCATGGAAAGTCCGGCTGGCAGGGTCCAGTTTTAGGAAATTGTAGGTCATTGGCTATTTGTACATGCTTATATGTTGGCCCATGAAACACCCAATAGTAAGGGTGTGAATGTTTGCCTGGTCACACAGTCCTAGGAGGAAAGAATCCTCAGTGTGGTAAGATCTGTTTGACTGACCCCCCCCCCCCATCTCCTCACCTCCCGTGAACTGACTTGAACAAGCTAACTTCCCACTGTCTGGCAGAGACATCTCGGACCTTTGTGTGAGCTGTTTTTGGAAAGTTGTTGGCAGAGGGCCCCAGAGCAAAGGTCAGGCGAGTTGGCTTGGATTCACAGGGAGACCTGCAGAGACAGACGGCACACACAGACAGGTGCACACCCACCCAGCCACCCACACAGGTAAACAAGGCATAGTCATAGCAGTCATAGTTGTTGGGGACTCAGCGGTGTTTGTGGATGTTACATATGTAAATAAATGATTTAAAACTGTGAAAGCTGCTTCGGGGAAGTATCTTCAAAGTTTTGAGAAGATTGACTAATTCTCTCAGGGGGCAGATGAAGGAAAGACCCATATTCCGAGGCGGGGGGGCATTTGAAAGATGCCAGTGAGATGCTCGGAGACCGCCACGTAAGCAAGAGGTGTGATTTCGCCAGCAACGGTGAGGGGTCCGAAATGGCGTGGTGGGTTCTGGAACTGAAGCCATGAGAAACAAGGCTGGTAGGATCCTTTGAGGCTAGATGGAGGAAAGCTGCTGTCAGAGCCCATGGTGGCTTATCTGACTGAAGATTCTGAGTTCTTTCTTTCTCTTGTGCGATGTGCTGCCATCGCTGGAGTCTCTCTGTGGCGGGTGTTGATGAAATGTCAGAAGGGGGGCCCTGCGGTTCCTCATGCGGTGCCTTGCCCCCGAGGTCAGTGTTTCAGTATTACTTACTGAAACAAAGAGATATGATGGTTATCACAGAGTTCCGGAGAAGAGGTCCTTTTCAGATCCGCAGACACGGGGGTAGGGACTGTGCGCGCCTGGTGGTGTCTCTCTGCCGACAGAGCGGTCAGATCAGCAGCTGCTTGACTCCGCAGTCGTGTCCACACCAAGAGCTGCTGCCATGGGCTTTGGCAAGCTCCTGGGCTGAGGAGAGGTGGGGAGTGGGGTCTAGTCCTGCAAGTATCTTCTGGGAAAATGGTATCTGTTCAGTAATTACAGAAATATTTTTGATGTGTAAATACGTATGTTATTAAATTCTCTAGTCAGTAGAAATGGAAACAAAGGAAGGTGCCTTATCTGTTTACTTAGCATCATCCACCGAGTTGGGTGACATTGCACTTGACTCCAGCCCGTACTTCCCACTGCCTTGTCACTGCCCTTTTCCCAGATGTCCCACGATCATAGAGCTCGTGGATGGGACTGCTGGTTGACCTCTCGTTTCCTCTGTGTTCCCTTATCTGAGGGCTAAGTCAAATACAACCTACATACAAGAAGAGAGAATTCAAGGAAAGCATCTCCCTGCCCCCAACCTGTGATCCACTGACCAACAGGTCAAGAATGTTTCCAAGTCCTCTTCCGTGGTGTCGTGTCACTTTCTTGCCTTATTCCTGTCTTTGCCTCCTGATGAATCTATGGTGACATTCAGATGCATTCACATCTACTGCTAGACAAGGCTTTGTCTATTACTAAACCTAAAAACCAAAACACATGAGACTGAATCTTTTTTGGATATTATAGGAACATAACTTAATCAAGTGCCTTCCTCCTATGGCCTAGACAGAAAGAGCTCCATAATTTAAAAAAATGTTCCTTCTCTTTTTCTTCTGGCATTTATACCCCCTCCCCCGCCTTTTAAAGCTTTTATATTGCGGACAGATTTACACATATACGAAAGAGGAGGGAACTGTGTCGTGAACCTGCAAGTCCCAGCTTCAGTAGTAATCAACTTTGAGGCATATTTTGTATCATTTATATCCCTGTTTACCTATCCTTCATTATTTTGAAGCAAATACCACACGTCCTATCATTTCATCCATGAATATTTTAGCATATATTCCAAAAAGATGAAGGCTTTGTAAAACCATTGTACTTCTGTTATCATGCCTGATAATTCCTTAATATCCTCAAATAACTGATCAATATTCACATTTCCCTGAATATCACAAAACCTGTTAACACTTTGTTTTAATTGGGATCCACTACAGTTGTTGATAGATCCCCCGAATTGCATAGCATCTCTAGGTGCTCCTCCATTTTTTTTTTTTTTTCCTCTCCTTGCATTTCACTTATTGAAGAAACTGGGTCTGTGGTTCTCTTTAATTTCACACAGTGTGGCTTCTGCCATTTGCACCCTTATAGTGTGGTCTAACATCTCCCTCCCTCCTCTGTATTTCCTATGACTGTGGTATTGGGTCATAGAGATTTGTTCAGGATTCAGATCCAGTTGTTGGCAGGCATGCTTTTTAGGTGGTGGCATAAACTTCTTTCAGGAGGCATGTAGTGTTTACTTGTCTCTTGGTGATGGTTGATTGAATTTTTAAATGTGCCGAGTATTTAAGAGGGTTGACATCTGTTACTGTTTCCCTGGGTCCAGGTGGTCTTGAGAAAGGGTGAGAAAGGATGCCCTTGTGGTGTGCTCCTGGCAAAGTCTGACGATGGCAGGGGCTGGTAGGTCCTGTGTCCCTGGGCTGGGGTTCCTCCAGTGCTCACTGGAAGATAGGTCGGCAAACTCCCAGAGTTTGTTTCCCTCGGTCCCAGAAGACCTGTTCACGCAAGAAACACTTAGTGAGGAGAGGCTCAATTTCTTTGGATGTTGCCTTTTGTATGTAGAGGTGTTTCTTGGTTTGGCTACATGAGCTGATGTTTTGCTGATGTTCTCCCGATAATGTGTTTTCATTTAATTGTAAGGTGACTCTCTTCTTCTTTCAGGATCTCATTTTGCCCAATGGTGGCACTCCTGCAGGGACTTCGAGTCCCGCTTCTTCGTCTTCCCTTCTCAACAGACTTCAGCTTGATGATGACATCGATGGTGAGACCAGAGATCTCTTTGTCACCGTTGACGATCCCAAGAAGCATGTCTGTACGATGGAGACCTACATTACTTATAGGATCACCACCAAAGTAGGTCCCTTCATTATCTTCTGCCCCTGTGGAATGGTCTTGGTGAACTGGAGACCTGCTGTCATGATTCCTGCTTTCCTTTCTCCCTCCCTTTGTAGGACTGTGTTCACCTTCCTTCCAATGGTGGGTGTGGCTTTTTGAGAGATCAAATGTATTCAGATGAAAAGGATTTGATGTGAATTTTTTGCTTTGAAATGACAGAGAAGTTGTGACTATAGTCTTTCAAGTAGAGCATTTAATCCTGCTACCTTCACTTATTTTTGGTCATGATACTTTTTTAGGCTGTTAGTATCACTTTATTATTGAAATTTATGAATGAATCTTTGTATCATCCTAAATGTCTGGTGGGACCATGGTTGTAATTTGGTGTAATTGGAGTGGATCATAGCGGGAGGGGTGTAAGAGAAGGATGGGAATGAAGATTGGTTGCCTTTCTGCTATGGGCCATGTGGGTGGGTAGTGGGCAGGGGGCTGAGATTGACTGGCTTAATGTTCACAGTGACCTTCAATTGTAACCTTGTAGTTAAAATTTTAGAGACGGGGAAACTGAAGCAGAAACTTTAAGTAAATTGCTCATGGTTACAGAGTTGGTAACCAGGATTCTAATCTTAATATTTAGGACTGTCAATTCAACATTTTTATTTTCAAACCCATACTCTTAAACCTAATTCCATTTTTTTAAAGGTTTTTTTAAAAAGATTTTTTAAAAAAAGATTTTGTTTATTTATTTGACAGACAGAGATCACAAGTAGGCAGAGAGGCAGGCAGAGAGAGAAGAGGAAGCAGACTCCCTGCTGAGCAGAGAGCCCGATGTGGGGCTCCATCCCAGAACCCTGGGATCATGACCTGAGCTGAAGGCAGAGGCTTTAACCCACTGAGCCACCCAGGTGCCCCTTTTTTAAAGATTTTAAAGATTTTTAAAAAAAGATTTTATTTAGTTATTTGTCAGAGAGAGAGAGAGCACAAGCTGGGGGAGCAGCAGGCAGAGGCAGGCTTCCTGGTGAGCCAGGAACCCAATGCAGGACACGATCCCAGGATCCTGGAATCATGACCTGAGCTAAGGCATGATGGCTTTCATCTTACATGACAGCTTAATTTACTGAGCCACCCAGGCGTCCCATACACAATATCTTTTCTCTGTGGACAAATAAGCCTTTCTCAGATATTTCTTTGATATTCCTGCTCTGTCCTTTCTGCACCTGGTTCACATTTGAAAACTTGTCTCTGTATGTGTGCACACGCACATGCGTGCACGCAGTCTTCCCCCGTCCCCCGGGCCGCTGGGTGCCTGCTGTTTCCCAGGGATTCGGCTAGGTGCTTAGAGGTATGTTAAATCTTCAGAGGTTCTAGGTTGATGTATGTATTCCCATGAACTATTTCCACTCCTCCCCCATCACCCCAGCCCCCAGGGTCAACTTATTTTTTACCCTGTAGTCAGCGAAATGGAAAACCTGTTTTTCTTGAACTTACGCTCTAAACTGCTAAAGGACAAGGTCACTGCGTCCCTGGCACAGCAGCACTAGCTCTCCTACACATGTTGCCCCCTGCCTGACTCCACTGCCCTGTAGCCAACCTCCCCCACCTCCCACAAGGCTAATCTAGAGGACCTCAGTTCTCCATTCACAGGCCGACTGACTCGTGCGCTCTCCTGTGCTGCCTCTCTTTCCTTCTTTCCTCACTCTTTTCCCTTGGTGTTCTTGTTTCTGTCCCTTTTCCCTGGGGTCGATATCCTGTAAGTCAGAACTCTTCCAACTTCCAGTTCCACTTTTCCTTCGGCTATGATGCCACCACCTCTTGGTGAACTTTTTGCAGAATTAAGTTTTACTTCTTACTGTCAATTCTATCTCAAACCAGAGTCCCTTTCTTTTCCCGTTGCAGGTAGCATCACCAGGTTTAAACCCTTGGTGGTGCATTTGGAATCTTCTTTGTAAACACTGCATTAAAGCATAGCTATGCCCCATGTCGCAACATAGCCTGTGGGGTGTGGGGATGAGAGGAACACAGGGTCTCACACACCAATCTTCCCCCGGGTTTCTGCTTCTGCTGTGGTTCTCTAGCGAAGGTCATGGTCACAGGACGAGGTTGTACAAATAGTTGATTACTTTGAGCTCTGATTCTCCTGTCCTAATTCAAATTTCTGATGACCAAGGCTGGACAAAGTACAGAGCTGCTTTTCCCTGAACTAAAATGAGCTTAACGCATTCTCCACCCAAATCTAAGTCATGGGTTCCTTTCCTCTGCAGTGGTGGGGAACCAGCCTGGCCTTCT
This sequence comes from Mustela nivalis, assembly GCF_964662115.1. NCBI lineage: Eukaryota > Metazoa > Chordata > Mammalia > Carnivora > Mustelidae > Mustela > Mustela nivalis. The sequence continues at coordinate 73,099,602 of NC_139032.1, forward strand.
CAATGCATGTGGATCCTGGCTCCTTTCTCTGCAGGCTCCTAGAAAGTGCCTTCATCATAATAACTAATTACTGACCACTTACCATCTGCTTGTACTTTTTGGTCATAGAAACTTTTTTCTTTATATAAGTAATATGTGCTTATTGCAGAGAAACTAGAAAACTCAAGGAAGCTGAAACAATAAAAGAATACCTATAAGCTCACCAGCCAGAAATAATCATCTATAAATTTCTGAACTGTTTGTCTCTGTCCATTTACAGAAATGAGTATTTTGTATGCTGCCCATTCCCTTCATGTGTTGGGCGTCTTTCTGGGCTAGTAAATGCCAGCAAGCACACTATTATGTCTGTCTGTCTTTCTTTCTTTCTTTCTTTCTTTCTTTCTCTCTTTCCTTCTATCTATCTATCTATCTATCTATCTTTCTTAAGATTTATTTACTTGAGAGAGAGTGGGGGGGGGTGGGAGGGGCCGAGGGAGAGAGAGGACCTCAAGCAGACCCCCCACTGAGCACGGAGTCCAGCTGTGCTGTTGTCTTCTCAGACCACAACAGCGTTCTGCTCTGTGCATGAGCCATCAGTTTATTTTGTGCTGAGTGCTTTAAACATATTGTCAGTTAGTCCTCATAATCAGTGAGGCGGGTACTGGTGGCACTTTTCCTTTGCAGATGAGGAAACTGAGAAAGTTACTCCAGGATATGCTGCTGATACGTGGCAGACCTAGGACTTGAGTCCAGATCTGTCTGTGCTGTACTTCCAACAAGGCATGATTTTCAAGAGCGGGACTGCCCCGCTTGCCCCAGCATGGCGCTCGGTCTCCTACCCAGCCTTTAGGAGCGGGATGGCTCTGCCCCGCTTGCCCCAGCACGGCGCTCGGTCTCCTACCCAGCCTTTAGGAGCCGTCCTCCTTCCTGTCTCCCACCCCATCTCCTAGTGATCCCAAGTCTTAACGCTCCAACTATCTCCTCTTTTTAGATTGCCTCCGTGGTCCACAGAGGCAAAAGACCACTCAGAGGTCAAGGGTACATAAGGGTTACAAAGCGAACGTTTAGATTTGATGACAAGAGGGTTATGGGTGGCTGGCGGGCACACTCCCTGGAGAGGTGGGCAGAAGCCAGTGTGCTGTGGCAGAAAGACAAGGCACGAGTGTTGATGGCTTGGTAGTGAAGTGAGAACAGGAGCTAGAGAAAGTGTGGATTTGGGTTGTTGAGGGGCAATTTTGTTTGGTTTTAAGGATGGACGGGACTTGTGCGAATGCCCAGAGGCCTGTGTTGCTAGAGAGGGAGACATTGAGGTGGGGTTGGAGAGGAGGATGGAAGCTGCTGAGCTGGGGAAGGAGCAGCCTGGGCCAGGGAGGGAGCAGGAGCCCACGAAGGGGGAGGTGTACTTCTTCCATTGTTTCTAGAGGAAGAGGGGAAGTTTTGTTTTGCTCTGTTTTGTTCTCTGTAGCAGGAAGTTGAGGGTTCTGCGCTTCTCGATGCAGTTTTCTCTAGGAATCGATGATGAGGTCTTCCGCTCAGAGCGAACAGGAGGTTTCGAAGCAAAGCTGGGAGGTTTTCAAAACTTCTGCAGGCTCTGCAGTAACCGGTGCGGAAAAGGACGGAGAGAGTTGATGCCTGGTGCTGTGGAAGGTCCAGTGGGTGATTCTGGTGTGTCAGTCAGTGTGTTTGCCTGTTTTGTTTTTCCTTCAGGAGTGTGCTCACACACCCGGGGCTGGTAAAGCAGGCAGTTGTGTGGACGGCAGGGGAGGGGACGTTTAGGATGTTGGCAAACGCGAGGTGGAAGTGATGGGTTATGGAATTGATGCTGAATAAGGAAGGAAGTAAAGACAGGACTGGACAGAGTGCCAAGGAACTGTAGGTCCCAAGAGGCTGAAAAACCAGGGGTCTTGGGAAGCGGGAGAGTCTGAGACACAGGAGGTGCTGGTTGGAGAGAGGGAGGTCTGGCTCTCTGCTGATGACCATCTGAGGGGAGGCAGTGGGAGTGATGGCTCGGAGGTGGGTGTTGTGGGTGTGAACACATAGATCTCGAGGGCACCCGGGCTATGGAGGGGCTTTGGAGAGGAAGCCCCTTTGGCACCGGAATCCTCTGGGACTCAGGAAAGTGGTGGGGTGTCAGTAGATGACGGGTGTGTGAGGGACAGAGATAGAGGTGTCTTGATGGCATGAGTCTCAGAAGGGTTTTCATGGGGCCGTGGAGGCGTGGAGGTGAGCGGCAGGGCAGAGTGAGCCAGCCGGGTACCAACAGGGACTCTTGGTCTTGGAGGGCAGGGCGGAGTTGGTGAGACATGAGAAAAGGAGCAGCTTTCTACCTGCCGGGACAGCGGAGAGGCTCGAGACTCCAGGGGAGAGGAAGCTTTCAGAATCCGAAGAACTACAGGAATTTACTAATTACAGAATGGGTGTTCTGGAAGGCTTGGTGTAAAGCTCCGAGAAAGGAAGCCCACAAGGGCATGAGGAGAGACCAGAAGCCTCCCTGGTCATTATTCTCAGGTGTTCTCGTAGGGTAGCAGTGTTCTGAAGCAGAATGAGAATAGCTGGCTAAGATTTGACAAGGGAAAAGGAGGTCCCTTTGCAGAGAAAGGGGTGGTCACTCCGACTCATAGGATTCAGTTGGCACTTCTGATGAAGACCAAATCTCTCTAGAGTGGACCGGTCGTAAATTTTAGATTGAATGGAAATTCCTTGGAAGGGCTCCAGGCCACAGTAGTTAGGCACATCAGCTTCTGGGGAATTAGGGTGCAACCCAACTGACAGGTGCTCTGCTGGCTGATTGATTGCACTGTGGCTCTGTGCTAGGTCTTCTGAAGTGTTGAATTTACCCAGAGGAGATACTCATATGGAACAATGGTAAAAATGGATATTCTTCGTTACGGCTCTTGTGCTCAGTTACCAGTTTGTAGATCTGACTTCGTGTGTACTCATGACCTTGTGATCTTGTGGGGCATTCTGGATTATGGATCATGGTGTGGAAGGACCCAGGACAAAACAGTGTAGTGATTATCTCTGATTATGGAATTGTGGGTGTGCACTTTTCTCTTTTTATTGTTAATAGAAAATAGAGCTTTGCTTTATTATCCTTACTCAGTTAGACCCTGAATTTCACAGAGGAAAAATTTACTACAGACTCATAGTTGGAGTTTTTTTTTTTTTTTAAATATTTTATTTATTTATTTGACAGAGAGAGATCACAAGTAGACAGAGAGGCAGGCAGAGAGAGAGAGAGGGAAACAGGCTCCCCGCTGAGCAGAGAGCTCAATGTGGAACTCGATCCCAGGACCCTGAGATCATGACCTGAGCCGAAGGCAGCGGCTTAACCCACTGAACCACCCAGGCGTCCCCATAGTTGGAGTTTTATTGGCCTGCATATTTTATGAGTACTGTGAGTCTTGTAACTTACTGGGTTTCTCTCTAGAAATTCACGGTAATGTCTGTGGCCCAGTTTTAGCAAGTGTGCAAAATTCTATGGTGAGTGTCTTTTGCTAGCCTCATTCCTGGCTCTGCTTTTTCTCTCTGTCCTTGTTTTTTCTTGATCTTTCTCACCTACTTCTAATTTATGTCATTTAATCTTATTTCATGTGTCTCAGTATCTCTTCTAGAACAAATTGTGGTAAAAGTAAACGAAACCAATGTTGGGCCGAAGAGTATGAGCATCCTTCATGGTTCATGATTTTTTTTTTCATATTGCTTTCCAAACAAATTTTTATTTAATCCATTGTGTCTGTAAAGGAGCTTTTAAAAATAAACAATTTTTTGTGTAACTATGAAAGTATTTTGTGAGAATGGTAGAAAATTTGAAAATAAGGATAAGTGTAAAGAGAACAGTTGTCATTATGAGTTCTAGATTTTTCTTAACCTTTTATATCCACATTTTTAACATTAATGGAATTATATGTGTCATTAATTTCAAGTCTTGCTGTTTTCTCTTAAAAGTATATCAAAGCATATTTGTTATAAAGATGCCTTATGGGGCTCCTGGGTGTCTCAGTCAGTTAAGCATCAGCCTTTAGCTCAGGTCATGATCCCAGGGTCCTGGGATGGGGCCCTGAGTCCAGTTTCTTGCTGGGCGGGTAGTCTCCTCCTCCTTTCTCTCTCTACCTGCTTGTGCACACTTGCTCTCTCTCTCTCTGTGTCAAATAAGGAAAAATCTTAAAAAAAAAAAAAGATGTCTTATGACAAGATAACCATGGAATAAATATATCACAAGTTACCTGTTTTTATTGTTGAAGATTTAGATTGCTTTGATTCCTTTGCTATTTTAAATAGCACTGCAGCGAACATCATTATACAGATATCTTTGCCACAGTTTAAAAAGTATTTTCTAATGGCAGATCCCTAGACGTAGAAGAGCAGTAATTAAAGATATAAGCAAATAAATGATAAATAAAGGAGAGAACACAGGTGAATATTTTTAAAAGCTTGCAAGGGGGACAGCATTCTTATCCATGACACCAAAAAAAAAAAAAAAAAAAAAAAGGCGGGGTGGGGGGCGGAGAATGGCTGAATTAAAAAATTATATACCTGGAAAACTCTTTGGTAATTATGATATATAAATGGCTATAAAGAACCTTCACAAATGAAAAAGACTTTTAAAGACCATGAAAAGACAATTTAAAAAAGAGACCCATCACAAAAGAAGAAAAATCTATAGCTAACAAATATTTTAAAGGATGTTCAATCCCTGTAGAAACAAAACAGAGATGACATATTATTTTTCAGTTACAAGTCCGTCAAAGATAATCACTGGTGATGAGAATATGTGATAAGAATATAAGTTGATATATTTCTGGAAACAGGTTGTTAACAAAATACATGTATCCTTGAGCACCTGGGTGGCTCAGTCAGTTAGACATCTGACATCTGACTCCTGATTTTGGTTTGGGTTGTGGGATGGAGCTCAGACCTTTTGGGGTCTGTGCTAGGCATGGAGCCTGCTTGAGATTCTCTTTCTCATCTCTCACTCTCTCTCTCCCTCTTGCCACCACCACCCCCCACCCATGTGTGTGTGTGTGTGCTCTCTCTCTCAAAAAGAAGAAATGAAAGCCATTAATAAATTATAAAGATTGGGAATTTTGTAAAACACACACACACACTTTTATCTTTTATCCAGTAATTCCATCTTTAGGAGTTTGATTTTTATTAAACAGATGCCCAATGATGTTTGCACAGCATTGTTTATTGGTTGAAAGATGGACAACAACTTAAGTGAGGATTTGGTTTTGTTGTTTATCCACCCGGTGGAATACTATATATGTGTTAAAAATGATCATGTAGATATGAATTACTGACAGAAAGATATTTAAGAGCTGTTAGAGACTTAGAAAATATGAGCAAAGGAATGGATATACATAGAAAAAAATACGGAAAGGTGTAAACATAGTATTCATAGTGTTTTTTCTCAATTTAGAGTGATTATGACTCATCTGTATTTTTTATTCCTTTATTATTCCTGAAATTTTTTTTTTTTAAGATTTTACTTATTTATTTATTGGAGAGAAAGGAGAGCACATGCACCAGTCGGGGTGGGCGGGGCAGAGGGAGAAGGAGAGGGAGACGAGACTGGAGCCGACTGCACCAAGCTTGGAGCCCCATGCAGGGCTAGATCCCACGACCCGGAGATCCGGACCCTGAGATCATGACCTTTGGTGAAACCAAGAGTCACATTCTTTTTTTTTTTTTTTTTTAAAGATTTTATTTATTTATTTGACAGAGAGAAATCACAAGTAGTCGGAGAGGCAGGCAGAGAGAGAGAGAGGAGGAAGCAGGCTCCCTGCTGAGCAGAGAGCCCCATGCGGGACTCGATCCCACGACCCTGAGATCATGACCTGAGCCGAAGGCAGCAGCTTAACCCACTGAGCCACCCAGGTGCCCCAAGAGTCACATTCTTAACCGACTGAGCCGCCCAGGCGCCCCTTTCCTGAAGTTTTAAAATAAGTATGTCTGGCCTGAATAAGTCAAAGTGGGGAGGAAAAGCCAGTTCCCCCAAAATAAGTGGCTTATAGCAGAAACAAACCTTGTATTTAATCCTCCCGCTCTACGTAGTTACACATACCGATTTCACGTTAGAAATGTTACATGAACTATAATTTACGAAGTGGATCTGCAAAAGCATAATAAAGAGAAGTGATCAGCTGATACCACGTAACATGAAGAAGGCAGGGGAGCCCTTGGTCAGGGCATTTACAGTGAAAATGAATGCATTTGTCTCACATTAAAGTTGACCTTTCGTGGGCACGTCATCACTGGCAGGTCCTCAGGCTCTGTGTGGTTTTGAAGAATGTCCCTTCCAGCCTTCTTGCTGCTGAGAAAACCTAGGCTCTAGGAGGCTTAGTGTCTCAGGAATCTGGTAGGTGCTGGGACTGATCCTGCATGGGCTTCTCCTCACCCAGCCCTGGGAGGAGTTCCCTTCAAATTTATATCTCCCTCATGCATGAAAATTCATCTGCCATGATTTGTTTTTTGAATTGAAACATTCTTTCTCCAACCCCCCACCCCCAGTTCTGTAATGCTAATTCCTTTGGTGGGAGGTTCTTCTCATAAATCACAAATACTTAGGTTGAATGAATTTCCTCACTTCTTCCCACTCATGCCCTCTATCATAGGGGAAGGTTGTACCTGGCTATAAAGGAAAAGAGATGCAGGAAGAGTTAACTGAGGTTGAGTCCAAGACCGAGTTCTTTAACTTCCAAATTTTGCTTGGACTCTGTGAGCTCAGGTTTTGGGGAGAGAAAATCGTAATTTTCAGTGCCGAAGCTGCTCACAGCTTTTCCTTGATGAATGACTCTTGTTCATATGTTTTTAAGATTTTCTTGGTGTCATGGATTAAAATGGACTTTTGGCCTGAAAGAATAAATTCATAAAATGTAGCTTGAACCATTGTTATTTTGACCTTCCATTTCCAAGAGCTATGACTGTCATGCAGTCTCTACCCTTACAGGAAAAAACGATTTAGCTGAAACATACTTTTAGTTTGGGCAAATTAATATGTAAAAATCTTGTCTTGGCATAAATTAATTTCATTTGATTTAACATTGGTTTTCATTATCAAAGTGCTACAATCACATTTCAGAAAACTGTAATTCAAGAAAACAGATGATTGATGTAAAATATTAAATGCATGAGAGATGGGGGAAAAAGAAAAGGGAAGAGTGTAATATTTTCCTGTAGTACAGTAACATTTTGGCATTATTTCCTTCTAGATTTTTTTTTCCTTGTCCCCTGAAATACAGTGTACTTCCAAGGTTACGGTTCTGCCAGAATATGGCCAATGAGGCAAATCCTTTTCTGTGTTCATCCAATTTGACTCCTAAACGAGCAGGTGCTCTCTTAGCTCTTTTTGTCTCCCCTCTGCCTATTGGTAAAACTTGGCAGCATATGTAGCAGAAGGTGGACACTTAATTTCTTTTAAAAGATACCTGGATTGGGATTCAGTAGCAATATCCTCAGTGGAATTTTTCTGCTAAAAGAAATCCTCAAAGTTAAGCCTGGAGGAAATGAATCAAATGTTTCTAAACACATTCTGAGGGATAGTTGAATTCCATTTCCTAAGGGTAGAAAAAAACAAAAAAAAAAAACCCACCAAAAAAACGAAACCCTCAACATTTCCATTCTACATCCTTGACTTCTGAGCTGGGCCCTGGGGGCTTGGACTCATCATTTTATGTTGGTAATTGATGTCTTTTGGCTGCTGTTTTGGTGGAAGGAAGGTGTGTTCTTGCCCAGTTTGGTTACTCAAAGACAGCTTTTTTCCTTCCTTTCTGCCAAGAGATGCTACTATTCCCTTATGCTTATTTTGTTCCATTCTTCTTATTTGCAGAGTACGCGGGTAGAGTTTGACCTGCCAGAGTATTCTGTCCGTCGAAGGTACCAGGATTTTGACTGGCTGAGGAACAAACTGGAGGAGTCCCAGCCTACTCATCTCATTCCCGTAGGTACTAAGTCATGAGAGCTTGTTCCTCTGTTTACCTGCGTCGTCTGTCCCGAGGATGTTCGCTCAGCTCTCGCCCCTTCCATGAGGGGCAGACTCTGCCTGACACTATATATCGCATTTTCCCACCAAACGCACGTGAAACATTCTCATGGATGCTGTCTAACCTGTCTCACCCTTGGGGTTTTGGTTTCTGGTTTGCTCTGATCATGCTGGTTTCTTGAGCGGTGTGGGGTAGGTTTTCACTTTCATTGTGACAGTTTTTTTTTGAGGTCGGGAGAGTCCTAATTCTTATTTGCTGCCTCCTTAAAGACTGTTTCACCCTTCTAGACGCAGTTCTTGAGGGTTGGGTGGCTGCCACCAGGTGAACAGTGATGCCTCAGATTACAGCTTGCGGGGCTTTCTTTAGACATGGCTGATTCAGGGAGCAGGAACCTAGCACACAACCCACCCAACCCCAGTTTTTCACTTAAAAAACCAAAAGCCATCTAACTCCATTTATTGAAGCAGCGTAATATTTTTCTATTGCTCCTATCTACACATTATTAAAAACAACAACAACAACAACAACCAAAAAACAGAACTAGAGCAAATAAAATGTAAAAGACTACTTAAACCAACATACATATTGAATGCTTTTCAGACTTTTTTTTCCCCCAGTAGAAATAATAACCATTTTATACCCCAGATGTTTCTTTGGGTTTTGGGGGCATTGGTGCAGTTTAGGCCATAAAACTCTTCAGAGGGGCTCTGTCTTTCAGTAAAAACCTTGGCTGAATAACTTCTTAGCACTTGCCAGTCTTTGTGTTACGAATGTGTCTCCCAGTGCTTCTCTCCCACGGTTGGAAGAGGGTGAATATACCGTGGTAGAAATGACGGGGTTTGCCTATGATGGCATTCTTTCCCGGAGGGAAGAAACTCATCTTGAAACAGTTGGAATGGTTTCTTAAAATGGAATCGCAATTTGGCGACATTGGCAGCTAGTGAATTTTTTTTTTTAAATAGGCTTTTTATTTGAGAACAGTTTCAGATTTCCAGAATTACTGCGAAGGTAGCGCAGTGAATTCTCGTATACCCTGCACCTGGTTTTGCTTGACATTTTACGTTAGTGTGGCACATTTGTCACAGTTGACGAACCGGCAGTGACTCCTTACTGTTGACTACAAGTCCTTTATCCAGATTTCCTCCGTTTTGCCTAATGTTCTGTTCCTGTTCAAGGGTCCCATCTACGGTGTCACCTTGCACGTCTCCTTATTGGTCGTGATAGTTTCTCAGCCTTTCCTCGTTTTCGGTGACGGGCAGTTTCGAGGAGGACTCGTCAGGCATTTTGTAGACTGTCTCTCAGTTGAGATTTGTCTGATGTTTTTCTCATGATTAAACTGGAGTCGTGTGTTTTGGGAGGAAAAGTGCCGTTCTCATCACATCATAAGGAAAGGTTCATGCTGTCAACAGTCTTTATCACTGTTGATGTTAACCTGGATCACCTTATTTGATGTAATGCTTTTTGGGTTTCTCCACTGTACAGTCACTCTTCACTCCTGTTCCGTGCTGTACTGTGTGGAAGGAAGTTGTTGTTTACACTTACTAGCCGGCACTGTGCACAAGGGGGGATTACGCTCCACCTGCTGGCAGCTAGTGTGTTTGAAGTTTGGTTCGACAGCGACACCTGCTGGTTGTACTTGCGCATGGACACCGAAACCAGCTCTGAAAGAGGATGGAAGGCTTCGGAATGTCGCGGAGTGATCCAGAATAGCTTTAAGTATGGTTTCCTACGGTCAGGATGGAAGCAGTGAGTAGGAATGTATTCTAGAAGCAAGTGGAGACATAAACTTATCTAATAAATTATTGGTACGTGTCTGGGGTGGAGAGAGATTTAACATTAGGAGAGCATCTCTAACTCAGTATGAAAGTGAAAGTGGAAAAAACTTTTTTTCTCCTTTAGAAATTATTCTAATGCAACTGGGCTAGAAAGTATCTATCTGTCAGTAAGCATTGACTCTGTGTTAGTCTTCATACTAGGCCTGGTGTGTACTCTTGGGGAGCTCAGGGGTCATGAGATGGACAAGGGACCCCTGTATGGAAAGTTTATTTTCAGGTGGAGACCTAGTAGACATGCAACATAATTATTGTTTACATTTTCATTTCTTTATTAAAAAAACAGCTTTATTAAGATATAATTCATTCACCGCACAGTTTGTCCATTTAAAATACACAAGTCAAGCACTTTTCCTATCTTTAGTGTCAGTATTTAGTATATTAGTATATACTATACCAGTATATATATATATTTAGTATATAAGTATATAATATATATGTTTATGTAAGTATTTAATATATTTAGTATAGAGAGTTGTGCAGCCATCAGCACAATCAATTTTAGAACCTTTTCTCACCTCTAGAAGTAACCTCCCACTCTTTGCTTGTCATTTCCAAACTTTCTATCTTTTTCAGAACCTGGCAACCACTGATCTTTCCATCTCTATAAATTTTCCTATTCTGGACATTTCATATAAAGTAGAGTCCTACACTATATAGTCTTTTGTGATTGGGTTTTTTTTCACTTGGCACAGTGTGTCAAGATTAATTCGTGTTGTGGCACGTGTCAGTACTTCCGTTCCTTTTTCTTGTTAGATAATATCACGTTGTATGGATATACCCTTTTTTGGTCTATCTGCTCGCATTTAATGGACGTTTGAATTGTTTTCACCTACTGGCTGTTAGGAGTAATGTGACTATGAACAACTACCTGCAAATCTTTGCATGGTCCTATGTTCTCATTTTTTCTTGAGCATGTACACCCAGTAGTATCATTGACAGATTGTATGTACCTGTTTATTTAACCTTGTGAGAAACTGCCAGGCTATTTTCCAAAGTGGCCACATCATTTTACCTTCCCACTGACAGGGTATGAGGGTTCCAGTTTCTTCATGTCTTTATCAACACTGTGATTATCTACATCTTTGATTATAACCATCCCAGTGGGTGTGAAGTAGTATCTCACTGTGGTTTCGATTTGCATTCCCCTGACAGCTAATAATGATGAGCATTTTTTTACATGCTTGTTGGCCATCTGTCATCTTCCTTGGAGAACTATCTCTTCAGATCCTTTACGCTGGGTTGTATTTTTGTTATTAGATCTTTATATAATTTAAATGTAAATCCCTTACTAGAGATACGACTTGCAAAAAATTTCCTCCCAGTTAATGAGTTGTCTCATTACTTTATTTTTTTTTTTAAGATTTTATTTATTTATCAGAGAGAGGGGGGGGGGAGAGAGCGAGCACAGGCAGACAGAATGGTAGGCAGAGGCAGAGGGAGAAGCAGACTCCCTGCCGAGCAAGGAGCCCGATGTGGGACTCAATCCCAGGACACTGGGATCATGACCTGAGCAGCTGCTCAACCAACTGAGCCACCAAGCGTCCCGTCTCATTACTTTCTTGATGGTATCTCTCGGAAGTACAAAGATTTTTAGTTTTGATGAATTCCAGTTTATCTTTTGTTTCTTTCTCTGCTTGTGCTTAAAGGTGTCCTATCTCATAAATCATTACCTAGTTCGAAGTCATGAAGATTTACACCTGTGCTTTCTTCTAAATTTTTTTTTAAAAGATTTTATTTATTTATTTGACAGAGAGACAGATCACAAGTAGGCAGAGAGGCAGGCAGAGTGAGAGGGGGAAGCAGGTTCCCCGCTGAGCAGAGAGCCCAATGTGGGGCTCGATCCCAGGACCCTGGGATCATCACCTGAGCCGAAGGCAGAGGCTTTAACCCACTGCGCCACCCAAGCGTCCCCTAAATTTTTTTTTTTTTAGCATTTTGTTTTCAAGTAATCTCTACACCCAACATGGGGCTTGAATTCATGACCCTGAGATCAAGAGTTGCTTGTTCCACCAACTGAACCAGCCAGGTGCCCCTCTTCTAAAATTTTTATACAGTTTCAGCCCACACATTTCAGCCTTTCATCCATTTTGACTTCATTTTTGTACAATAAGCTTTCCTTTCTTTAACCAGGGAGGCCGAATGTCTTCCCCTGAGCTTATTGGACATTGGTGTTTCTTTTATGATTTACCTCTTATTTCTCTTGTTTTATTTTGTCTTGTTTGTTTTGCTTTGTAAAAACTCCATATCTGCAAAGGAAGTTGACCTGTATTTTTTATATTTAAATCTAGCATTTGTTCTGATGTGAGATGGGAGGACCATAATTTTTTCAGGTGGTAAGTTGTCGCAGAACCACTTATGAGTGATCAATCATCTTTACCATCGTTTGGGCATCAGACCGAATCATGTGTTAGACTTGTGTATTCCTGAACTGCCTCTGAACCTTTGGTTCATCCGTCTTTCTAATCTGGTGCCCTTCCTACATGATTTGAATGACTGTAACTTCACAGAACATTTCAACATCCGGTTGTAAGGTCCCCATCTCCATCTCCGCCTGCCAATATACTCTGTTTCCAGAGCTTTTCTGGCTATCGGCACATGTTCTATTTTTCAAGATGAACTTTAGAGTCTTTTGAATTAGTTGGAACATTTGGGAGAATGGATTCCTATTTCATTGTGTTTGTTTATGTTATGTTAGTCACCACACAGTGTATCATTAGTTTTTGATGTTGTGTTCCGTGATTCATTGTTTGCATTATAACACCCAGTGCTCCATGCAATCTGTGCCCTCTTTAATAGCCGTCATCAGGCTTTTGCCAACTCAAGTCAGCTGTGGTTAAAAATATGTGAGGATTCCTGAGCTTTCAGATTCTGCTGCTGTGTTAGGAGTGTGGAATGAAGCGCCCCTCTTACTTGGGCTTCAGTGGAACCATGTGAAGTCCTAAGTGAACAGTCAGCCAGACTGTGGTTCTGGGAAAGAACCCACATTCTTTCATTTTCCTCTCCCGATGGGCCATCCTGAGGCCTGTTTCCAGCCCCTGTGGCTCCGAACTTGGGAAGCTTCTGGGGTTGTCCTGGGGAAACCCAGCCCCTGACTTCCTAGACCACCCTTTCCCTCGCCTGAACAGAATCACAAGATGGTCAGTATGGCTTGACTATTCTCTCAGTTCAGTCTTTTCTGCCTTGCACCTTTAACAGATTCTGACCTGTTTGATCTTTTCTGGTGCTGTGGCATATATGTATTTTTTCTTTTTACATTGCTTCATCGCTCTGTAATTTGAAAAGCAGAAATGCTCATATCACTTCATCCTCAAATATTTGGAGCCAACTCTTCATTATGAACCCAGAGGTTGGTTTTAACATTACTTCTTTTACTGGGGCACACCTCATTACAACAATAGATATGCTTTGTGATTTGATGGGCACATGTAGATTTTGGAGATGAAGCAAATACATTTATTAAACTCTTCGGTGTTTAATTGCACTTGGGAATTTACTGTTTGCTTCAGGTTTTATGAAGGAAGCTTTGTTGGAAGGATGCATTTCCTATCTACCCAGTTTGTTTTGGGTAGTGGTAAGCTCATAGGAATTAATAAGAAATTTGTAATGCAACAGCTGTTTGTCTTAATATGAAATAATCAGTTAAAACTCTAACTTCATTTTCTAGTTGGTTCCTCCTTTTTTTGTACTGATAAAAAAAAAAAAAAGCATATACATGCTTTTAGCTTACCAGTAGGTAAGTTAATAAGTAGTTGAACACTGATTGAACTTTGAAGTACTTCAAATTAAACTGGGCTTGATGGTGGTTTTTATGGAGAGGAGGTTTTTAAGTGTAATGCTCTTTTATTTATTTGTTATTTTTTCTTAGGAGCCATATTCTCTGTTTGTTTGATAAGGATAGGAAAAATAGTTTTCTGTCATGTAGTGGGTATGTTGCTGAATATTTGTTTAACTGGAATTTGCAATTAATTGCAAATTGATATTTGTTAAAGCAGCAGTTTAAATGCTGACAAGAGGAAGTTGGATCATTTCAAGATTGAGCAATGGAAATCTTTGTGCAGATTTCACACTCCAAAATAGTAGCTTTCCATGACAATCTACAGGAAGTATGCTTTTGTTTCACAGATTATAAGATATTTTCTTTTAAACTCTTATGAAATATAATACATATGAAAGTGCTTGACCAAAGTATCAAGTGCTATAAAAATGTAAATATTTTGTAAGGTTAAACCTTGAAATATTTAATAGGTTATTATATGCTTTGCAAGTAGGATTCTTTTAAAATATATTTTTTAAAGATTTTATTCATTTATTTGAGAGAGAGAGAGAGAGAGAGAACACAAGTGGGATGGGGCAGAGGGAGAGAGAGGTGCAGCCTCCCCACTGAGCAGGGAGCCAGATGTGGGGCTCCATCCTGGGACTCCAGGATCATGACCTGAGCCAAAGGCAGATACTTAGCTGAGCCACCCAGGTGCCCCACAAATGGGATTTTTTTGTAGGTTCCAAGATATACATGCGTGTATAGTTTTTAAAAAAATCTTTTCATAATGGAAAATGTCAGAAATACTGAAGTAGAGTGATTCAGTGCAATGAGCCCCCCCCCCCCCGCCACGTACTCACCGCCCAATTCCAACATTTAGCCCCAGTGGCCAGTCTTTTTTCATCTCTGTCCTTATCCACACCCTCACCCTCATACTGGGTAAGATTTTTTCTTTTTAAAAAGTGATTTTCATCACCTTATATTCTGGAGGCCAGGAGTCCAGACAGAAGTTTATCGCCTTATATTCTGGAGGTCAGGAGTCCAGAATTGGTCTCTGTGGATTAATATCCCCGTGCTGCATTCCTCACAGAAGCTCCGGGGGGACTTGGTTCCTTGACTTTTCCTGCTTCTAGAGGCTCCCACTTTCCTTGGCTCATGGCCCCTTCCACCATCTTCAAAGCTGGCAGCACAGAGTCATCTCTCCTCTCTGACTTTGGCTTCCATCACCACAGCTTTGTTTTTTTTTAATTGAGGTAAAATTTGAATAATGTAAAATTCACCATTTTAAGAAGTGTACAACTCTGTGGCTTTTAGTGCATTCACGATGTTTTTCAGTCAGCACCCTTATGTGATTCCAGAATATGTTCATCCCCCACAGAAGAATCCCATACTCATGAAGCAGTCACTTCTCATTCCCCATTTCCCCCACCCAACTATTATAAATCATGCACTTGATTGTATGAGTCTTGTTGTACAAGTCTTGTTAATTGTACGAGTCTTCGTTTGAACACTTGCTTTCAGTTATTTGGGCTGCATGCCAAGGAATGGAATTCTGGATCCTATGCTAATCTTACACCTAATTTTTATTTAATTTAATTAATTTATTTATTTGAGAGAGAGAAAGATCACAAGTAGGCGGAGAGGCAGGCAGAGAGAGAGAGAGGGAAGCAAGCTCCCTGCTGAGCAGAGAGCCCGACATGGGGCTCGATCCCAGGACCCTGAGATCATGACCTGGGCCGAAGGCAGAGGCTCAACCCACTGAGCCACCCAGGTGCCCCGTACACTTAATTTTTTAAGGAGCTACCAAGCTGTTTTCCACAGAGACCACACCATTTTACATTCTCACCAACCATGGAAGATGTTTCCAATTTCTCCACGTACTTCTTCTTTTTTTTTTTTTTTCCCTCTTTTATAGCCATCCTAGTGGGTGTGAAAAGGTATGGATCCCAGAGGGTTTTTAAAAAAACATTTTGGCCTCAAAGATGTATGGAGATTCTACCCTTTGGTCCACTCCCTTTCTGCCTTCCGTTCTCGGTGTTTACAGGGTCATAAAAACAGCTGGCACGCGTGCGGCGTCTGCCATGTGCTTGGAGCTGTGCTGAGCCCTTCACTTGCAACAGCTCAGTCACAGTTCAGAGAGGCCCTGATTTCATCAGCAACCCAGATTCCTATGCATTAAGAAACCAGAAGGTAATTATAAAGGTGACACTGAGAGGAGGCGTGTCCCCTTTAAGGCTCGAAATAGGAAGAAACAAATTTCCGAAGCCATGTACATTTGGGCATAATAATGCTTAGAAAGAAATTCTGTTTGTAGAAGGATTCACCCCGGGGTTCCTTTAAATAGCCAGCTTCTCTGATTCATTAAACTTCAAGTTCAATGTACTAAGCCTGAAGAACGAATAACTATTTCAGATTATCTGTTCTGTTAAATGAGGTGCACCTCACCACTTATTTGCTCATTATGCTTTCCTCCCAAGACCTGTTCAGCATAAGCAAACCAGAGCGTGCTCCCCAGGACTCATGAAGTGAAGAGCAGGAAAACATCCACTGGATTTGGTCATTAGAAAGCCATCGGCCGTCTTTAAAAGAGTGGTCTGCAGTGGGTAGGGACAAGGCAGAGAAATGCAGCATCCGAAGGCAGAACCAAAGACAGCTTTGTTCCGGGGCGGAGGCAGGTTGGGGGTTGAGACATGGATGGAAGGAGTAGAAGTTAAGACAAATGATTCTTTCAGGAAGGTTGAGTGAGCCCCAAAGAAGAGTGGAGAAGAGGATGTAAGGTCAAGGGATATTTGAGTTTATTATTTTTGGGTAGAAAGAGAACCAGCTACGTATTTGTAGACTCAGGAACAGAGCCGGGTGAGGAGGAAATGTTGAAAATACAGGGAAAAGAAGGTATGATTAATTGATGAGAGCACGTGCTTGCGAGTGAATTAATGGGGCAAAGACACAGAAGAGTTAGCTTTGTGGTGTGTTGGGGGTGGGGATTGTTGTCCACAGGGACCTGCGAAATGGAGAGGAGATGGGTTTCTGTGGAGGAAGCAAAATGGTCAGGAAATGTGTATGTGATGCCCTTACACCTGGTTCCTCTGTCGGAGAAATGGTGCTGTGCTTTGCGTGAAAGGTTGGGGTTAAGTGAGGGTTTAAGAAGAATTCCTAAGGGAATGGGAGAACTGTTGAGAACAAAGAAGTCATCCTAAAGAACAACCATGCCCTATTAAGACAGATTCCCTGGTGCTTTTGACTGGGCCAGAACACTGGTCTGGATGGCCCTGTGCATCTGACCCAGGACCCGTTTCTAATATTCTCCCCAGACGTAAGCTCTGCCAGGCATCTTAAATTGGACGTGTTGTCTCCATGGGGCTCTGTAATCTTATGCCTGACTCTGCTCCCCTCTCTTCATTTCCATACCTTTCCACCATGCCCTCTGGAACTCCGGTCTGGTTAAAAAACAACAACAACAACAACAACAAACCTGTCAGTGTAGCTTCTTCTCTGTGCCCTGCCACCATCTCAAGATGGAACTGGACGTGGCCATCCCCAAAGATTAGTAGTTCCTGAAGCTGCTGCCCCTCCAACAGCAAAGACCCCTCTCCGAACTTTTGTTGGTGCTTCTCTGTGGCAGGAATTATGTGAAGCATGTTCAGTCTTGTAGCTAAATTAATACTCGTGACAACCCTGACAAGCTGGCACTGTTGTTACCTATTTTTTGCAAACGAAGAAGAAACTGATTTACCAGGAGATTGTAGAACTTGACCGAAGACAGCTTGTCAGAAGGAGAAAGAGTGAACCCACGGTCTCTCTTCTGGAGATGGAAAACGTCCTGACTTTCCAGAGCTTTTCCAAGTGCTTCATTCCAGGGCTGTTGATAGAGCCAGTCTCCAAATCTTTGAACGGGTTCTAGGTTGGGATCACTTCTTGATTTCTCCACTCCGCATACCTTAGGATTCCACTTCTTCGGGTTGGTGACGTCCCTGTGTCTGTTTTCGTGTGCATGTGTGTGCGCTTGAAGGCTTATAATTTAAAGGAAATGAACCAGGGCCCCCTGGGTGGCTCATTCAGTTACACGTCTACATTTGGCTCTGGTCATGATCCCAGGGTCCTGGGATCGAGCCCCACGTTGGGCTTCCAGATCAGCAGGGAGCCTGCTTCTCCCTCTCCCTCTGCCCCTGCTCTCTCTCTCTTTCTCTCTCTCTCAAATAAATGAATAAAAATCTTTAAAAAAAATTAAAGAAACAGACCTCTTTCTTACCAGAATATGGGGCAGAAGGAGGTTGTGGCCTTAAACCTTGTTTCATCCTCACTTATACTTGTTCTGTTCTTTGTTTTGCTTTTGTTTCTTTCTTCCCCCCTTATTCTGACCACCCTCATGGGTGTGGACTGGTATCTCACTGTGGTTTGTGTTTGTAGTTCCCTAATGACTCATGACGTTGAACATTTTTTCAGGTGCTCGTTGGCAATTTGTAGATCTTTGGAAAAATATATACCAATTGTTTGCCCAATTTTTAATGTAAATGTTCTTTTAATATTTCATCACCAAACATGTTCAAATTACACACTAGTAGATAATCTCTCTCTCTGTCTCTGGTGGTAGTAATGAGGAAGGCCTTTTAATCAAGCATTTAATGAAGCTACTATGGAAATAGGTCAAAGCTCAAAGATCCCTTAGTAACCAGGTAGTTTTAAATTGACTGCAGTATTGCCTTGAAGCCAACATTCCGGAGACATTTGTTTGAGTAAGGGGAGCAAAGGAAATTACATTCTTAAGAACTTTTGAGTGTAAACCTAGACAAAAGGTTGGCTTGGAAAAGGTATTTTTTTAGATACGTAGGTTTGCCCAATATACTTCTTCCTCCATACACCAAGTTCTTTCACCCCTTGAGCTGGGGTTGGAATGTGAATCTATTTAAATGCATTTTTGTGTGGTTAATGTTGTCTGCCTTTTTTCCTTAGACTGTCTTTCTGGCCCTGACTTTCTCATTATACCACGTGTGCCTTAAGCAATGTACAGATAGCTGGACCTTAGGATTTACACTCGTCCTTGTGCGGGAGTCATGCTAATCCCTGTTTTGTTCCAACTTTAGTATATGTGCTGCCAAAGGGAGCAATATTGGATTTACTGGATACACATTGACTGACTGTTTTCTGACCAGGGGCTGGTCCCTACCATTTTATTTCTTGGGTTATTATAAAGCTGAGAAGGGTAGCTGTGATTTACTCCACCTATATGTTTCAGGATGGTTTATACTGATGACTAAGTAAAATTCCAACCGAATAGGGAGTCTGTTCTTGGACAGAATTGTTTGCTAGCCTGTGGCTTTTCTTTCCACTGTCGTATCAAGTACTCAATGTTTTTCTTCCTATCTTTGTAGCCGCTTCCTGAGAAGTTTGTGGTGAAAGGTGTTGTAGATCGTTTTTCAGAAGAATTTGTGGAGACCAGAAGAAAAGCTTTGGATAAATTCCTAAAAAGAATTACAGACCATCCCGTGCTTTCTTTCAATGAACACTTCAATGTTTTCCTTACTGCTAAGGTAAGAACAGAATTGTTCATATTCTTCCCCCAAATTAGGATTCTTTGGGCTTTCTCGGAAGCTACTTTGATCTCTCACAGACCACCTTCATGAATGGCCCACTACAATGGGTGTCACTGAATTGCTCTGTGTTTTGGTGTTCATTTGCATCAGCATGGTTTCCATGTGTAGCATTCAGGAGAAGCACCCCTTTGTAGCAGCAGGGGAAGACAGAGTATTCCCACTCACCAGAAGGAGGGGTAAGTGTTTCCTTAAACTCTTGACGCATTGAGACCACTCTGACCAACAGTGGGCCGAAGGAACAGAGCAAAAGAACATCTAGTGAGTGGTTTGGTAAGGATGTTCTTCCAGGAACCCTGTGAGAGCTGACTCGTAACCTCATTTTACAGATGAGGAAACTGAAGTTCAAGGAGTCGGTACATGTTCAAGGGGCATCACTAGGCTTTGAGGTTGGGTCTGTATGGCTTTGGAAGCCACACTTCCCCTCTGTATTAGACAGCCCCACCGCGACGAGCTCAGCTACTTGCCCATGGCCACGTTCCTATTGGGTGGGCATTTTCCAAGCATTTGCAGAGAAACGTTTGGGTCCCACACAGTTGCCAGGTTCTGTGTGTTCACACCCACGTTGGTCATTCCCTGGCTTCTCTGTGCACTCCGGGTTTGGCAGAACAGACAGGAAGTCAGAGGTGCTCTGCCCTAAGTGTCTGCAGAAATGGGATCTCAAGCCCAGACTCTCATGCCAGCTCCTTGTAGCCACGTCTGTTTACCTTCGTGAATCACATTCCTATCCTTGGGCCATGGGTGCTCTGTTCCGTGTTGGCAAGGGTGTTGAGGCTCGAGGACCTCCCAGTTTTCTTTTTTCAGAATGGCAAAATTGAGAAATATTTGCAGATACTATCAGCTGACGTTAAAGATTTTAGGGAGGGTATCGTTCTCCAGACAATGGAAACCACATGGCGAAGTCCTTTAGTATTTTTTTTTAAACCACCATTGACATTTTTTTAAAGCCCCACCAATGACCTTCCCATTCATCTCTTTTTTCCTAGAGGCCCATTCCCGCCCCCCAACAACATCAAACTCGTGTTCTGTTTCAAAATATTTCCTGGTGAGCAGATCCTCAGATACAGTTCTTAACGCAGAGTAAAATCCATCCGATTTTCCAGCGAGCCTCATGCATGGTTCAGGCTGTAGACCTGGTAGGCCCCAGGTCATTAGGAATCTATGTGGTGGGTAGAGAGGAAAAGTGTGTGTGTGTGTGTGGTGTGGTATTTATCTGTAGGCCATATAAATGATTAAAAAAAAAAATGTCCTTCAGTGTCTTAACCACAGTCCAACTTCCTGTGAGTGAGTGCTGGGGTGTTCGCTCTAACACAGAACAAATCCTAGCCTAGTTCAGTATTATTTGCTCAACTGAATGTACTAAATAACCCCATCTTTTTCTTTTTTCCTTTAGATTGTGGTAAAATACGTAAAAAATTTACCATTCTAACCATTTTAAGATATTCACAACTAATATTCAGTATATTCACAACTAATCTCCAGAACTTTCTCATCTTGTGAAACTGAAACGTGGTGCTCTCCTGTGCTCTGTGATTCCACTGGAGCTCCCCATCTCCCCCTCCCCGGGCTCCCCATCTTCTAACACCCCTTGAGTAACATGGTCCTGTTCTTAGGTGAGGCCTTGACATATTCTGCCACAGTGAAGGCAGAAGCATTCCTCCTTCTCACGATAACCTGATGTTATCACAAACCAGGAGTGTCTTTGGAAGAAGCCAGTAATGCTGGGAGAGGTGGGGGGACGCTCAGTACCGCCTGCATTCAGATCAGTGTTTTCATCTTTGGCAGAAAGTGTGCAGCAGTGAGAGAGGGATACCAAGTAACTCCATTCAGAGTATCGACTTGGTTAACGGGGAGGTTCTCTTGTCAGCCTCTACTTGAGAGCCTCTGCGGTCCAGTGAGCCCGTTTGGATCTAGCCGTGCTCCAGACAACACTGTGGAAGCAATGCCAGTAATGGCAAGGCTTTCGTTACCGTCTTGTGAAAGCCAGGTGTCTACAGGGACGTTTGCTTGTCTAGGGTACATGAAGCTAGAAGGGGAGATGGAATCTTTAGAACATTCTCTCAGGCCAGGTAGCCTGACTTTGAAAGGAAGAAGAGAAATGGAGGAGGGGAGCCTGAGGAAATTGCTGCTGTTGTGAAGCTGGGTGAGCCCTGGGTATGTATCACCACTGAAGGATTAGACGTTGAAGATACAGGCAGGAGAAGGAATGGTTGATGGGCAGGGGCCTTGCTTGTCAGCGAGGTGTAGCTAGGAAAGAGTGGAATCAAAAGTCAGCCTCGGGTGCCTAAGGAAGGAGGAAGTGAAATCAGGAGTGGTCTACCCTTCAGACACTTGTGGAGACCAGAGCCTGTGATTATGGCCCTCAGATGGGAGGGGGCTGCTAGTCATCTGGGTTAAGCGTGATTCCCTCTTCTCAACTCTATCCCTAAGCCAGACAAGGTGACCAGAAAGCAATGGCCTTGTGCCTCGTTCTCTTATCTGTCTGTAGATGTGCTCTGCTCGGACCAGGAATTCCTGTTCTGTGTGTGTTGAGGGTGGATATAAGGAGCAGACGCCCGATCTTCTGTAGAACCACTTTTGAAGGCCCCATTAAGGAGGTGATGTCGAACAACGTGAAGGTGCCGTAGCTTCCTCCTGGAGTTGGAGGACAGGAGGACATTCATTTGACCTGGCAGACTGATGCACATTTTAAATTTAGGTACAATGGATCATGTAGCTCAGCAGATTTCCCGAGCGTGCCCTGACCAAGATGTTCAGGATAAAGTGCTGTGTTGTTTTCAGCACCTCTCCCTGCGTTGGGCTTTCTTGCCTTGCGTTTTCTGTCACTGTTTCCTGCTTCCTGCCCTCTTCTCCCTCCTTCCTTTGTATGGTTTTGCTTGGGATATAAATAAATGAATGGAATGAACTTCAGCTCTAGAATTTTCCTCCTAAAGATAACTTAGGATATTTTGTATGAGAGTAAGGGACTTCTTCTTCTTCTTCTTTTTTTCTCTCCCAGTCAGAGGCTTTAAAGCATCATTTTAGATTTAGTGTTGAGTTTGCAGGAGAATGCACTCAGGTGAGTGAGCCAGATTAGAAAGGTAGGAGTCCGGCTCTGGAGAAAGGGTTCAGAGGTGTGCTTTTGGTGTTTCTGACAGCGAGGGGAGAGGATGGTGGTGTACATGGTTAGTCCTCTGACTCAGCTTCTGTTTTCGGAATCTACCACTTCCAAGAAGAAACCACCCAAAGCAGTTGGTTTGACCGAGTCCCGGCTGTGGGAGTGATGGAGCCCCTTGAGACTGTCTGTTCATGTGTCCTCCTTAGGACCTGAACGCCTACAAGAAGCAGGGAATGGCCCTGCTGACCAGAGTGGGCGAGTCTGTCAAGCATGTCACCGGAGGCTACAAGCTGAGGAGTCGACCTCTTGAGTTTGCAGCTATTGGCGACTACTTAGATACATTTGCGCTCAAACTGGGAACCATCGACCGGATAGCTCAGAGGATCATCAAAGAAGAAATAGGTGAGCCCTTTGTGCAGACACTGATCACGCCCAGGGAGCATGTGTGCAGAAATGGCATTCCCCTTGGCTCAGCAGAATCCAACCGCAGAAACACTGGCCTGACAGAATGAGGCCACGCTCACAAAACTAATACACGAGCACAAGGGGGGGAGGGGTTCATCGTGACCAGAGGATAATTTTATGCTCCCTCCTTCGCCCTGCTCGCCAGCCTTGTGTTTGCTTTCCGCATGGCATACAGCTGCTTCTCAGCCCTGAAGCATTTCCCTTCTCTCTCTCTCAACTTTAGCTTTCAAAGTGAATACATTGAGTCAACTTCCCATCATTCATAGGAATAATAATTAAAAAAAAACAAACTTTGGTACCTTTTCTGGCAGAAAGATGGTTTAAAAGTGTAGAGACCCGTGTCTGCCAAAGTGGTGGTTCTTTTGAGACTTCAACTTGCAGTTGACTCACCTGCCCCACCCCTGCTTCATTTCAGACCCACTCTTCCTGACCTGGGGAGTTATGAGACCTTTCTAGAACCTTCTGGATTGTTGCCACCACTCCCTCCCCACCCCTCTTGTGGTCACCTGCTTTTCTGTATCCCAGAACAGTAGGGCCTTTCGTCTTCTTACACACATGTAGGCCAGAGAAACTGGAACAATGTCAGTGATCCTGCTGGCACAAGACGTGAAACACACCCAGAGGGATTCTCCCGTAGTTGCCATCCATTGGTCAGTTACTAAAAAATGGCAACAGCGTATTTTTTGTAATGGCAAGAATCCTGGTGATGGGATGCCTGGGTGACTCAGTTGGCTAAGCATCTATTTTCAGCTCTTATCATGATCCCAGAGTCTTGGGATTGGGTCTCATATCGGGCTCCTTGCTCTGCGGGGAGCCTGCTTCTGCCTCTGCCTGCCACTCCCCCTGTGTGCTCTCTCCCTGTCTCTCTTTCTTGACAAATAAATAAAATCTTAAAAAAAAAAAAAAAAAGAAAAAGAAATCTTGGTGACAAATGTGGGCTAGATTTTTTTTGGAGGGGAAATAAATCAACATTTGCCCTGGTTTCCTGTGCTGTATGAGTAGGTGAGTGGGTATTTTTGAAGATATGCAGTGAATATAGCTCCTCCCACTTCCCCCAGAAGGCACTGTGGTCCCCATTATCCAAAAGCATGGCATTCCCATTATGGGGTGAAGTCAGGTGATGTTTCATAACATCAGAAACCAGAAAGTGCTGGGTTTATAGAGATTAAAAAAAAATTATAAACAATGTTGTGTTTAAAAGAGAGCATGCTTTGGTGAGTGACTGACCAAGGAAATAACATCTTGCTCTAGAGAGCTCTTGGCTACAGTTCTTACTGAGTCAGTAATACCAGGGATTGTCTTAATTACCCACCAAGTCTTAATTAGTTTCTCTTCTCCTTTTATAGAGTACCTTGTAGAGCTGCGAGAATATGGGCCTGTGTACTCCACGTGGAGTGCATTAGAGGGGGAGCTGGCCGAGCCCCTGGAGGGGGTGTCAGCTTGCATCGGCAACTGCTCCACAGCCTTGGAGGAGCTGACAGACGACATGACAGAAGACTTCCTACCTGTGCTCAGGGAATATATTTTATACTCTGACTCTATGAAGGTAAGCTGGCTCACTTCTTGTGCACTTAGGTACGTTCCTTGTTTTAGTCACTTCCAGAAAAAAATTTATTGTTGCCTATTGGCACGTGCTACAGGTTTCCTTCTTCCACGGTGGGAAGGATCATACATGTGGACTCACCTCATAGGCATATAAATAGAGCACACGGTGAACCAAGTATGAGAAATAATTGAAGAAAAATAGTGTGGAGGAAACTCTTAATGTTCGCTAAGAGTACATGGAGGTAAAACATCTACTAAACAAGACCAGGATACTGTGAAAAAAGAACATTTGGATAATTAGAGCTCTTGGAAGTTAAAATCTGATTGGCTGAGATGAAATTGAAGAGAAAAGTTGGAAGATGAGGTTGAGGAAATCTTGGAAAGTGAAAAAAGGAAACCAAATAGTTGGAAAGTAGAACAGAAATGCAAACATACTGAAAATGTGAAAGACTGGTAAGAGATATGGAGGATTACTCTTGAAGGCTCAGCATCTGTCTGACAACAGTTCCTGAGAGAAGAAAAAAGACTGACGGAAGAACTTATGAAAGAGATAATACAAAAAAAATCTTCCAGAGCTGAAGGATGTGGGTTTTCAGTTAAAAAGACATGCTGGGCTTCTGGGTGGCTCATTTGGTTAAGTGACTGCCTTCGGCTCAGGTCACAATCCTGGAGTCCCGGGATCAAGTCCTGCATTGGGCTCCCTGCTCAGCAGGAAGTCTGCTTCTCCCTCTGACCCTCCCCCTTCTCATGCTCTTTCTCTGTTTCTCATTCTCTCTCTTTCAAATAAATAAATAAAATCCTTTAAAAAATAAAATGAAAAGACATGTTGATTGCCCGGCAAAAGTAATGAAGAGAGCCAATCCACCGCGTATCACTGTATAATTTTAGAATGAAAGTTATACGATTTTAAAAGCTTTTAAAGAAAGAGGGAGATGGAGGAGATGTACAGTGGAATAAGAATCAGGATGGCTTTGATCTAGCAGCAATGGACAAGAAAAGATAGGCACTGTGAGGACAAATGATTTCCAACCCCACATTCTAAATGCAGAGTAAGGATGGTATCAGATGCTTTAATGCCTGCACTAGAAACCACCCGAGCCTGCCCTTAGACCTGTTTGAGAGGACAGCTTCAGGGACTCTTAACAGTGTGACACCCGTGAGAGAAAAGTGTCAGGCTTCCTGACCAACAGAAAAGATTATGTTGCACTGTGTTGAACATCCCAAGTAGCCCCTCTTCCTGTTTCCCAAAGGAGACCTCTGATTTATTGTTCTATTTTGGGAGCAGATCTAAGGCACTCCTTTTAGAAGGATCGGGGTAAGGATTGACAAGAATTTCTTGAGAGAAACTCATCAGAGAACTTTGGGTTATAAAAATGGAAAACCAGAAAAATCATGGCAATCTGAAAATACTCTACACCTTAAGGAGTAAAAAGTAATGAATCAACTAGTTCATTAGTTCATTAGTTTTTTTTAAAAAAAAACCTTATGGAAAATTTCAAACATACAATAGAAGCAGAGAGAATAATATGACCAATTCCCATATACCCATTACCTGTGTTCCATTTTGTTTCACCGGGTATGAACCTTTTAAGGCTCTTGATACATGTTAAGTTGTGGACAATGGAAAATTTTCCTGCTAGAATGAACCATTGTCTCATGTGTACTCTATAGAGCTGAAAATAAAATACTTTCAAAGACAGGCTTGGGTCTGGATCTCACAATGGTCTGGGCAATGGTATGAATTTCCTTATCTGTAAGGTAGAAATGATGGTAGTTATGGTGATGATAAGGATAAAACTCACAGGTGACATCATTAGCCTAAGGCAGTTTTATTGGTAATTATTGGAACTGAAGCTGAAAACCACAACTCCTGATTGTCACAAATTTCCTACTTATTTTCCTCTATTGCATTGGGTTTATTTGTTTTGTTTTGCTTTTTAATGAGACCCACACGTGGCATATTTAATTCTGTGGCTGAAACAAGTGTAGAAAGGCATTCTGGGGTTAGGGGTGGGTGGAAGGTGAGGGGAGTCAAAAGGTATGAACTTCCGGCTATCAGTAATAAGTAAGTCATGGGATGCCGTGCACAGCATGGTGACTATAGTTAATACTGCATTATATATTCTAAAGTTGCTGGGAGAGTAGATCTTAAAGTTCTTATCAAAGAAAAATTTATAGCCATGTGTGGTGATGATGTTAACTAGTCTTATGGTGATCATTTCACAAGATATATATGAATCTTTATTTTGTATACCTGAAGCTAATATAATGTTGTCTGTCAATTGCATCTCCAAAAAAGGCATCCTAACTTGCTTAAAATGTGCCAGAATATTTTGGTTTACTTATAAAGTTTTAATAGTATCTATTTTTGTGAACAAAAATAAAATTTTACAATTCCTGGGGTGTCTTTGAATTGATCTCTTGTATAGACACAGACTTCATTCAAAATGCTCTCTTAACCTTGCCAGACTGAAAATCTGATGCATACACAGTCCTGGGATATTACAATACAATTACTTTGTTCTTACATGTGGCAGGTATGTTAGTACTTAATACATATTTGTACTTGAAGCAGGATTTTAAACTGTCATTTAGCTAATTGTCATTTAGCTAACTGGCATCTTTACTAAAATATTATTCTATAGTGAGGCATAAGTGTATGTGAGTAACTGAAGTTCTACATCAGAGAAACGCTTGTTTGTTTATTCTCTTTCTTTACCCCTTTGTGAGGCGTATGTATTGAGTTTCTTGTTCCCTAAGCCTGAATAAACATTAATCAGGTTAATCAGGCTGGGAGAATGGGAGTGTATACAGTATCTTCTGGGAAGGGCATAGGAAGGAGGAAGTGTTGACTGGCGATCTCTGAAACCCTAGCTCTGCCCCATTGGTGTGCAGGGCTGAGCATGATTAGAAAGGAACAAGGTCTGCCCACTCCTATTCTTTCCAAAGGGAAAGTGTCTTTGCAGAGTGGTCTGGGTAAGACAGGAGTGACTTGATGACAAAGCCAGGACCGCCTGGGTTCATGATCTCAAGTATTTTCTCCATGCAAGTCTAGACTGACGTTCAGCTATTTCAAATCCCTAATGATGGTTGAGGTCTATGTGGCCAGGTCTAAAGACACTGGCCACACAGGGGTCTTAAGTGGTTCCCCTGCCTTTGTCTTGTGATATTGCTGCTCTGTAAGAATTCTTAGCTGAATTGTATTCCTCTGAGAGAGTCGTACAGTTCCATTTCCAAAATACCTTTCTATTTTGGGGGATAGGTGGGATTGACTTTGCTCTTCAGTATGAAAACGAAATATAAGGTAGAAAGCTTGCTGAAGGCCTGCCTGTGACG
Organism: Mustela nivalis; assembly: GCF_964662115.1. Lineage (NCBI taxonomy): Eukaryota > Metazoa > Chordata > Mammalia > Carnivora > Mustelidae > Mustela > Mustela nivalis. The sequence goes on from NC_139032.1 coordinate 73,127,189, forward strand.
TGTTCAGTATCAACTATGGCATGGTCTTCCTAACTGAGCAAGTCCTTCTGGTTTTGTTTTGGTGGGGAGGGTTTGATGTGGTGACGTTTTATCAGTCTACTCCATTATGATGGCCTTGAGTGGACCAAAGTGAGTATTCATCCTCATTGTTTGAAACGAGAGGCCTGCGCCTTAGGAATTTGAAGTAGTTGTGGGTCAGCGGAGCCCTGTATGGAGAAAATGCTGGAGATCATCGAAGCCATCTCTGAGTTTGAAAAGGTCTCGCCAGTGACTTCATCTCCTAGATCTAGATCATCATGTCTGTCTTGTTCATTGCATAGATGAAGAAATAGAGCCCCATCAATAAATCTTTTCTCTGTTGGCCGTAGTTCGAATGAGTGGCACCTTGTACCTGTGTCTTTACTCTTGGCTAAAGAGCAAACCGGATCAGTGCCTGTTTTTCGAGGCGGAGTCTCAGATTGTCTCCCTTTAAATGCACTTGTGGCCGGGTACACTCTGTTCGCTTTGGAGGCAGAAAGAAAGCACAGAAAAAGCAGGGTGTTATCGGGCCATGTGGGACACAGGGACCGTGTTTGGTGAACAAATGAGGACAGCTTGTACTAGAAAGATGACCGAGGTCGTGTATTTCAAAGATGCCAGGGAGAGAGGGTGAACAGTGTGTGACAGAGAGAGGTACCAAAGTTACCCTCGGGCCCAGAACTCAAGTTAAACACCCTGAAGACATGTACATGTGAGCCCTTATATGGGATTTCACTTTCTACAGACTATGTGTGGGGAAGAAATAATTAAGATAGTGATGGGCTGGGAGAGAACATCTTAGAATCCTTACAGATTTCAGGGAATGCCTTTTGGGTACTGACATCATTATGACCAGGACACCAGTAGGAGAAGCTGTAAGAAGGTTAGAGTAGGACCACCTTATTTCCAACACTGCTTTATTCATAGAAGGTGGTTAGCAAATATTTAGTTGAATTTGACATGTGGCCAATTTGAAACATTAACAGAAATATAACTACTGGATGTCCCATATCTTGTAATTTTTCAAGAGATGGGTTTACTTATGAGTCTAGGAGCATGCTTATCTCAGAGGTTTTGCTGAATGACAAGGCTGGGTTGAGTCAAAAGAGGGTGGTAAGGAGAAGCCACACAGAGGAGGTGGCTTGGAGACTTGAAAAACATATAGGCGTTATCTGTGCAAGGATCAGAGCAAGGCATAGGGAAGCGCCAGTGCCAAGGTTCTAAAGCAGAAATGAGCTTGGTGTCTTTGCAGATCAAGAAAGGTGCCTTTGGATTCACAGACCTGTACCTATGGGGCTAAAATACATTATATGTTAATAAAAAATTAAAAAGTAAAGAAAGGTGCCTGTGTGAGTGGAGTTCAGCAAGCAAGGGAGCAAACTGGAAGAGGCGAGCTCAGAGAGATAGGTCAGGGCATGGACACAGCATAGTAGTAGCGTCTTAAAGGCCATGGTTGGTATGAGTCTGGGTTTTAGTCTTCGGAACACAAAAGGGAAGACATTCAGGTTTATGTAGGGGAATGACAAGATACGGTTTTCACTTTAAGAAGACGGCTGGTGCCACAGCCAGGTGGAGAACGGGTCGCAGGGCTCGGGAGTGGAGGCAGGGAGACTTTAGGGAGACCGTCCCAGGGAGCCACGTGGCAGATAGCGGTGTGGTAGAGCTTGGGCTGCAGTGGTGGATTAGGGTAGATTTTGGATGAAGGGCCCATCAGACTTGCTACCATTTTAATGGGAAGTCAGAAGAGGAGGGATCGGTGACGGCTCCTGGGTTTCTGGCTTCAGTGACTGCCTGGACAGTGCTTTCATTAGGATGGGGAAGTTCGGGGAAGAGCAGATTGGGCAGTTGGGATTCAGTTTTTCTGGCCGTACTGAGTTCAAAAATGCCTGCTGGTCATTAAAGTAGAGCTGCCATGGCAGCTGGTTATGAGTTTAGTTCCGAGGGGGAACAGAAATTTGGGAGTTGTTTGCATATAGATGGCGTTTAACTCCGTGGGAGGGGAGTGGACCGTCTAGTGAGAGGAGATCCGGGTAACCAGCCTGGCTCAGGGGCATGACCATATCGAGTGGCCTACGACCTAACTAGGAGGAGGAACAAGCGGAAGAGGAAACTCAGAAGGACTGGTAGTGTAGCAGGAGGAAGAAAGTAGAGGAAGCCAAGAGAAATGTTTTTAAAAGGAACATGGTCCACAGTGACTGTTGTATTTAATAATGCGGAGGTCATTGGTGATTGTGGTTAGAGGTGTGAGATGTGGATGCAGAAGTCTGGTTTTAAAGACTTTGTTTCAAAACAGACAAACAAACAAACAAAACAACAACGTAGTTTCTCTTTGAGTTGGAGATACTTTGAACAGTGTTCCCAGATAGCTTTTTCCAGATGTCAATTATTTGCCACTTTTTTCCCAGCCTGCCCACCTTTCCCCCGTGAGCCACACGGTGGAGCTAAGGAGTCGAATGACTAAGCTTCAGGTTGGCCACGTCTAGTTTCTTTGGAAACAAAAACAGATTTTATTTCTTCTTTCTTTTTTTTAAAGATAGATTTATTTATTTATTTATTTATTTATTTATTTATTTATTTATTTATTTATTTGAGAGAGAGTGAACATGGGGTGGAGGGTAGAGGAACAGAGGGAGAGGGAGAAGCAAACTCCCCACAGAGCAGGGAGCCCGACTCAGGGCTCAGTCCTAGGACCCTGAGATCAAGACCTGAGCCGAAGGCAGATGCTTAACCTACAGAGCCAGCCAGGAGCCCCCGAATCAGAAATTTTCTGGAAGATTGAGTCGGGGGGAGGAAAAAAAGGTCTTCTTTTCTAAACAAAAGTACTTAATAGATTGAGGACATAATTTCTGGAAAAATGAAGAAGCAGGATATAGACATGTACATGATCTCAAATGTTTTGTAAAAAAGTTAGACAAATATATAAAAATTAGCAGTCTGAGATTCTCGTGGTGGCAGACTAGATATATAAACTTTTTCATGAAACGCACCAAGATGACACTAGAGTGGTTTGTTTGGTCATTTGTTTGAAGTCTACGCCTGCAAAGATAAAGAGCAGGAGGAGAAGAAATAGTGGCAGTACAGTGGGGACTGGAAAGCAAACCAAGAGGTGATAAGCAACGTAGGTGACTCAAAAAACTGCCTTTGAGGCTGACTCTGGGGGAAAGAACTCAGAGACCACCTGGTTTACACTGTGGGACCCTTCAGAAATGTGGAGAATTGGCAGCACCTCTGGGATGGGGTCGAGAGAGAGCTGAAGAGGAAGATGAGTCAGGAATCTACTTACGAAGAAGTTAGAGCTTCCAGTTCTGACTTCCCTCCTCACACAGAGGCCACTGTCCCTTCTGTCCTCTGGCAGAACTAGAGGCGTATTCTCTGGAGGGGTAAAACAGAAGGTTTCTGGACAGAGGGACTCTAGGCACAGTTGAGGCAGGGGGCTAAAATCCTAAAGTCAGGATGCTAAGTAAAAGATGACCAAATGCGGAGACTCCAGTCATCTTTCTCTGCTCGGCTCTCAGCCTTATATCTTCTCTGTAAGGGTCAGAAGAGCCTTTTCTATAAGCATCTAAACAGGCCAAGAGAAGAGACTTGAAGATACTGATAATGGGGAAAGGATCCTCAATGAAAGGACCAACAGGATCCCTGTAGAGAATTGTCAACAAGCCCTCGATGTATGGAGAGCTTTCAATCAGTTTTTTTACTGTTTCCTTGGATGAGTGGGCAGACAAGGTCTCTGAATATTTATGAGAAGATTTTAATATGAATATTAAGTTAAAAAAAAAAAGAAAAACATATACTCAGTGAAACATCCTTAAGGGAGAAGAAAATCTCCAGGAAAAAAAAATCACTAATATCTTCAGAAAGAGATGTCACAACCATAAAAGAAGACTTTTTTTGGTATCTAGAGAACTAAGAGATCATGGCAATTAAAACCATGATAGAAATGAAAAAAAATTAAAAGAGAAGAAAAAGATAAGGGAATCACTTGTAAAGTGAGACAAAAAGATAGAGAAGTTGAGAGAAAAAAAATATGAAAATGAGAGGATCAGATCTCAGTATCCAACATCTAAATAACAGACTGCCGGGAAGGGGAGACACAGAAATGGGAAACATCAAAGAAGTCTACTCAAGAGAAAAAAGTAGAAGACATAAGGTGTACTGGTTGTGCCTGGAAGATGAGATTTCACCTTTTATGTTTTTCTTTATTTTCCAGATTTTCTGTGATAAGTATCTTTTCGAACTAGAGGGAAATGTGTGGTTTTAATATTACCCACATCGCCCTAAAACATTTAACTCATAGGTGGTCCATTTTCAGTAGAACGAAGGTGGAAAAAGCTCATGTCAAAAGGGACAATCTGAGTTCAATCATTTAATCAGAAATTATGTCATCAAGACCAAGGGAGATACTGGCGTAGGGGGCCACTCCCAAACCAGCCACAGTGCTATGTTGGGTATTTGATTTTTATTCCCATCTGAGCATCTTTGTTACTGAACACTCAGAATTCTCCATGAATCCCCCTTGGGATAAGCCCCTGGCATATCAGAAGAGGAACCATTCTGTTCTACAGTCTTCTACGCATGGATGAGCTGTTCCTGCTCCTCTCATCTACTTCTTCAAGCCTGTATCATATTGTCTCTCTTACAAAAAAGATTTGACTCTTAAAAACCTTCCAGACTCAAGATGGCTTTTTGGTAGCTGCTGACCTTTCGCACTGGGGGCTATCTTGGCAGCTACCTCTTCCTCATCCTGTAAGTTTGTGAGCATATAGTCTCACTGGTGGAAGACGTGAGCATGAGCTCCGGGGCTGGAGAGGGAATGTTGAGGCTTCCAGTTGATTCTGACTATTGTGGTATTTTCTTGGAAGAAAGCCAGTACAGAGATTGAAAGCCAAACTACAGAACACGTATTTGTGATTTAACTTCCACATGCTGGTGTCATTGTAGTTCAGTGGTTATTATTAGCTTGTTATTAACAGTTTGGATGACCAGTATTATGTTTCCATTGTTTAACATTTTATTATGGAAACATCCAAAAGTAGAGTGGAGGTATCACAGCCCCCCATGCACCCATCAGCTGGCTCCAGCAGTTACCCACTCAGGGTCCACCCTGCTCTAGCTCTGCTCCCACCTGCTTCCAACCCCCACGCCCTGGGTTATTTTAAAGCAAATCTCAGGCATCAGATCACTTCATACAAAAATATTTAGTACATAGCTCTAAAGTACAAGTGCTGTTTAAAACAAAGAAGAACCACATTATTATTGCACCTAAAATATCCAGTTACCATCCCTGTCCCCAGTTGTCTCAGATACTGTTTTTATAGGTATTTTTTGAAATCGTGACCCATATAAATCCATACTTCACTTGATATGTTTCTTAAGTATTTTAAAAAATCCCTCCCCATCTCTGCAATTTATTTGTTAAGGAAATGGGGTCATTCTTCCTCTCTACATTTAAAAAAAAAAAAAAGCACAGCATATGAGAAAAATATATTTCATGTCTAATTAAAATCATCTTCTCATCGAGACCCTTCCTGGCTGCTTTAGGTACAATTCCGCTCCCCCCAAACCCTTGGCCCTTTATATCCTCTCGTCCTGTTTTCTTTCTCCTTTTCCACTCAGCGTCCCTCACAGCTATATTCCCCATACATTAATATATTTTCCTTTGCGATATCTGCCTCCTTTCTAGAATGTAAGCTCCATGAAAGCAAGTGTTATGTGCGTTCTGTTCTCTGTTGGATCCCTGGCACCGGGGTTCTGAACGGAGGCACATAAAGGCAGGGCAGAGACAGGGGGAGGCTGGCTTGACGGGGAAGTGGCAGAGGGTCGCAAAGGAGCAAGGAAAGTATCTCCCCACGCTTTGCCTTTTGATTTACATTCTTGTGCTCGTTTTGGCAGCACATATGCACTCTCCACCAGCATCAGAGACCCTACAAGGTTTTGGGAGCCGCTCAGGAGATGGCTAGCTTTTGCTTGTCACGCGGGGGTGGAGGGACCTCTCTGTAGCTGCTGACCGGGTCCCTTTGTTGTCTCAAGCTCAGGCCCCGTCAACCATAGGCTGGTTTGACCCGTTTTATTGACAGAACCTGTGTTGTTTGGGGCTACAAGGCTGGTCCATTCAGATCATCACCTGCTGTGTGCAAAGATGCTTTTAACAAGGACGGTAGTCTTGGTTTAACTCGATTCAAAACCTGTTTCCCAATCTGCAGTGGGGCTGGGCTTCCACTCGGACTGGGGAACTACGCACCTTCCTGGAATGCGGCAGGAAATGCCCAGGTCACCGCTATGAGGTTAGCAGAGTGGCCTCAACCAGGCCTCTCCACTGTACCTTAGTGTTCTTGTCTATAAAATGGGGATAATATCCGTTTACTTCTTCAGGCTCCTTGTGAGTCTTTTCTGCTGTCCGGCAAGGTAGGGGATGGTGGTGCGAATCCTCCAGTAGCAGCATGAGAAGGCAGCATTCTGGCCGCTTCAGGGGACAATGGGGGTAGCAGTGGCTAAGGAGTCAGAAGCCAACCTCTCCTCTGGGCCAGGGAGGGCCACGCTAACTAGGGGAGGGAGTGTAGCTGAATCCTGGGGCCCCTTCACCTGCTGTAGGATAGGGAGAAGAGATGCATCTGATCTGTTCTAGCTGTGTGGAGCTCTAGCCATCCCTCCCCTCCTGGGGGCCTTGGCACCCAGGGCAGAGAGTCCTGGAGCAGAACAAGGGACAGGAAGCCCCACACTGTACTGATTGGGATCCAAAGCATTGCTTGGAGAGCACTTCTAGCTTTGGTTACGAGGTTCTTGCCACACTGACAGCATCACCTGGACAACCCAACCCATGCCTAGTCTGGGTCTGTGCCTTTTCCAGTAAGATAGGAGGTGTCCCGTGATGAGAGCCCACGGCAGTGACGAGGGTTTCATTCGTCAGCCCCTCCTTGCTGTTCCGTTGTGCCCTAGAGAATCAGTCTGGGTCTGTTTGGATAGCATCATGTGTTTGGGTAGAGATTATGATTTTTACTCCTGCTCGTACCAGACTAGTGGATTTACACAATTTTCTGGGTTCTATGAAATCCAGAGGGGACCCCTGACTTTTTTGTTTTTACTTTATGTATCTGTGTGCTGTCCAGTGTGGCAGCCACTAGCCATAGGCAGCTATTTAAGTTTAAATTCAAATTAGTTAAGCAAAAGTTTAAGTCCAGTTCCTCAGTCACGCCAGCCTGCTGCAGGAGTTCAATCAGCGGGTGGGACTGACGCCTCCTGGATTAAGTGCAGATGATGGGACGTTTCCATCAGAGCAGAGAGTCCTGTTGAACAACTGTGAGACTTTCTACTCAATGCTTGAGGAGTGGGTTCGGGGGGAGCTTCAAAGCATCCGGGAGAAAGACAAGTGGCAAACAAAAGCTGCTCTATTACAGGTTTTTTCCTCACATTCTTCACAGGGTAAAACACTTCTCAAAGGAAATACTTACCTCAGAGGAAGGCTTGAGGTTCCCAGCGTTAACCCATTGCAGTAGAAGGTTCCCCCCAAGTGCACTCAACTGCTCAGCCACTTCTCCCTTTTTAGCACGTTGTCAGGGACACAAGGTGGCCCCTGCTTAGCCAAGGAGCCAAAACTCCTTTCCTGCCTGATTCCATACTGTGTGGGAAAAGCCTGAGATTCGAAGCTTTCGCAGCGCTTTGTGACTTCTGAGTTAGCGGGAAGGAAAATTCTTAGCACTTTCAATTTGCCATTCATGCTTCTTCTACTAAAAGGAGAAAAAAGAAACCCTTGATAAGACAGATGCTTTCCTAGACCGTGGATTGCATTCTTTTCTGTCCTACCTAGTGGGGTCTCCGTGGTGGAGCCGGCAGCAGGTGGGGGCAAGGGAGGCACCCGGAGCACAGATTTAGGGAGGCGCTCAGACTCAGGTACCAACCTTACAGGGGTCCGAGAGTGATTATCTCCTTCAATTTTGTGTCCTGGGAGCTTGGCTCGCCTCGCTCAAGCCCTGCCGAGGCTGGCTCTGTTTGAGCTCAGGTACCACTGCCCCTCGCAGGCTCACTGTGTGGTTCTGGGGATTCTGGACTTGTGCATAGATGCACCTTTGCGCTGTGTCTACACCTCTTCCCGTGGTGGAACCCCTCAGGTGCCGGGGCGGGGTATCTCTTTGCTCTTTGGATGCCTGGTCCAGAGCAGGGGGACAGATGCGTGGCTCACAGATCATGGAGCAAATCAGCCCACCAGGATCAACTCTGTGAACCAGAGTCAAGAACTCTCCTGACTTAGACTTTTCCACGAACGGTCCAGAGAACGGCCTGCGCTGTCCCCTGCCAAGCCTCACATTCCAGCACAGCCGAGTCCTCTCATCAGTGTGGCCGCGGTGGTTCTGTTCCCCTATTTGTCCTCACCCAGAGCATCTGTCACCTCCAGCACCAGGCTGAGTTACTGTGCTAGAAAGCTCGGAGGACAGTGCCACCCGTCTTCCACCCCTGCTTCCCCCAGAGTCCATGTCATGTGCCACACGGCAGCTGGACTGTCCTGGGAGCAGGTGGCGGGGCCTGGGTGTGCCATGACCTGGGGAGGAATGGGGCAGAGAAGCAACTGCCTGGGGGCTGGGAGGCTCCTTTGCGAACTCAGTGTGACACGCTTCCCCTCTCTCGTCCCGCAGAGCGTCCTGAAGAAGAGGGACCAAGTGCAAGCGGAGTACGAAGCCAAACTGGAAGCTGTGGCTCTGAGGAAGGAAGACCGCCCCAAGGTCAGGGAGGCTCCCCGGGAGGGCTGGGCCCTCGGGGCTGCAGCCGCAGCTGCCCCGCTGGTGCCAAGTGATGTCTTGTCCCTAGATCCGTGTAGCTCAGGTGGTCAGGCCCAGCTGAGCTGTGTTTGTGCTGTGACTGTCCTCCATTTGTTCTCTTTGATGTCGTTTTTCTGGAACTTTATAACATGTACGTGGGGTTTTCTGCTGTTTCCTCAGGGTTGGGTTGGTTGGTTTTTTGTTTTTTGGGGTTTTTGTTTGTTTGGTTTTTTTCTGGTTTTGTTTTGACTTTCAGCTTTGCCATGCAGGGACAGTTCCTCACTCTGTAAAATGGGGTTGAGGAGAAAGGGGGAAGAACAGTCTAGATCACTGTTCTCAGAAGTGTGGTCTGCTGACTCATCCACGGTTACCGACCCATGACAAGAAAGGTGTAGAAGCTGAGGGTCAGCGGTTTGATAGCAGGTTGATAGTTGTTGAACCCGCAGCGGGAGTGTTGTCCAACTAGCTCATGTGGAGCGAACTGCTTACGAGTCACACATAGTAGATCTACGACTTTGTCATACTGGGGGAGAAAAGCTAACAGATAGTGGTCCTTTCCCACAGTCTAAGAAGCACTGACTGAGTGTATTTAAGGGCTCTGGGTCCAGACAAAGGATCCTGAGGTAAACACACACATCCCTTGTGTTGCCCTCTGCCATTTGTTGCCTTTTTCTTCCTGGGATAAAACAAGAGAAAAACAAGATTAATAACAGCCAGCATTCAGGTTGGGCATGAAACTGTTGACAGTATCTCACTGATTCCGTACAACAGTCATGCACTTTGAGAGATGAGCAAACCACGGCCCAAGATCTCGAAGTTAGTAAATGTTGCAGCTTCTGACTTCAGAACAGTGCCCCTGTGTTACTGTGCTCCTTTTTGGGTAGTCTTTGGAAAACTTGTATTTGGAAGGTGTAACTGGAAGGTGTGTTTGTTTTCAGAGAAGAGGTGGGGGGAGGGAATGTTATTGAAAAGATTTAAAAAAAGAAAGCTTAATCGCAGGGGTGCACGGTTCAGAGAAATGGACTGGCAGCAGAACAGTTTGTCTCCCTCTGCTTGGTTCCGGCTGCTGATACAGCTGTGCTGAGACACACCTGGCAAGGAACCAGCTTTGGAAATTTGTAACCCACACCTCAAAAATGGCACACCTTGACTCCATATAGTGTGTGTGTGTGTGTGTGTGTGTGTGTGTGTGTCACACTCACACACATAGATACTGCCTCCCATGTTCACCACAATAGCCATCTGTGGCCCAGGGGGAAGGCATTGTTCTTTCCCCATTTCGTGGGTGGGGAATGAGCCACAGAGCAGCTGGGTAAATTGCCTAGCTCTGTGGGTACCCAGGGTCTTTACCCAGTGTGCAGCAGGCCTATAATCCACGTTTGTTGCACTGGTTCATGTGTCACCCATAGTGACCTACACGACAGTGAAGGTACAGCTGATGGAGAGTCAGGTGATAGGGACAGGGACTCTTGTCACTGACCTGGTGCGTGCCACCGTGATATGGCCAGAAGGCCAGGCACCTCTCATCCGTTCCTCTCACCACAGGTTGGCCTGCTTCTGTCCTGTCCCATGGGGACCAGCCACACCCTGTCCTCCAGCTGCCTGTTCCCTCGACTAGTTCTGAGCCATTCCTGGGATATTCTGGAACACTTTGCCATTTAAAGGGATGACATGAAATACTGTGTTTGTATATTTTGAACTTTCTTTCTTTTTTAGTAGGCTTCATGCTGGGCTTGAACTCATGCCCTTAAGATTAAGAGTCGGATGCTTAAGCCACCAAGCCACCGATGCACCCTATGAAATTTCATTCTAACAATTTCGCTTTCCGACATAGATAACAAGTCACTTTTCCTGGTGAGGGAGGAAGGGAGAGACAGCAAGTTCTGCAGCTGACCTAGTTGGGGAGATGAAGATCTTGTATTTAAAAGGTGTTGCAGGCACCTGGGTGGCTCAGTGGGTTAAGCCTCTGCTTTTGGCTCAGGTCATGATCCCAGGGTCCTGGGTTCAAGCCCCGCATCGGGCTCTCTGCTCAGCAAGGACCCTGCTTCCTCCTCTGTCTCTGCCTGCCTCTCTGCCTACTTGTGACCTCTGACTGTCTCTCTGACAAATAGATAAATAAAATCTTTTTTAAAAATTTTAAATAAATAAAAGATGTTCCGTCAGCATTCATCCCTGCTCAGCACCGAATACAAGCTTTCTCGGAGGCTGGTTTGTCATTTAATATGTGTTCTGCTCTGTACAGAACAGTTCCTTTGTAAAGACAGGAGCTGAAGGTTATGACTAATAGGCCAAGTGGAATGCGGACTGTGCCGTGGCGTGCTGGCTGCCTAAGGTCGCACCACCTGGGAGCAGATGGAGCCGAGGCAGCAGTGGTTTCTGGCTCCCACGTTACACCCAGCCAAGCTGCTGGGCTCCTGCCTCGTTGCTGTATGCTCCCTGCCGGCCTGGGTGACCCCGTGGGTGTTGAAATCTTCTTGCTGCTGCTGTTTCCACCTTCCTAAAGCATCACCCATAAGATACCCTCCCTTGACCACAGGAGTTCTTAGAAGAGGGGGAAGGGTTTCTTCCCAGCCAGGGAGACTAACCAGGACGTCTGAACATGCTTACATTCTCTCAGCACACTGTGGGGAGGCAGTCTTGGTCTTCCAGCTCTCTGGTGGGGTGCTGAGCCACGCCCATGTTAATTTTGCCCGTAGTTAGATGGTGGTAATTAACCAAACGGGCTCTCAGTTGCTGGTGCACCAGTGAGTGTTATCTCCTGGTGGGAGCAGCAGAAATTGTGCCACCAGTTTTGAATCTGGGACAGCAACTACGTTGGGGGGCAGCGGAGGGCTCCGTTGGTGGCCTTCCCCAGTGAGTAAGGGTTTGGTTGAAAGAGAGAGGATTTAGACCTAGACAGCCCTGGGTTCAAATCCCAGCTCTGTCCTCCAGCCTGGACTGGTTTGCTCATTAGGCCTTGTAGGCTTCCTCCTGTGAAGGTCAGCATAGTGTCTGATGTAGAAACAGGCTCCGTGGAGGGGCCTCGGCTTCCCATTCCAGCTCCGCCTGTCTCCAGGAGGAATGCTGACTGCGAACTTTGTTTTTTCCTGGTCTGTTGCCCTTATGGCTTTTTTTTTTTTTTTTTTTTAATTTTTGCTTAATTCTTTTTTTTTTTTTTTTCTTTTCACTGTATTGTTTGGGCATGATGACCTTGTGTTCTAAAGTTTCCCCTTCCCAGCCCTCCCGAATGCCTGTCCTCCACTGCAGCCCATCAGCAGGTGAATGTTTGCTGCGTTTTGTTGTTTTGTCTGGTTTTGAGCTCTGCTGAGAGCTGCTATTGGCAAGAGAAGGCAGGGCATCAGGAAGTGGGTCAGCACGGATTCTTACCCCAAAGACCCAGTGGGCCCTGCTGTCCATGACGAGAGCAGGAACAAGACTGCTCACAGGTTCGATGGGGCACCCGGGTGGCTCAGTTGCTGAAGCGGCTGCCTTCGGCTCAGGTCGTGATCCCAGGGTCCTGGGATGGAGCCCCAGGTCAGGCTCCCTGCTCAGCAGAGACCCTGCTTCTCCCTCTCCCTCTACTTGTTGCTCTCTTTCTGTCAAAGAAATAAAATTTCTAAAAAAAAAAAAAAAAAAAAAAAAGATTGCTCACAGGTTGGTCCCAGGGATGCCGGGAAGGAAAGGATTCTTACCTGAAGACGGGCGGTTTTCACAGGGCTCTGGGCACGTTGACAACATCTGAGGGTCTTAGCAAGCCTAGGGGCTTGCCTTGTTTTGAGGCTGAAGTCTTGCAGAGTTGCTCTAAAGAGAGAGGGAAAGTTGGTTTCTGTGAAGCCGGGAAGTGGTATCAGAATCCGATCACTTCTCCAAAACCCGGCAGAAAGAAGTGGCCTTGTGGGTCTCCACAGCCCGCTCTATGAATTTCACACCAGAGAGGCCGTGTGAGGAGGAAGGAGAGGTGTCCTGTGGCCCCCGCTGCTGACGGTGGCGAGGCCATGTGCAGGGATGGGCCGAGAGGATCACAGAATTCAAAGTTTTGCTTTGTTTTTAGGGTTGAGAAAAGTCAGCAGAGCCTGAGGGGGTTTCTTCTCCGGTGAGGGGACCTTCGGATTATGCGGACTTGGCTTGTCTCTTTGAACTTTGAGGTCAGAGCAGTGACAGGCATTTAGTGGGCTGCCTTACGTTGCGCTGGTCAGGGCCCCAGACTCATGTAAATCTTCACATGTGAACCCCCCCCCCCCCCCGGAATCCAGAGCGGGTATCAGAGCTGTTACTAGACACAATGAGGAATTGCATTTAAAACTGGCTGGGAGCTCACACACTAACCTGAACAGTAAGAGTAAACCATGGAGGGAAGTTGCACATTTTACTCCATTCTGTGACGGGCTCTTTTCAGTGCTAATCTATTTGTGTGATTCCAGAAAGAACAAAGGAGGGGTGCCAAGGGAGAATACAAAAATCTTACAGTTATCTTCAAACAATAAAAAGAAGTGGAGGGGTTGGGGAAGCATGCTGTTTTAAGCCCTGACCCATAAGTGGCCTTGTCGTAGGTCTGGCAGGTGAAGAAGCTGCTGGAAACACGTAGTGTTGTCTTGGAGGTGAGAAGGTGCGTCACGTGGAAAAGGGTAGGAGCAGAGAACAGTATGTACTGAGCTGTTGCTTCCTTGACTGAGCAGAGGTAGGGAAGGGGTCTGGAACTCGGGGTCGCTTGCACACACCTTGAAGACCATGGACCTTGCAGAGCTCTTTGAACCCCCAGCATAGTGACCGTGCTGGGCTGGGGAATGTGGCCGGGAGCAAGAACTCTCGTTCTAAAGCGAGATGGGGGCAAGGAGACTTCTTCATGTGGAGCTTCTACAGACCCGAGAGTTTTGTGAAGTCATCTGTCATTTTCAGACACGTCAGATGAGTGAAGAGAGACGTGCCTGATGTCTCCCCATTCTCTCCACGGTGGCTGCCATCCTAGCCTGGGGTAGAAAGCCAGCGGTCACATCAGCCAAGAAATGGCAGGACCCTGTCACCTTCCTTATGTTGTTCCTGCAACACCTTCTATAATGTCCTTATTCGCATTGTACAGATGAGGCGTCCGGGCTCAGGGGAATTACGCAGTATACGTGACAAAGCTAACAAGGCGTGGAACTGGACTTGGTTCTTGGATGTGTCTGGTTCCAATGTTAGAACCCTTCATCCCCACTCTAGGGCTCCCAGCAAGCCTTGCTCCATTGAGGTAGAGGTTCCGGCTATTGTAAGTGTGTGTAGATTGAACTAGTGGGGCTGGGGGAGAGAATTAGACCTTCTCTTGGGTCTTCATCTCTGTGTCTCTGAGCTCCTTCCAGTCATCAGGGAGGTGAGCTCATGGCTCCTCTATTCTCAGTGCGCCTGTCCTCTGCCTGGCTTGAGCACTCACTTCTTCCTCCTTACCGGCCCTTCTCTGAAATTTGTTTCTGTGTGTGTGTGTGTGTGTGTGTGTATGTGTGTTTAAAGCATTCTTTCAGGGTACCAGTACCTTCCTATTTGCCCAGTTCAGTAGCCTCTTATTGATTTTTAACCCTGTCTCAGTGTTTTCTCAACTTTTTTTCATCTCTGACTCACGTAGAAAATGAAAATATTTGTATAGTACACCTGGATAGACAGGACAGATTGCTTGAAATGAGGTGACCAGCTGGGGATCGATACTGTTTATTCACACAGCACCAGTGAGGAAGCTCTGCCCCCACCTTTCCCTCAGCACACATGGCTGAGAAGACTACCATCTTGAACTGGTTTTGTCATTGGTCCTGAGACCTGTCCCATACAGCCAGAACCTTCTCTCTTCCCCCAAGCCTTGGGATCATGTCTGCCTTATATAATATTTAGGGACTTTATTAACCTACTGTCATCAAGGGAGCAGATAATGTGATAACTCCAGCCTAACTCCAAGAAAGAAATTTAGGTATTTATATTGTAGGGCCTAGGAATGCCTGGTACATGGCAGAGCTCATTTTTTAGATGAGTGTTGAATGAATTTGCTTCCCACCCTGCTCCCCAACACACAAAAATGCTTAAGCTCATCCCACATTACCCTTCTCCCATCGCTCCAACAACCCATATTCTGTAATGGAAATTCTCATGAGAGAGAAGGGAGCCATTGTGGAAAATACAACCTTGTCTCTATTTAGAAATGTTGTCTTTTGAGGGCCCACCTGGTGGGTGTCTTATGATAAGCGATAGCCTAGCATTGAGTAATTCTATCTCAACATCCTTCAGACACAAGATACCACAACTCTAATGACACCTCGGTCAAAAAATTAAAACATTGAGCTGAGCGAAGCTGGATGTTCCTGGTCAGTGAACCAATTGTCACAAGGACACTATCCAGAAAGAGACAAAAGTGAGAAGAATGCCAGTCACCTTCCTCTTCATTAAGTTGGGAATCTTCAGCTGGTCTCTTTGGAAGGCTCATCCCAATTCCCACTTCCTCTTCATCTCTTCCTTTTAGCCCTTCCCCCTCTCCTCCTCCTAACCCCTAATCTCTCCTCCTCCTAATCCACGTGTTTCTGTGGCTCCGCCTACCCTGCCTTACTTCCTGCTTCTGTGCTCATCTTTCTGAGTCACCTCTGCTGATCCCTGTACTAACCCTACACGTTTAGGCTTCTCCATGAATTCTAACCTTCAACCACCACCCCCAACCTCCTCTGTGATTTCCCCATATATTAAAAAATTTTGAATCATGGCAGAACACACATAAACAAAATTACCACCTTCACTGTTCTTCAGCTTACAGTTCAGTAGTGTTAAGTAAATCCACAGTGTTGTGCAATGGAGCTCCAAAACTCTTTTCATCTTGGGGAACTGAGACTGTAACCGTGAAACACATCCCCATTTCCTCTCTCCCAGGCCCCTGGCAACCACTGTTGTGCTTTCTGTCTCTGTAGGTCTGACTACTACCTCTTAGAAGTAGAGTCATATAATATTTGTCTTTTGGTAACTGCCTTATTTCGCTTAGCCTGATGTCCTCAAGGTTCATCTGTGTTGTAGCTTGTGTCAGCATTTCCTTCCTCTTGAAGGCTGAATTACACCCCACCGTTGTACATACCCCGTTTTGTTTACCCGTCCATCCGTGGACAGACACTTGAGTCGCTTCTGCTGTTGTTGTCATTTTGTTGTTGTTGTCCTCGTCACTGTTGGTAGCCATCTTAATGGATGTGCAGTGGTTCTCACTGGGGTTTTGAATTGTATTTCCCTAGTGATTGGTGACAGGGAGCACCTTTTCCTATGCCCACTGGCCATTCATAGATCTTCTCTGCATAAACGTCTATTCACATCCTTTACTTATATTAAATCAGGTTGCTGTTGAGTTGTCTCTGTCTCTTCTGTGGAGGGGGGGCTCCCCCTTCCCATGGCTGTAGCAGGCCCCTTTCTCTGGTCTGTGCACCCGACCTTTATCCTGAGCCCTCCAATGTGCTGCTGCCCCTCTGGCCACCCAGACTACAGACTTCAGGCTCCCCTCTGACTTCCTGTATCTTATTTCTCACATGCAGCTGTCAGGACTGTCTCCACCAGCCTGGCCTGATCTGTCCTCTACCTCATGCTGTTAGAGCCACCACGCCGGTTCCACGGTGCCCGGGTGATCTCATGCCAATATATTTTGGTTTTGACTCATCTCTGATCTCTGGTGAAATCTCAGGGTGAGGTAGCCTGGGTGAAGAGTGGTGGAAAGCTTGAACGAATGTATTTAATAGTATTTTATATTTGGGGGGGAAAATACTTTTTATATGACATGGAGTGAAGTTCATAACATTTGCTCTTGACTGGGGTGTGCTGTGCACGTGGCAGATTATCTTTTCTGAGCAGCAATTTATAATATTGACGCTGATCGAAATGTTGAAATATTTGTGGAGCATTTAATCTATGCCAGACACTAAATATTTTATATATAATATCTTGTTTAGCCTCATAACAACCTTAGGAGGTGGTTGGTGTTATCCAGAAATGGAAGCTGCGGCTGGAGAGGCCCCAGGTCACCCATCGAGGTGGTTGTAGATGTGGTATTTCAACTCTGGAAATCTGGCTCTAGAGCTTTCTGTATAGTTATAGGAAGCACAAGGCTTTTCTAATTTCCCAAAGGGGAGCACATGTTAAGTGGAACTGAGAAAACCTGGACTCAGGAACCCAGGTTTCTCATCTCCTTACTGTCTCCCTCTGCCCCCTGCCATCTTGCTGGCCGGGGTTCTCTGTCTGTCCTCCGTGGGCACTGTGGCCTGTGAGGATTCCTGAGGTGGGTCCAGATACAGCCTCTCCTCTCTCACTTGCATGTGCTGTCACTCCAGAGAGCCCTCCCCCTATCGGTTGCCTCAGTGGTGTTTCTTTTATTTTTTTTTTAAAGATGTATTTATTTGAGAGCATAAGAGCACGTGTGCAAGAGCAGGGGGAGGGGCAGAAGGAGAGAGAGAACCTCAAGCAGACTCTCTGCTCAGCACGGAGCCCACCCAGGCCTTGATCTCACAACCCTGAGATCACAACTTGAGCTGAAATCAAGAGTCAGACACCCACCTGACCGAGCCACTCAGGCACCGCGGCCTGAGTGGTCTTTCTTCAGGAGGCGCGATCCCTCCTCCAAGCTGGACTCGCCCTCCAGCTTCCCCCCGCCACGTGCTTACCACCGGGCTCAGAGTGAGGCGAGAGTACCGGTACCCTCTCCTCAGAGCGCGCAGCCCTGCTCACTTCTTCCCAGCTAGACTGTCGGCAGCAGCCTGAGATAAGACCGGCCGCCTGACCCCGAAGCCCCGCGGTCTCCCTCTGTGCCAAGCACAGACTGCGGTGTGAAGATCATGGGTTACCGATGTTTCCCCAGTGGAGGCTCCGGCCATCATAAAATCCAGGACTGTGGTTTTGACTCTTCATTTCTGTGGGTCCCCCAGAGTTCCCGTCTTCAGAACAGACCCAGGACCTAGACCCTTTGGATCACAGGCCCTGGCCTTCCTCTTCTCCCTGGGCCTTGATGCAGTTCTCTTTTCAGAGCTTTGCTTTTCCTGCTGGCCACAGCGCTTGTGTTAAGCAAAAGGGAAGTTGCTCCAGGGAACTTGCACCCGGTGCTAAAATGAGCAGCGGCTGGGAGAGGAGTAAGGGAGCTGGACGGTGTCTGCTGGGGAGTGAGGCCCAGAGACACCGGCTCGCTGGGCCTCCACGGAGGCTGGTTCCCTGCATGTTTGTGGGGAAGGCTCTGGAGGGGCGGGGGCGGGTGGCGCTGCACCGGTTCTTCAGTTTCCCCTGAGTTGGACAACAGCGATGGGTGAGGCAGCGGGGGAAGGCAGAAGTGACTGCGGTCAGGACGTCAGAAGAAAAAGTCAGGTCCTCTTTCTTCTTCCAGAGGCTAGGTGCTTTGGAAAAGGCTTTTCTCCCTCTTTGAAGGAAAGTTCCTTTTTAAAAAATTGCCCGGGATGCCTCCCTCTGGCTTTCTGTCCAGCTCCTCCTGCCTCACCCAATTTCAGACCCCGTGCCAGGCCTGTGACGCCCCAGCCCCAGGCTGCTCACTTCCCTTGCTCTGCATCCTGCAGCCGTCTGCATAGGACCTGGGGGGCCCTTGGCACTTCTGGAAGCCCCAAACGTGTCGGGCTCCCACAGCCTTGGCCCTCCCTTTATTGACTTCTCTGGGTCCTCCCCTTACCCATGAGGCCTGGGGAGAGAACTTCCCTGGTGGGTAGAGATTGACCCCTGATGGCAACCCATGGCTTGAAGCCATTTGTGATCATAGATGCTGGCACTCAGAACACTCAAGTCCTCATTTGTTGTCACGAAGCACCTGGCATGTGGGTGTTTGACCCAGTTTTAGGCTCGTCCACCCCTGGGGCACCTGCAGGGCCCTATGGAGCTCTTGAGTGAGGAGAGGGGCCAGCTTTGTGCTCTGGGGACCCGGGTAAGCCATAAGGTCCTCTGACTGTGACAGAGTTCCATTTTTGAGAAAGTCTTCTAAACTTCTTTAGGAAAACCTTGAGGGGCACTTGGATGGGTTAGTTGGTGAAGCATCTGCCTTCGGCTCAGGTCATGATCTCAGGGTCCTGGGATCAAGCTCCATGTCAGACTCCTTGCTCAGCGGGGAGTCTGCTTCTCCCTCTGCCCAGTACTCCCCCTGCTTCTTCTGCTCTCTCTCTCACTCTCTCTGTGTCAAATAAATAAAATCTTAAAAAGAAGGGAAAAACTTGAAATAGCCCACTGTATTTTTCTTCATCTTCGTATTTCAGATTCTTTTGACACACGTAAATGATTTTCCTTCCATTTCCTCAGAATTCCCTAACCTAAACTCATGATTTTTGATTATCTGCAACCTGGGGTTGCGTAAATCAGTCTCAAGTTGATTTGTGATGTGGGGTTCAGAGGAAGAAGTGGGCTGATAGTCTTATGTGTGTAGTTAATTGTGTGATTAATGATGGTAGCTGTTATCAAATGTCACAGGTGATGGAGTAGTTCCTGTGATGTGGGGAAACCTTTTCTGGTTTCACTTATCGGACTGAGGAGAATGGCAGGGGCAGTGCCAAATGCTACTGTATGTTTGCAGAATTTACACACATTTTTACATACAGATGGGGAAAAAGGAGGAACCAAACGTCTGTGACTCTGAAGTGCAGGGTTTCCTCTCCCTGTTTCTAAATAGGGGGGTGTTTCCCCCATGAGTCTCCGTTGTGCTTGGGTGGGTTTGGAGAGTTGGGTCAGGATAGCACTTTTAGTCCTGAAAACCCAAGGCCCTTCCTTCAGTTAAATGCCCCCCCGTGGAGGGGCTGTGTTCACAGCGTTGCATGTAGGGATTTGGCCTTTCACAAGGGAGCTTGAGGAATGGGGTCGCCAGTTCCACATCCTGAGTCCCCCTTTCCACTTCCCCCTCCCAGGTGCCTGCGGACGTTGAGAAATGTCAGGACCGGATGGAGTGTTTCAATGCAGACCTGAAAGCCGACATGGAGAGATGGCAGAACAACAAGAGGCAGGACTTCCGGCAGCTGCTCATGGGAATGGCAGACAAGAACATCCAGTATTATGAGAAGGTACAGAGCGTGCCGGCAAGACCCCAGGCCTCCCGTGGAGGAAGCCCTCGGAGTAGCCGGAGCCTTTTGCGAGGGCCAGCCAGCCCCACCTGCTTCCCTGATTTTGTGTGTCTGGTCTTAGTGACCACCCGCTCACTGTGCAGGTCACGTTGCGGGGGAGGCTGCCCCCGCTGTGCAAGTTGGGGTGCTGGGTTTGGAAGCAGAGCCCCTCCCCCTCCCGTGGCACTTGTGGAAGCGGCACTTTTCTCTGCTGTGCCCTTTGGGCCTGGCGGCCAGCTGCTTCCCAGAGTCCGAGACTTGCCTGTGGGCTTGTTCCAGGTAAGGAGGCTTTGAGGTAACCCCAGGCTGCTGTGTGGTTCTACATACAGGGGTTCCTCACTCTCGTAGTGCCATAGAACAGTATTATCAAAATACTGTTCGGTTGTTTTTAAGACTTCAAAATACTATTTATAAATAGCTTCCCCCAAAGTATGTAGGATTACAAAGGAAAACTTTAAGAACAGGGTTTTTTTTTTTCCAGAATCCCTTTGATTGGTAGAGTTGTACCCCTGCCTTGTCTTTCTGTCTCTCTCTCTCATACACACACACACACATATGCACACACAACCCACGGAGGGCACTCATCAAACTCCAGCAAAGTCTCCTCAATCAGGTTTTGCTTCTGGCCTAGCTAAACCCAGATCGTTTCCGCTGAGAAATCCTAAGATTCCTTGAAAACCTAAAGTGAGAGATGAAACATGGCCCAGTCACAATTCCATAAGTATCTGTAGACGTGGAAACCATGTGGGGTAAACATTAACTCAGCTAGTCCCACTGCAATTCCAGAAACACGTCCTCATCCCAGGCTAGAAGAATCCGTATCTTCTGAAGGCTTCGTGTCTACATTTTTCTTTGGAGGAGAACTAGGGAGAACAGCCACAGAATAGCCATAGTGGCCAAGCCTTTGGAAGGACTGTTTGAGAGGGAGAGGGGAAGGTGCCGGTCTCTGTTCCCTAGGACCATTTCTGTAGAGCTCCTGCTGTGTCTGCTGACCCTAAGCTAGATGCTGTGCATATGTCACCTCCTTAAATTTAACCCCCTCCCATATGTTGTGAAGAAGGTTTTCTGACTCTCCATATGAAGCTGAAGAAACAGAGGCTCAGTAAGTTTTTAAGACTGCCCCAGGTGACACAGCTTGAGTGACTGAACTAGGGTCAGACTGGGTTCTGCTGGGGCCACAAGTCTGAAAGCTCCCACTCACACACATTGTTGGTGTGGTAGTCAGGGGACGTGCATCTTTGGGACCAGTCATGACTCCCCCAAAGATAGAGAGATCCCTCCGTGCAAAGCCAAGGCTTTATTCCTCCACTGGCTGTGCCTTAAGCAGGGCGGCTCTCTGTGTCTCCCTCTTCCCCGTAAAACAGATTGTGGAGACACAGTGAAACGATGCATCCCCGAGTCCCTAGACCGTACGTGCCACTCGGTAGATAGTCCATAAGTGGTACTACCTTCCCGGATCCCCCCCCTTCCCTCCCACTGCACGGAAGCCCACGTGCTGGGATGTGTCCATCGCTCCTCCCCAGGCCCCGGCCCCAGAACTCAAACCCAGAGCTTATGTCTTCCCAGATACCACGAATAGGGGCCTTGTCTCAGGGCTGCCACATACATTGAACATTACCTGCTGTGTCCCTGCCGTGCACCAGGGCCTGGGGATAGGCTGCTAAACAAAACAGCAGGCCTCCTGCCATTAAGGAGTCCTCTGCACAGTGGCAGATAGACTTTTACCCAGAAATCCTGTCCCTTCAGAGTAAGATTCATGCTCTAGAGGGAAAGCACGGGAAACCTGGGGTGAAAATACTAGGGGCACAGTTCAGGTCAGGGATGGAAGGAGGCGAGTGGAGTGGGAGGGAGGGCCAATCCGAGGAAACAGCGTTTAACCTGGGTCCCAGAGACAAAGGCTTGGAGAAAAAGTATCCCAGGCCAAGGGAACACATATGCAAGGGTCTTGGGGGTGGGAGGAAGTTTGAGCATTTGAAGACTGGAAAGAAATCTGACGTGGCCTTGGTTCCCCATCACTGACATAGAAGGGCCTTTCTAGATCTCAGATGATGGCCTAGGGACAGAGCAGGGCCCAGGGTGCCATGGACCCTGCATGGGGTCTCTCGGTGCAAGCAAGCTCCTAGAAGCTTCCCAGCCTTTGTTGTGGGGGGCAGGGTCCAAGCCCACGTGGTGGGATGGAAGGGGGTGTGGAGCAGTTTCACCACCCTGCTCCCCAGCTTGACCAAAGAATGCCTCTCCCTCCTGCCTGCTCAGAGCTCCTCCACAGATGACTCACTGCAAAGGCCTGCTTCACCCTGAGCTGCTAGGAAGGCCTTGTGTGGTTCTTCTGGTCTGCCCTTCGTGCAAGAGATGGCTAGAAGGGAGGACCATTTCACTGAGGAGGGTGCTCCTAGAGGACAGTGTCCTTCTCTAAGTTCAGGGCATACAGACACTGGCCTTTCACAAGGATCTGGAATGAAGGGGGATTGGGGTAGGGAAAAGAATGTATTTTTTTGCGACTTACCAGGTCTGTCACTTTGTAGCTACGTATCTTAGGCAAGTTATATAACCTCTCTGGGTCTCATTCTCTCCATCTGTGAAGTGTGTGTGTGTATAAGTGATATTTCTACTTCATAGAATTGTTAGGACCAGCAGTAGTGAATGTAAAACACATCATGGCATTTGGACCCAATGAAACTCAATGAATAGAGGTCCCCCCTCCGTCAGCTGCCATTTTCCCTTTTGGGATCCAGGAGTGGCCCATACAATCAAAA
The DNA here is from genome assembly GCF_964662115.1 of Mustela nivalis. Classification (NCBI taxonomy): domain Eukaryota; kingdom Metazoa; phylum Chordata; class Mammalia; order Carnivora; family Mustelidae; genus Mustela; species Mustela nivalis. Next base: position 73,149,743 of record NC_139032.1, read on the forward strand.
CAGATCAGTAAGGAGCGGGGTTCCCACCCCCTCTGAGTCAGGGGGCTGGGCTGCGCCCATATGATTTGCATCCTCCGCAAGTCAGTCCTGCCCACACCTGGAGCAATGTCTTCAACCTGGCTGAGGATGGCAGGCCACACGGAAGACTTGGAGCCTATTACCTTTTCTGCTTTTGGAAGGAAAAGACTGTCTTCCAGTGAGAACATTTGTGCTCACCAGCCGTGAGCTCTAGGGACACTGCATATAGGCTGTCTTCCGTAGAGATGGGGATGTCGTATTCAAAGCAGACACCTGTCACCTGCCCCAGTTTCTAATAGCCGATGGATAGTACGTGTAGACGTCAGACATGGCATATGTACGTTCCTTAGCCAGTACAGAAGGCAGAGGAACCTGGTAAGATGAACAGAGAATAAAGCGCCTGGTCCTGACGGCTGGTGCTGATACGGTGTCTGTGTGTGTTGTCATTGCAGTGCCTCACGGCATGGGAGTCGATCATTCCACTACTGCAGGAGAAGCAAGAGGCCAAGTAAGTTCCCTCCGGGACAGAGACTCTTCGATCTACACAGGGCATGGCGTCCCAGAACGCCCCTGTCGTGCCAGAGGCCCGGCGCTGAGAAAACAGCCACAGAAGCATCTCTCCTTTGTGTATTTCTTCCCCTGCCCGCCTCTCCCTGTTCGTCCACCGCTGGTTGTCCATTAGTATTTATTCCTTGGTGGAGTCCACAGGGCTGGCGTCATCCCTCAGCAGAAGAAGCTTACCTCCATGGCTCAAAGGAGCCGACAAAATGGAACAGCTGAGAAGACGTACAGCCGGCCGGCCTGGCTGACATTCCGACATCTCATCATGGAGGCTCCTGTCTGGGGGGCCTGCGGCGTTGCCTGTGCTGGGAGAGAGCCCAGCTCTTGCTTTTCGAGGACATGAGGAGGGCGTGAACAGAAGGCAGCCCCTATGTTCTGTGGACACAGGGTGACTCCAGGATGGACCCTGTGGGCTACTGACTCATCACAGCTGAGGCGGAAGCATTGGCAGCTCCGTGGAAAGCCCTTCCCTAATGGACCGTGGCCTGTAGCGCGAGCGTGGCCTGCCAGCCACTCGTGATGAACGACAGCCGTTTTGTGGCTCCCGGGTCCCTCAGGACGGTCTCCGTCAGTGTCCGCGCACGTCTGCGCTGGAGTGAGCAAGCTGGCTTCCTTGGCCTTGCACACCACCTCGGGAAGCCGAGGGGGGCCGTGCTCCCCAGACTTGTTTCTCGCACCAGAATGCAGTCGATCGGAAACTTGGTTTTGTGTAAGATGGGAAAAAAAAAAAAAGGTGCATTTTTCTCTGTGAAGTTCTTCGATGTTGTTTTTTGGCTTGTAAAACGCCGTCAGAGTAGAGATTAGGCCCGTCATGGGGAATCCCTGTGGCCGGAAGTCTGAGCAGCTCCCCGGGAGCGGGGATCGGCAGGGTTGCAGCAGGCCTCATTCCCACACCTGCCCCGCGCCGTCTGCCTTCACCTCACCCGAAAGTCCCCATTTAGTGTTCCCCGCCGCGTCCACTGAATGTTTGCGCAGACTTTTGCTGAGAGGCCGTCAGCGCTGTCGTGACACGGTCAAGATTTTGTAAACTCAACGTGAATGTTCTACATGAAGTGCTTTAACCCTTGATGATGTCCCCGGTCAGGAGTGGAAGTCCGTAACCGCATGGGGCTTGGAGAGGACTAGCGTAACAGAGGTGTCTTTGCTTCTAGATAAGCTAGACTCTCCTCCGTTCGAGGAGCCAAGCTCCTGGCGACCTCCGGCGGCATCTCCCATCTTCACTTCACACTACAACCAGAGGATCTGTCTTCTAACTCATTTTGTTTCCTCCCGAAATGAAGCTACCTAGGTTCCATTGTGTTCTGTGGCTCAGCCCCTCCAGAAGTCTAAGTATGAGCCTCATAGAGGCAAGCTGTGTTGAGACATTGGTGCAGACGCTGGCTAACCTGCAGATCCGGAGCTCCGTGCAGCATGTGCTCAGTGCTCCGTCCCGCGTCCACCTGCCGCGTTGACCTTGGACAGCTGCCGTAGTGACATCAGTGGCCCGGCAGAAGGATGGCACAGAACCGTTCAGTTCTGTTTCATCATGTTCAAATAAGTCACAGTTGAAAATGAGAAGTCTCATATCATTTGGTACTTGCCTGCGCTGTCAGACCCACTCGTGGCATCCCCAAAAACCTGCAGTGCGGATTTTCAGTTTGGTACAGTTAGAAATGATCCCTTGAAGCAGAACGGTAAGGACGGGCTCTCTACCCAGAGTGGCGAGTCAGTGTTTCACACTACCTCTACACCATCACGTTAGTGCAGGTCTGGATGTCTGGGTCCAGCCTGACACTTTGCTGGTAGAACAGGGTTGTGTATCTAATAAAGGGTCGAGGGTCCTCTCTTGCTATTTCATGGAAGGCACTAGACTGACCTTAGCAGCAAGTGCTCATCTGCAGGAATGTGCCAGGCCTTGCCTTGTGGAATGTGTGCTTTAAAAATGTTGTCCAGCATAAGGAGTGCTTGGAAAGACCAGGGGAAAGAGTTACGGGAAGACCAGAACCTCACCTGCCGCTTAGTTGCCAAAGCCCGGGAGCATTCCTGTGTAAAGGTTAGTTGGGAAGGAAAGCAGCCATTCAAAAAAGTCGTTGGGTTCCTCGCTGGGATGCACGGAAAAGGAGTGGGGGAAACACAGTCATTCCTTACCCCACTGGAGGCAGAAGACGAGCTCAGGGGGGAAGCAGGCATCCTGGGATTTGTCTTTCTCTCTTCCTGCCCCTTACGATGTTTCTGTGCTTTAAGACACCAGGGAGAGCAGGAGCATTGACAGCAGAGCTGGGAGAACCAGGGCACAGTACAGACTTCCCTGCAGAGACACTTGTTCCCCAAGAAGGAACCCTCGCCCCTTCCTCTTCAGGCTGCCGTCACATGAGGTGAGGAGGCTGGCCTAGACAGAAGGCACGGTGGGCAGTGAGGGAGGCTCCCTCAGCCCCCGAGGGTCACCGGTCCGGGCCATTTGCCCCTTCCTCCTGGTGGGCACAAAGGTGATTCCCTGTGAGAAGTGACTCAGAGATTTCCGTGCCAAAGACTGCCTCCTGGAGGCTTCCTCACCCCATCCTGCATGGCTCCACAGTCGTGGGGCAGAGCTCACTGCCTCCTCTCTCAGATTTCTGTCCAGGGGGCTTTTGCTCGAGGACACGCTTGACCTCAGGCAGACAGACTGGGACAGGTTTTGAATCTTGAGCACATGGCCACAAAATGGAAAGTGATCCCTGTCCACTGTCCCCCATATGTGGGAAGTGAAAGGTGCGTTCATCCAGGTTAAAAATCCAGGCTCAGGCAGAAGAGAGAATTCCCAGACACTGAGCAGGTATTGGAGAGGCAGGTGTTGAAGCCGGCAAGTGTGCTTCGTGGCAGGCGTGGACCCTGGCCGCCTTCTCCTGTGCTGGATCCACAAGAAGATTCTAGGCTACTCTGCCCAAAGCAAAGAACCATGGTTCTTCCCAAACGAGGAGGGAACATGTTACACAGCCACGTTTGGAGTTGGGTTTTGTCCTCTAAGACTTAGTTATGATTCCCGATGACCTCAGTTAAGTGCAATTATGGAAAGGATTGGCTCGTATCACTGTGCCGCTCATTGAACTCCCCAGACACCTGTCTTTAGGTGAGTAACAGTAACAGATCCAACTCCAGGGGTTCGTGGTGAATGTCATGGAACTTTGTCTTCCTGCCAGATGTCAGCCACAACTGGAGTGTGTGTGCTGCGTGTTGTGGAATTGTTTTGTCAGTCACCTTCCTCGCGAGGTCTTTAAATACTCTCGCGAGACCACCTTTGTGTTGAAATGGTAGGAAGTCCTCCTTGAGAAGAGGGTGTGGTGGCTGGGTGGGCTTATGGAAGTGGGGTTTCTCTCTTGGGACGGCCGGTGTCAGCCCAGGATACATCCAGACTCTGAGGGCCTGGGCCCTGCTGTCCACAGCACTGAAATCTGGGCCCTGGCTTTGTTCTGAAACCATTCATTGGAATGAGAGTAGTCCTTCTTTAGACTCTGTCCCGAGAGAGGGCTAGAGAGTGGGACCCACCACAGCCCCCCAGGTTCATATTAGCCTCGTGTCTGTGGGTCTCCGAATAGGTTAGAACTGGATTCTCCTCTGGCTGCCCTAAAGAACGCCTCTGCTCAGAAGGTGGGCCACCTCTGGTCAGGGCCCGGCATAGCAGGCCTGCCGCCTGCCTTCCCAGACGCCTGCTTGAAAGGCCCGTGGAAGCTGGGCAGTCTTCTAAGGCTGGAGTAACACTTGCTTTGGTGATCCCCGCTTACAGGATGTTTTGGGAATTTGGGTTTGCCTTCTCACTTTCAGGAGTTCTCAAGATGGTGACAGATTGGACAGGCCCTCTTGTGTTTTCTCCATTCAGATGACAGGTGGCATTTGTCCATAGATCTGAGGAAAATGTCATCCCCTGCGCCCGACGGACCTATAGAGCTGGGTGTGTTGGAGTTGTTTTCTGCTTCCTCGTGGTTTTTCGATTTAGCAAATAAACCAAAAACCTGATTCTTTTCATCAGTTCACCCATTAGGTGGTTAGCTTTCTGTTTTAAGGATGGTCTCCCTCCAGCTGCCCAGTTGAGGATGTGTGCAGGGCTGTCCGCATTAGAAAAGGCGGAGGACGGCCTGTTGTCGCAGGGAGTTTGACTGTTGTCCCTTAATCATGTGTGTTTGAAATGCATTCTGGATATGACTGTCTAACCCTTTCTGTGTGGCAGCAAAAATAAATCATCTGGGTAGTTTTTATTACTCTAGGTAGCCTGTAAGTACATGCTTTGGAAAAAATAACTTTAAGAAAGCCAATAAGGTATTTGAGTCAGAAACATTCTTTGTAGTTAGCACTGGAAAATCAACAAACCCAGACTTTTAAAAATGCCACAGACTGTTGAAAGCCTAACTCTGCTTTTTGAGAATGATCAACACCTTTTCATATGCCTTATTCTTCAACTCATGTGTTTTAGATTCTGGGTACAAGGAGTTTTTAGACACATAATTGGTTGTTGAGCTTAATACTAAAGGCCTAACATAGCCCATCCTCAGCCCTCCTTAAGAAGAAAGAGGTTCGTGAATAGGGCTGCCTTTTGGGAAGAGAAAGCTAAGTGTTGCTATTGCCAAATGATATTTTTGATAATGTAAGGAAACACAGGGACCACTAAACCATTTTGTTTGTTTGTTTGTTTGTTTGTTTTAAAGTGTGAAAGATGAACTCAGTGCCTTTTGGCACCCTCTTGATTGTAGAGAATATATGGTATCCGGCATCGACAAATCACAGAGACACAAAGAACTCTAGATTGTGACAGTATTAATGGTTTACCCGGATTCTGCAGAACAGCTTTTAAAAAGATAACCAGGAAACCAGTGGGTAGGGGTGGGGGGAGGGCCTCAGATCAGTGTGTTTTAGATAGAAATTCTCCACAGGTTGAAATGCCAAAAACCTAAGCCCTACTGTGTCGCCTCATGTACGTTAGTCCGTTTCTGCAGAGCTTTCCCCATGAATGCCGGTGACTGAGTATTACACACACACATACTCTCCCCCCGACTGTGCCACCTCTCTCCCCAGGTGATCCTGGGCTCCCTGAGGGCCAGGTCAAAGCAGGTGACACCCGTCCACACCTCTGCTCGACAGGTGATTCACAGTCTCAGACCAGCCCTGCAGTCACAGTGGTACTGGAAGGATGAAAGGGGGATGGCTGTTTCCCCAGTGTGGAAGCAGGGGGGCAGAGGAGGTTGCAAACAAAAGGTGGTTCGATGTGATCCAAGGACACGTGTGTCAGCTGGGCTTTCGTGGAACAACAAACCAGCAGCTCTTCACAGTCAGCACCATTCACCGGGACACTCCTGAGGTTTTGGTCCTGTCCAGTAGACGCCCTGTCCACTGTACGTCCGTGTGCTTGATCCCCTTGGTGTCTGTGCATTGGGAATGCATTGAGAGCTGATGTCCACCTGATATCTTCCCACACAATAAACTGCCAGCAAACTTTCTAACTTGTATTTTAACTGTTGAAAAAGAAATTCAAAACTTTTACTTATTAGGTCATGTCCAAAGGATGGACTGTATTTCTTATTTTTAGAAATCATTCTTTACATTTAAAAATTTAACAGAACCCCCCACCCCGAGGTATTGATAAAGTCCTCTGTATAAATGTTTTTCTCTTCTCTCCATGCTGCCAATAAGCCAAATCAAAAGCTGTGAAAAAAAAAAAAAAAAGTGCTCAAGAATGTGTGTAGATGAGAAAGTGATTTATTTCCAGGTCAAAGTCTCTGTTTCGTGAAGCTACCAAACTTTAAAAAGAATGTCACCTTTTTTTTTCCCTTTGTTATGGAACCCAGAGATTGTAAAAAGAAAAATAAAGTTTTTGTTGCATTTTTGATGCTGGCACGAGGTTTTTGTCCACTTTTTTCATATATCTGTGTATAAAAAATTCTGTCCATTGTTTACTATGAAATTAGTATTACATTTTGAGGTAAACAAAAGAATTTGTATTGCTTGATAAACTATTAGGTTGTAAATTTAAGAGGTTTCTTTTCCTCAATTAACTTAAAGTAATGGACCAATAAACCTATGAAAGATGCTTTCTTTACCTTGAGTCCTATTGTCATTCGCACCACTTTGTACACCAGGAAAACATGTGTGCCTTGTATTGTGTTTTCTTATTTTCTCTACAGAGATAAGGAGTGTGCCTGCAGGAATCAGGATATGCAGAGCTACAGGAAAAATATGTAATTGAACTATTTTAATTCTTCTTCACATCCCTATAGACTTATCCTCAGTTTACCTTCTCCTGCATCTTACAGCTTGGGGAGATGAAGAAACTACCTGCTATCTGTGTGTAACCATGGTGATTGATGGGCAGGCAGGCAGGGCTGGCTCAATCCCATGACTGAGTTCATGACCTGAGCTGAAATCAAGAGTCACACTTTTAACCAACTGAGCCACCCAGGCACCCGTGCCATGATGGTTCTTAGTTTGTTTTTTTAAATCTGTAAGGCAAGAAGAATCATCTGTGGTTCGTTAGAGTGTTAGTGTGTTTCAAAGAGAGACCAGAATCCTCAGTCCATCTTATACCTAATGACCGCAGCCCACCAGAAATGGACTTAAACTGACAATACAAGACTGCAGTCATACCAAAATGAGGCGGCAAGGTGGGCTAAGAGAGGTTTGGGATCATATCTCAGATCTCTCTGAATGTTAGTATTTTGGTCTTTGAAATGAAGACCTGCTTTCCCAGAAGAGTTGCCGATAGGACTAGCAATAAAGTCTGCAAAGCACCTAAGTATCTGCTAGCACTTACTATTTGACAGCTCTTATGGGAAAACTCTTCTATTATTTGTATAAGTATGGCCAACTTAAATATCAAGTAGTCCCATAATAATCATTCCCATTTGCTTTGTTAGTTGAAAATTAAAGGGGGGGGGTGTATTTCTTGTAATTGCTTTAAGAAATTGCTGGAGATAGTATGCTGGAGGACTGTGGTCAGGCTGAAGCCCTAGGGAATAGGTGGGAATAGGTCATAAAAGTGGCAAGAGGTGATAGGAATAGAGATGGATTTAAGAGATTTCTGTGGCGAGGGAAGGGGCTCAGAGATGATGTGGTTTCCAGCCTGGGAGCTGGGAGGTGATGCCATTCACTGACAGATAAAAACAATCAGGAGAAAAATATAAAGGTTGGAGTGAACTCAGATGGTAGAGAGGGAGAAGAATTTGGTTTGGACTTTTGTTTAAGGAAATTTAAGTGGAGGTGTTGGCCAGTTGTTGGAAGGAACATTCTGGTATCCCTGGGAGTAGACTAGGTTACTTGGGGAGAGTACGAAGGGCAGGGCTTTCTGGGCCTCAGGAATTAAGGATGCAGGGAGAGGAGGAGGAGGGCAAGGGTGAAGTTCTTAAGGAGAAAATGGCCCAAAGATAAGAATATTGGTTCATAAGCTTGAGGACTTGTGAAAAACACCAGTTGTTGGACCCTACCTCTACCTCTAGAGTTTGGTTTGGGTAGAGCCCAAGAATTTGTATCTCTAACAGGTTCCTTAGGGGTGTTAATGCTGCTGGTCCAGAAGCAACACTTTGAGAACATCAAAGGGGTTAGAATATCCTTTAGAGGAATTGGTGACCTGGGGCAAATGTCCAAAAACTGCTGTGTTGGTAACAGGTGGGTGGGGCTGAAAAGGAGCCAGTGCTGGGTTTGGAGAGCCCAGCTCTGGTTAAAGCCACAAGATACCGAATGGGAGAAGATATTCACAAATAACACTACAGACCAAGGGGTGATATCCAAGATCTATAAAGAACTTCTCAAGTTCAGCACCCAAAACAACAGATAACCCAGTCAAAAAATGGGCAGAAGACATGAACAGACACTCCTCCAATGAAGACATAGAAATGGCTAGCAGACACATGAAAAAGTGTTCATCATTAGCCATCAGGGAAATTCAAATCAAAAGCACATTGAGATGCCACCTTATTCCAGTTACAATGGTCAAAATTAACAAGGCAGGAAACAACAAATGTTGGAGAGGATGTGGTGAAAGAGGAACTCTCTAATGCTGTTGGTGGGAATGCAAGTTGGTGCAACCACTTTGGAAAACAGAGTGGAGATTCCTGAAAAAACAATTAAAAATAGAGCTACCCTATGACCCTGCAATTGCACTACTGGGTATTTACCCCAAAGATACAGATGTAGTGAAAAGAATGGCCATATGTATCTTAGTGTTCATAGCAGCAATGTACACAATAGCCAAACTGTGGAAAGGGCCGAGATGCCCTTCACCAGATGAATAGATAAAGAAGATAAGGTATATATACACAATGGAATATTACTCTACCATCAGAAAGGATGAATACCCAATTTTTTATCAACGTGGACAAGACTGGAAGAGATTATGCTGAGTGAAATAAGTCAAGCAGAGAAAGTCAATTATGATATGGTTTCACTTACTTGTGGAGCATAAGGAGTAACATGGAGGACATTAGGAGAAGGAAAGGGAAAGTGAAGGGGGGGAAATGAATCATGTGAGACTGTGGACTCCAAGAAACAAACTGAGGATTTTCAAGAGGAGGGGGTAGGGGGAATGAATGAGCCCAGTGATGGGTATTAAGGAGGGCATGTATTGCAGGGAGCACTGGGTGTTCTACACAAACAGTGAATCATGGAACACTGCATCAAAAACTAACGAGGTATTGTATGGTGACTCACATAACACAATAAAAATTTTAAAATAAAAGCCACGAGCTCACAGCAAGGATGAGTGTGGGCACGTAAAGAAATGTTTCTGGATGTTGCAAGCCAGTTTTTCAGGAGCAGGAATGGAGCAGCCAACAATGAGATTCATCCAGGTTGGGGAGCCAGTCAAGCTGGGACACGAGGGAAGGAGTCCAGGGCAAGGAGCATGACTGTGAGAGTTTAGAGAGGTGAGCGTGGCCTTGAAGTCCTCTTCCCATGCCCCCCTCCTCCATCCATGTTGCCTGTCTCAGTGAGAGGCTCTGCCTTCTTCCTAGTTGCCTGAACCCCGAATCTGAGCATTCTTGCCTCCATCTGCCTCACCCTCTGCGGTTCATCCATCCCCCACTCCCGTTGACTACTAGCGCCCAAGGATCTCTCTGAGTCCCTCACTTTTCTCGATCCTTGTAGCTCCTTCTCCAGCATCAGTCCTCCATCGTCCATCACCTGGATTTCTGCATCTCTGCTCTTGCCTCCTTTCTGCAAGTAGTGCTCGCTCCTTCTGCTCCTTCCTCCCCCAGTTCGTGCTCCTGCCTGAAATCCTCCACCAGCTAGCCCCATAACTTGGAAGAAAAACTTTTTTTTTTTTTAAGGTTCTATTTGTGTGTTGTTCCTCCTTACCTCTCCAGTCTCGTGTCCTGATCCTGTTCCTTTGGTATCTGCCCCCTCCCTTTCTCTTCACTCCCCTTATATTGAATTCCTCTATCCCAGGATTTTTCACCTTCAGGCCTTCCAGCTGTGATTCCTTCTGCCTGGACCGGCCCTTAACTTCCGGCCTCCGTAACTCCTTATCCTTCCAGTCTTACCATGTGCCACTTCTGAGAAGCCTTCCGTGCTTTCCTAAATCTGGATTATTTGCTTCCTTAGGTTAGCATGTGTTGTAGGATACATTGTTGCTGGAGACTCTTATCTGCTGCACCTGCTAGACATGGGCTCTGGGACAGGAACAATCATATTCTTGCCATATCTCGGGTTCTAGCTTCTAGGACCCTGGTTCTAGGACCCTGGTTCTAGGACCTCAGGACACATGCCAGAAAGTTTAGGGGTTTTTTTTCCCTGAAAGGGATCAGAGATGCAGACTCTCTGAGCCCAAATTCTTGGAGCTTTAAATATATTCTGTAGCTTCAAGTTTGACCCCAGTATGAGAATGCCATGCCTGTAGTTATAGAGGGAGCCTGACCAGAGCAGAGCGATTCACACACATACAATAAATGTCCATTTTATTAGGAAGTGAGTCTGCTTTTCTCTATGTAAGTAAAATAGCCTATAAAAATAGGTACCTTGAGATAAAATGACTCTTAGCACATCTCCTCTCCCCTCTCCCTTCACACCACCCACTGGGGGGAGTACTGTTGACTGGAAATATTCAATATAATATTCCACTAAAGAAAGTCTTTTGATATTCGCTTCTTAAAAGCAACAGTACCAACAACAATAAAACCACCCTGAATCCAAGAGCTGGAGCCCCAAATCTCCTAAAACATTGGGAGTTCTTATAAAACATCCCCTCTGTGTTCCCCTTAGGCTACTGAAAATGTGTGCTTTGGTTGGAGTTCTCATGTGGGCCTCCCAGCGCAGCGCCTGGGTGACTGGTTAGCCATACCTTGGAGCCCCGGTGACAGCTCCTGGAAGAAAGGGGGCTGCCATCTGAAGCCCTGGGTGCATCTGGCGTGACTGTGTATGCAGCCTACATATAACCTTTGAATGTTCACACTCTCCTGAGCCCTGAACCCAATCTCTGTTTAGCAGGGACATCTGAAAACTGAGAAAGTTTTTCTATCACCAAGAAAATGCTATTCCCCCACCCACCAGGGACCCCAGAGCCAGAGCGGGTCATTCTGAGGCCAACTCTGGCTTGAACTCGGGGTTTGGGGGTGGTGGGTTGCCTTGGTCACCAGCACTCAGTTCCTTCCTTTGCCTTCAAAGGGGTCCTGCTGGTGCTGGTCCTCACAGCTCCCGTAGGTCAGCACCATCATGTCTCCGTGATGTCACCGTATTGCAACCATGAGGCTTGTTTATAGGCCACGATGCTGTAAGAATTGACAATCCAGAATTACAAGCCAACCACTGGAATGAGGCAAAGGGTGTGCCTTTTCCTCCCCACCAACAGCCACCTGAGAGGCTCTGTCCCTCATGCCCGGGAGGCTGTTTGGAGTTGGGAGATGGCGGGAGGAAACTTCTCCCACTCCAGGCCCATTCCAGTCCTAAGACATCTCAAGACCTTTACGTCTACACTTTCCTTTTCCCAGAATCTCTCTCCATCTCACTTCTGCCTGATGATGACCTCCCACGTGTATTTCAAGGTCAAGACTGGCTAATCGCAAGCAGAATTGGCTATCTCATCTTCTGCCTTTCCATAGCCCCCTTCCACAAATCCTCATTATGTTGTTTGCAAATATTTGTAGCTAAGGGGATGCATAGGAATTAGGAGATCTGAGGCCAAGTCTTGGATCTATGTGAACTTCGGCCTGTACTTCAGCCTGTCCTTTGGCCTGTCCTTCCACCTCTGGGGTCCTCGGTCTTTCCTGTGTTTGAGCCCTAGGAGCCTCAGAGTCTAAGTTAGAGCACAGCTCTTCCTGGCTGATGGCCAGCTCCTGGAGCTGCTGGATGGGGTATGAATGAGAATCCAAACCTTCTAAGGGAGAGCTTCGTGAGCTCTTCCCAAAACTCTGACTTTCCATCTTCCATAAGCCACAGGGCTCCACAGGGAGAAGCACTTACTGTACTTGAAACAAAACTCATTGTATTACTAAGCCGGCAGGAAAGCCCAGCAGTGGAGGCAGCTACCCACAACGCCGTGAATGCCTGGCTGCAGTCCTGACTCCAGCTGAATCCTGCAGAGACCTGACCACGCAGACCCAATGGGATGGCCAGCCCTGCCTTCAGGTCAGCCAAGAGGTAGCTCTGGGGGTTGGAGGTTCACCGTGCTGGTCAGTAGGGGCCACACCCTTCCAACAGAGGATGCTTTAGATCCTTTTTGAGTACTCTTTACATGCCAGGCTTTCTGCTGGGCACAGACTATCCATGCTGAGCCAGAAAGCCGTGGTTCCTGCCCTCAGGCAGCCTACCATCCAGTGGGCAGGCTTATGAAAAGGCAATCACTAATCATCAGCTGTCATGCTATGAAAGAAAGTACAGGAAGCTTTGGGATCATATGATAGAAGGACCTAATTTAGGTTGAGAATGGGTTAGGACCATAGCCAGTTGGGTTAAGAAGGAGGCACGGTGCAGAAGGGAGAAGGACACAAGGGGCAACCACTGGGGCTGAGGCATGGGGTGGGGGAGGGTGGTTAACAGCAGCAGCAGGCACCAGGGAGGTTGGCAAGCCCGGACTCTGTGGGGCCTTGTGGTCCATGGAAAGACATTCAGGTTGTATCCTAACAGCAGTGAAAGCCAAATGCAGAACTTTGAGCAGGAGATGACATGATCTGTTTAAACACTTGAAGGAAATTGCTCTGGGCACCTGGTAGAGGGAGGATGGGGTGGGCACAAGAGTGGACATGGGGCTAACGGTTCAGAGGCTAATCCACTTTTTCAAGTGCTCAGGCCTCGGGGTGGTAGCAGTAGCGATAAAAAGAAAAGGATGAAATCTAGGGCTATTTTGAAGATGGAGTCAATGAGGTCTGATGGATTAGCGGTAAGGGGAGGTAGAGAGGAGGGAGGAGATTGGTGACTTGGGTTTCTCTTCCTGAGAGAGTGGCGGTGCCTTTTAGTGAGGTAGGACAGGCTGGAGAGGGAGCAGACGTAGGAAGGCATCAAGAACCCAATTTTGGAAACTTAGTTGGTAATTCCAAGTTTTGAAAGTACTTTAGTTTGCTCAGAGAGAGAATATGAAGTGAGATCCCAGAGAAGAGCCCTAAAGAATCTTCCATTTGGTGGTTTGTCAGGAAGAAGCAATAAGGTGTTGAGAAAGCCCAATGACAGTGGAGAGAGACCAGTGGTGTGGGGACCGTGAGGAAATCATGTGGGGTGAGGACCGCAGGGAGTCCAGTGGCTTCAGCCTTGAAGAGTTGTTAGTGGCCTTGATGAGAAGAGCTCTGGTGGTCGGGGGGGGGGGGGGAGCTCAGATGGGTGGGAGATGAGGACGCAGCAAGGGCACACCAGCCTTTGCAGAAGCTGACCATGAAGCCAGTGGAGGTTGAGGAGAGATTGGGTGGTAGATCACATGTCAGTTCAGTAAGCATTCAGGAGAGAGTGGCTCGCTCTCGCGGGGAGGGAGCTCTCTAAGGAGACGGGACAGGTGGCACCCTGACACTGGTGACTCCTCTAAGAAGCAGTGCCCTGTGCTGGGTCAGAGACAGCCTGGATTCAACCCTTGTCTCTGCCACTTTTTGGCTGTGGACATTTGGTAAGTTACAGAACACCCTAGAGTGTCTATCTCCTTATTTGCAAAAATAGCAATAGTAATGACCTCCAAGAACTTTGGGGGAAGATTAAATTCATTAAATATATGCAATATTTTAAGTAGTAGCTGGCCCATGATAAGGGCTATTTACATGTTTGCTATTGTTACTATTAATTTAAAAAGGGTGGGGAGGGCAGAGAAGAATCAAGTGGCGAGTAGGTCACAGACGGGCAGAGACAGTTATTCCTTTAACATCTCCCAATTGCACGTAAGAAGAGCAAGTAGGAGAAGGCTGGTTCTCAACAGTAATGTGAAACGGACTCACTTTGGGACCAGAATGGGCCGGGGACACAGTCCCTTTTGGCAAGCAGGTTGTTGGCAGCTCTGGCCCAGAGACCACTCCTCCAGCATTCTGCCCTCTGCTGCCTCCTCTGTTCCCTGCTCTCACATGCCTTCCTGCGCTTCGATGTCATTAGAATGTAGCTTTTCTCTCTGTGGTTGGAAAGTTCTACTGTTTTTTCCCCCGGCGCTCTCACTTGATTGATTGATGGTACCGCCTTGGCCTCTTTTAACTTTAAGAGTTTTTCAAGATCCTGTTCATTCAGGAACTCCATGGAAGGAAAGGTAATGGAAACACTTGCACCAGAGTTCTCCATCTTGGTTGTATATTCAGATCATCTGGAGAGCTTTTAAAAAGTCCTGTGCCCAGGGCTGCACCCCAGATCGACTGAGTCGGAATCTCTGGGGGTAGGATCCAGACATCAGTGACTTTTAAAGCTTTCTAGGTGATTCTAGCATATAGCCAATGAGGCTTTATTTTCTCATGTGTCTCTTTACTGGTACATGACTATGAGAGAGAAATAATGATCAACTACTTCAGTGCCTCATTCCCGTAAGCACTCAGGTACTTACCTGATAGATTCAAGATCCTGTCCCTGCATCTGTGATAGAAAATCGCGAAGACCCTTCAGGGCCTGAGGAAGATACCGTGCATGGAAAGTCTGACCAAATCCAAGCACACATTACATAGTGTCCTGGGGTGAGAGGTCAAGAGAAGCCCACCTCCTTCTTTGCGTAGAAGTCTCTTACGCAAGACCAGCATCCCACTCAGTACACACAAGAAGCAGCGAAACAGTAGAAAGGAACCAACTACTGTGGCTTTCATTGGTCCATTTATCTAACTATGCCACACATTAACTACTCAGGCTTGTTTTCTTTTGTTCTGTTTTCCTTTGTTTGTTTATTTAGGTTAAGGAGACTATTTCGTCTATCTCCCAAATAGGGCTGGGTGACTTCCAAGTGGCACAGCTACTAATCCATCACTTACTTGGGCAAACAGCTGGGAAATTGGCATTGCATGCTAAGGTCTAGCTGAGCCCAACCCATTCAGCCAAGACTCACATAAAAATAGGGCCCAGGAAAAGGCCTTCCCTCCTCCGTCCCTCCCTCTGTCCCGCTGTCCCTCCCTCCCTCCACCCTCCCTTCCTTCTTTTCTCATTGGCCCATCTTTCTTTTCTCAACCATGAAGTCGAGCAAAGAGCCTTCATGATTGATGGCTCAAGAGGCTCAGCCTTGGGGCGCCTGGGTGGCTCAGTTGGTTGAGCATCTGCCTTGGGCTCAAGTCATGATCCCAAAGTCCTTGGATCAAGCCCCACATTGGGCTCCCCACTCAGCAAGGAGGCTGCTTCTCCCTCTCTCTCTCTGCCTGCTGCTCCCCCTACTTGTGTTTTCTCTCTCTCTCTCTGTCAAATAAATAAATTTTAAAAAGAAAAAAAGTGCATCAACCTTCTGTGTAGGCAGGGACGTATATTACGATGTGAGAATTCTCACAAGGCCTTACTGCCATCTACTTCCTGCTTCTTTCAGGCTGCCCTCGATTGGTTTCTATTGGGCTGTCTGTAATGCCACCATTACTGACGCATAGAGCTCTCTGTGCTACCAGGCAGGTCCCCTAAAATGCAGATCCTTATCAAATCCCTTGCCCCTTAGTGTGGATATATTTACTGTATTCCTTTCAACTGTAGTGGGATTGATACAAGCACGAGAGGACCTCACTGAATGAGAAGGGGTAAATGGGCTTAAACCATCCAAGACTGTGATAATGGAGTAGCCACTATTGCACAGGCCTCTGAGCACTTGAAACATGTGCAAATGGAGTCCAAACTGAGATGTGCCATCAGCATAACATACATCCGGATTTCAAAGACTTAAAAAAACCAAAGCTCTCTGATACTTTTGTAAATTGACTAGATATTAGAGTGATATTTTGGATATATTGGGTCAAATCAAATGTTTACTAGAATTAATTTCACCTGTTATCATTTTTAAACATTACTAGAAAATTGACAATTGCATATATGGCTTGCAGTGTGGCTTGCTCTGGTGACTTGCATTAGAGAGGGCTGGTCAGAGACCATTTTGGTCTGTTTTGGTCTGTTTGTCCAAAGCTGGTGCTCTTACCCTGGGAGTAGAGTTCCTCTCTTTGGCTTCTCCAGTGGTCTTCCTGCCTGTTATTTTTCTGACTTGATTGCTCTTATTTGACCAATGAGACAACTCTCCCAGAGAGATCAAAGGAATTGCCTAAGTCCTCTAGGGAGCTCCCACAGTCCAGTGGCATGTGAGAGTGTTGGGGCAGGTGAGGAAGTGGCTGAGCCCAGAGACCGCCAGTTGTCAAGCCTTTGGAGGGCATGCCAAGAATACCCAGAAGTGAGGCAGGATGGTTCTCATCTAAAAGGACCTAAACAAAAGGGGTGGAAGTGGTTCACAAGGGTTTCTAATCCCAGCCTCTGATTACAAGGAAGTCTATGAGGCTTTCATAAACAAAGTGAATTACCACACTGCCAGGAAGTATGCCAGCTGCTTGTGGCTGTCTGTTCATTATTCACGACTTTGGGGGTTTCCCACATTGCCAGATTCCTCCTGAGGAACAGGAGGACTTTTTCTTTGTGGGAGAGCCGACCCAGAACCCACTGCCTAAAGGCTGCAAATAAATAATTCTTTATGCTAATAGGCTGGAGGGGGTCCAGCGGGCCCTGACATGTGCCCCAGGGCCTCAGCCCAAACCACAGTCACTGCTCCTGTCTTACCCAATTGGGATGATGGCCAGGAAGGAGAGAAAGGAGGAGAGAGCAAAACAGGTGCCAACAAACTTTTCCATGGTGAGTTGATAGATCTTGTTGTAGACTGTGGAGGTCACCACGCCGGTCAGAGTCAGGGACAGCTGCAGGATGACGAACACCTTTCCTGTGGAAGGGACAGGGGTTACCAAGAAGATGTGCTGCTGTCCCTTCCTTGTTACCCACTAGCTGAGTCTCCAGGGAGCTCTCAGGAGGCTCTGCGTCCTTCCCAGAACTCCCTCTCAGTCTCAGCTCACTCCGCCAGGACTCCTGCCTCTATCCAGCTGGATCTTTCCGCAACCCACAGATAGTAGCCTCCTCCCCTGACTGTGGCGTTTCAGTGACTGACTTTCTGAGTCTTTCCCATCCTCCTGTTTTCACCCCCTCTGCCCTGGATGGACCCCAGATTGTTCCTAGTGTATTGAAGGCAGCTTCTGGAACTCTCTCGTAGACCTTCTGTAAGTCTGAACCCTGTGCTTCAACCCAAGCAGCTCTGAAACGGGCTGGGCAGAGAATTTCAGAGAGATTTCTTTAACGTACCATAAGAGGAGCCCTTGATGAGTTTGGACATTGCTGATCGGATGGTTGTGATGGGGATGAGCGCGAACAGCATGACAGCTCGAGCTGGAAGGAAATCACACAAGAACACTCCTCATGTGCCCTGCCTTGGCCAAGGAGTAAATCAGAAGAAAGCAAAAAGTCTTACCAGGAATCTCCCCTTCCCCACAGACTGCATGGGCTTGCCCTGGATCTAGTGGTTTCTCCACTAGTGGACTAATGCCCGCCCCCCTCCCAGGCAGGCCGAGTCCCTGAGCTCTGACGGTGCCATTGATGCCACAGACCCACTTGCGAGGTGGCAGGGCACAGCGATAGTGAAGGCTGTCTTCATTGGCAGATTTAAGTAGCATCTAGGGAAGGGGAGCTGATGTCACTGAGTAACTCAGGACTCTTCACCTTGTCGCCGGGACAGAGGTGTCTTCTGTCACCATTCACAACCCCCTCTGGGAGACAGTTGCAGGAGCTTTGGCAAAGTGCACCCAGGAATGTGTGCCACGTTACACAGCTGCCACGCACCCTTCCTTCCTTATTCATAATCCCAGTGTGGTGTGTGTTTAGGTGTGTGAGTGTGTGGAGAGAGGAAAGGAGAGGTAGAGGTGGTAGGAAGGGAGACAGGTACTCTGGCCTCTGCACGCAGCCTGTCTAACTGGGAGCTGGCCAGGCCGAAGTTGCCATTTTGTTAGGTGTTTTCTGAGACATGGGCCCTCAGCCAAGGGACAGCCTTGTTTTTTCTTGTTGTTTTTTCTAATATGTCAACCACTAGCCACAAGTGACTATATAAATAAATTAAAATCAAATTTAAAATTCTGTTCTTTAGCGGTGCTAGCCACATTCCAAGTGCTCAAGAGCCACACATGGCCAGTGGCTACCATATTGGACAGCACAGATTTTAGAAGAATTCTATCATTGTAGAAAGTTTGATTAAAGCCTGGATCTAGAGCTCTCTGCCTGTGGTCCTCAGATGGAAACTTCATTCTACTTCTTTGAGAGAATTTATTACATTGGTTGTGAAAGGCATTTATGGAGAGTTTTTAATCCATTTTTAAACAGCCCATGCTTGGCCTGAAATGATTTTAATGAAGGGATCTTTCCAGCCTGATTACTTCAATGTTTTGTCCCTTTAAAACTGAAGAGAAAAAATCTAACCCCTTCTCCTAAGGCCAACCCAAAACCTTCCCTACTGACTGCAGACACCACTGACTGACCCTCCCCTGACCTAGAGCCATGGGCACGGCTCCAATAACCTTTCAGTGGGCAACACAGATAACACAATACAGTGCAACTACATTAACTCAACCGCATGTAATCCTGTCTCCCTTCGTAAGATAGTAGGTCCCATCCCTGGTGCTGAGCTGGGATACCTAGACCACACCATGCCACACCACGCCACGCCACACCACACCATGTCAGCCCCATGACCCTAGGGGTCCACATTTTCCTTGTCCTGCTTCCCCAGGAAAGCCGGACTCACCAATGTAGAACATGTATGTCTCTTTCACAAACGCCAAGAGGAGGGCTCCTGACCCAAAAGACACCATACCGATCATGATCATGGTGGTGTCCTGGAAGCAGCGAGAGAAGACCAGGACGCCCAGGAAGCTGGTGATGAAGACGGTGTAGCCTGCAGCCATGCCATAGCCCACCTGCACTTGGTTCCAACTGAGAGGCTCCCTTAGCATGAAAAGGGGCATCACGTCCACGGTGCCCACCACAGCCAGGTCATATACGACAGCACCCACAAAGAGCAGGGCAATGATAGTCCTTGGGGGCTGTGCCTTCCCAGGGGCTGGAGGGTGCCCCACCACACTCTGCTTGTCTAACTGATCGGGATCCAGGGCACGGTAGGTGCCAACCGTGCCAGATACCGTGTCCACCACGGGGAGCGCCCTGCTGGGTCTGGCCACTGACTCAGGGACCTTCAGGACCAAGAGGCTGTAGAAAAGCGCAAAAGCAGCCCAGCTCACGCTGCAGGCGGTCAGCACCAGGCCCTGCCCGGAGTGCCCAGGCATCTGTTTGAAGAGATGCCCAGAGGCCATGCTCCCGCAGAATCCTGCCACTCCCAGGATCAGGTCGATGAGGATGAGGCGCACAGAGCGGCGACCCTCGGGGGAGCCCAGGGAGCCCAGTGCCATGACACCGGACCAGAAGGCTGAGAAGCCCCCGCATAGCCCATTTATCGCCGCTGCCCCGTACAGCACCTCCACCGGCCAGTCCAGCAGCACCTTGAGCAACAGCCCGAGGCGGGAGAGCAGGAAGCCCAGCAGGGACACGCAGATGGAGATCTTGCGGTGGTAGCGGTCACTGAGCCAGCCCAGCCCGTAGGCAGACAGCAGCGGCGTCAAGCCCACCACGAGGTTGTAGATGATGTAGAAATTGGAGATGGCCCTCTGCTGCTGGTCCTCCTGGGCGTCCCGGGGCGACGGGCTGGTGCTGTGGTTGGAGGAGGCCCCGGCTCCAAAGGACGCCTTCACCACGAGGAGCAGCCCCGCCTCGTAGAGGGAGGCAGCCACCTGCGTGGAAGCCACCACGGGTTCGATCCAGGTCCTCACCTGGAGGCCAGACAGGAGGCCCCTCCCTGGGCAGGCGGCCTCGGGCCCCATGAGGACTCTCGGAGAGGGGCGGGATGTGGTCCCAGAGCGCGAGTGTGCGCCGTGCGGCCGGGTGCGCGCAGGACGGGACCAAGCCGGAGCGCGGGACGCCTGTGACAGTGGCCGGCCCTGCGCGGCTGACCCTCAGGCCGGGCCACTCCTCCCGGCCTTAAAAGGCCGCGCCCGGCCCCCGCCTCCGCCCGCCCAGCCGGGCTGGCGACAGCCCAGGAAGCCAGGCGCCCGGGAGCGCACCGCCCCGTTTCGGCCCCCAGCGTCACCGCCCCCGGGTCGTCGTGTCACGCTGCTCTGGCTTGCGCGGCCGCCTGACGATGGCCCGATGGCCCCCCCAGCTAGGCATGCCCCGGCTTCTCGCGGGGTTCGGGCGCCTTCCCCAAGCGTGTTCTGGCCAGGGCCGAGACGCCCCGGCAGGGAGCGAAATTCGGTTATCCGGGGCGGGCAGGTCTGGGCGAGGGGCTGTGGGGTGCGGTGGGGTGCGGTGGGGTGCGGTGGGGTGCGGTGGGGTGGGGGGTGGGGTACAGAACCTAGGATTTGTCCTGGGAGCCGGCGGGGGTGGGAGGTTTTTTTTGGTTAGATTTAAAAGCAACGGGGTGGGGGTGGGGTCGCCTGGGTGGCTCGGTGGGTTAAAGCCTCTGCCTTAGGCTCAGGTCATGATCCCAGAGTCCCTGGATTGGGCCCCGCATTGGGCTCTCTGCTCAGCGGGGAGCCTGCTTCCTCCTCTCTCTCTGCCTGCCTCTCTGCCTACTTGTAATCTGTATGTCAAATAAATAAATAAATCTTAAAAATAAATAAAAATAAAAGGAACAGGGGCGCGGTAGCAAAGACTTTGAGAGAACTGCTCATATCTCTTTGAGATGTTGATTTCAGTTCTTTGGGATGAATCCCCAGCAGTAGAATCGCTGCATGGTTGGTGGGGGGGGGGGGTGGGTAGCTTTTTTTTGAGGAACCTCCATACTGGTTTCCATTTTGCATTCCCACCAACAGGGCACAAGGGTTCCACTTTCTCACACCAGCACCAATACTTCTTATCTTGATATCTTTTTTCTTTCTTTTTTAATAATAGGATAGCCATCCTGACAGGTGTGAGTGGTAGGTATCTCACTGTGGTTTTGATTCGCATTTCTCTGATGATGAGTGATGTTGAGCATCTTTTCCTCATTGTTGGCTGTCTGTGTGTCTTCTTTGGAGA
Organism: Mustela nivalis; assembly: GCF_964662115.1. Taxonomy (NCBI): domain Eukaryota; kingdom Metazoa; phylum Chordata; class Mammalia; order Carnivora; family Mustelidae; genus Mustela; species Mustela nivalis. Next base: position 73,170,806 of record NC_139032.1, read on the forward strand.
AATGTCTCTTCATGTCCTCAGCCCATTTTTCAGTCGGGCTCCTAGTTTGTGTTTGTGTTCTCACAATTAAATTGTAGAGAACAATTACATACTCACAATTAAATCCTTATGTATTTTGGAGATTAACCCCTTATCAGATGTAAGGTGTGCAAAATTTTCTCCCATTTTGTAGGTTGCTTTTCCACTCCGTTGTTTCCTTTGCCATATAGAAGCTTTTTAGTTTGATGGGGTCCCACTTGTTTGTTTTCAGGATCTGGAAGAGATGTCGGCAGTCCTCTACTCGCTGCAATATTTTTTTTTTTCAATATTTTATTTATTTGACAGAGAGATCACAAGTAGGCAGAGAGGCAGGCAGAGAAAAGAGGGGGAAGCAGGCCCCCTGCTGAGATCATGCCCTGAGCTGAAGGCAGAGGCTTAACCCACTGAGCCACCCAGGCGCCCCTACTCACTGCAATATTATTCACAATAACCAAAATGGGGAAATAACAGAAATGCCCATCAGTAGGTGAATGAATAAACAAAACGTTTTATATATATATATATATATTTGAATACTATCCAGCCTTTAAAAAAGAAGGAAATCCTGCAATTGGTGACAACATGGATGGACTTTGAGGACATTGTGCTAAGGGAAATAAACAAGTCATAGAAAGACAAATAGTGCATGATTTCACTTACATGAGTTATCTCAAACAGTCAAGTTCAAGAATCAGAGTGGAATGGTGGTTGCCAGAGGCTGAGGAATCACTAATCAATGGCATCTACTTTCAGTTCAGCAAAAAACCAAGCTCCAGAGGTCCTCTGTACAACAGTGCACAAGAATAATACGGTGTAAACTTAAAAATTTGCTAAACCTCCCATGTTAAGTGTTCTTACCACCACTAACAAAGAATCCAAACAACACCTCAGAGAGGAGCAAGGCTCAGCCCTTTCACCAAGCCAGAAGCCTCTGGGAGAAGAATCCTGCTTTGACTCTTCTGTACCTCACGGGGGCAGCTGGTTGAACGGCTTTTGTTCCACCGTCTGAAAAACCAGGGTTGAGAATGGAGTGGGAGCAGGTGCAGCGGCTCTGGTTGGCCTGGAACTAGTGCAGGCCCCAGCCTGCAGGGCCCGGCCTCAAACCCCGGGGCCAAGGGAGAGACAGGGAGGTCCTGCAGCCCTGGGTGTCCCTCCAGATGATAAAACTCTCTGGCAGGGGGTAGATCCCACCAGGAAGAAGAGAGTCAGCAGGTCATCCGCTTCTGAGTAAAGTCCCCAGGGCCCTTTCTCTTTCTCTGCAGTTGTTCTTCCATCTCATGGGCCCACTGTCCTCGGTTGGCCTGAACCCTCTGCTCTCCTAGCCGCCTTGTTTCCTCCTTTAAGCACACACTTCTGCGAAGAGGACCAGGCTGATGGGTGGCGCAGGGACAGTAATGATCCAAGACACAAGACCCCTCTTCGGGGTCACCCCCACGGGTAGAGAGTCAAAACATACAAGCCCTCTCCTTGTCAGTTCAACCCTAGTATAGCCACAGCACCATGGATGAACACGACCCCAAAACTACCCAAGGGAGAAGACCCAGCTGTGCAGGGAGCAATTATAAAGCCAAATGCATCATGTATTCATGGGAGGCGGGACTCAACGCTAAATGACTTTGTGTAGGTTTGTGCGCTGTAGGTGAGCTCCCGTCTTCTGTCCCTCTCCCTGGCACTGTGTCCAACCCAGACAAGTCTGCTTTCTGCAAAGAGGAAGACACACCTAGTCTCTCCCTGTACGATGTGCCCTGTGCAACTGGCCTGGTCGCCCCCTCAAAGCTTCCCCACTTCCTTCTTCCTCCCGCTCCTACCTCCCCCTCACCAAGGCCCACCTTGGGAGGGGTTGTTTTCACTCAGCCCATGCCCAGCTCTCCCACTCCATTCTTAACCCCTGTTTTTTTCAGAGGCTGGAACAAAAGCAGTTGAACCAGTCTGTTCCTGTGAGGTGCAGAGGCTCCCGGGGATGCGGAGGTTTTAGGGGAAGGTGGTACCCAGCAGTCAGATGTGGCCCTGAGAGTCACAGACAGCCTGAACCGTACAGACCATTCTGGCCACATAACCAAGGGGTCTGTCTATTCTTGGGGTTGTGGGCTCGAGAGGGTACACTTCATCCTCCCTCTTGTCTCAGTTCTCCCTGTTGTGAAACTAGGGGAATTTGAGGGGCCTCGGAGAGCTTCCCACCAGATCTAGGACAGGTCTAGTGGGAGCTGGGACACCGTGATGCTAGCTAGCCAGCCCTGGGACCCTCCAGGCTTGGACCCGAATCCTCTGGCCCAGAAATGAACTAGACCGAGAGCCCTCAGTACCTTTCCCAGTTTGGGCTACTCTGCCTTGCATTGTATTTTCATCCTGTTCCCTCGAACCCCTCCATCTCTGACTGCAGGCTTTAGCTGCTGTAGTGCCTGGCCTTCCTCTGTGGCCTAGGCTTCTGGCAGGGTATGCCCTTGAGCCAAGTTGAACACTGGCCCTGCCACTTTAGTTTCTAGGTCAAGGTTGGCTCTGTTCAAGTGCAAAAGTTAAACTCGCTCATCTTTTAGATTGATGAAGTCATACTGTTTGAGTAGCAAAACACTTAAAGGAAAAAAAGGGGGGAACAGCTATCATTTACTGAGCCCTCACGGTATACTTAGCACTCGGCAGGAATGAATGAACACCGTCCTCCCGAGAAGTCCATCCGCTAGTCTATGACCTCATTTTACGATTGGAGAAACTGGGGCCAGAGAGGTTAAGTAATATGCATAAGACCACACAGCTAGTAAGTTGGGGAGCCCATATTAGGCACTGATCTTTGCAAGTCTGTAGCTAGGTGGAAAACACAGTCAGCAGGGGATCTTATTTGAGGGTATGCTCTCAGCCAGTACAGGAATGTGGAGAGGAGCAGGAACACCTTAGTCATGACGAAATTACTGTCCATCAACCCTGTATTACACAATGGAGAGCAGCAAAGGAGTGGATGGAAATTTATTTACCAAATGTGTATCCCAGGCACTTTACAGTCAGGACGGAAACAACTTTCATTTTCTTAACAGAGGGCTCTGAACTTCATTTTAGAAAGGAACTGTGTTTGTTGGGAAAATGCATGGGATCAGTTAGAAGGTGAAATCCCTAGGCCTGAGCGTCAGCCACCCGGGTGGCTCCAGAAAGGGGGTGGGAGCTCCCAGAATGAGTCAAGGAGAGGAACTTGTCTGAGGCTCTGGAGAGGGAGGGGCGGGAGAGGGAAAGAGGTGGAGGGGGGGACAGTGAGACTGGGGCCGGGAAAGGAACACCTCCCCCCTGCCCCCGCAAGTCAGGGTGGGCTGAGGGACTGTAGAAGAATAGAAATGTCTAATAGGGGGTTTAAACAGCTTGCTGTCTCTTGTGTGTCTGTGAAACCTTCCTGAGAGGGCTTCCTGCCTCTTGGGTTCTTTAGAAAAGTCTACTGATGAATGTCTTACGCGAGGGCAGTTTCTTTGTGGAAATAGGTAAAGAAGCTGTGGTGTCGGTCGGGGTCGACACAATGCTGAGCAGTAGTCGTGAGTACACAGGAGGAGGAGGATACCACAAGAACACAAGCCTCCCGGGAATTTGGCTGGAATCTGGGACTGCCTTAGGACTTTCACAGGCTATGGACTTCGGGGAGTTAAGCCACGGACCCAGATCTTGAGGGCCAGAGAGACCCTTGCAGCTGCCCAGCAGACTACGATGATGAGGAGGTGTTATGCTCTTTGTTGTTAATATTTGAGGGGACAAGTTTGGTCTTTCTGCAAGACATTGCAAATGAGGGGAATAGATGCCCTCAGAGACAGCAGTATGCAGTGGAACAAAGTGAAGATGTACAGATTGAGCCCAGGAGGCAGAGATAAGCCTTGTCGGTGGCCAGCTAAGCCCTGTCTGTGAAGGGTTTTCTAGCGGCCAGTCCACCGCTACTGGCAAGAGGCAGCCCCAGTCCTCTTGCATGACGTTAAGCAATCCTCTAGTTATGATTTTACTTCCTAAATATAGCTGCACACAGAGAGAAATGTGCTAGTTATTTGAATAATTACCCCAAATACTTTTTTTTAAAGATTTTATTTATTTATTTTAGAGACAGAGAGAGCACAAGCAGGGGGAGGAACAGAGAGACAAACAGACTCCCCATTGAGCAAGGAGCTCGACATAGGGCTCCGTCCCAGGACCTTGGGATCATGACCTGAGCTGAAACCAGACACCCAACCAACTGAGTCACCCAGGCGCCCCTACTCCAAATAATTCCTTATAGTAAATTAATAAATTGGCATTCTGGTTTATCTATCTGCCTTTCTACATTGGTTCATTTGGGGCCCTATCTGGAAATGGCTTCCTCTCTATGTGCTGATGAAACAAAGTTTCTTTATTGGACACTTTCCATCAAATGCCATGAGCCTCTTCCTGTTGAAAATATTTTCAAACTCAGTGCCTCATTTGTTCATTCATTACCTATGCACCCATCCGTCCACCCCATGTATCCATCCATTTATTTGCAAGCATTCTTTGAGTATCCAGCCCACTAGCAAGTACCAGGGTTGCAAAATCCTTTGCCCTCAAGGATGTTTCAGGCTGCAGAGTTATAAGATGGCACCTGTACTAACATTCCAAGTTGGGTGTCACACGTGAGGTCACTGATGCCTGGCCTTGCCTCTCCCTTCATCGCAGACTCTGGCTTTATAGGATTCCTCTCCACTCTAAGCTCTGCTACCATCCCGAATCGCATCTCAAACAACCGGCTCGACACTGTAGAAGAAGTCTTCGACACTGTAGAAGAAGGACGTCTGATGATTTTGCTGGTCGGGACACATGAACCCTTCCTCTAATAACACCACCACACTGAACCGCTCTCCACTCCACGGGGATATGGGACTCAGCTCTGGCCAATCACAGCCAGTGCCTTGGGCTCACAGTGATTGGCTTAGAGAGGGAAATGTGACGTAAGTGGAGACCAATAAGAACAAGGCCCGGGATTTGGGCTGAAATAGGGAAGAGCTCATTATTCTCTTCCGCGGGTCTTGGACTGGTGAGGCTGAAAGCCTGGTGCTGGCAGCTGTTTTGAAACCATGAGAGAAGAGCTCGCCTGAGATGGGAACCCATGGAGAGGAGAGGGGGGCTGAAGAGGGGTCAGATCCTGAGGACATCACATGTACTATGGCTGGGGCTAAACTGCTCCTCAGGTTTTTGCCTTTTTAATTGCTGGTTTGATTTGGGTTTTCTATGAAGTCCAAACAAAAGAGATTTGATGGAGTCAAACCCACAGCCTCTCATCTCTAGTGACCTTGCCCCTTCTTCAGCCACAAACCCCCCTGTATCCTGGATCTCCTCATCAAACCTCTCACTCTGACTGCAGGCTCCTCTTCTTCAGTGTTGCTGCTTCAACTACTTCTACTTCCGTGATTCTTTGATGTAACCGGGACCTACATACCCCTCTACTAAAGTAAGATGTTCCAAACCGTAGCCTTTTCCTTCTCTTCTCTTCCTCTGCTACTTAACTTTGATTTCCTGGGACATTATTTCAACAACACCCTTCATAATAGACCAGACTCTCTGGTGCTTCTGTGTTTTCAGTGCGCATCAACCTTGGACAAAACCAGTTATCTGCTGGCGCTTAAGTAACGGGGACTGTTGGAAGAAGTGTCACCACAGGGCAGATTTTAATGAGACATTTACTAACTCCAATCTCAAATGAGCCCTCAGAACCAGCTGGAGGTCCTGCGTTGTCTCCCCAGGCAACCCTCGGCCTTCCATTCTCTAAAGTTACCATGGTCAGACATTTGCTGTTCTCTTCAGGCTTGCTTTCTTTCTTTCTTTCTTTCTTTCTTTCTTTCTTTCTTTCTTTCTTTCTTTCTTTCTTTCTTTCTTTTTCTCTCTCTTCAGGCTTTCAAGACCTTCTACCATTTTCTGTTTTATTTCCAGCTCTGTCATGTCAGGACGTGGACTTTCTGACGTCATCAGTGACCCCATACCATCCTACTTGACTCTGAGCAGCCTTGGAGCATTTCAACCTCTTCCCTAAACCTTTGAGTGTATTCACTTGTTTCAGTAATACCACAGTCCCTTTGCATATCTCTGTCCTCTCTGACCACTCTTCTCTTTCACCTTCGGAGACTCCTCAAACCCTAACCAGTTTTTAAAACTGGAATTCCTCAGGCCTTTGTCATGGGCTTACCCCCTCTGTCTCTCCTCTAAACAGTCTTGTCTGCATATGGGACTTGAACGACCGTTTATATGTAGATGACTTACTAAGTTGTCTCCAATCCAGATACACCAACTACCTACTGCGTATCTTTTTAACATAAGACCAAACTCATACTCTCCTCCCCCTGACCCTTACAGTATTCCCTGTCACTGAGATAGCACCATCCATCCCTCCAGATGTCTAAGCTGTAAGATGAAAGGTATCCTTGATGTCTTTCTCTCTCTAGCATTTTTTATGCAATCCCTTATCGAAGCATGTTGATTTCACCTCTTAAATGTCTCTGGAATCCATCCACTTCTTTCCATTTTCAGAGCAGCACTGCACTTTGACGTATCATCTCCTGTTGGCCCCCATAATAAACTACTAACTGGTTTATCTGTACCCATTTTCATTCCTCTCCAGTACTGAAACCAGATTTCTCACTGCAAAATACACAACCTCTTCTGAAGCCAAATCCCCCCACAGTGGTCTGCCAGCCTTGCATGTGTGTTCATTACCTACTTCCCCCTTTCATCCTGTACCATGCTCCCTTCCTATGGCTTCCTTTTTTTCCCTGTTGCTTCTTAATCTCCCTTCAACTCCAGCCATATTGGCTTTCTAATTCTCAAATGTTCTTTGCTCCTCCTACCACAGGCCTTTGCCCATGCTGTTCCTTCTATCTAGAACCTGCTAACGTCCTGGTTTTGCTTAGCTAACATCTACTTATCCTTTGGGTCTCAGCTCAAGAACTACTTCCTCAGGAAAGCATTCCCTGACTTTTCCAGCTAAGTCATTCCACTCCTCCCCCATTACAGGATCCCTTAACATCATATCACTCCTCTTCTTGTCACAGTTCTGATTTTTACAGTTTTTTTTTAAAGATTTTATTTATTTATCACAAGTAGGCAGAGAGGCAGGCAGAGAGAGAGGGGGAAGCAGGCTCCCTGCTGAGCAGAGAGGCCAATGTGGAGCTCGATCCCAGACCCCTGAGATCATGACCTGAGCCGAAGGCAGAGGCTTAACCCACTGAGCCACCCAGGCACCTCTTTACAGTTGTTTTGGTGATCAGTTTGGCTCCTATATTTGGTGCAAGTGGGTTGCAAAATCAGTGAGGGCTGGGACCATAGTCTTGTTGGCATCAATGTCTCCGAGCCCCACACATTGTCTGGCACCTAGAAGTATGCAATCAGTGTTTGTTAAATAAGTGAATAAATATCGTTTGTACTATGTTGATCTTTCTTGTCTGGGGAACCCATGAGTCAACATTTTTAGAGAGAAGAAAGTTAAATGTTAGTTATTCTTTACAACTGGTACAGCCAGGAGCTACCGACCATTCTTCCTTATTTCCTGTCTCGTTACCTTTTGGCTGCTCCTCATATAATAATACGTCAGGAAAGCTTTCTGGCGAAGGAGGCTTTGGGATCCCATTCATCTCAGCCAAACAGCTCTTGTTGGTTCTTCTCGGTCAGGATAGAACAACTCTCAACACACTTGAGCTTCTCACTGTCTCAGCTGAAAGTTTACCGCACCATTTCCTCCCCTCAGGCTCTTCACCACAGGGATTTACTAGGGCAAAAGGTTCCCTTTTTCAGGTGCTGATGGAGACTCGAAGTTCCCTAATTTAGGGATTGGAGCTCAAAGCTACACGCCTCACCCAACACGTGACCAGCTACCCCCAAATACAAATCCTCATAATGTTAAAAAAAAAACATTAAAAATTTCTGTTCCTCAGTACTTCAGTCTTCTCTCAAAAACCATGCTGTGTAATTCAGGGAGGATAGAAAGCAAGGGGAAAAGGGCCACATTCCTGCTATTTTAAACCTGAAATATTTGTGTGTGTGTGAGTCACCCTGACTCAGGATTTGCTGGCTTGTGCTATTGTTTTTATCAGTCAGATTTTGCTTCGTGAAACAGAAGTAGATTGTGGAGAGACGTAGGCGTCAGACAGGCCTGGAAACACCTCTGTGATGAGCTGAATCGAGTTAGTGACACAGTCACTCTCTGATGTCAGGGAGACACAAACCCTGGGAAAGGCTGGAGCCAGTCCAGAGGAAGAGGTGAAACAGTCCCGGGCATTTCCCACGTGGAGGTATTATGACTCCTAAGAAACACAGAAGGGCCAGGGAGGAAGTAATGTGCATCTGCTTCCCCTTCCAGAAATCAAGCGAGTGTTTTGATTAGTTAGGTTGAGTCCTCAAATACTGAAGTGAGAGGTTTTTTTTTTTTTCCTCTTGACTTCCCTTTTATGAGGGAAAACAATGCTCTCTCTCTCTCTCTCCTCTTTCAACTAGCTTGCATTTTGGGGTTTCTCTGTTCTGTGGATTTTGCCTTCAGTCTGACTCTCCTCAGCATTTTCCAGATGTCCCTTGATCATTCTGGTTCACTGACGGCATCTCTCCTCTTTGCCTTTGACTTGATGGAGTTACTCTTATTTACTTGTATCTGTATTCCCTCTGCCTTCAATGATATTTTTCAAGGAAGGACAGGTAAAGCATCTTAATCCATCCACCATCTGGAGATAAAAACCATATTATATCTTGAAGTGTCCATGCTCTTGTAGAATAAAAGTAGTTTGTGGTTCATTGGACACAAACGATGTTTGTGATTATATTACCTAACTCCCAAATCCATAAATTAAATGAAAACTATGAAATTAGTGTGGACCATTGCACTGAATCCTCATACATGTAAAATTGTGTTTTTTGGCTGATCACTTAAATGTGGTAGAAGATATATCTTCTGTTGATTATGGGTAAACATTCTTGTCATGATTTTCTACGAATGTTAGATGGTGAGGTAAGTGTCCAGAGTGGTTGACATTTTTCATCCTAGATTTTCTTCCAATAATAAACATGTAAATGCCATTTCTAAGGCAGAAACATGTTTGAAATAAGGGAGTGTTTTTTGAGTATAAAATTATAAATGTTTAAAATACAGACAGGCTCTGGAGAAAAATTAAAAATCCAATCCAACAGAGAGACATGACCACTGTCAACATTCTAGCACTTTATCTTTAAATTTTAAAAGTTTTTATTCTCACTTCAAACATCAAGGGCATTTTCCCATATCATGAAATGGTTATATGAAATTCTTGACTGAGTATGGGAAGAAATATAAAGTGTCCAATAGTTCATAAAATTGGGATTTTAAATTCATATAACAAACTAATTTATAGAAGTCTAATGATTCTTATTTGATAATATGCTGACAACTAACGGATTTACAAAAGACTTGTGGATCAGTCAGGATAGACTGGGTTATGCTGTGGTAATAAATAATCCTCAAATCTCAGTGGTTTAAAAATGTCCAAGATTTATTTCTCTCTCAGGCTATATTTCTATCATGGATTAGCAAGAGGGATCTGCTCACTGTAATTCTTCAGGACCACCACCAACTCAAACACGCTGGTCACCATTTAAAGAAAGTTCTAGAGATTCCCACACTGGTAATTAAATGGTCGGCCCAAGTGACATCCACTACTTTCACTCAAAACTCACTGGCCAGTAGGATCTCATCCAGGCCAGAAACTTGTGCTGTAGGGATGCCTGGGTGGCTCAGTTGGTTAAGCACCTGCCTTCTGCTCAGGTCATGATCCCAGGATCCTGGGACCCATCCCCACATCAGGCTCCCTGCTCCATGTGGAGTTTGCTTCTCCCTTTCCCTTCACCACCCCCTGCCACTCATGCTCTCTCTGTTGAGTAAATAAATAAAATATTAAAAAAAATTTTTTTGTGCTGTAAAGAACACCATCAAGTGCACCTGGGTGACTCAGTTGGTTAAGTGTCTGCCTTGGGCTCCGGTCACAATCCCAGCATCCTGGGATCGAGTCCCATGTTGGAGGTCCCTGCTCCACAGGAAGTCTGCTTCTCCCTCTGCCCCTCCCCCAACTTGTTCTCTCAATCTCTTTCTCTCTCAAATAAAATCTTAAAAAAAAAACAACAACATCAAGAATGTGAAAAAACAACCCACAGAATGAGAGAAAATATTTGCAAATCATGTATTTCATAAGGGACTTGCATCTAGATTATATAAAGAATTTCTATAACTCAATAAAAAATGATAGATGACCCAGTTTAAAAATGGGCAAAGGATACGAACAGATACTTCTTTCTTTTCTTTTCTTTTTTTTGTTATATATTTTTATTTATTTATTTGACAGACAGAGAAATCACAAGCTGGCAGAGAGGCAGGCAGAGAGGGAGGGGGAAGCAGGCTCCCCACTAAGCAGAGAGCCCCATGCGGGGCTTGATCCCAGGACCCTGGGATCATGACCTGAGTCAAAAGCAGAGGCTTTAACCCCCTGAGCCATTCAGGCACCTGCCCTGCCCTTGAACAGATAATTCTGTAGAGCACATATACAAATGACCAATCAGCACAAGAAAAGATGCTCAACATCATTAGCCATCAGGGAAATGCCAATTGAAACACCATGACATATCACTTTACACCCACTAGGATGGCTATAGCAATAATAAAAGGCAATAATAATTCTTCCTTGTCTATTGCTGGTGGAATGGAAAATGGAGCAGCCACATTGGAAAACATTCTGGCGATTCTTCAAAAGGTTAAACATAGAGTTACCATATGTTCCAGCAATTCTACTCCTAGGTATAGATCCAAGAAGATCGAAAACCTGTGTCCACACAAAAACTTGCACATGAATGTTCATAGCAGCATTATTTATAATACCTCCCCCAAAATGGAAATGGCCCCAAAGTCCATCAACTGATGAGCAGATAAACAGATAAAATATGGTGCATCCGTACAAGAGATATTAGTCCACCATAAAAAACAATGAAGTGCTCATACATGCTACAACATAGATGGACCTTGAAAACATCCCAAGTGACAGAGTAAGACACAAAAGTGCTCCTATCCTGTGACTCCATTTATATGGAACATCCAGATTAGGGAAATCCATAGAGACAGGAACTAGATTTGTGGTTGCCAGGGACTATGGGGAAATGGTAATAGGAAGGGTGGTCATGGGTGTGGGGTTTCTTTTTTGGGTGATGAAATGCTCTGGAATTAGTGGTGATGGTGGCAGAACCTTGTGAATATTAAAATCCACTACACTGTACAGTTAAAAGGGATGAATTTTATGGTATATGACTTACATCTCAGTAAGTTTTAAAAATTGACTTATACAGCACATGCTCCAATTTCATTTCTTAAATTAAGGTTTTTAATGATATTCCAATGATTTGTGTAATATAACATTACAATCTTAATTTTTATTCTAATTTTAGGCATAATCTTATAGTCTTAAGACTATAAGACTATGCTCGAACTTTTAAGTCATTGAAAGATTTTATGTCTTTATTTTAAAATATTTTATTTACTTATTTGAGAGAAAGAGAGAGAGCATAAGGAGAGGGACAAGCGGGCTCCTTGCTTTTGGATTCTTGTGGAACTTGATCCTAGGACCCCAGGATCATGACCTGAGCCAAAGGCAGATGCTTAACCAACTGAGCCACCCAGGTGTTCCAAGTCATTGAAAGATTTTAAATATGGTTTTCCGTTGTGTAAATTTCATTAAAGTAATTTAATAAAAGAGCCATTTACAGCCTGGCTTTTCAACAAAAACCTAGAAACTTCTCTGGGACCAATTTCTTAAATAATTATAATGCATTCAATTTATGACTCAGTTTATGATTAGGCATATATTTTTCCAGTTATTATGTCATAATGCTACTACTCACTAGAAAGTCCCATGTGGTTAGGAACCCTGTCTGTTTGACTCTCCGACACCAAGCAGTCTGTGTGGCTTGTAGCAGATAGTCAATAAATATTTGTGAAAGTGAGTGGGTGATTAGTTAAGAGAGTCAGAATTCCAAAGCCTTCTCTAAATAGCCTTTTGTCACCTCCTGGGCAATGATAAAAGATAATAATACGGAAGTGAGGTAAGATGGAGAGAAAGATAAAGTAAGTCAATTTCACAAAAGTGACCGTATCTCTGCTTTGGAAATTTGTCTTTTTAATTCCTTGAGCATCTCTACCCATCTTCCAATATTTCTTAAAGATGACTGTTATTTTGGGTTTATATCTGACTCTTCTTTCAGAGTCTTAAAATATTTTTCATTTGGGTTTTAGATTAGAATTTAATCAAGTAATTCTGAATTCTCTGGTTATCTTCATCCCTAAGCCATTTTGGGTTTTAATTCCTTTTTAAAAATCACATTTGTTTTTCCCTTCCTAGTTTGAAAATAGTTTTCCTTGCCCGGGAAGGCAAGTTAGTGTGGTGGTTCAGAGCACAGACCCTGAAGTTAGGCTAGTTCCTGAGTCCTGGCTCTGATGGTTGGTGGCCATGTGATTTTAGTCTCTCATACCTTATTTTTCTTATCAGTAAAATGGGAATAATATTAGGGCCTATCCTAAGGGTTGTCATGAGGACTAAGTAAGTTAATGCATATAATATGTTCAACATAGTCTCTATAACTGTTAATTTCTATTATTGTCAGCCTGACAGAGAAGTCAGATGTTTATTTATAATTATCTAGCTGCCAGGTTGTAGGTTTAACTCTATTTGTTTCTGTTCTGCGATCAGGGCTTACCATGTCAGTCCCATCTTTTGTGTTCATAATAATCTCCAGAAGCTTGGCTCATTGAGGGATTTGGTCTTTACTGGCCAACCCACTGTCCCAAATGGTGGAGCGAGGATGGTGAGTGACTCTTCAGGACATCTGAGGACCTGTTAGAAGAATCGTGCTTTTTAAACAGGAAGAAAGGGGGACTAAGAGACCAGGGCAAGATGGGGTAGAGGGGAAGGGAACAGTGCATTCCTTAATCTACTTAAAGGACTGCCATGTTGATGGGGAGTTGACTTGTTCTTTGTGATCCCGGAAGAATGAGCTGGGGCCACTGGATATAAGGTTTGCTTCAGTCGAAGGCAAGAATTCCTAATGGAGCTTTCCAAAGCTACCTCACTCCAAGTCACCAGCTTGTGTCTTCCACTTACCGCAATAATCTCCTACGTTATTTCCCACATCATGGAGGCCCCTCCAGTACCGCAGCAACGCTGCAGCCAAAGGTCTTTTTGTAAAGCACCCACACGATCGCATCATTTCGTGCTTATTACCTTTCAGGGATTTCCAGTTATCCTTGGAATAAAGACCCCGATCTGGATCGTGGCCTGGAAGGCTCCCTGGATCTGGCCGTCCTCCCTCTCCTGTGCCCCCTCCCCCCGCCCCACGCCTCACTGGACACTCTCCTTCGCTCACAGTGTGGTCCACCCACAGTGGTCTTCCTCGTTTGCTTCCTCAAACTGCCAACGGGGCCTTGAACATGCTTTTATCTCTGCTTATGACATGCCACTTGCATTTTATCTTGTCAATGCCGACTCTCCCTTCACATGCTCATTCAGGAGGAAGCCTCGCTCAGACTTCCTGTCCTGGGCTATTAGATGCTCTCGTAGCATCATGTACCTCTCACCCGCGTGCAGTTCTTTCCGCTGTTACAATTTAATGGTATTTGCCTGAATTTTTGATTAGTGCCTGTAAGGCCCATGAGTGCAGACATCATGCTTTCTTCTTTTTTAGCCTCACCTGAGTCCTCATTATGGAGCATGGTGCCTGGTACAGAATAGGTGCTCAGTAAATGCTTCTTAGAATGAATGCATGAACGGAGCACCCAACAGCTGATGAGCTGTGTTGGTAGGAATTACGCTGCTTCTCCTGGAGATATTGAACTCTGAGGATAGGCAAACTCAAAGCTCTTTTTAAAAGAATCTGAGTCTGTAATCCCAGGGCCCTTGCACTAGAAGCTTGCTTGACTAAAAAAGTGGTAATAAACTCACCGAATGGCCTTGGTCCATCTCTGAACCTTTGTCACATCGCATGGTTGGAAACTGCCTGAGCGCCACCTGGTGACCAGAGGAAATTCGCCTTTCCCCACCCTCACGGGGCCCTCGCGGTTGACACATTCTATTACGTGCTTCGCTAAGCTCCAGGAGGTCCCATTCACATTCACCGTGATGTCAATGGCGCCTCGTGGAGTTCGGCAACATGGTGTCCCTGGCCTTCAAGAATGATGATCGGGGAGGGTTTGGGACAGAAGAGAGCCCCTGGGAAGGAACCGGTTGAAGACTTGGGATGGTGAGGACCCAAGTGACGGATCAAGATTTTACAGGGAAGAGGAAGAACTGGGGGCACTGGCTTCTCTGAAAGGGAGGGGGCCACAGGGAAAAGGTGCGATGGGCTGGACGCAGATGAGGTATTATGTGGGAAGAAGGCATCCTAAGGGAGAAGAAAATCTTGGGTTCTGGATACTTTTGAGCTTTTAAACTACTCAAAGATAAATTCTTTTTTACTGACATGTCTTGGGAAAATATTATATGAGTACATTTTCCCAAATTTACCACATTTCACAAAGGATATGAGAAAATTCTTCAGAATTTTCTGAAATCAGATTCTGGACTCTATCCCCCTGTCATACAGGAGACCAGCAAGTGCAAGCCTAGACTTTTTTTTACAGGATTTGGGCTCAGAGGACAAACAGAAGTTCTCTACTGCCGGTTCACTTCCCTCGTATGGGAATTCTCTCCTGATTCCCTGATAGCACACGGTTCCTATTATTCCAAACCCCCAGGCTTCTATGGTGCTATTTTGGTATATTTGGACCTCAACCATTTTTAGCTGAGGCCTCAGTTTCCCTTTAGAGGTAGGAAGGTAGGGCTCAATCTCTTACCACCTTACTACTTCTGAGGACCAAGACACGGGAGTGCCAATTTTGTCCTTAGAGAAGGGATCAGACACTGGACCCCCCAGTTCAGGAGTTGGCAAGTGACCCCGGTTGGGGCTAACAATCTCTTCCATATCATATCTTAGCTCAGAAGAACAAGGTAGGGAAGGTAGGTGAGGACAGTCCCATTTTTTCCCCAGTTTTTTAAAAAAAATTTCTTTTCAGTGTTCCAGAATTTATTGTTTATGCACCACACCCAGGGCTCCATGCAATCCGTGCCCTCCATAATACCCACCACCAGGCTCACCCAACCTCCCAGCCCCGCCCCTCCAAAGCCCTCAGATTGTTTTTTAGAGGGCAGTCCCATTTTAAAAGATGAGAGAGGAGCAATCATTTCTGAAGACCAGGGAGAGCTGGCCAGGTAGGACACCCACATGCCACTGTCAAGGCCAGGGAAAGGGCTGTGTGTGTGTGTGTGTGTGTGTATTGAGTCTGGGATTGGAGGAGGAATACACGTGGGTCTTGGGCTAAGGAGCAGGACTCTCTGAGACTCTCTATGTTGGAGACTGAGAGGCAGTCAAGGCTGAAAGTGGGTTTAGGGTGCATGTCACTAGACTAAAATCTGTCATATTGTAGGGGAAGGTCATTTGTACTACTCCTTCCATAAGACTTGCCCAGAATGGGACCGATCTAAAGCTCAGAGAAAGCCCATGCTGTGTGAATACAACCTTTTCATTCACATCTTACATAGTGTTTGTTGCAAATATATCACGGGGAGGGGGTCCCATCATTACCTTCTCCACAGACCACTCACCCAATGTTCAATTAGCATCGACTACATTTATTAAGGTCTTTTACATGAATCTCCCAGAGCATAGGAGCAAAGCTGGTAGTTAGACTCAGATGGACACATGAGGCTCGTTATTCATCCTGCCCTCCCCCCAAGTCGTCACCCTACATGCACATGGGTGTTGCTACCCCCTTATCCCTTCTTACCTTAGTGTGATCTGTCTTCTTTGTTCTTCTAGCTCACCTACGTATCAAAATAGCTTTCCTTAACTTGTTCTGAAAAAAATAATGAAATGAGAAACAATTTTATCTATATAACATTTAGGGATTTTCTTTAAATTTTTTTTTTAAATCATTAGGAATAAGACAAACATTCTCAGGTTTTAAAAATGTGTGCCTACATTGGGTTCCCTATGGAGCGGACTCGGAGGTAGAGGTTAGTGTGTGGGAGGTTTATCGCGGAGTGCTGTGGGGACCATGGCCATGGGGGAGGGGGAGAAGGGGGACAGTCAGAGGGTGGAGGTGAATTATTGCAATTGCAGTGCAATAAGGCCTCAGCTGACCTTATGGGGAGCTAGGATGATCCTTCAGAGTCGTCCCACCTACGAAGCCTTTACGTTCCCCTTCCCACAACATTGATCAGCCACTGGGTTCAGGCTGCTCTGGAGAAGGGCATGTGACTTTGGGCAAGGCAGCTCTTCTCAGCTGAAACCAGTTCCCATAGGGGACCCCGTTGGCAGCTGGAAGCCATCAATGCTCTTAGCATCTCAGTCCTGAAAGAGCGAGCTGGATTGCGCATCACAGCTTCTACTACAATGAGCAAATGAAAAGAATTCAAATAGGAAGAAGTAATTTTCACCTTCAGAGTGTTAAGCAAATGGCCAGCCTCATTAGTAAAGTGCAAAAATCCAACTATATAGTACTCTTAGCCTATCAGATTTGGTATAAACAAGGAATCAAAGCTACGGGTCCCACTTTACAGTAAAACAAGCATGGTAGTTGGTGCATGGTCATGGGATCCACTAGTTCTATCAAATTTTTCATCCCCTAGGAGCCACCAGCCTGGTAGAGTAGTAGAATAGTCTTTGACCAGCCAAGATCCCAGTTTAGAGTTAACATCCCATAAGAAAGGGGTACCATATCCACAGCCTGAATCAATGACCATGATATGGTACAGAATCCCTGGGTCTGGGAACTAAAAGATGGAAGTAGAAACGGCCCCATGTACCATCACTCCAAGTGACCCTCTTGGGGAATGTGTGTTTCCCATCCCTGTAGCATTAGCTCTGCAGGTCTAGAAGGGACCACTTCCATCAGGGAACATAGGATTCTTCCTATGAAAATTCCACTGAACTTTATTTGAGCTATGACAATTGCTCAGGCACTTCCAGCCCCATGTATCAAGAGAGCGGCAGGAAAAAAAAAAGGAAATTCAGGAGTAATTAGGGCTGCTGCTACTCAGTGGGGCAGGGAAGAATATGTTTGGTGCTCAAAAGATCCATGGTAGGCCTCTCGGTATGCCCATACCCAGTTTTAATGGTAAATGGTCAAGGGCAGTAGCCACAACCTGAGAAAGACTTAGTAAATTTAGGCACAGCCACCTTAGGAATGATGGTCTGGATCACCTCATCAGGTAAGTCCACAGACCCACAGAGGTGGTGAGGGGAATATGTCATGGGAGGTGGAGATGGGGTGATGATGGTCATTTATGCCCTCAGTTTAGCTGTGGCAGTGGAGGGGTCTGTAGTTTGTCTCGCTAACCCTTCTCTTTTAAGTTTCCCAGGAAACCAAGCCAACCAGAATTATGGAGAAGTCATTCCTAGATGCACCCGAGAGATGAATAGGTAAGTTCAATGGATATTATAGAATTTACTCGAACCCCCTCTTTAGGGTCAATGCATCTGCTTGCAGTCACTGGGAATATCAGACATTGCGGGCCCACATCAGCCTGGTAATGGCACTCGGCACGATGAGCCGTTCTGCCCAGATTTCCATATCATTCCCAGGAAGCACAGCTCCAGAGCTATGGCATCCGTTGCAATCCCATTGTAACCCCACTGCGTCTACCCATCCTGCCTTCATGGTTTCCTCATGGGGGTGCCCCCAAGAACATCCCTCGACAAACCTTCTAACACACTGTTTCAGAGTCTGTCTTCAGGGAGCCCAGTATAGAACCCAGTGTAAAACAGTGTCCATGTCCATGAATGAGTGGTCTGCAGGGATAATCAAGGATTGGTTGATTGAACTCATTAGTGCCCAAAGAGTTCTTTATGAAATGAATTAAAAACCCTTTAGTTGTTTACAAAGAATTCTTTTCAGGCAGAGAACTATCTTTTGTTTAGGACAATGTCTTGATAAGTTGATTGGTAGAGAATGACTCAAGAACAAGAACAAGAACAGCAAAAGGTAGGATGATTAATTGTTCTGCTGCCAGAAAGAATGAAATGTGTTGGGGCAGGTTGGTGAAGAAAGGATGGAGAGAGATGGCATGTATGATCAAATGGGATGTTTTGTGTGGTTGGTAGTTTAAAGGATACCTTTGAGAATGGTGATAAGTCAAGGTCAAATGTGAGGTTGCTTCCATGACTGAATTGCCCCACATTTTTGAGAATACATAAAACACTTAATATTGTTTGTGAACATGGGAATTCTTTGAAAACTGGAGAAGAAGCTGAACAGAGAAAAGCAGCCCACCAGGAGACTGGAAGCCAAGTACACTGAGGATGTGTCCCCTGGGAACTTGTAGGGAATGTTGAGAAAGCTTTGGACTTCTGTAGACTGTAGAAGGGGGTGCCGGTCAGTGTTTTCTAGAACTTTAAAGGTGAGGAGGCACCACCTAGGGCACGGATTATGTTAATGAAGAACTGACACACAAGGGAAGCTTGAAAATGGAAGATGACTTTAAACTTCTGGGATTGAAGTGAGAATTCTTGGAAAGAGAGTCTGGGAGTCTGAAGTAAAATTTTGCATTACCTGAGGAGATCTGATCAAAACTATATCGCTTGCCTGGGGACCTGAAAGTTGAAAGGGCAGTAATCCCAGGTCTTGGGTAATGTTACCAGTCTTTCTGTGGTGATTTCTGAGGCCAGGGTTGACTCCTGGAAGAACTCACATAGATCTTCAGGAAGCTGATAGGCATCAGGAATACGATATTCTTTTCTCCGTGGCTGGGCCTCATTATCACCCGAACGCTCTGTTCTCTCATGTGATTCTATGGCAACTGCCTCACAGCTGTTCACTCTTGAAAACACTGCGGGAGGAAATGGCAGCTCTGAAGTGTCCATGGAAAGTAACCAACCAGTTCCTGAGGTCAAAAGTGCTAAAGGAGACACAGAGGACCTTCCCTGATGTCCCCAAAGAAAGGAGAACAGGGAGGAAGTCCTCAAAGTTACATCTTTGGGCTTTATCTTCCTGGGATCACAAATAACACGGTCTCATCCTGACAAGAGACCTACCTCATTTTTTCCACAGGTGGTAGTTTTTTGCCGCTGAGGTTTCTCGGGGTGATCAGTCCTCACTATGAAGTGCTTGCCAGCTACAGACGGAGGGCAGTTTCTCCTGTGGCCGGCTGCCTTCTGGGTGTCCCCATTGAAGTAGCTCTGGGGGAAGGCACAGCTCTCTTCCAGGCCAGCCTCAAAGCCTGTCTATGATCTGTAAAGAACTTTCTAACACTGCTGTCATTTCCTCCTCTTTGGGCAGAAGAA
Organism: Mustela nivalis; assembly: GCF_964662115.1. Taxonomy (NCBI): domain Eukaryota; kingdom Metazoa; phylum Chordata; class Mammalia; order Carnivora; family Mustelidae; genus Mustela; species Mustela nivalis. The sequence goes on from NC_139032.1 coordinate 73,190,156, forward strand.
CTGCTTGGTTTTGGGACTTCGAAATAGTGTGGTAATTGAAATACGTTTAAGATGGGACCAGAAAAGTCCAAGTGGACTTGGGAAGAGAACCCACAGCATCAAAAAGTCGAATTTTGTCACACAAATTATGTGAACACAAAACTTTATCATGCTGTATTTGAGAAAACACTACTGTGAGGTCAGTGACATGGTAGATATAGAAATCTGCTGGTAGATATAGAAATCCCTTCATTTCTCCCTTGATTCAAAAAGTACTTATTGAACATCTTGTTTGTGCAAGATCCTTGCAGTATGAGACAGACTGCTTGCAAGACCCTCACTTTTGAGCCCAATGGTGAGTTTGGGGAGTTCCCAAGATGAACCGCAGGTTTGGTAATTGACTCAAAAGACTTGTGCAACTCAATGAACGTAGGTATAATCACAGTTCTACTTCATTACAACAGAAGGTTACAGATTTCAATCAGCCAAGGGAAAATAGTGCCTAGGGCAGAGCCTGCACAGGTCCTCTCCCCAGGGAACATGGGTGGCATGCCTCTTCTGGAAAAAGCATGTGACAAGATGCATGGAGTATTGCCAGCCAGAGAAGCTCACCAGAGCCTTGGTGTTCCAAGTTTTTCTTAGAGTTCCGTCATGCAGACTGGGGTTGGAGCCCATGTGGCTGCATTTTCATCTCCAGGCCTTCTGGAGGTTGAGTGGATACTGCGTGGCCCCAAACCCCCATCATAAATCACACTGTTGGGGCACCTGGCTGTCTCACTTGGTTAAGCATCTGCATTAGGCTCAGGTCATGATTCCAGAGTCCTGGGATTGAGTCCTGCACTGGGCTCCTTGCTCGGCAGGGAGCCTGCTTCTCCCTCTGCCTGCTGCTCCCCCGCTTTTGCTCTCTCTCTCTCTCATTCTGACAAATCAATCAATCAATCAGATCTTTAAAAAAATAAATAAATCACACTATTAGACTGTCTGGTGTGGCCCAAGGCCCCTGGGTAAACAAAAGCATCCGGTCAGGGGGAATATTCTAGAGATCACTTCTCAGGAACTGAGGGCAAAGGCCTCCTTTGGGGATCCAGTCCATCTGATGGATCCGAACACTTGTTCTCTGCTGTCAGGGACCCAGGGAACCAGTGTCTGACTCATTGCTGAAAAAGCCAAAGTGGCCATGGGGACAGGGGAGTGTGAGCTTGCAAAGGAAAAGCGTTCCCTGCAAAAGGCAGGGCAAAGCCAGAGGCTCAGGAATGGTCGCAGAACGTACCGGCCAGGATTAACAAGAACCCTGCCCAAAATGATGGCCTTCCAGGGAAGGGGCTGGGACATTATAGGAAGATACTGGGTGGGGGTGGGGGCATAGACAAGAAGGAGCAAGTTGAAGGAGCCCCGGAGTGGTAGTCAGGAGATCCCCTCAGGCAAACCCACCCAGGGAAGGGTCAGCTCTAACCACCTGCCAAGTTCAGAGAACGCAAACCCATTTAATGTCCTATCCGCCAACGTTCTCACTTCTCCCTCCTTGCACTCCAACCTCAGAGAGGCGGGGAGCTGCTCTTGGGAATCTGAAGGAGGAGCAGCAGGGGGAAAAGAGAGAAAGGTACCCCATTGAAGTCTGCCGTTGGCCAGAGTGGCCTCAGCCCTAGGAGAAGGGAGAAGCCCTGTCTTTGCAACGAGCATCAAAATGTTGAGGTATATATTAATGTGGACATTCTAATTTCAGACTTAAGACCATGTTTGTGACCTACCGTAACCCCTGGTGTATAAGCTTGTGTTTTATTAAATGCCCCACTGTCGATGAGGACACTCTGTACAAAAAGGAGACGGACAGAGACCTCTCTCCCTCCTTGCATAAAGTTCTGATCTTGTCTTCCTTGGCCTGCGGCCACTCCTGCCTCTACCTCTCTTGTGCTTTTGAGGTCTTGGACCAGTGGGCTCAGCCTGATCAGCCAGGGGCATCCTACGAGCGTTGTCTGTTGTCAGCTTCAGACAACATCCCACGGGAATCCATTTTTATTTGTCCACATGGTTAAAATGGCATATAATTAAGCGTCTCGCAATGTATTATTATACATCATGAATTCTGTTAAATATAAGCGCTCACTTTCCAATCAAATATTTGAAAAGAACAATGTCTCTATTCATATTTTAACAGGTGAATGAGTATAAAGGTCTTTTTGTTTAAAAACATGACCTGAGGGACGCCTGGATGGCTCAGTAGGTTAAGCATCTGCCTTTGGCTCAGGTTATGATCCCAGGGTTCTGGGATTGAGTCCCTCATTGGGATCCTTGCTCAGCAGGAAATCTGCTTCTCCCTCTACTTGCTGCTCCCCCTGCTTGTACGAGCTCACACACACTCTCTCTCTCTGACAAATAAATCAGTAAAATCTTTAAAAAGTAAAACAAAACAAAAACATGACCTAGAATCAACAGAAAAAGCCCCAGCTTTTCTATGCAAGGGTCCCTTATCTTTCTTTTTTGCTCATGTCTAATCAAAACCTTTAAGGATTCTGGCATTTGGGAAATAAAGGCCAGAGACCTATTAGTTTAGCTGCTGAATTGAAGTGTCACATAACACTGTTGGGTAATGGGTAATCCCCTCAAAGCAATTGGTTTTTTATTTGTTTGTTTTTTAAGATTTTATTCATTTATTTGACAGAGAGAGAGATCACAAGTAGGCAGAGAGAGAGAGAGAGAAGCAGGCTTCCTGCTGAGCAGAGAGCCCGATACAGGGCTTGATCCCAGGATCCTGGAATCATGACCCAAGCCAAAGGCAGAGGCTTTAACCCACTGAGCCACCCAGGTGCCCCAAAGCAATTGTTTTATAATCTGTAGCTTCTCAAACAGCGGCTGCCAGTCCAGGCTTGTTTGTAAGACAGTGGGGGAAAGATGGCTATTGAGAGTGTCGGCTTCTCAGGGCTCCTGGCTGGCTCCGGCCGTGGAGCATGTGACTCTGGGGGTTGTGAGTTCAAGTCCCATGTTGGGGAAAAAGCTTACTTAAAAAAGAGAGAGAATGAAGATCTGTTTCTCTCCGTTTGAGAAGAATGCTAAATGGCTTAGTGGTGATTTGGGGACTCTCAGAACAAAATGGCATTTCAAATCAACAATTCTAGATAGTTTTTATTTTATAAAATAGGGAGTCAGCCCAGGGTGATCACAGCAGCAGCGACCCTGGTCCACTGTATGAAACGCACGCACACATTGTGATCAAATTTGATTTACAAGCTGCACTATGAGCTCTTTTTGTTGTTGTTTGATCCTTTATTGAACTATTCTCCGTTGTGATCAGCTGGCTGGGCCTTCCATGGTACCACTATTGATGTCATCAGCGTGGTGGCCATCACTGCAACCAGAAGACTGGGCAGTTCTCAGAACCTCTTTAATGGTTCCAGAGAGTTCTCTAACTAAAGATCAGTGGCGCATCTGTTGGGCAATATTGCCAATCTCATCCAAAGTGATATTTCCATGGTGCTTCATGTTTTTCTGCTTCTTTCTGTCTCTTGGTGGTTCCTTGAGGGCTTTGATAATCTGGGCAGAGGCAGAAGGTACCACTTCAATCTGGGCCTGTCTGTTCTGAATGGTCAGTTTCACTGGAATCCTCAAGACTCTTCCAGTCACCACTCGCCATGGCTACAGCTGTCATCACCAACGTTTTTTGGAGCCAGACCCAGCGTGCCAGTCTTCGGGGCCAGGAGACATGGCACTTGAATTTGCAACTGGTGCACCTCAAGTACATGACTTTGACCTTGTTGGGGTCGAACTTAGGTGGTATGGTGGAGGCAGCTGGTGTCGGATGAACCTGGATTTGGGAGACTGAAGACAGTTGCACCTTTGCCTCCTCTGAGCCGAAAGCCAAAACCCGCCTTTTTTTCTTTTTCTAAGTTGTATGACAGATGTCACGCCAAAATGTGGTCTGAGGCTTAAAGTAAGCCACCTTTAGAATATTCCCCCTAAGTGAAATGAAGTAAACATCCATGCGTAAACACCAGATTGAAAAACTGTTAAAGATTTTCTTTATTTATTCATGAGAGAGAGAGAGAGAGAGAAACAGAGGCTGGGGGAGAAACAAGCTCCCCACTGAGCAGGGAGAGAAAAGTGAGGCTTTGATCCCAGGACTCTGGGATCAGGACCAGAGCTAAAGGTAGACGCCTAACCGACGGAGCCAACCAGATGCCCCTAAATAAATATTTTAAAGGGGAATATTCTATCAGATTTTAGGCAACCCTTTTTGCCATGGTCTCTCCTGAAGTTTGGGTAGAGCTCATCGCATGGCTGGATCCCCAGCTATTGAAAATCTGTTCTCATCCTTTCTCACTTGGACTCTTACTTTAAGTTGCCCTAGGTCTCCCTGATCCCAGAGCTTCCCCTGTAGGGCTTAGGGAAGTCCTGATCACGTCACTCCCTTGCCTAAGGCACTTCTTGACTCCCTGCTTCCTGCTGGAGAAAAAAAACCCATTAACACCAGGACCTTTCACAGTTTGCCGTCTGTTCACTTCTCCAGGTTCATTACAGCCCCTGCCCCACCAGCCCTCCTCCCACTCAGGCTCAGAGGGAGATCACCTTGTCTAACATCACATTCGGATCAAAATTTTATGGGGCCTGAAGCTTATATCATTTGGGGGACCTTCTTAATAAAATTCAAAATTACTCAAACAAAATGAGACACCCAAGTGAGTACTTACTGAGAATGAGAAAATAAGTCACAACAAATGACAAATTTCACAAAGCCAAAAGATACCTCAAACATCCCAAAGGCAGAAAAATAAAGTATTTGCATTAATGAACTGCCTGATGCATCTCTCTAATACCTTTTATTCCCTTCGGGTTTGTTGCACGCCCTCCGATCACTTTTCGATGTGATGATAGTTTTACACTTGATAGTTTAGAAAAGGTTCCTTCAAATTCAAACTCAGGTAATGTCCTGTAGCTTTTTGGGATTTTGTGAGATGTAGGCACCATGCAGTTCCTTGCCTCATCTACCAAAAAATGTAACCCTATCGCCTACAGTGAACCTTTACCAGAAACTTCAAGTAATATGCCAGTGATGAGTAGTATCCTGGGAACAGTCCTCCTACCTTTTTTTTCCTACATCTTTGACCCCCCCGCCCAATGATATTGCTTTTTGAGAGAATAGGCCAGTTTTTCTTTTCATTTTGTAATGCTCTACCTTCTGGAATTGTCTGTCTCTCCATAGTGCTATTTAACCTATTCCTGTATTTTTTGAATTTCCTGTAAGCTGGGGAGGGCTGAAGGCTCTATTAACCTCAAGTTAGACATTTTTGGGCAAGAATTTGTCAAAGGTGATGCAATATACTTCACACTGTATCACACAAGGACACACAACATCTGGGATTGTCCCACTATCGATCAAGTCATTTGGTTAAGATGATGGCCACCAGATGTCGCCATTGTAACAGTTTTCATTCGGGAACTACAAAGTACCTTGTAAAATACTCTCATTGACAAATATTCTTGACCACCCTACCAATCTCTATTGGATTTGGGGCTCTCTTTGTCATCTTCATACAGCGCTCTGTAATTCATCCAAAAGTGACTCAAACTTAGAAATCAAAAGGCGCAGCAGTATTTTAGACACCTAATGTGTGGATTTTCCTGTGTTCATATATGTTCCTATGTTCATATGTGTTCCCATGTTCAATCCGTCACATCACATTCCTGTTGGTGCTCCTTATCAATATACTTACATATTTAAGGATCACTGGAGATTTGTTATTAACAATAACAGCTGGCAGGGTGTGATTTTCTTAATGGAATGAGGCGGGTCACAGGGGAAAACATCATAAATCAGGCAACGGTTTTAGTTAGAGGGAAGTGATGAAAATTTTAGAAAACCCAGGGAAAATAATTGAAAAGGCTTAATACACACATTTTCTCCAGTGGCTTAAAGGAGGCGACGAGAAAAGAAAAATGTCAAACCCTTTCTACCAGTTGTTTCGACTTTAGAGAAAAATAACATCTGTTTTTTTTTTTTTAACATTTGCAACAAACTTCAGGAGTGATCCTGTGGGCTGGTTTACGTGAACTTCCGGAGAAAGCCTCGCCCCCGTTCCCCACCCTCCCCCCGCCCCTCAAGACCACCTGCAGCTTCTGGGGGGCACCTGTCCATCTGCCCTCTGCCTCCTCCACACAACTGATTGTTGGCCTGGGGAGTTTTTGCCAATTGGATGGTAAGAAATTGTGTCTCGGGATCATTTTAACTTGCATTTTTCTTCTGAGTGAACATCTCTTCCTTTTTGAAGGTCATTTGCATTTTTTCTTCTGGCATCTGTTCCTCTTTCTTCCCCATTTTTCCCTGTCACTGATTATTTTCTTTTCGAATTTTAAAAGCCTTCAAGAAGAGTAGGGCCATTCTCACTTTGTGATATGTTACCAACATTTTTCCTCAGTTTGTTAAGTGTCTCTTGGTTTTCCATATAGCGTATTTTGTCACACAAAAGTTTTCTGATGTTTTGGTGCAGTCAGTTTTATCAATATTTTCTTTTTTTGTTTTTAGTCCTGGGTTTTGCCCCCCTTACATATAGCTCTCTGATCCATTTGAAGTGTTCTCTTTTCCCATGGGCCTAGTCAGTTGTGGCAACCCCACCTATTAAAAGTTTTTCCTTCCCCAATGACCAGATATATTGCCTTATTTTATAGGAAATTCCCATATGTACTTGGTTACGTATCTGGATTTTCTATTTTGTTTTCTCCACTGTCCTCTTTATGATTTAGTGTTTTCTGGTTGATACTTGATTCCTTCAACAGAACAGAGTGCATTCTCTTAAGCAATTAGTCCCACTGATGAACAGAAGGATCACATCCCAGGAGGAGCAGGAAGTTCGCAGTGAGTTCTAGCTTACAGACGTTTGCATAGGCAGCCTCTCAACAGCCCCCTTCTGAGCCCTGTTATTTATAGGACGGTCCTCTCTGAGCATAATGGGTATAGATCACGGTTAGCACCTGGAAGTCTCACTGAATTCCTGATTCTCAAAATACTTGCATGAACAAGGCTATAATGTCTCAAGGTTTCCCATTTAATACCACTGTGACTTAGCATCTAGAGTTTAAAAAAAATTTTTTAAAAGATTAAATAAAGGTTTTTATGTTTTAATTTTCTTTTTTTTTTTAAGATTTTATTTATTTATTTGACAGAGAGATCACAAGTAGGCAGAGAGGCAGGCAGAGAGAGAAAGGAGGAAGCAGGCTCCCCGCTAAGCAGAGAGCCCGATGCAGGGCTTGATTTCAGGACCCTGAAATCATGACCTGAGCCGAAGGCAGAGGCTTTAACCCACTGAGCCACCCAGGCACCCCTGTTTTAATTTTCTATAAGCACAGAATTAATAAATCATTTCCTTGTGGTCTAAAATAGGACCACTGATATTTGTAGCCCGCAAATATATGCTGTGAATATATGCTGTTTTCATAGTCCTCTCTTTCTATATATATATGTGTGTGTGTGTGTGTGTGTGTGTTATATTGGAATTATAAATAAGAATTATTTAAATTTTCTATAGCTTTATATTTTGTTATTCTGTAATTTTCCAAGTTATAATATTTTATAATGATGGGTATAGTGTTTTTTTTTAATTTTTAAATTTTTTATTTTTTATAAACATATATTTTTATCCCCAGGGGTACAGGTCTGTGAATCGCCAGGTCCACACACCCCACAGCACACACCCCCCAATGTCCATAACCCCACCCCCCTTCTCCCAAGCCCCCTCCCCCCAGCAACCCTCAGTTTGTTTTGTGAGATTGAGTCACTTATGGTTTGTCTCCCTCCCAATCCCATCTTGTTTCATTTATTCTTCTCCTATGATGGGTATAGTGTTTTAATATTGCAAGATGAAAAACATTCTGCAGATGGATAGTGATGGTTGCACATCATTGTGACTGTATTTAGTACCACTAAATGGTCCACTTGAAAATAGTTCAGATGGTAAATTTTATGTGACGTGTATGTTACCACAATAAAGAAAGAAAAATTCCATTACGATTATGATTTCACCCATTTCTGTTTATTCACATCTTATAACCAGGATATGAATGGGAAAAAGTACTTGCTGAAAGAAAAGTACAAGTGACACCACTGACATAAAGTTTTAATTCATGCAAAACATGCTACCTGTCTCTCAAGGAGTCATGGATATGCAGCAAAAGGCTTAACATATGTAAGGGACATATTTTCCTTTACAAGGAAAAAACACCACTTTTTTCCATGCACCAGGTGCTTACAATTTAAGCCCAGGTGTACCGGTATCTTACACAGGAGGCAGAATCCTCTTTCCTCTTGATTGTTCCTAAAAGGCTCCTGAACCAATCAGCTATGGATCAGGGGCTGCTGCTGCCCCCCACCCAGCTGGCATCAGTACTTAAGCACATGAGCCTGGCCCCTGCTGGGACTTTGGAACTGGCCTTCGCAGATCATACATCAGTGAGCACAGACTCACTCCATGCTCCCCCTAGGCTGCTGGGGGGACTTCCAGTGGGTAAGCTTTGTCCCAGGGTCTGGAAGAACAGCAGCCCTGCTCTCTGTGTCTACGTGTCTCTGTCGTGGGTATTAGGCCTGGTGCCGGCCCAGAGGGCAGTTGAGACCACCTTCTCAGGAAGCTGAGAGAAGCTTGACAGGGGGGTACCCTTCTTCCCCTGCAGTCCTCAGAGTCTCAGCGTGTCGTAGGAGAGCAGGAGACTGATCCTCACTGATTTGGACCAGCAACCCTCTGGTAAAGCGAAGCGGCGTACCTGGACCGGCCCCGTTGTTGGAAGGGCAGCTGAGCAGAGAGCAGTGAGGGGGAAGTGAGAGGCCATGGGACTGGGAAGGCCTTCAGCAAGGAGGCCAACAGGAATGGGCCAGACGAACAAGAGGCCAGCGGGGGCCGGACCCCTCTCAAAGTTAGCATGAGTGGGCACTGAGGACAGTCGCCCAGATACCTCTTCCCCAAAGTGAGAACGGTACTGAAGCCCCCGTAGGAATGCTCTTCAGGGAGTAAAAAAAAAATAAGGGAGAAATCCCGAAAGCACGGGGTATTAATCCAAAAGAGAGCCAATCTCAAATGGAAAGGGTCAAGGTCTTTTTTGAATCAGAAAGACTGTTTTCTGCTGGAGGCAGAAATTGGAGCTTCAGAGAAAATGCCAGAAAAATAATTCTGTAAGGCTAATATGGCTACCACTTAAAACTCAGTGCACCTGTGATGGGTCTGGATGAGGGAGGTCTGTGCCTTAAACACTCACCACCTTCCTCGGAGGGTAGCGTTACACCTACCTCTTGCCAAGTTTCTCCTCCTTGGCGCTACTGATCTGTGGAACTAGATAATTCTCTACTGGGGGTGGGGAGGCGCTGTCCTGTGCGTTTGGGATGGTTAGCAGCATCTCTGGCCTCTCCCCACTAGATGTCAGTAGCCTCCCCCTCCTCGTGGCCATAACCAAAAATGTCTTCAATATACTGCCAATGTACCCCTGGGGGCAGCAATCCCCCACCAGTGGGAACTGTGCTAAGGCGCTTTCCCAGGTGTAGGGTCCTTCGGCATAAAGTAAAACACATGCAGCTGACCCTCAGGGTATGGCTAGTAAACAACCAGGTGATTCCAATTCCTTTGTGCTTGAGAAGACTCCGAGGAGCAGGAGCCTTGACTAGATACCACCTGACTTTGCCTCCAAACCCAGAGGGAAATGGCTGGAGGGAGTCTAGGAATCTGGGTGACCAGCAACTTTAAAAGGCGGCAGGAGGAAAGATTTCCACGTAAGTATGAGAATATGAGCCGTGACTGTCTAGTGATGTGCGGTGGGTGCTTGGTAAATTTCAGCTGCTTCCGTGGGCGGGGCGAGGCTTCTGTGCTTTGAGAGCAAGAACTTGGAGTCTGGGGTGGGAGACTTGACGTTTGCAGTGGGTCTGTTCTTCCACGGACGTAACTGAACTTCAGTCCTCAATAGTTTATGCAAGTTTCATCTCCTGCTCAGGAAAATCCCTCTTGGGGTGATGTCTACACTTGAACCTTCAATTAACCATATTCTAGAACTTGTGAGAGAAATCTTTTCTCCTTAACTCTGTTGGCTTCAAATTCTTACATCCTAGGACAACCTTAATCCTCTGAGAGCTTCTCAAGACCTACACGTGAAACACAGACCTGAGTCTAGACCCCAGTTAAAACCTCAAAGAGGCTTTTTCATATCCCCCAATCCCAATTTGCCAGCTAAGATCTCAGGCCCGCGGGACCTTGTTTCTTCTACTCTTGTGCCAAACCAGCAGACTTTCCTGACAGACCCCAGACTCCAAAGGCATCAAACCTGGATTTTTGAGGAAATTAATACTAATGGGAACTGGGACTCTGAAGAGAAAAAGAAATCTTCATTTTGGAAGGAATGGAAAAAGAAAAATCATGTCAGGACAAGGTAGGTCTCTCGGCTCTTTCTGTTGGAGGCTGGGGAAGGAGAACATTCCCTGGGAAAGGGGAAGAAATATTCCCTCTGTTTGTGATCTACACTTGCTTTCATAGGTTCTTCCGACAGCATTGAGCAAGTCAAGGCACCAAACCATCAAAGAAAAAATGAAATTTCCTATACAAGGAGACCATCTTGTCAGAACCACACCACAGAGCTGGTAGAAACCAAAAAGGGTTCTGGGTTCTTAGCCATACCAACCTGAGGGTTGGTGTTAGAGTCTATAGCAAGATGTGGAGGGGAGAGCAGTAGGGACAGGTTAGACCACGGTCCCTTTATTGGAAGGGATATTCATCTTGCCAGAATTTCATTTTTAAGTCCCTGAATACTCTTGAGGAAATGTTATTTTGATACATGGCTAAAATCAGACACTTGGTTAGCCCTTTTAAGTGAGTGTGATTTCCTGGGACTAGTGTTCCCCCGGCTGTGACAGGCATTCTGTATAGTTATCAACCTAAGTCTGTTCCATGTGGCTGCCAGGGGACTTGGGGGCTGGGGTGAGGGGAACCCATGCAACTGTGAAGTTCATGCTGCCTGATGGGAAGCGTGTAGAATGTGGCAGGTCTACTGGACAGCTTGCAAGGAAGGTAGAGTCTCAGACTTACCACAGTTCTTGACAGTTTTGGTTGTGAGCATTGGGTGCCAACTAAGACCTAGCTTTCTGGGAAAGAAGTGACAGACCCTGCAGGCTAGGTTAGGGGAAAGGAGAAGCAAATACCCTGGGATCTGGTGGCATGTCTCTTGCCCAAGTGGTGGTGAGTTAAGAGTCCGACCCTTTCTACTGTGGATGAGATTGAGCGGTGGGAGGTAGAATCGAAACATGAAGTCCCAATAGTGCTTTTAGTGGTGGCTCCCTCTTCCAGTGGGAGATGCTATGAGGAGTTGATGGGCTGCTGGAAAGCGTAATGGGCTTTGCTTACCAGTGCAGAGCTGGTCTCTCCCCTCCAGTCTTCCCCATGGAGCCCTCCCACCAGCCACTTTAAGGTAAAATCCAAGTATGCTAGGGAACCTTGGGTGGGGGCAAGATGATGGTGGCTGTGTTGGACATAGGCACCAGAGTCCCCATCTTACTTGGAAACAGGCGGAAAGGATACTTGGAGGAGTTTCAGGGTCACAGCTGGGAGAGAAACTAATGTGATCTTGTGTACAGAATCCTTTGGGGTGACTGATTATGCTTGCTTTGTTCTGTCTACATCTGACTGTAGGAATTATCGGCTACTTCCATATCTTGGCTATTGTAAATGATGTTGCAGTAAAAACAAGGGTGCATGCACACTTTTAATTTAGTGTCTTTGTGTTCTTTAGGTAAATACCCAGTGGGATTACTGGATCATTAGGTAGTTCTGTCTTTAAATTTTTAAGGAAACTCCATACAGTTTTCCACAATGGCTGTACCATCTTGCACTTCCACTAACTGTGCAAGAGGAATCCTTTTTCTCCACATCCTCAGCAACACTTGTTTCTTGTATGCATGGAGAGGGGGGATTCTTCTTGAGAGCGCATGTGCACATAGGATTCAGGGTGGGAAGGGCAGAGTGAAAGGGAGAGAGTGAATCTCAAGTAAGCTCCAGACTTGGTGTGGAGCCCAACTTGGGGCTCAATCTCCTGATCTGAGCCATAACCAAGAGTCAGATGCTTAACCAACAGAGCCACCCAGGTGTCTCTGTTCCTCATGGTTTTGATTTTAGGCATTCTGACAGGTGTGAGGTGATGTCTCCTTGAGACTTTTGATTTGCAGCTCCTCGACAATGAGGGATGATCTTTTCATGTGTCTATTGGCCATCTATAGGTCATCTTTGGAGAAATGTATGTTCATGCATTTTTCCCATCTTTTAATTAGATTGTTTTTTTGGGGGGGGGGTGAATTGTAGTTGTTATTTATGTATCTTAGACACTAACCCTTTATCAGACACCTCATTTGCAAATATCTTCTTCCATTCCTTTGCTGTGCAAAACATTTTGTCTTGATGTAGTCCCAGTAGCTTGTTTTACTACTTTGCTTGTCTCAGGAGACCGATCTAGAAACATGTTGCTGTGGCTGATGTCAGAAATTACTACCTCTGCTTTAGTTTTAGTAGCTTATGTTTCTAGGAATTTATCCATTCTAAGTTTTTCAATTTGTTGGCATACAGGTTTTCATAATGTTGTTAAGATTATTTGTATTTCTGTGGTATGGGTTATTTCTCCTTTCATTAGTGATTTTGTGTACTGGGTCTTTTTTTAAGTGAGTCTGGCAAGAGGTTTATCCATTTTCTTCTTTTCAAAGAACCAGCTCCTGGTTTCATTGATCTGTTCTATTGTTTTTTTTGTTTTTTTTTTTTTGTTTGTTTTTTTTTTTTTTTTTTTTAGTTTCTAGCCATTTGTTTATGCTCTAATTTTTATTTCCTTCCTTTTGCTGGATTTGGGTTTTATTTTTCTAGCTCCTTTAGGTGTAAAGTTGTTTGAGACTTCTCTTCTTGGTGTATGGCTGTATTCCTATAAACTTCCCTCTTAGAACCACTTTGTAGGAATTGTTATGTGCTTACCTTTCCCCATCCTAGGGTGGATTAGCCTGATAGTGCAACTATCTAATCCCTAATTCCCCTGCCATTTCCACCAGTAGGTGAGGCAGAATTCAGCACAAGAACCTCCATCTTCAGATGTCCAAATTTTCACTGCATGGATATCTTATTGGTTTGGCAGTGAGAGAACTCTCTATCTCCATGGCCCTGACTCATGTTAGCACACTTCTGTTAGCAGGTATGGCTGACAAACCTGAAAAAACTTGGGGGCTGGATGCCAGCTATAGTTTCTAAGGTGTATATGGGTGGGTTCAAGACATCGAATCTCTGGTACTCAAAGGGAGGAAAAGCCTATCTTTGCCCTAACTTCTACCCCCTCCCTCCAACAAATGGAACCCTAACACCTTTGATTCTGTAAGCATCTGAGACCGAAGTTGGACTCTGCAAATTGGAGCCTCTAACAAAGCAAGACAGATTTCACCTAGAGTTGCCCTTGGGATTTTGGACTTGTAGCCATATGAGGGGGACTACCAAGTAGACCCATTTTGGAGGTCTTAGGGAATTGGAATAACTGACTCATGAAGGCCTTGAGATGCTCAGTCCCCCAGCTGCCGTTTTGGAGTTGGTCAACTTGGACTCAAAGGCTAACAAGGAGAAAGAGCTCCAAAGATCCTGGTCAAGAAATGACCTGATCTGTTAAACACAAGTGTCCTGACCCCAGCAGCATCTTGTCTTTACTTGGGGGAAAAGCAAATATGTCCCTATGGAAACTTCTCCCTCCTCTTTCCTCCTTACCTGGAGTCAAAGATACTGACCCCGTGGTGCCCTCTGCAGAGTCTACCTGGCTCTGGCTTGATGAGGTCTTGGATAAGTTGAAACCTGTCAGTGTCCATGGAGCTGTGCACCCTGAGAGTCAGCCCCATGGAGCTGGAAATGGATGTAGTCATCCCATTCACTGGGCAGGACTCAGACTTGTGGGCTGTTGCCACGGGCCTAGCTATTCGGGCAGTCTGCATTCTTCCAAGTGGAAGACCCATCAGGGATGCCCCCCAAGCAATGGAAACACATTGGGTTGTTGACCAAATTCTCTGGGTCACTCACTTAAATGTCTGTGGCAAAAACTGGTTCTGAGACCTCCTGGAATCAGCAGCTGATGGGACCTAACTCTGCCCTTGACCTGGAGGCTACTGTTGCATAGTAGCCTTGGGACTCCAGCCATAAATAGACCAGCCCACAGTTGGTGTGGCCATATCACAAGGGAGGTTTCCCCTTCCCCTTCCTTACAGGTGAACTTCCTCAGCCCTTGACCCCCTCTTTGGCTTCCAGGGGCTTCCTCACCACTGATACTACTTCAGGGTACTGATCAGCTTCCTCTGCACTGAGAGGGAGGCCTAGAGGACTCTGACTTAATTCTTAAGTTTTATAAAAATGTCCATATCTTTCACCTGATTCTTCCAGGTGAAAAGTTTGGGCAGGAGTAAGAGATGATTGGATAAAGGGTGGTTGTAGCTACTGGCAGGGGACAGGAGGTTTGGGGAGGGGGGAAGGAAGAGTAACAATGCAGCTGAGAGGTGGCGAGGAAGGGCACGAAGGACATGTCTTTCAGAACTGCCCTCAGCTGTGCTGTGGTGGGGAAAGCCCATGGCGTGTCTTTCAACTGGTGAAAGCAACTGACCTACCTGGTGAGTCTTCCTTCCTCGGCCGGACAGCTCTGACTGTCCTATGAAGTGGTTACTGTGACCCACATGGGGCTGGGGACAAATGACCCTGTTCTCAGACCTTCCAAATGGACAAACCTGGGGACTGGAATGCTCCCCAGTTGACTAAGAGGCTGTGTTGGAGCTACTGGGAGGCTGTGCTTTCTGACTGACGTACATCCCAGTTCAGAGGGCCACCCCAAACAAAACTCTTCCCAGGGATGCTGTATTCTCTGTTGGGATTCTGATGCCTCTGCCGAAGCAGCGTTGTGGCTTCCCTCTCTACTAAAACACCATGGCTCACACCATAAGAGGTGACCTGAAGTGTTTAAGGCAACACCACATCGGTCCTGGCAGGTACCCAGGTCAGCCTTAATTTTCTGACCTGGTTGTTATGGATGAGAGAATCGCCCTAAGCCTGCTCCTCAGGGGCTAAGGCAATCTGTGTGTCTGTAATGCAGCCTGTCCTTATGGGTTAATGCTTCAGGCAGATATAGAAACTTCTAGAGAGAGCCACTTGTCTAGAGTGGACACAAATGGCTTCATGGGCTTCGTTCAGCTGGAATCCTGGGGGCAGAGCTGATGGTCTTGCAGATTCTGATTCTGTTGCTTAGAATACAAATTGAATGGATTTGGTGTTGTTTCCAGTTGGCTTAATTATGCCAGTGAGCCATTATGAATATTCATAGAAAAACTTGCCAGAAGCCAAGACCATACAGAAATGAAGAGTGGATAGGGGCACCAGAGCGACTCAGTTAAGCGTCTGCCTTCAGCTCAGGTCATGATCCTGGGTCCTGGTATCAAACCCCACATCAGGCTCCCTACTCAGTGGGGAATCTGCTTCTCCTTCTCCCTCTGCTCCCTCTGACCCTTCCCCTGTTGTGCTCTTACTCGCTCTCTCTCAAATGAAAAAATAAAGAAGAATGGATATTGTTTGGGGAGGGAGCAGGTAATCCTCAATAGCTTTTCTGTATATCTTGGGACCAGTTATGTGAAAAGAGAGCCTAGCTTGTGTGTAGGTGACAGATAGACTGCAAAGACAGAAGGGTAGAAGGCATGTTTATTTCTTGACCACTGACAACAGCTCACCATCGCCACTGAGATGTCCAGTAGGCACTTCAAACCTAACATGACTACATAGGAACTTCTGGTCTCTTCTAAACCTATAGTTCCTGTGTTTTTTTTTTTTTTTTTCTGCTAATGTCCACTCCGTTTTTCCTGTTGCTTGGGTAAAATCCTAGTAAGATGTCCTTCTCCTCTTGCCTGTGTCCCACCCATTAGAAAATCCTGTGGGGTATCTTTCAAAGTGCATCCAGAACCTTGCTAGGTCTCCCTGCCTCTACTCCTCCCATCCTGGTACCAACCTGGACTGTCTCCTCTCTCGGCTTGCTCCTGAGGTGATGCCGCAGGGGCCCGCAGAGCCCTCATCCCACATGTGCCTTGTGCCCCTGCATGGAGCCTTTCCAGAGTGCTGCACTGAGAATCTAGATTCTTCTCAGCTTTCCAGCTTTTTCTGGTTTGCTAAGACAGCCTTTGTACTTCTGTTCACCCACTCCTTCTTTCTCCATCTCTCTCAAATCTTAAAAAAAAAGGGGGGGGGCTCCTGGGTGGCGCAGTCATTGGAGCATCCGACTCTTGGTTTCTGCTCAGGTGGTGATCTCGGGGTTGTGCGATCGAGCCCCAAGTCAGGCTCTGCGCTCAGTGCAGAGTCTGCCCCTCTTTGGCTATTACCTTCTCTCTCCTTCTTTTGTTTTTAAGAGATTCTGATGCCACTTCCCCTCCTTCAGCCATTTAAATTCACTGTAGTGAGGTTTCAAGAGGCAGCAGGGGAAATCGTCCGCCCAGCACACCAAGTGTAACTGCAAGTCCTAGCAGTAACCTCAGAAACCGAGGCAGCCCTACAGACCAGAGTTGATTGTGCTGCTCCCCAACACCATCTCCAGACGCTTTATAGATGTATTCATGAACCCTGCCTTGAAGCACCAGGAATGTTGCTGTAACATTGAGCTTGAAACTATGTTAAATACATCTAGAGCGTGACCTGAGAAGGTTGAAGTAATTTGAAGGTAGAGATCTTAAGGTTTCTAAGGTAATATCTAAGAATCCTCTAGAATATAGAACTCTACTGGTAAATATGTGCTTTGCTCTGTTTGTTCCTGTCCTTTCTGATAACCATGTGCTTCTCTTACCTATGCACTTTTATTCTAAAAATTTAGGCATGTATCCTGTTCTTGGTGTTCAGTAGGACTTCCTATCGTGTGTGGTATACTGGTGTCAAGTGAACAAAATAGGGTTTTTCTTCCCCTGGAATTCTGCTGTAATCAAGTTCAGCATGTATAGGATCGTTAATCTCTTCAGAATAGTTCCTTGTGCCTCCTAGATTATTACTCAAGTTCTAGGACAGAAATGCAGCAAAGAGCAATAGAGTGTGTTTAAAAAGGGGACCAGAACTCCTAGGATTAAAGATTGTAGACCTTGTCATTTAATAGGAAAAAGAAAAATGTGATCCGACCAAAGACCAAATAAGCAGTAAAAAAAAAAAAGGAAATGTAAGGACTGCAATCTGAAATGGGAGCCAGGTGAGTCCTTCTACTTCCAAATGCACCACTGGCATGAATTTAAAAGCACAGCTATGTGGGGCGCCTGGGTGGTGCCATCGGTTAAGCCCCAGACTCTTGGTTTTGGCTCAGGTCATGATCTCAGGGTTGTGAGATCGAGCCCTCCCTAGGCTCTGCACTGGAGGCTTGAGACACTCTTGCTTTGTCTTTCTCTGTACCTGCCCTCTGCCCCTAACCACTCTCTCTCCCTCTAAAATCTTCAAAAAATAGTAAGAGGTGCCTGGGTAGCACAGTCGGTTGAGGATCTGACTCTTGGTTTCTGCTCAGGGTCCTGAGATTGAGACCCGAGTCGGGCTCCCCATGCAGCGCTGAGTCTGCTTGGGACTCCTCTGCCCCTCTCCCACCCCCTGCGTCCTCTCTCCAAAATGAATAAATCCTTGGAAAAAAAAAAAAAAAACACCTACGCAGTTGTGAGTCTTTAGAGTGACTTAATGAAAGGCAAAGAAATTAAAAACAGGTTGGGGAATGAATGCTGTTGGACAAATCGGTGCTTAAGGAAGGATGATACAGTTAATGCATTAACAAGACAAGGATTTTAATAACTTTCTTACTCTTCTTTCCCTTTATTTCACCCACCCGCCCACCTACCTCCCTTCTGGCAACCACCAGCTCTCTGTATGAAAGAGTCTGGATTTCTTCCTCCCTCTTAGTTCATTTGATTCTTAAAATGCAATGGGTGAAACTGTCTTTCTTGGACTTATTTCACTTAGCATTATACCTTCTCGGTCCAACCATGTTGTTGCAAATAGCAAGATTCATTTTTTTTATGACCAGCATTCCATGGTGTATATGCAGCACACTTTATCCATTCATCTGTGCTTGGACATGGGCAGTTTCCGTATCTTGACTACTGTAAATAATGCTGCAATAAACCCAGGGACCCATATCTCTTTTTGAATTAGTGTTTGTGTTTTCTTTAGGCAAATGCCCCGTAGTGGCATTACTGGATCATATGGTAATCCTATTACGGTTTTTCTGCAGAACCTCCATCCAGTTTCCCACAGCAGCTACGGCAGTTTGCATTCCCACAAGCAGTTGCACAAGGGTTCGTTTTTCTCCACGTCCTGGCCAATACTTGTTTCTGGTGTTTTTGATTCTAGCCATTCTGACCGTTGTAAGTGGTGGTATTCATTGTGGTTTTGGTTTGCAGTTTCCTGATGATTAGTGAGTGATGTGCATCTTTTCAAGTGTTTCTCAGCTATGTGTATGTTTTCGGGAAAATGTCTTATCAGGTCCTCTGCCCACTTTTTAATTTTTTTTTTTTTTGTGGTGTTGAGTTGTGTAAGTTCTTTATTTTAGATATTAATCCCTTATTGGATATATCATTTGCAAATACTTTCTTGCACTCAGTAAGTTGCCTTGCTCTATTGGTTTTCTTTGCTATGAAAAAAATTTATTTCGGTGTAGTCGCAGGGGTTTAATTTTCTTTCCTTTGGCTTGCCTGCAGAGACTTACTTAGAAAAATGTTTCTATTGCTGATCACTACCTGTGTTTTCTTCTAGGAGTTTGATGGTTTTAGGTCTCACACTTAGGTCTTTAATCCATTTTGAGTTTATTTTTGTGCATGGTGTAACAAACGGTCTAGTTCCATTCTTTTGCATATAGCTGTCCAGTTTTCCCAGCACCATTTGTTGAAGAGACTGTCTTTTCCCTAGAGTATGTTCTTGCTTCCTTTGTCATTGATTGGCCATACAAGTGTGTGTGTTTATTTCTGGGTTTTCTATTCTGATCCATGGATGGTTTTTTTGTTTTTTTGTTTTTTAAAGATTTTATTTATTTGACAGACAGAGATCACAAGTAGGCAGACAGAGAGGGGGAAGCAGACTCCCTGCTGAGCAGAGAGCCCGATGCAGGGCTCAATCCCAGGACCCTGAGATCATGACCTGAGCTGAAGGCAGAGGCTTAACCCACTGAGCCACCCAAGTGCCCCCTAGATGTGTGTTTTGTGCCAGTACCTTATTGTCTTGACTACTCCAGCTTTGTAGCATACCTTAAAATCTGGGATCTTAATAGCTCCAGCTTTGTTGATCTTTCTTAAGATTGCTTTGGCTATTTGGGGGTCTTTACTGGTTCCACACAAACTTATTATTGGTTCTATCTCAATGAAAAACATGGCCGGTATTTGGATAGGGATTACATTAGATCTGTAGATTGCTTTGGGTCCTTTGGACATTTTAACAATATTGGTTCTTTCAGTCCATGATCATGACCTATCTTTTCATCTGTGTCCACTTCACTTTTGTTGACCAGTGTTTTATAGTTTTTTGAGTAAAGGTCTTTCACCTTCTTGGTTAAGTTTATTTTTAGGTATTGTTTTTGGTGCAATTATAAATGGAATTGTCTTCTTAATTTCTGCTATTTCATTATTGTATAGAAATTCAACAGATTTCCACATCTTTTGTATCCTGCAAACTTACTGAATTCATTTCAGTTCTAATAGTTTCTTGGTGGAGTCATCAGGGTTTTCTATACATAGTATCATGTCATCTGCAAATAGTGAAATTTTTGCTTCTTACCAGTTTAGATTTCCTTTATTTCTATTTCTTGTCTAATTGCTGTGGCTAGCACTTCTAGTACTATGTTGAATAAAAGTGGTGAGAATAGATACCCTTGCCTTACTCCTAAGATTAGGAGTTCTGTTTATCACCACTGAATAGGATGTTGGCTGTGGATTTTCATATATGGCCTATATTATGTTGAAGTATGTTCCCTCTAAATGTACTTTGAGAATTTTTATCATGAATGAATGTTGAATTTTGCAGCTGCTTTTTCTATGTCTAATGAGGTGATCATATAGTTTTAATCCTTTCTCTTATCTACATATCATGTTGATTTTCAAGCATTGACCCACTCTTTCATCCCTGGAATAAATCCCACTTGATTGTGGTGAATGATTTATTTTATTTTTTATTTTTTTTTAAAGATTTTATTTATTTGACAGAGATCACAAGTAGGCAGAGAGGCAGGCAGAGAGAGAGAGATAGGAGGAAGCAGGCTCTCTGCTGAGCAGAGAGCCCGATGTGGGGCTCGATCCCAGGATCCTGGGATCATGACCTGAGCCGAAGGCAGAGGCTTTAACCCACTGAGCTACCCAGGCACCCCTGTGGTAAGTGATTTTTTTTTTTTTTAAAGATTTTATTTATTTGACAGAGGGAGATCACAAGTAGGCAGAGAAGCAGGCAGAGAAAGAAGGAAGCGGGCTCCCTGCTGAGCAGAGAGCCCAATGCAGGGCTCAATCCCATGATCCTGGGATCATGACCTAAGCTGAAAGCAGAGGCTTTAACCCACTGAGCCACCCAGGTGCCCCATGAATGATTTTTTAAAAATAAATTATTGGATTCTGTTTGCTAATATATATTTTTTTAAGATTTTATTTATTTGACAGACAGAGATCACAAGTAGGCAGAGAGGCAGGCAGAGAAAGAGAGAGAGAGGGAAGCAGGCTCCCTGCCAAGCAGAGAGCCCGATGTGGGGCTTGATCCCAGGACCCCGAGACCACGACCCGAGCCGAAGGCAGCGGCTTAACCCACTGAGCCACCCAGGTGCCCCTGTTTGCTAATATTTTGTTGAGGATTTTTGCATCTATGTTTATCAGAGGGATGGGGTTATAGTTTTCTTTTTTTGTAATATCTTTATCTGGTTTTGGTATCAAGGTAATGATGGCCTCATGGAATGTATTTGGGAGCGTTCTTTCCTCTTTTTTCTTTTTTTTTTATATCTTGAAAAAAATAGAGAACTTCTTAAATGTGAATTCATCTGTGAACCCACCTGGTCCTGGACTTCTGAGATTTTTTTGATTATTTAATTTCATTGCTAATAATTGGTCTGTTCACATTTTCTATTTCTTCCTGATTGTTTTGGGTGGTTATATTTCTAGGAATTTATTTCTAGGTTGTCCAGTTTATTGGCATTTTTCATAATTTTATGATTCTTTGTATTTGTTGGTTATTTTTCCTCTATTTCTGATTAAGTCCTCTTTTCTTGAGAAATCTTGCTAAATATTTGTCCATTCTGTTTATCTTAACCTCCCAGTTTAATTTTTCAAGTCTATTAATTTTTGCTCTTTTTTTTTAAGACTTTTATGATTTTATGTGTTTGACCAAATACACGTAGGTGCAGCAGCAGGCAGAGGGAGAGGGAGAAGCAGGCTCCCCACAGAGAAGGGAGTCCAACGTGGAGCTTGATCCCAGGACCCTGGGATCATGACCTGAGCTGAAGGCAGACACTTAACCAACTGAGCCACCCAGATGGCCCTCTGCTCTGTTTTGTTTTGTTAAGATTTTATTTGTTTATTTATTGGATAGAGACACAGGGAGAGACGGAACACAAGCAGGGGGAGAGGGAGAAGCAGGCTTCCTGCCAAGCAGGGAGCCCGATGCGGAGCTCGATCCCAGAACCCTGGAGTGATGACCCGAGCTGAAGGCAGATGCTTAATGACTGAGCCACCCAGGCACTCCTGCTCTGTTCTTTATTATTTTCTTCCTTCTGTTGACTTTAGGCTTTGCTCTTTTGCTAGCTCCTTTAAGTATGAGGTTAGATTGAGATTTTTCTTGTTGCTTGAGGTAGGTTTGTATTGCTATAAACTTCCCTCTTAGAACTGCTTTTACTGCATCCCAAAGCTTTTTGAACTACTGTGCTTCCATTTTCATGTGTCTCCATGTATTTTACTCTTAGATTTCTTGGTTGACCTATTCATTGTCTAGTTGCATGTTGTTCAACCTATTATATATCTGTGTTCTTTCCAGATTTTTTTCTTGTGATTGACTTATAGTTTCATAACATTCTGATTAGAAAAGATGCATGATAGGATTTCAGTCTAGAATTAAGAGGTATTTTGTGGCCTAACCTGTGTTTTGTTCTGGAGAACCATCCACGTGTGCTTGGATGTATTTCACTGTTTTTGGATGGAATGTTCTGAGTGTCTGTTAGGTTCGTCTGATGTGTCATTCAAAACCACTGCTTCCTTGTTAATATTCTGTCCGGATGATCTGTCCATAGATGTAAATGGGGTGTTTAAGACCCCTACTACTGTCAAATTCCTGATGCCTGATAATAGTTGCTCTATGTATTCAGGTTCTCCCATCGACAAGAGAACTTAGTTATTACCTTTCCTCTTTTGGATCGTTCTCTTTTATCATTATGCAGTGTCCTTCTTGGTCTGTTGTTACAGTCTTTGTTTTTTAAAGTCTGTTTTGTCTGATATAAATATTGCTACCCCTGCTTTCTTCTTTCTTTTGCTTGGTAAATGCTTTTACATCCATTTTCTTGCAACCTTCATGTGTCTTTAGGTCTGCAGTGAGTGTCCTACAGGAAACATGTAGATGGATCTCACTTTTTTATCCATTCAGTCACCCTATGTATTATTTTAGAGAGCGAATGATCGGGGAGAGGCAGAGACAGAATCTCAAGCAGAACCCGTGTTGAACAGAGCCTGACCAGGGCTTGATATCATGGCCCTAAGATCATGACCAGAGCTGAAATCAAGAGTAAGACACTCAACCAACTGAGCTAACCAGGTGGCCCACACCCTATGTCGTTAGAGCATTTTATCCATTTATATTTAAAGTAACTATTATTGTGTATTATTGCCATTATGTCATTTAAGATTTCAGAGAGTGCATGAGGGACTCCTCAAGCAGACTCCCCACTAAACATGGAGCCCAATGTGGGGCTTTATCCCAGGACACCAAGATCATGACCTGAGCCAAAACCAAGAGCTGGTCACTTAACTGAGTCCCCCAGCTTCCCCAGTTTTATGGTTCTTTTTGTAGTTCTTAACTGTTCCTCATTTCTTGCTCTCTTACTTTGTGGTTTGATGATGGCTTTCTTTAGTGTTCTGCTTGGATTACTTTATTTCTCATCTTTAACTTGGAGTAGGAGGATCCTGAGCTCACCTCGTCATCCCATGGACATACCAAGGTAACAGCCACAGTTAGTGAAACTAACTCTGAAAATCACCAGAAGATGGGCAGAGCAGACTTCATGATTGGGAAGGGCAGGGGGTGTGGAGATGCAGTTAGGAACCAAACCCCTAGTGAGACTAACCCAAAATGGGAGAGATACCACAAGCATGGAGAATCAAGAGGATCAGACCCTCCTGACTCCCCGAAGTAGGCTGTATTGGTGTAAACTTCCCTCTTAAAACTGCAGGAGGGAAGCAAGAGGATCAGACCCCACACCAGGCCTGGTGGCTCAGTTGGTTAAATAGCTGCCTTCAGTTCAGGTCATGATCCCAGGGTTCTGGGATGGAGCCCCGCATCGGGCTCCCTGCTGAGGGGGGAGCCCGCTTCTCCCTCCACCTGCTGTGTGCTCGTGCACACACTCTCTCTGACAAATAAAATATTAAAAAAAAAAAAAAGCTTGTAAGCCATTAGGGAGCTTGGGACATTGAGCATTAACTCATTTTCCTGGGTGGCGCCACACCAGTAAATAGCCCATTTTTCTTCACGGTGGAAGCTCTTGGTCAGTTTTTACTGGCAGGCAGCATAAGCGGTGGATGAACTCAGGTTTGGTTACACATTTGGAAACCACAATGGGTTCTGTCCCTACAGACACTTCCGCTTGTGGTTTGGTGGCTGCAGATCTGGGGCAAAGCGCAGAAGTGTGGACCCCGCTCCTCCAGAGGCGGGGCTGAGGCGTGCTCCGCAGACCCGTGTCCAGGACCTCCGGCGTTTGGGGCTGGCTTTGGGGGAAACAAGGCGCAGGGTATCCTTTGTCCAAGAAAACCTCTCTGGTAAGTCACCACAGGTGTGATGACCCAAACTTTCATTTGTTATAAACTCCTTCGGGGTGGTTTCGGTTTGGGGGAACATCTTCTGATTGTATAAGAGACTAGCCGTTTGAGAGGTTACCCTGGTTTCTAGTTGGGTTCTGTCCCGTGTTCACCACGGGGAACTGAGTTCATTATCCCTTGTGGTCCTCTGAATTGCACATTACAAAACTGGGCTCCATCTAGCTACGAACCCCTGAAGAGGAAAAATCATTTTACAACAGGGCATAGCCACAGTGTGGTCTAGAATCAGGAGGAGGCTGGCCAGAAAGTGGATCCTTAAATTACCACACTGCCTTACCATTAGATTTGTTTTATAAGAGGAAAGAAAAGGGGATAATACCCTATGTCAGTTTTTTTAAAAATTCTTTATTTGAATTCAATTTAGTTAACATAGAATGTATTATTAGTTTCAAGGGTAGAGTTCAAGAATTCATCATTTGCATACAACACCCAGTGAGAGAGAAGCTTATGCAGGCTCCAAGCCCAGTGTGGAGGCCAACGTAGGCTCTATCCCACCACCCTGAGATCATGACCTGAGCCAAGATCAAGAGTGGTTTGCTTAATGGACAGGCACCCCACATGCAGGGTTTTTAAAAGGTGAAAATTCAGGGTAAGGGTCTCTGGGCCTTAGATGATGCTGATTAGGGATCAGGATCCCTGCAGTACTTCCTTTCCTCATCTTGTCCCTTCTGGTGACCTCCCGTCTGGCTTCGGCATGACTAGACGGAGGTGGTGCTTCAGCTTCAGCCTGGCCCTGCCAGACGTTCTCAGCAGATTACATTAGCGATGTCCTCTCTAGAGGACAGACAGAAGTTCTTTATTCTGTGACTATTACTATTCTGCAAAAAAAAAAAATTTTCTCCCAAACATGGCACATTATGTTTTTTTTCCAGCAGAACAGCATTTCACAAACTTTTGGGGAGGCTACTTTGTTATTTCCCGAGACAATTTTCCAGTTTTCTTTAACAGTATCTAAGGGCTATGGGACTCTGGTCAGAGGGTGCTAAGAGCCATACATTTAAGTTGTGGGGGATTATGGGGACTTTAATGTCCTCTCCAAGAATCAGTGAACCAAAGGCTAGATTTTGTTTGCATTTATTTTGTGGGTGTGCAGGTGTTATAGGATTTTTCTCTATTTCTAGAAGGTATTACTAAACTTTTTAAGAAGAGCTCTGTTTTGGGCGCCTGGGTGGCTCAGTGGGTTAAGCCGCTGCCTTCGGCTCAGGTCGTGATCTCAGAGTCCTGGGATCGAGTCCCACATCGGGCTCTCTGCTCGGCGGAGAGCCTGCTTCCCTCTCTCTCTCTCTGCCTGCCTCTCCATCTACTTGTGATTTCTGTCAAATAAATAAATAAAATCTTAAAAAAAGAGCTCTGTTTAATTGGTTTAAAGGCAAATGTATGTAAGAATTGAGCATTCCATAACTCAGATAAATGTTTTTCAAGTCCATGTGATCTGGAGAAATATTCGATATTAAAGCTACTTTGACATTGGTTTAAGTAAAATACATGACTTTAGAATTATCAGGATTAAAATTCAAATTTATTTGACCAGCTTAACTAAGAATGTTTTTTAAAAAACATACATAGCTTGAGAGACTGACCAACATAAACATTTTTATGGGTAATCTAAGCATAGTTAAGAACAGTAAATTTTAAGAATTTTTAGATAAATAGGTTACCAAAGATTTTACAAGCTACAACTTTGAAGTTTTGGTAGGTTCAGTGATAAACCAAGTTAAATTAATTGAATCTCTAATTTCTGATCAATAATGAATCAAATACTAAATATAGGTTTATCTGAGCTTGGTTTCCTATCACAGAGAAACTAAAGCTATTTGGGTCTGTTAAATGTATTTTGTGCTTTTATTAAGCTACTATAAAAACATGTCTAGAAATTGGCAAATTTGTTTCATAATCTAAATTCTGCTGTAGAAGTTCAATTGCTTATTACATTTTCACTAGAAACTAAGGTTTCTAAGAATTCAGAATTCTAATAAGTATAATGAAAACTCCTGGAACTAAGGGAAATGACTCTATGCAAAGAAAGTAAGATGTGGTTTTGGTAAGAAAAACACGAGGGATAGAAATACATTTTTGTCAAGGAAAAAGCAATCCTAAAAACAGATCAGTTAAAGAAATGTAGGACAAAATCTAAACGTAAAAAAGTTATAGAAAGTTTTTGGAAAAGAATTGAGTCCTCAGAAGATGGAGGTGAATGAATTTTAATATCAAAATATACAGCAGTAGAAAACTAGAATTGGGTTTTTGTTAAAATGACAGAGTTCTTAGATGATGGGCCTACTCTTGACAACTTATAAACCAAGGTTTGTTTGTTTGTTTGTTTTTTAAAGATTTTATTTATTTATCAGACAGAGGGAGTGAGCACAGGCAGACAGAATGGCAGGCAGAGGCAGAGGGAGAAGCAGGCTCCCTGCCGAGCAAGGAGCCCGATGTGGGACTCGATCTCAGGACGCTGGGATCATGACCTGAGCCGAAGGCAGCTGCTCAACCAACTGAGCCACCCAGGCGTCCCTAAACCAAGGTTTTTATGTGCTCCAAAAAAGTCATGTTTTTTCTTGATCAGGTTTTGCGTTACTTCAGTTTAATCTTATTTTTGACAAACTTCCCAAAATTCAGCTTCTAAATGAAGTCTTGGGTAGGCTTACTCGGTATGTCAAATTACAAAGGAGGCCTTGTCAAGTAAGTGATGATAAATCCTCTTAGGTTAGGTTGTGTGGGTGAATGCTAGAACTGCTCCAGAAATTATACAAAATCTCTAAGTTTTGACAGGTCCTAGTATAAGGTCATGATCTGTCCTTGTCATTGAAATGTTGTGGGTCACAGAAACATTCCATGTCAACTGCATTATGAACGCTCCCTAGTGCTTGAACAGTGACCCTCTGAATGGTCTTCATGGTCACCATTTTACTCTGATCCTCTTACAACTGTCTAAGCTTCAAGGAGATCCATGGAAAGGACTTTGGACACATACAGGTTTCTGATCCCTTTAAGATCCTAAAACTAAATTTCTAGAACTAGTAGGAAAACTGCATTTAAACAGAACAAGAATTAACAGGGGGCCAGAGAAATTGAGGAAGATTATAGTTTTTAGGACTCTTACTTAAAACCTTATTGTTTCTAAGGTTTGCTCTCCCACATTTAAGGAAGCTTTTCCTCTTAACCTTCTAGGACTTACACAAATTTGGTAAAAGTTTCCTTCGTAAACTAATATGAAACCTTTCTCCCTGCCTGATCCCTCCAGAATTCAGAAACTCTCCCTGAGTCGCCTTTGATGGCATTTGTTATTTTCACAAGTTCAGTAAGACTCTGTTTCCTTGTAACAGGAAACCATTGGTTCTGTTACCAAAGCTTTGACTGGAAGGTCATATTTGAGTGAGACAAGCATAGAGTCAGACATGACCAGACAGCTTTAAGGAACTAGGGTTGACATTATGGAGCCAAGGAAGCCCATTGGAAATAACTATCAACCTGCTACCTTGTTGACAGGGCCCCTGGAAGTCTTACCTGGTGAGTCAAAAAGTCACTTCCTGGCAGTCTCAAGCCCCAGGATATTGGGGGGATCCTAAGAGACTAAATAACCAAATCTGTAGCTATTACAGGTAAAATCGGAGGGCACGTGTCTTGAGAGACTTTTAAAAAGTTCAGTCTAAAATTCCTTGCACAAAGTTCCAGCAAAGCAGATTTTTTAAAAGCTTATATGGTCAGTCAGTACTCCTGTTGCACTTACATAATTAGGCCCAGACATTAAAACTGGGCTTCTTTTGACAACAAGTTAGTCTTAATTGGGCTGAGGGTAATTCTGGAAATCCTGTTTTAATAACCTACCTTTGTGGATGTTAAATTCTGATTCTCATTGCCTTTGAATGTTTGCCTCTAAAACTGGGCTGGATCCTAAATTCTTCTAGGTTCCTTGAGCATCTGACTAGGACTCTCTAAGGTTTCCAATTTTCTCCTACTTGACTTGGACTCCCCCTGCCCTCTTCCCGGAAGCCCTATAAACCAGAGCTAGACAATTTCAGGTAAATGTCAGAGACGTTGCCGCATGCTTAGACCATCTTTGTGCTGGTTGCTGTATGGGCCACTAGGACTACCAGCGGCATTCGGACTGAAGACTGGGGAAGATCTGCCAGCTTGCCACTGTCTGCCCTCACTCCAGCTAAAGATGCTTCACACCTGACATCTAGAAATTTCTCCCTGGCAGCCCTTGTCACTCAGGTACTGGGTTAACAATCTGTTCCAACCAATCACATATTTTTCTTTGTTTCCATAGAAATGCCTCTTATTGTGGGACTGCTTGTACAATACAGGCCTAACTCAGAGAGCCCCCTCTGTTTAACTGAACTTGTTCTCAAGACTGGCTTCGTCATGAGACATGAAACAGACTTCTTCCCAAAGGTCCAGAACAGTTAAACTCTGGCTAGGAGGGATTAACGTTGATCCATACTGTT
Source organism: Mustela nivalis (assembly GCF_964662115.1). Lineage (NCBI taxonomy): Eukaryota > Metazoa > Chordata > Mammalia > Carnivora > Mustelidae > Mustela > Mustela nivalis. Next base: position 73,218,629 of record NC_139032.1, read on the forward strand.
GGTCTGAGGGGGGGGCGGGGGGATCTGGTCAGAAGGTAGGTCCTTCCACTCATTTCTCAGCACTTCTCCATGTCTCCACTTCCATAGTTGGAAACACAAGAGGGATCTACTTATTAAGGAACTTGGTTGGCCCTTTCTATTCGCAGTTCCAGTGGAATTAGAGGGCTAGTCCCTGACGAAACTTATTGAACAACCAGGGAATCAACTCCGAGTGGGGATTCCTTGCCTCGTTATCGAGAGGAGAAATCTTGATCTTCATTTTTACCCTGGTGGGGAATAAGGGCTCATGAACACATGATCAAAAATCTTTTTATCCCCTTAGGCACGTTGGCCCATGAACCTGCTCAAAAACCATTCGATTCGATGCCTGTGCCCGGGGTAGTGCTGGACCAGAGAAAGACCTCGGGTTAGATTTTGGCAGAACAAGGAGAGGGCCATGCCAGGTAATTAGCTTCCTGCCACATTCACATTAATTCTCCCGCCTAAGCGGACCAGCCCCCCAGAGAAGAATAGAGAACAAGCCCGTTGCAGCGACAGATTCCTGCTCAAGTCCCTGGAGCAAGATGGGGGCGGGTTTTCTAGGCTTTGGGGATTAACCAAAATGAGCTTCTCCGTTGGGCTATTCTTTTTGTGACTTACCTGCTCCTGAAATTAGGCAAAATCAGGAATTGAAGCACCACAGTTAGGCCAGACACCGAACCAGGCTTACAGCCAGGACCAAAACCATTTCTTTCCTCCAGTCTGGGCCTCAGCAGCTCTTCCGCAGAAAGGAGCTAGACTGGTCCTTCTTCCCGCCCGTCCCCGCCCCGTCCCTCCTCACTGAGAAATGGGAGGGAACCCTGCAGTCCCCACCACGAAGACCTGTCCCTCTACCTGCCTGGGACCGGAGTCACGGAGACAAGTTTGCAGGTCTTTGAAAATAGTAACAAAGTGGGGCGCCTGGGTGGCTCAGTGGTTAAGCTGCTGCCTCTGGCTCGGGTCATGATCTCAGGGTCCTGGGATCAAGCCCCGCATTGGGCTCTCTGCTCAGCAGGGAGCCTGCTTCCTCCTTTCTCTCTGCCTGCCTCTCTGCCTGCTTGTGATCTCTGTCAAATAAATAAATAAAAATCTTAAAAAAAAAAAAAAAAGAAACAAAGTTGCCTGCCAAACAGCCTGTAGGATGCTGTTCTGCCTGACCTAAGAAATGTCAGGTGCTGTGTTTGCAAGAAGAAGCTTGAGTTTTACCAAGTCCTAGGAACTTCCGCCTTTGTAGTCCGGAGCCAGACTCACTTACGTAGGCACCTGAGCTGTGGTGCGGCACCAGCCGCTGAAGCCGAAGGATGGACTGCCAGAGGGGACTGGAGGCGCCAGATGGGACAAGATAATCCAGAAAGGAATCCTACCCTGACCCAGTCCCTAATCAGCCATCAGTGGGACTCAAGCCCCTGCAGCTCTCACTCTGAATTTTCACCCTTTAAAATCCCCTGCTTTATAAGCCATTGGGGAGTTGGGAACTTTCTCCTGGGCCGGGCCACACCAATAAAAAGCCTGTCTTCACTGTAGAAGCTTGGTGTCCGTTTTTCTTGGCTTGTGGTGCATCCAGTGCACAAATGCCCCTGGTTTGGTTATAGGCTTAGTTCTGGAAGAGCCAGGAGGCCACGGAGCCTTCCTCCTTAAAGACACCTGGCAAGGTAGCAGTTTAAAGAGCATGGGGGGAGGAATTTAATCTCCAAGCACACTGGAGGGGGAAGGGAGACTTAAGGATAAAAGAGCTGGTAGAGACTTAGCTAGTCCTCAAAAGGCAGACACCTGTGGGAGCCACAGCCACCAGCTGGCACTGTGTGCCCACACACACCCTGCAAGCAGCCCCAGCAAGGACAGGCACCCTCCAAAGGGACTCCTGCCCTGGGCGATGAACCATACACCAGAGCACCTGTAGTCCCTGCAGACAAGCCTTAAGCTGGCAGAGAGACGCGGGCAGGCATCTGGCCTGATCGCTGGCTTGAGAACCTCTCTGGGGCAGCACAGGGAGCGGGCCCAGCAGATAGGTGGGATGTAATTATTTGCAGTTTAAATAGATATAATTTGCAGTTTAAATACAAAATATAGGGGCACCTGGATGGCTCCATATGTTAAGGCTCTGCCTTCGGCTCAGGTCATGATCCCAGGATTGAGGACTGTGTCCCACAAGGGGCTCCCTGCTCAGCAGGGAGCCTGCTTCTCCCTCTTCCTCTGCTGCTCCCCCTGCTTGTGCACACTTGCACTCTCTGAAATGAATAAAAGTCCTTTCTTAAAAAATAAATACAATAGTGAAACTTGGCTTACATTTAAGCACCTGAAAAAGAAAAAAGAAAAAAAATCACTCAAAACACAAATGTAACTTGGTAAGACCGGTTTTCAACAATCATGCTGAACTTAAGAGGCAAAAATAAACTTACAGTAATCTAACAGTTCTGTAGTAAAGTACACGGGGAACAGACATCCTGCGTAATACATAATACAGGACACATACGACTACTTATTTAACACTTTAAAGCTCTTCTCTGAACAGTAAGAAATAATTACTAATTTGAATTGAGAGAGTATCCTGATTTCCTATTTGATCCAGATGTTCAACTTAATAAAGTAGAAGTTATCTATAGAAAGGGAATTTCATACCAAAAAAAAAATGACAAATTTGAGAGCATATATTAGCTTTAAAGGTCTTTTATAAGACTGAAATGTTCTGGGGCTCCAGGGTGGCTCAGTTCGTTAAGCGACTGCCTTCAGCTCAGGTCACGATCTCAGCCTGGGATCCAGCCCCATATTGAGCTCTCTACTCTCTTACCCTCTCTCAAGTATAGGTAAAATCTTTAAGAAAAAAAAAAAAAAAAGACTGAAGTGTTCTAATGAACCAAATGTTAATTTCAGTATATGGGGAAAAACAAACAGTAATACCATTGAACAGATGCAAGTGTTAGATGCTGCTTTACGCATCAATCCTTACACAAACCAGATGAAGCAGGTAAGGAGGAAACGAGCCCAGAGAAGATTAAAAAAAAAAAAGAAAGAAAAAAAGAAAAGAAAACTGGCTCAACATCACACACTTAGACTCTCGGAGGAATTCAAACCCAGGCCGCCTTGTTCTGAGTCTGTGGCATTAACTGCTATGCTAGGCCCCTCCCTTCATGGAAAAGTTGAAATTAACAGACTAGAAAAAGCTGAACAAATAAAACCAGAAACTGGCTCTCTGCAAAGACCAGTAAAGTATATAAATCCCTGGTAAGTTCTGATAAAGGAAAATTTCATCCTTTCACATTTACAGGCGCTGCTTCTGGGCTCCCGGAGAAACTAACATTTACCAAGGTCAAAGTGAGTCGGCAAAACCTCAGAGCAGGGGCTCTATTTCTGCCCTGAGGACACACTGTACATCTGCTTCCTTAAAAAGAACATCCTAAACAATGACAAAAACAAACAAACCTTGTCCCATAAGATTAAAGCCATATAGGGGGTGTCTGGCTGGCTCAGTGGGTTAAGCCTCTGCCTTCAGCTCAAGTCATGATCTCAGGCTCCTGGGATCGAGGCCCCCATCAGGCTCCCTGCTCAGCAGGGAGCCTGCTCTCCCCCTGCCTCTCTCTGCCTACTTGTGATCTCTCTCTCTATCAAATAAATGAATAAAATCTTAAAAAAAAATTAAGGCCATATAGCCTTGCACATACTAAAAGCATAAAATAAATCCTGTAATGTTCTGGAATATTCTTTTTCATAATGATTTGTGACTCTTTATGTAAAAAAGATATATAACCCTGCAACAATGTTGCTTCCCTAGAGCATTCTCTTTGTGAAGACTATGTAATCTGGGCAGCTGTCCTAACTTCGGCTTGAATAAAACTCCTTTCCTCTTTAAAATAAAAAAAAATTTAAAAAAAGATTCATTTTACACTGATAGACTGATTCAGATAGCATGAGAGTAAAAATGAGACTAAGAAAGGCAGCATACCTAATAACACAATTAGACATGATGACAAAATACATGAGAGTATGAAGGATAACTCTATGGCAATATGCTTGAATACCTAAATGAATTTTGCTTTCTTCCAAAAGCCTGAGTGTCCAACATGGATGCCATCTACTAGGCAAGGTATGCATGGTATATTGTGGTAACAACCTTCAAATTCCAGTGGATCGGGTCTTTCGTTTCCCTAAAGAATGGGTGGCCCACAACACCTCACAGGGTCCTGTCCAATGAAATGGGAGTTGGTCCTTCAAGTGGCTTGTTTTCCAGGTCTCTAATAACAAACACCATGTTCCCAGGATTCAGGTAGTGCAAGGGCACATCTGCTGTTAAAAGGCACCCACCAAGGGCGCCTGGGTGGCTCGGTGGGTTAAGCTTCTGCCTTCAGCTTAGGTCATGATCCTAGAGTCCTGGGATCAGGCCCCACATCAGGCTCTCTGCTCAGCAGGGAGCCTGCTTCCCCCTTTCTCTCTCTGCCTGCCTCTCTGCCTGCTTGTGATCTCTCTCTCTCTCTCTCTCTCTCTGTCAAATAAATAAATTTAATCTTAAAAAAAAAAAAAAAGGCACCCACCAGTTGACCAGTTGGGACACCTGGTTGCCTCAGTTGGTAGAGCATGGGACTCCTGATTGGTTGTAAGTTCGATCCCCACACTGGGTGTAGAAATTATTTAAGAAAATAAAATCTTAGGGCACCTGGGTGGCTCAGTTGGTTAAGCATCCGTCTTCAGCTCAGGTCATGATCCTGGAGTCCCCGGATCGAGTCCCACATCTAGCTCCCTGCTGAGCAGGGAGTCTGCTTCCCCCACTGACCTTTCTCCACTCATGCTCTCTCTCAAATAAATAAAAATTTTTAAAAAGATTATTTATTTATTTATTTGAGAGAGAGAGAGAGATCACAAGTAGGCAGAGAGGCAGGCAGAGAGAGGGGGGTAAACAGCCTCCCCGCTGAGCAGAGAGCCTGACTCGGGGCCCGATTGCAGGACCCCGAGACCATGACCCGAGCCAAAAGCAGAGGCTTAACCCACGGAGCCACCCAGATGCCCCTCTAATAAATAAAATCTTTAAAAAAACATTTCATTCCAAAAAGTTGATTTTTAAAGATTATTTTGGGGGAGAGCACACAAGTGTGCACCAGTGGGGTGAAGGGCAAAGGGAAGAAGCTCAGGCAGGATCCCTGCTGAGCCAGGCCCAAGAGTCAGACATTCAACCAACTGAACCACCCAGCCTACCCAGAAGACGAATTTTTAAAATAATTTATGCAGTCCCTATTTTCCTCCTGGTCATCTCGCATGTCGATGTAGGCTCATTGAGACAAGGACACCGAGGCGCCTCCTGGATCTGCGTTCTGTTCTGACGGTGGGCGAGAGAATGCGCTGATCAGAGCCCCCATCAGGAACGAGCGAGTCTCAGCTGTGGGGAGGCCGCCAGCAGACGTTCTCAACCCTCAGAGGCCGTCAAGGATGGTCTTGACTGAAGATCTGCCTTGCCAAGGTCATAGCCTCTTCCCAGGTGGTCCCATCCAGTGACCATTCATAAGAGGGTAGCAAAGTCTGGCTCTTTTGCTCCAGTGCAGGAGGGTTCTCAAAGGCACCCCAGCTTTTGGAAGCTCAGAGAATCCGCTCAGCTTCTACCTAACCTTGCTCCCGCGCCCTCCCCTCTCCTCCCCAGGTGTCCCTCACTTCGATAATAAGCTTTTTGACCTACTCCTCTCCGTACTCTAAGTCCCGACCATACACAAAAATCCCTTTCTCAAGATTCCCTTCTCACAAACCTTCTACAACTTTTTAAATTCAGATTTTGCCCTAAGTTTTCACCTCTTTAAATAACGAGTCTCGCTTCCCCTGCAGAGTTGTTTCCCTTATTAAAATTCCCAACTCTTAGTAAATGTGGTCGATCACCAAATTGCACCCCTGAAACTAATGGAACATTGTGCATCAACTATCCTCAAATTCAAAGCAAAAACAAACTGTGAGAAACTGTAGTTCCTAGTGAAAACGGAGCAGATTATCCGTAAAACTTCATAGGACATTACACAAAATTCTAGGTTTTATTTCCCTTCCCCCTCCCGAACCAAGTTTACAACAGAAATAACATGAATAACAGGGTCCTACCTGACTTGTGAACGCGGGCAAAAATGAATGTTTTATATCAGATGTTGATAACTCTAAAGACATGTCCATTTTAATTAAACCAATGAGCTTTGCCCATGTTCCTAGATGGCATGAACTTGAAAAACATCTGGGTCAGTTTCTGTCTTTCAGAGTTTAGAATACCTCGAGCTCTTGCACAAACCAATTTTAGCAAAACCACCCAAGGTTAGAGAAAACAGCTCACATTTACAACATACAGGGACCACACACCAATACACAAGTAAGATCGAACAAAATCTTAGAGGCCCAATTTCCAAATACCTACCTTTTACAAAATAAAAATCTCAAGGTGGTATTATAATTTATGGATCCATTTGGGGCCATTTTCCTCCAGAGCCTACTGAATATTGTTACCAAGCATTGCTGGGGCGGGGGGAGAGATTGCACAGTTTTGGAGAACACAGCCCAAACGGCTGCAGGCAGGCGCTGATCGTCATTTCCCATTTTTCAATCAGAACAAGGCTGGTTTTATTCAGACACCAGAAGCTCCAGCAGCAAACCGAAGAAGCTCAGAGTACCTCTGGAGCATCGTTTATTCCTTCCTGAAAGTTGGGACTGCACCAGTTGAACCAAATAGTTTCCTAGATAACCTTTTTTTGTTTGCTTAAAGGATTGTTATTTATTTATTTTTAAAGGGGTTTGGAGGAGCACAGAGGGAGAGAGGGAATCTCAAGCAGGCTCCCCTCCCAGTGCAGAGCCTCATACTGGGCTGGATCTCACCTGAGATCATGACCTGAGCTGCTTAACCGACTGAGCCACCCGGGCGCCCCCGCCCCTTACTAATGGAGCAAGAAAAAAGGCTAAGAGAGCCAAACCAAACAGGAGGAAGGAGAAACTCACCTGCCCTCCCAGAGTTCTCACCAAGAGATGTCTGTCCACATGGAAACCAAAAATGGTTTCTTTGCCACAAGAGTTATAGTAAGCATCGAAGGTCTGTGGCGAGGAGTCAGGGTGGGGTCCTAGGGACGGTCCCTAGGACAAAGAGCCTGGGCAGCTACTTGCACTCCTGCTCGGACTCCTGTTGTAAGCTGAGTGGGCTGAACCCCCAACAATGAGCTCGGGGCTGACTTGCCCGATTTGTAACTGAACCCGGACTGGCAGGCCCAACTGGCAGCAAAGCCAAACTTCGAGATACTGAAGACAGAGCAAGGAAAAGGTGTATTGCAGAGGGAACCAACCCTGGAGTCCGGCAGCACGCCTCAACTCCGCCTCCTGAGAGGAGGACAGTCTGGGCTAGTTGAAGGCAAAGCACAGAAAGTTTGGGGTAAGAAGTTTCAGCTGTGCCCAGTAGTCCTGTTAACCCTTTGGTTGCTGGTGCCATTTCCATATTGCACTTCCCGGGTTTTATTTGGATTTTAGGAAACCGTTTGGAAGTGTGGGGTTCTGTGTAACACATTACAGTTTGTCCTATTTAAAATGGATATGGAAGGATGACTGGGTGACTCAGTTAGTTAAACGTCTGTCATGATCCCAGGGTCCCGGGATTGAGCCCAGCATGGGGCTCCCTGCTCAGCTGGGGGTGGGGGTGGGGGTTTGCTTCTCCCTCTGCCTCCTCCTCAGCTTGCTTCTGCTTTCTCTCTCTCTCACTCTCTGTCAAATAAATACAATCTTTTTTTTTTTTTTTTTTTTTTTTTTAAGGTATGTCCAGGGGCGCCTGGGTAGCTCAGTGGGTTAGACCTCTGCCTTCTGCTGGGGTCATGAACTCAGGGTCCTAGGATCGAGCCCCACATCGGGCTCTCTGCTTAGCAGGGAGCCTGCGTCCTCCTCTCTCTCTGCCTGCCTCTCTGCCTGCTTCTGATCTCTCTTTCTGTCAAATAAATGAAATCTTAAAAAAAAAAAAAAAGGTGTGTCCATAGATAGACTTGTACATGAACATTCATTGTGTTCTTTCTAATAGCCAACTATCTGCCAGCAGATGAATGGGTAAAAATTTTTAGTATATCCATAAACCAGGACACTATTCAGCAATACAAAGGAATGGACTACTGGTGAGCACGACATGAATATAAGCCTCAGAATAACGATGAGAGATGAAAGTCACCAAAACAACAACAAAAAAGAGTACACACTCATGACAGCATTGATATAAATCTCTAGAAAATGCAAACTCTGGAGGCAGACCATGGATCAGTGGTTGCATGGGACTTGGGTGATGGCGGGGAGGGAGGAATTACAAGGAAAACTTTCCATCATGAGGGATATACTCACTATTCTGAGTGTGGTGTAACTCCATAAAAGCTCATCAGATGCTATACATTAAAAATGTACAGTTGGGGGGGCGCTTGGGTGGCTCAGTGGGTTAAAGCCTCTGCGTTAGGCTCAGGTCATGATCCCATGGTTCTGGGATCAAGCTGTGCATCAGGCTTTCTGCTCAGCAGGGAGCCTGCTTCCTTCTGTCTCTCTGCCTGCCTCTCTGCCTGCTTGTGATCTCTGTCAAATAAATAAATAAAATCTTTTTAAAAATGAAAAATAATAAAAAAAAATAAAAACGTACAGTCGATTGACAATTACACCTCAAAACACACACACACACACACACACACACACACACACACACAACCCTATTAAAAAGAGGAAATAACTTTCCAGTTAGCATTTTTCGCATAGAACCTCCAATGGTCATGAACATGATTTTTTATTCCTGACATTAAGCGGAAAATGCTTCTATGTGGGAGACGGGACTAGTGACCTTGCCACACAAGTTCTCCCAGCCCAAGGGCCCTGCAGGTCCTTATTCTGAACTCTGCAACTCCTGCGGGTGTCGGGGGAGGAGACCAGAAGGCTCTGGGGGCTCCCTGACCCCTAGGTTCTAAAAGCACCTGTACCGGCCTCCCCTTACGCCTTCTGTAGCCTCAAACTTCCTGGTCTCCCCACATCCCTGCTGGGCGGCCTTCCGCTCCATGCTCCGCGCCCGACCTGCCTTTTTCGGCTTGCAGACCATCTGAGAAAGCCGACGTGAGCCCCAAGCCTTCTAGAAGAGGCTTTCCAAAGTGGCCCATGTCCTCCATGTATCCGTGCGAGCCGGACCCAGTCGGCTCCCTCGGACTCGGGGCTGTTTCTGAGCCGCGCCCGAGGGGGCGGCGGCGGTGGCTGCGATGTGCGCAGCCTGCCACCAGGCGGCGCCAGGCCTCCCGCGCGGTGCACCTGCCCACGAGCGGTGCCGCCGTCCAGGTACATCTCGCCCTACTGCAGGGAGACAAGTCCGGGCAGAGGCTTGGAGAGGTCGCCTGTGAGGGGGTGGAAGCCGTTCTCTGGGTTCCTCTGGGCACCGGGGCCGATCTGAAAAGGCCCATCTGCGATCTCCCCTCCAATCCACCGACGCCCCGCGGCGGCAAAGCCCTGGTTTGGGGCCTCTCCAGGGCTAGAGACAGTTCTAGAGATTCTGGTTTAAAGATCCTTCCGTCCTTACGCAAACGGTTTTCACTTGGGCTGTACTTGTGAATCACCTGGGGGGCATTGAAAAATCCCGATTCCCCGGGACATATGGAACTTCCCTCGCCTTTCACTGATCAAAGAAAGTTACAGAGCCACATCTAATTTCAGGATGCCCAGGGAAAACAGCTGTCTTTGGTGGTCAGCACAACCATCACAGCCCTCTGGGCACCTGGGTGGCTCAGTTGGCTGAGCGTCTGTCTTCGGTTCAGGTCACGATCCTGGAGCCCTGGGATTGGGCCCCAGGTCAGCCTGCGGGCTCAGCCGGGAGCCTGCTTTTTCCCTCTCTCCCCTGCTTGTGCTCTCTCTTGCTCTCTCTCCCTCTCAAATAAATAAATAAAATCTAGGGGCGCCTCGGTGGCTCAGTTGGTTAAGCTTCTGCCTTCAGCTCAGGTCATGATTCCAGGGTCCTGGGATTGAGCCCCATGTCGGGCTCCCTGCTCAGAGGAGAGCCTGCTTCTCCCTCTCCCTCTGCCTGCCGCTCTGCTTACTTGTGCTATTTCTCTGTCAAATAAGTAAATAAAATCTTTAAAAATAAATAAATAAATAAAATCTAAATACAAACAACGAAAACACAAAACAACAACAACCCAAGAGAAATAGAAAACTAGTAAAGAAAAAGAGGTACCAAAGAAGATGAGGCAGGGATTTTATAGGTAAGTTCTCTCTAATTTAAATGATACTCTCTAAAGAATAGATCACCCTGAAGCTATTCAAATTATTTTCAGGTGCAAAGCTCCCTTACGTGTCTTATGAAGTGAGCATTGTCTTAAAATCTGATAAGAATCATCATATAAAAATACATTATGGATTGGGGCACCTGGATGGCTCAGTGGGTTAAGCCTCTGCCTTCGGCTCAGGTCATGATCTCAGGGTCCTGGGATGGAGCACTGCATCTGGCTCTCTGCTCAGCGGGGAGCCTTCTAACTCCTCTCTCTCTGGCTACTTGTGATCTCTCTGTCAAATAAATTAATTAATTAAATCTTGTTTAAAAAATACATTATGGATGAAGCTCAATTGTGGAGGTGAATTACAATGAAATTATTAGCAAACTGCAGAAATGTAGTAAAGGAATAATAACAGCAAAGGCTTTAGATGGTGCCTACTGTGTGTCAAGCACTGTTCTAAAGGCTTTGCAATATTAACTAATTTAATATTTACAAGGATCTACTATTTAGATGTTACTCTTTACTATCCCTCTTTTATAGATGGGGAAGAAACGCGTGGATTCTTGTTATATTCCTTGCTTTAGAGCTGAGATGAAAAACATGCGAATGGAGAATGGCCGCTCACAGGTGCTTCCTGCGCATCTTTTCCTGGCCCTAAGGGAATGTGGACTTGCAGGCCCTGCTGTCAGTTTGGGGGAAAGGCGGAGTAACCTAAGTATCACACAGGATGATGCTAATGTAGTCATCTCTTTGTTTTTGCTGAGTGGAGGTTCATATGTGTAGGGGCTGTAAGAATCTGAGTCAAACCAGCGAAGCTGATTTGAGGGAAGGGAGACAGTCAGGGAGGGGTAAAGGCTGCCCCTCAGCTCCCCACACCCACAGTCCCTCCCTTTCTTCGGAACCCTGCAAAGCTGCTCTTCCATCTTCTTCTGTAGATTCAGAGACCTCTGGTGCCTTCAGGCCTCCCTGATTCAAGTCTGAAGACTGGATCACATTTCAGAAACATCCATGTCCTTCCATCGGGCCAAGTCTCTGTCTACCATTTTACTCATTTCTTGATTCTCAACTTCTACAACTTCTTTCAGGCCCCCCAGGAGCCTGGACAGAAATGGCAGTGAGTTAGCTCCCTGGCCTGGGTTGTAGGAGGTGGGGAGGCAGGTCATGCATGAATCGGTCCTTTCTTCCTCTCTCAGGGGTCAGTTGCTAGGCCTGCTCTTCTTGGGTGTGTAAGAGACAGCCAAGTCCCCCTCCAAGAGCCCAGTGTTCCCATCTCTCCAATTCCACCAACGGGCAAAATTCTGAAGGTCCCACATTCTTTGGTCTGAGCTGAGACATTCCTGAAAAGATTAGGGCAAGACAAGGGAGAAAGAAGATGGGTTCTCTGATCCTTCCTGTGCAGGACAGGGAAGCCTACTTATTAAGGCAGCGAACATGGGGAGCCTGTATCGTGCTAATCATGCTGCCGGTGTTGGCTACTGTGGTGAACACAAGAAACTCCTTGGCTTCCTTGTACTTCCTTGTACTTACACTCTTGAGGGAGGGGATCCAAGCAATAAACAAATAAAAGGGAGAGGCCAGTCAAGGAAGGTGGAGAAAGAGTACTACTTGATCCTTACTTGATCCTTGGGGTTTGGAGGAGTCGTCTGTAGGGGGGACGCACAGGGGCCAGAAGGTGGCGAGAGAGTGGGCCAGAACGCTATCTGGGGGACGAGTATTTCGCACAGAGGCAACAGCAAGGACAAGGGTGCGGAGATGGGATTGCTCGTGGGGTGTCTGAGGAAAACGGTGTGCGTAACTAATCAGGCTTAACAGAAATGTGGAGAATTAAGGTCATCGTGTCAGGCTATGGGGATCTTGGCTGCTGGTTAATGGCGTCCGCGCTGCTGGCCAGGTCTTATCTCCCAGGCCAGGCTCTTGGGAGCCACGGGGCACTCCAGTTCTCTGGCTTTACCAAGAAGTTAGCCAGTAATTGTCTATTATCCTAATAACTCGAACTGATCCATCATATGTTTTTTGAATCCAACAGAACAGTGTTTCTGAAGTGTTAATTTTTAAGAACAACAGCGAGTATCTCGATGGGCTCGCTTCCAGGACCACAGTCTGCACCGAAGCCCTGTCGGGGACAAGAAGAGCAGATGACCAAGTCCTCTGAGCCCAGCATAGAGATTTGGAATCTTCATCCTTGTCCTTAAACCCCAAAATAACCTCAGGGTGTCCTGGTTTGATATTTACTCTGGAAACATTCATCTAAATTTCCTCCTTTTGGGCTCAAGACAGTCCTGCTATTTGAAGGAGAGCCGTAAAAGGACAGCTTGCAAATAGCCCCTTGTCCCACAGTGATGTGCTTGAAGGCTCATTTTACTGAAGGTGCGCTGCAGGGACAAGCCTGTCTGCTTGGGGGAAATGCGGCACGGATAATAGGGAGGGAGACGCCATGTATAGAAACGGGGGCTGGCAATCTGCTTCTCTGAAGAGCCAGAGAGTAACTACTTTAGTTTTTGTTGGCTAAGAGGCAAAATCAAAGATATTATGTAGATACTGACATAATAATACAGAAAGCACATTGTTGATGAGACTTAAAATATAATATTGAGTACAATTTATTTTTAACAGAGGCCTATTGGTTAGAAGGATGGATTTGGGAGGGATAATATTTTGCTTAATTGGGGTTGAAAATCAGTGTTCCTAACATGTTCTTAGCTCACAGGCTATACAGAAATAGGCAGATGGAAGGATTTGGCCTACGGGCCATGGTTTGCCAACCCCTGGTATAGGAAGTATCGTTTCAATGTTTAAAATTGGCCCGAGGTTCTGGCTAACATTACAGGGAGAGAAAAAAGGGGGAGGGTCTGAGAGAGACTTGAACGGATTAGAAGACATATATTGACACTCTTCGCAGATAATATGACCGTACACCTATAAAACCAACAGAATCCATAAAGCATTAGAACTGATTCTGTTGTAACTAATCAAAAATTGTCATCAAGCTTGCTAAAACAATCAACTTATGAAAACCAATACCATTTCTCTATAGCTAGCGAAAACTCATGATAACCACTAGTGGTTACAAAAACCAAAAACCAAAACAGAGAGTCGAAGCATATAGGAATCACCAACCATGAATACACAAGAAGATTACTAAGGAGAAAACTTTAAAACTCTAAAAAAAAAAAAAAAAAAAGACATAGAAGATGATCTGAATAAATTGGCAGACTTGGGGTTCACTTTATGTTGGTTCAGTGAACCCTGTGTCAGTCTTGTGACCTTCAAAACTTGTGCTGCGGTGACTTGTTAAGCAAAACAGAAAATCAGGGGTGCCTGGGTGGCTCAGTGAGTTAAGGCCTCTGCCTTCGGCTCAGGTCATGATCCCAGGGTCCTGGGATGGAGCCCCGCATCGGGCTCTCTGCTCAGCAGGGAGCCTCCTTCCCCCTCTCTCTCTGCCTGCCTCTCTGCTTACTGGTGATCTCTGTCTGTGAAATAAATAAATAAAATCTTTAAAACAAAACAAAACAAAAACAGAAAATCAACCTGGGACACATGTCTCCCATTCCACTGGATGCAAATACACTTTCCTTGCTATATGTTGAGGCCCAAGCAGAGTTTCCTTGCATATATTTTTAACTCCTGGAAGGAAACGTGGCATATATGACCTACTGAGTAATCCTAATTCGCACTTGTCTGCCTTTGAAATATTGCTCACTGGGGCTCTTTGCAGCAAATTTATTTCCCTTCCTTTACTCAATTTGTTTTCAGGCCCTAAGAATGTGTTGATGGCCAGTGAGGTGATAGTTAGGATGATAAGAAATAAAAACAAAAACAAAAACCTTGGGATTGGGGTGCCTGGGTGGCTCAGTGGGTTAAAGCCTCTGCCTTCAGCTCAGGTCATGATCCCAGTGTCCTGGGATTGAGCCCCACATTGGGCTCTCTGCTCAGCAGGGAGCCTGCTGTCTCCTCTGTCTCTCTGCCTGCCTCTCTGCCTACCTGTAATCTCTGTCAAATAAATAAATAAATAATCTAAAAAAAAAAACAAGGCAAAAAAAAAAACCTTAGGATTTAAGTATCATGGTGGAGAATTCCTGGTCGGACTTGGCTGGGAGCTGGGACCTCCAGTTCCTGAACAAAGTGCACCAAGAAGCAGTAGCATAGCTCCTGGTAGTGGCAGGTTCCGCCATCTTTTGTAGGATTCCTGATTCCATTAGATACTCTAGAAGATGTTTAAATGGGTTTGAAAACATGATGCCTTTCTCTCTGTAAGTCTTTTTGGTGAAATAACCCACTTGGGTTGACATCAGCAAGATGGCGGAAGAGGCGGTGTGAGCCCTCATCCCCTCCCAGAATCACCTGTTTCAGGCACCACTTGTGGGGGAGAATCCCTCGGTGGGAGTTGGGAAGTACACCTGGGAGGTTCCAGCACCCAGGTGGAGCAACATAATCCAATACTAGAAGCACCGAAGAAAGTTAAAGGAATAGTTTCACTTCACCTGTGTTACGGCACCCCCTGGGTGGCACAGCATTGGCGTCTCTGGGAGCTCATGAGAAAGCAGAATCTCAGGGAGGGTCACGGCTTCTTTACCCCGAAGTGAAGCAGTTGTAAGCGTGGCTGTGAAGTGGCTGTCAAGTCTTAGTAGGACAGAAGTAGGATGTAAGGCTGTGCTGTAAAAAGGTCACAAGCCTGCAGGCAAAGAAGGTGTTACGGCCCATTGCACCCAAATCCTTTGTTTCCAATGGGCTCAAAGTAACCACTTTAAATTAAGAAAGGGAGATGGGGTGGGAAGGGCATAAATGTCAATCTAGAAAATCCCGGTGTTTCCAGGCTTAAATCTATGCTTGCATAAGATTTTGGGGGATCTTGTTATCCATTCAGGAGAAGTCAAGAGTTAAACGCATCAGAAGCCTACTACTGTCTTTGAAGACATTTGCATTGCCAAAAGAAATTTAGGTCTGGCCTGTAGCAAAAGCATGTGACTCTTTAATCCTCAAAGTAATCTCTCCAAGCTTTGACAAGTGGAACGTGGGTGTGGCTGATGGTGCAATGAACCAGAAGCTCCCAGAGCCAGGGGCCACAGAGGACAGTGGGCATAAGACCATGTTTCCACCACATTCTCCTTTCTCTCACTTCCTACAACTCTGCTTAACCACACGGCTGAAGACAACTGTCCTAGAGTTGGAGAAATAAGATAGAAAGAACAGAATTGCCAGTCCACTTGGAACTCTTGCTTCAGATTATTCATGGGAGGGCAAAATTAATTCTATCTTCATCATAGGTTATGGTAGGGTTCTCCCTCCTTTTTTTCTTTTTTTTTTTTTAATAGCAGGCAAGGTAGATCAACTAATGAAGTGTCCCAAACTGAGATCTTGAGGTCCTTCCCCACTACACCAGTTCCTCCAGCTGACTGGAGAAAATGGCAATTCCATCCTCCTAGTTGTCCAGGCCAAACTCCTTGGAGGGTCCTATGTCCTAGTCCCTAAGCATGCATAGCATTAAAGCAGACCTAGCATTTGTGATTTAGCTTGGTGCCTCCCAGAATTCCAGGAGTAGGTCCCAGTTCTAGTCCTAAAAAGATTAATACTCTTCAACCAAAGATCACCAGGAACATACTGGAGTTGAACAAGTTGGGTTAATTATTGCAGGAAGGAAGAGCGTCACCATGGGGAACCATGAGCATCTCGGTAAGAGAGGGTTAGGAAGAACCTACTACAGGATTTGGGGAGGATCTGGGGAAACTCTTGATTGGGTGCAGTCAGAAAGCAGGGGCAAGTCAGATTGGTTATCTTAATAAATCTTATCCATAAGGAGAGGACATGAACCTGAGAATAAACATGTAGAATTCACTCATTTTAGGAGAGAGAGGGCATATTTGCACAATGACCTTATGATCTCAGAGTGACGTAGTCTGATGTTGATGTTTGATGAGGTTGTTGATGTGTAATTGGATCAATAGTGGTCTAGCTGTGAGCATCATGGCCAACTTGTGATAACACGGAAGCCTAGTGGTGGGAGTCAGGCTGGTTCCAGAATAGCAGGGCCTGTTTTTTTCCTTCTTAAATGGGTGGTGGTATCTCCTTTGCAGGCCACAGGCAGTCAGCTTCCTTCTGTGACCCCGCTGGCCACTGTGACACTTGCTCCCAACCCTGCGCGAGTCACTGCATGAGGGACCCAGCTCTGTACTCAGAACCCAGAGGACTGGGCTCTGCTGCTCTGGCTTGTTTGCCCACATCATTTCTTTCTTCCCCTGCCTTACCCTTCCATTTCCAGAAAGACTGCTCTGCTTCTGATCTACAGACATCCTCACTCCTTGCTTTCCAGTATTCTGAACATTTCTTGGCTCATTTGCATCAAGTGTCTGGAGTTGGAGGGTAGGTCTCATGTGAGCTCAAGCTGCCATCTTGACCTGAGAACAACAGGGGGTCTTTCTGTGCCTCCCTCTTGGCTGTCATATGATGCTATGCAGCCATCTCCTGTCATTAATGGGGCCTTCCTTGTATTGTTATTGTTGGTAATGTCTTAAGTGTTCTCAAGGGTATGTTAAACCATGCCCTTCTGGGTATTAGCTGTTCTATCCCTGAAGTGTTAACATTTAAAAATGAGGGGGTTCTATGGGGCCCCTGGGTTGCTCAGTCAGTTAAGCATCGGCCTTTGGCTCAGGTCATGATCTCAGGGTCCTGGGACCAAGCCCTGCATCAGGCTCCCTGCTAAGTGGGAGTCTGCCTCTGCCCCTCCCCTCCACTCGTGCTCTCTTTCTCTCTTGCTTTCTCTCTCTCTCTCAAATAAATAAATAAAATCTTTTTTTCTTTGACATAAATAAAATCTTTATTTCTTTATTTATTAAATTAAATTAAATTAATTAAATTAAATTATTTCTTTATTAAATTAAATAAAGATAAATAATCTTTATTTCTTTCTTTGACATAAATAAAAAATAAAATCTTTTTTCTTAATCAGTTAAACTTTTTAAAAAATATTTTATTTATTTATTTCACACAGAAAGAACACAAGTAGGCAGAGTGGCAGGCAGAGAGAGAGGGGGAAGCAGGCTCCCTGCTGAGCAGGGAGCCCAATCCGAGGACCCTGAGACTATGACCTGAGCTGAAAGCAGAGGCTTAACCCACTGAGCCACCCAGGTGCCCCCAAAATCTTAAAAAAAAAGAAAAAAAGAGGAGTCTTAGGGGCACTTGGGTGGCTCAATAAGTTAAACATCTGATTCTTTTGATTTTGGCTCATGTTGTGATCTCAGGGTACTGGATTCGAGCCCCAGGTTGAGCTCCATGCTCAGTGGGGAGTCTGCTTGAGATTCTCTCTCTTGCTCTGCCCCCTTAAATCAATCAATCAATCAATCTTTTTAGGAAATGAGGGGTCCTAGATTTTCTTGAGATCTGACATCAGAGAGATGGCTACTCCATCTGACAGACTTGTTGCATCACTGTGTGGTGCACCTGAAACTACTGTAACATTGTGTGTCAACCATCCTTCAGTTAAAGAAAAAATGAGGGATCTCCCCCTGACTAGTTGACTTTTTACATAGCCTTTCGCCATATTTTAGCCAAGCAGGCCAAATGCTGAAGTCTGGAGCAGTAAGTCTGAACCTAACTTATTCTTCTGACCTGGAGGAAGAGTACAATGTGGGGAGAGCCACATGCCTCTAAAGTCTTCCCTCATTAGCCATATGTCCTTAATGACCAAGGCATTCCTTTTGTATGACAACCCCACCCAGGTCTTGCTAAGCTTTATGCTATTGCAAAAGGTTTGTAAGTGGAGGTGGATCTTTAATTTCCCTTTCCCCAAAGCTCATAAGCTCCCCAAAGAAGAGGCTGATGTCATTTTGGCCCCCTTGATGCCTCCTGACTGTAGCAAGTGCAAACTGTGGAACATAGGGATTGCTCACACTTCATAGAATTTCACTCAGTATGTTCACAGTAGATAAGTGTAGCGATTGAAAGAGCTTTACCAAGAGAATGGAAGGACACTGACCATCTCCTAGAATGAATGACATGGAGAAGCTGAGAAATGGGGACATGTCCTGAAACATGTTGAGCCGGTACCAAGGTCAGCAGCATCCATCTGTCAGCACCATTGAAAAAAGAGAATTCTAGGATGGGGCAAACTCTGGGCATGGCTGTCTTATCAGGTCACTAAGAAATAGACAAATCAAAGGGTAAGTGGCATTCACAGGGACAGATAATTACTACAGAGGAGGGAGAAACTCAGGAACGATTCTGAGAAGCTAGAGAAAGACTATGGGTTCAGAGGTCACCCCCCCATTTGTTTGTCATCAGCCCCACGTCTCTCATATACACAAAGACAAACCACAGGACTGCAAGGCTAATCATTTATTGCCCAGGTAGAAGAAGGTCTTATTCATGGTAGAGTTCTCCTGGGTATGGCAAAGAGAGTTGGAAGTTAGGAGGAAATCTTTGATTCTTGGTCGGTTGATGAGTTTTCCTAGACAATTAGGGAAGATCCTGAAAATGCAGACAGAGCTAATTCTTCCACAAGTGATAATGGAAATCAACACTTGTTACTAGATGGCGTGGGGACCACGGAAGGGAAGATCCTGGAGCCCAGATGAGGAAGTATTCACTCAGCGCTAAATCAGCAGATGAAAAAGAGAACACAGAAATGTATTAAGCACTTCATGGATTGAATTAGGAGCAAAAAAAAAAAAAAATTTATTATCAAGCCAAATGGTGAAGAAGAAGATATCAACCTGTGTTCTAACCTACATTATTTGCCAGAATAGGGGAGGGAGGACAATGAGTAAATGCCTTTTTTTTTTTTTCTGTTGCTGATTCCATCTCAATCTTCCCCAAACTGAATCTATGAAACAAAGAAAGGAAGCAAAGAGGGATGCCTGGTTTGTTTCTGCCATTGAAGAGTTTTAGATAAATGGAGAGATAATGGCAAAGCCATAGCTACCTTTAATAAAGGCTGACTTTATGCAACCCACAGTATCTTAACGAAGCTCCACAATATATCTAAGCGAGGAAACCAAAGAGAAAATTCAGAGTCTATTTTCCAGCTTACAAGACAAGGAGGCATTCAGACAGCTCTAGTCTGAGATGAGAAGTTAAAGATGTGCAGAGATTGAAGGAAGAAATGTTTGCCATACATTAGAGGGTGAGATGGCTTCTGGGCACAGAAGATAGACCATGAACACAGGAATGGGTGTTAGCACCAATCTTCAGGAATGTGTATGAAACTCACACCCTGTTACTCTTTCCCCCTTTTCAAATGTTTAAGTCTTAATCATTTTTAGCACGTCATCAGTCTTTCGCCAGCATTCTGTCCGAGAGGTAACTCAGTAGGGGAGACATTGTTGTTCCCCTTGTATTTTTTAGGTCATTTGTTCAAAAGCTCATGGTAGGAATGAGTCCTGAACCCAGCCACTCCAATTCCACATCTCAAGCTCTCCCCATAAGCTTCCTTACCAAATTATTTTCATTATCATCTTTAGACACAAACCCCTAATGCTTCTGGAAGGGACTCATCCCTGGGCCACCCTCTCCACCAGAGATCACCAACCTGGCGTCCTGGTCCTCTTCACTCTCCTGGGCCTGGAGACAGCGATCTGGAAAGACAGAGCACATGAGAACACTGACATCAGTTCACTTTCCAGGGTAAGACAAAGGGGACTGATTGGGGGCATTGTCTTCTCTTGTTTTTTTCCCCTTCAGTAACATCAGAATTTAGGAAGGGAAAACCAAAAATAGCTAAACTTACCAACTTTGGTCAGGTCGAGTATGTTTTCCTTAACAATTCCATGTTTTTGGCAATATTTCACAAACCTTTTCTTGACTTCTTCACTCACGTCTGGTTCTCGAGCTGTGGGAAGAGTGACAGGAACTCTTGTGTCTTACATATGATGTCACTGAGGCTTGTGATGGGGTGGCTCCAGATGGACGGGGAAATGGAGAGCACTGATTGGGTGCCTAGGTGGAAGTCTTGGGGATGAGTTATAACCTGTCTTGAATGTGACATCTTCAGGATATACTTCTGGCATGATGAAAGATGTTATCATTTTCCCATCACCAAATCTGAGGGATTACCAAAGGTGAGCATCTGTCTTCAGGGGAGCTAAGACATTCCAGGATAAAATTGGGAGGACTGCTTTGTCTTCAGACTTACCTCCCTTCTTCTCCCTCCCCACCCCAAGATGAGTGTCAGCGTGAAAATACTCTACCATAGAGTTCCATCAGTTGGAATGTGTTCTCCTCCTTGAAATTCACAAGATGAAATATAATATAGTCAGTGTAG
Organism: Mustela nivalis; assembly: GCF_964662115.1. Taxonomy (NCBI): domain Eukaryota; kingdom Metazoa; phylum Chordata; class Mammalia; order Carnivora; family Mustelidae; genus Mustela; species Mustela nivalis. Next base: position 73,239,104 of record NC_139032.1, read on the forward strand.
TCTGTTTCAACAATGCTAAATAAATTGTATCCATCATCTGTGGAGGAAACAGAATACAGCTCAGAGCTTGTGTGGTCCATGGGAAGCAAGGGAAACCCTTTACCTGGTCTCATCCACAAAACAAATTCAAGTGCATATGGTGGAAGAGATAGAGAGTGATATCTAAGGCCCTCATCTATATCTCCCGTGGGCTTCATGAGGCAACATCCCAAGAGATATTGGTACAATGACTACTAGTGGTAGAAAAATTTAACCAAAGTGTCAACTTATGCTCTATCATCCTCCCTGAGACTCACCTACCACTCCTGACCATCTCTGCCAACACTGGTTCTCTGTCCTCTCTACAAGCCCCACTGGCTTTCCATACCCGGTGCTATATGCTGAGCCATGTGCTGTGGCAATGGCCCACCAGACATCATCAGAAATTGGGCAGGGAATGAGAAGCCGTCCTGCCACTTGTTTTTCTGCCAATTTTCTTTCCTTGGTGGACGTATATATAACCAAACTGCCTTCTTTATCTGATGGTATGATGTGCCAGGTATTGGCTTTTGTATGCAAGATTCTTCCTAATTCAGGATATTGTCTATCAGATGGCCCCCATTATATCATGTGCATAAACACTGATCAGGAATGGGTCAAGATCCTGAAGATATTGGGGTTTAGTAAATTCTTGGGCTTGGAAGTAGAATATAGAAAGACGTTTTCATGTACTTACACACAACACTATATTCACCATCCTTTTCTGTTTTGTCAGTAACCAGAGAAATTTCAATACACTTTCCATCCACTCTGTAAAACAGAATAAGCTGACATCCCAGAGTATTGATGGACTGGCTCTCTCATACTCTACTTATGAGTTTCTGATTCCACTTAACTGTTGAACACTTTGGGGGTGCAGTTTCCAAAGAGCTTTTATTTGCATTACTTCACTTCAGGTGACACTTTACGAATGAATCAATGGTTTCCATCACTGGTCTTCTGCCACCATTTCCCACTATTACTACAAACACCTGGTTAGATAATTAGCCACGGACTCGCCATGGGCCGACCTCTCAGAAAAGTGCTCTACAAACATGATCTCACATGGTCCTTGCCAAACAGCACAAGGGAATTATTATTATCCTCTTTACCCAAGGGAAAGTTGGGGTGGAAAGAGATGAAGTTTCTTGGTCATACAGGTAGTAAGAGAGAGGTTCAAGGGAGAGATAGGGTGCCAATTCCAAATCTTGTGCTCCAAACCTATGCCACACTCCTTATGCTTCTGAAACTTTCTACCCCTTACTCCTCTACTCCTGCTTTAATATATTTCTGTCATGATTCTTTTCTCTGAGTCTAGAAAAGGCCCAGGTTCTCTAGGTCCTGGATCAGTGTGAGGTAATGGGCTCTGATTTTGAGTACAGAGCCGGGATGTATGTGTACGCCTGTGTGCCCCACGCAGAGGTCCAACGGCATATTCAGACTCTCCCAAGTGAAAAAGGCCACACTTACTTTGTATACATGTTAAAGAGCAGAGAAGAATTGCTCAGAACTTCGATGTGTTTCACAAAAACTCTCATGCTACCACCTTCTTCTATCTTTTCCCTGACATCAGAGGCCAAGAGAATGGAATACCAATATCCAGAAATCTGCAATAAATCAATAAAATGATTGGGTAAGAAAAGAGGAAAAGGAACACCACAGAGACACACGTGTCTCTGTGAACCCTGGCCTGCGGGCTGGGACTCCTGACGGTGACATGAACATGGAATTAGACCTAAGGTCAATTGGTGCCACATCTAGGGCTCTTTCGACTGTCCCTCCAGGGAGAAGAGAGGTCCCCCAAACATTGCCATCTTTTCACATGGGACAACTGCTCTTAGTGGAAAGTCTGAGCACCAGCCCTCCAGTATGGCCATGTTGCCCCAGATTCCTCCATACCACCCCCCAGGTACGAAGCTACTGCACTCTACCAACTTTACCTTCGAATCATCGAAGTTTCTTCTCACAACATCATTTCCTTCCTCGTAGGCACAGACTAGAGTCAGCCCCAGACCCAGCAACAACAGCTTCATCTTGGCAGGAGATGGTACTGTCTTCCTCACAGTCGCTGAGAGGGAGTCTCTCCTGGATGGGATGGTGGCTCCACTCCCCAGCTCCTCTGTTTTTGTATCTGGTCTGGATCTGGTTTTTTTTTTTGTCCAGGGGACACCACCTTTCCTCCTCCCACTCTGTGAAATGGTCTGTCATTCACTGGTGTGGAGCCAAGAATTGTTCTTGCCCTTTTGAAACTTGGCAGTCTCATCTCTTTTAGATCTACTTGGTGGCCTTAAATTTCCGAAAACATATACACAAGAAAAATAGTGGGGGGAAAAAAAGAGCTGCCTTTTGGAACCAAATTTAACCATGGATCTGGCTTGAAATCAGAAAGGCGATGATGTGTGGTGGGAACGCATTGTAACTGGGAAGAGGGGTGTGTAGGGGTCTATATTCGACCACTCACATAGTGTGCAGAATTGGGCATGCCGCTCCATTGTTATTAATTTCAGAAGCAAAGAAACTATCTCTACCAAAGATGATCGTACCTTTCATGAAACATTAAAATAGAGTTGATCAATGTAGGATCAAATAAAATAATGAAATATGGTTTCTGGTATTCAGTATATTTTAATTTATTTTCCTTATTCTCCAAACCACTGTGGTTTCCCCCTTCCCCCACAATGAACGGACAAATTGTTTAACCCCGTGTATACCTCACTAGACCACAGGGCCTTGTAAGAGAGGTGGAGAAGTGCAAGGTGTCATCTGTTCCTGCAGGCAACCTTCAATAGAGATGGGGAAATGCTTCATCTCCTCAATGAAAACTTGATTCTACAAGCGTATGAAATAACCCAACTGAGCAAGACTAAGTCCAAACCATCATAGGTCAGAAAAGGGATAACACGGAGGAGTGGTATCAGGTAGAAAGGACTTAAGAACCTGGCTTTGGAGTTAATGTAGATCTGGGCTTCCTTCCTATCTCTGCCATTTTGAAGCCATAAGGCTTCAAAATCTATTCTTCAAAATCTTCAAAATCTATTCTTCCAAAATCTATTCCTCATAGATTACTATAGGAATTCGATGGGATGATGTGTGTAGAACCCTCAGCGTAATGTCTGGCACATACTGGCCAGAGAATTATTCCTGGAGAAGGTGGGACTTGGCATAGGTCTTGAAAGTTAGGGAGGGTAAGATGCGGAGGGCATGTGGGAAGAGCGTTGCAGGTGAGTAGGGTCTTCGCCCCCAGCTGGGGCTTGTCAAACGCTGTGGTTCATTTATACCTCGCACCTTGCCCCCTTCTGCACTTCCCCCCAAAACAGAAAGAGGCTGGTGTCATGGACGGGGCTGTGCACAAGGCAGTGAACCTAGGAACTGTGGCATTCTATCTGCAGCTCCACTGAAAGAGGCACTTCAGGAACACCTGGGTGGCTCACTTGGTTAAGTATCTCACTCTTGATTTTGGCTCAGGTCATGATCTCAGGGTCCTGAGATAGAGCCCCACATCAGGCTCTGTGCTCAGTGCAGAGTCTGCTTGAGATTCTCTCTCTCTCTCTCTCCCTTCTCCTGCTGTGCTAGCTCCCTCGCTCTTTCTCTCAAATAAATAAATAAATAAATAAGTCTTAAAAAAAAAAAAAAAAAGGTCACACCAGCCCCTGTGACCATTCCTAATTCCTGCTCAACCAGCGTCCAGGCACTGGGATTTTGAGTTCTATGTAACTTTAGCCACTATGGGTTGGCTATGGGTTTTCCTGCCCCTTGATGGAAGACTTGACCTTGAATTGGTGGCAAAGGCTGTGTACATTACTTCCTCCATTCACTTAAGCAACATCACTATCACAGTAGGGACTTTTTTTTTGCTAGAAACTGGAAAATAGATTTTAAATTTATATGAAAACGCAAAGGGTCTAGAATAGCCAAGACAAATTTGGAAATGATGAACAAGTTGGAAGATTAACAATATTCTATTTCAAGATTTTTAAATAAAACTACCATAAGAAAGACAGTGTGGTATTAGCATGAGCAACACCTATATGAATGACTGACTAATTTTTGTCATAGGATATGATAGTTTTAACAAATGATGCTATAACAGTTGGCTATCTATGCAGTGAGATGAATTTCAATCCTTACATCATATACAAAACTTAACACAAAATGGATCATAGACATAAACTGGAAACCTAAAACTACAAACTTTTCAAACAGAACAGAGGAGAAAATATCTGTCACCCTATGTTAGGCAAAGATTTTCTAGCTACAATACCAAAAGGATGAGTCCTAAAACAGCAATTTCATAAATAGGATAGCATCAAAATTAAATATTTCTGTTCTATAAAAGTCACAAAAGAATGAAAGAGACAATTTGGGAGAAAACACTTGCAATAATATATATATATATATATTTTTTTTATTTGCAAGACAATAGTAATGAAGATGAGGAATAAAAGGGGAAAGACTAAAATGTGATTTGACTCAATTAAAGACTGACCACTTAAACCCAGGAGCAGAGACAGAATTTCTTCCCTTCAGATGAGTGGAACATAAGCTTTAATAGACATCCGTCCTTTCCCAGTCCAGTGGATAAGGAGAGAGAGGGTCTCTGGGAAGTCAAGGTTTTGTGGAGAAAGAGCTGAGAATGGACTTGTCCTTCCAGCTTATGGGCCCCAAGACGTGGACCCCTTCCCTTCCGCTAGGGGACAAACAGCACCTCTGATGAGGTTGTCTCAGCCAGCACAATGACAGCAGATGGGCTAAGGGTACTTTTTTTTGCCTCTGACGCTGTATTGGGAAGCTAGTCTTTGTACCTTATCTTTTATGGGATCAGCAGAGTAAGGTCCTGACTCTTGTCACAGTCATTCCAGGGATGAACTGCCTAGGCCCCAAATATCTACCCATCTTTTAAGACCAGAGAGCAAATAGTCAATCCGATAGCCACATTTCAAACATGAAGCCTGAATCCAAACTGCTATATTACGGTAAAGTTGCATCAGCAACTTTTATATTTAAGGCTTTCAGGCTTCATCAAACTTAGGAACAATCTGGTAATCAAAGAAAGAAGGTCTTGTTCAAAGTCACATTTGTTCAAGGATGGGTTTGTGCCAGAATTCACTCACCAAGGCAAATAGTTACAATGAGGAGGCAACAGTACAAATATCATCTGTCCAAGAGCCTGATATACAAAAACAATATTTTAATGTCAGAAATAGAGTCATAACTCAGTATTAGATAAGTGCTTTATAAATATGCTTTCATTTAATCCTCATAGGAGCTTTATATGATAGGGATTATCCTTTTTTACAGAGGTGTGCACTAAGATTCAGAGAGGTTAAGTAAACAGACCAGGATCACACGGTCAGTCTGTAGGAGAACCCGTATTTGAAGCTAAGACTGTCTGATCCCAGAACCCCGACTCTTAAGACTTCATCTGTCGAAGATTAAAGCTTGATGTTTCTAACATGAAGGACGAATGGAACAGGAACAAGCAATGCTTTAGACACTCAGAGGCATCTGCCTGGTGGTTACAACTGGGGAAGCCACATGCGGATTTCTCAGAAACGTAGAAATCTGGGTGGAGCTGCCAAGAGTCTGACCCAGTGAAGAGCATGTAATAACTCTTCATAGTAAATGGATATTTGCTAATTGAATGGATGATATGAAAAGACTGTTCTTCTTATAAGGAATTAGGAGGTACTTCCATACCAAAGAGGAAAAGTTCTTCCCTTTCATTCATGGCTTCAAATGAAGAACCTGGTCACGAACACATTAGGACTTCCTCACACAACACCAGATACAGGATACAACACCAGATACACCAGATACAGTCTTCCATGTGGTTGAGAAATGATTGGTCTACATTGTGACTCAGCGTGTGGGCAAGGGGCTTATCTGAATGGATAACAATCCATTTAGAGCCAGGCAACTCGACTGAAACAAACTGGCTGACTGGAAATGGACTTAGTGACCTTGTCTTCAGTCATACTTTCAATGAATTGAACAGATCACTCACTGAGAAAGCCAGTGGGAACATCCAAGCCGTGTTATATAATATCAAAACATTCTCAGTGCCAAGAATAGGAAGAAACACAAGCTTATTTCATTCATGTGCCAGAATGCAAGTATTTTTTGGTCCCTAGCACCCAGCGTGATTATTTATTCTCTTGGTACCAACTCAAATCCAGTTCAAAAATATCCACGCCCTTTATGAATGAAAGGTTGGTTGGAGCTAACAACATACCATCTGTGTCAGCTGGGTCCTCTGGAAAGCAGATACTGAGACAGATTTGGGGTGTAAAAGGCTTACCAGAGAGCAACATTTGTGAAAGGAAAAAGGAGGAGGCAGGATTACAGAGGATTAGGAAAAGGTGACATAGATCCAACAAAAGTTGTCAGCCCAGTGGGAAGCTCTGAAGGATGTTGGAAGAGTCCTGCATCAGGCAGAAATTAGATAGGACTTTGTACCACAGTCATGTTCGGTCATTGGCCGGAGCCACCTCAAGAAGACCAGTACCTCAGCTCAAGAACTGAGGCAAATCTGAGCAGTGGAGGCTGTCAGCTAACCACACTCCTCACAGCTCAGCCAGGAGCCCTTTCTTGGAGGGGGAATCTGAGCAATGACTCTCCACGTCTGGCACACCATCTTAGTATCCAGAAATGAGGAGTCTCCTCAAAAGAGGTCTATAGTTCTCGTCCCACATAAGGTAGAAGCAGAAGTGAAAGCAGAACCTTTTCCTAATTTCTTTTCTTTTTTGGGTTGGAGTTCCTTTTTTTAATTTAAAATCAATTTCTAATGTCAAGTTTCTACCCAGCATGAGGGCTCCCTCTAGGTCAGAAAACCAATAATCCCAGTGATCCACTGGGATTATTATTATTATTATTAATTATAATTTATAATTTATAATTTACTTAGTAATTTAATTATAATTTAATAATTTAATTTAAAATCAATTTCTAATGTCAAGTTTCTACCCCAGCATGAGGGCTCCCTCTAGGTCAGAAAACCAATAATCCCAGTAATCCACTGGGATTATTATTATTATTAATTATAATTTATAATTTACTTAGTAATTTTTAATTATAATTTAATAATTTAATTTAAAATCAATTTCTAATGTCAAGTTTCTACCCCAGCATGAGGGCTCCCTCTAGGTCAGAAAACCAATAATCCCAGTGATCCACTGGGATTATTAATTATTAATTAATTAATTATTAATCCAGAGCCACTCATTAAAATTCAGCAAGTACTTATGTGCACATGGCCCCAAGTTACCCAGAGAGTCAACTTTCCATTGAAAAGATAATAGTGACTTTGGAGTCAGAAAAACTTGGATTCAAATTCTGACTACAGTGAACCCCTGTGAGCCTCCCTTTCCTCAAAGAGTTGTTGCAAAGGTAACATGAAAAGGTTTAGAAAGTGTTAGAATGCAATAGGTTCCCAGAAAATATTAGTCCTTGCACTCTCTTCTCTCGTCTTCTGAGGCCAGAGACCATGTTTTATAAAAACAGGCACGAGATCACTTTACTCCACCGCTCAAAATCCTCATCTTCCCATTCCTTCTAGAAAAACCATCCAAAGGGCTCGTGGTGTTGACCTCTCCAAGCCCAGCCTCGTGACCCCGTCTGCAAATTCAGATGGCATTCTTAACAAAAATCCTAGAAGCTCAGAAATGATGGCAAAATAACTTCACACTCGTGAGAGAATGTAATTTTGAACAGTTTACAAAATCCAGCCAAACTCTCAAATGTAGAAATAGGATCAACACTGTTTCACCTATAAAAAGTTGAACATATTCACTTCCACGAATCATTTATCGAGAAGTTTCTGGAGGAAGAGAGTCACAAAGTGAGTAAGGAAGCAAAGAAAAAGAAAGATGTGGACCCAGGATGGTACACAAGAGAAGCAAAGGGAGAGCCATGAATAACGGGAAAGGAACATTCTCAGACAAGAGCAAGTACCTGACTGGAGACGGGCTTAAGCGCCAGGATTGCGCCTCAGAGTTTAAAAGAAGGAGGAGGAGGAGAAGGAAGATAAAACAGGAAGAAGAGGAAGAAAAGGAGGAGGAGGAGAAGGAAGATAAAACAGGAAGAAAAGAAATAATTTGAAGGCAATTTATACTTCCACTGCATACTTAACGAATTAAGACAGAGATACATAAGGAAAGTAAAACTACAAAATAGTAAGCAACTCTAAGGAAAATGGATGTTTCTGGAAGAAAAGATGTGTAATAACATTACACCACTGAGTTCCAGTATAAGTGATATTAAGAGGGACCACATAAGGTAAGGCTGTGAGTGCAGCCACCTGTCTGGAAGTTTGCGAGCCCAGGCCGATACTGATGCTCTTTACCCATGGGAGCGTTTTTTTACTACAAGTAGCCCCAGACGGGCTGGAGACTCACGCTTCTGGGTGTGTGCATGGCCCAGAGCCCTGCGGTGCACCTGGCTCAGTGGGTCATTGATCCATGCTCTGCTCTGCACTCCGGCAGCAGGGATTGACCTGTAAACCGACAGGCGGATCACATGGACGGGGCTGTGCACCCATGTGCTTCTGGGCAGGGCTCGTTTCCCCGGGATGAGGCCCACTGGGACAAGGAGCAGGTGCATGGACAGAGGATGTTCGCACAATAAGTATGTCTGCCATTCCTCGCTCTCCGTTTGCATATGGTGTTCCCCATGTCCCACGAACAAGGATCGCAGTGGACCCACGGTGAGTAGGAAGGAATTCCGTGAGACTCAAGAAAGGTGGAGTGTGTTGTATGGACAACTGAGGAAATACAGGTGCTGACGACCAAAGAGAGGCCGAGCTTTCTGTTCCAAGGAGAAACTCGCTTCTCTCTCAGCAAGAAGCCAGTGGTGGTGTAAGAAATACAAAAGACACCAAGGAACCGCATCTTGTCCTTTTTCATTAGAGATACATCCCTGCATTTACTAATGCTGAAAATTATGACAAAGACAGGAAAGAAAAGGTAGCGTGACATGGAGATCCTTTAGGGTAACTGGTCCTTACTCACTCATCCGGAAGCTGGACAGAGAGCGTGTTCATGGAATGCACACATGTCAAGAAATGAAATGAAAAGTGAGTTAATTTTGTGTGGCATTCTTCTACTGTTCTGGGAGAATGAAATGCATCTGCATACATGAATTACAAAACCCAACTCGTTTAATTTTGGTCATTCTACATAGGCACTGAATGTTATTTATTGCATTTAAAGCCAACATTGCAAAATAGGAAGATGAAAAGGAAAATTTATACTAATAAATGACAATGAAGACCACAGGAAGGAAAAAAAACACTGTTCTACTGTTGTACCTTTCAGGGTACAGTTTCCCTGCTTTTTTGAAGATTTTATTTATTTGTTTGTCAGAGAGAGAGAGAGTACAAGCAGGCAGAGAGGCAGGCAGGGACAGAGAGAAGCAGGCTCCCTGCTGAGCAAGGAGCCTGATGTGAGACTCCATCCCAGGATGCTGGGATCATGACCCAAGCCAAAGGCAGCAGCTTAACCGACTGAGCCACCCAGGCGTCCCTCCCTGCTTTCTTGAACATGGATTCCTGACTTTTCATTCTGCCCTGGGCCCCACAAATTAGTTAGCCAGTTCTGCTTCTGAGGTCCAGTTCCCTTGGCATTTTTCATTAGTGTCTTCTTGTTTCCTTCTCTCTCCTCACTTTGCCTCAACTACATTAACTAGTCATTGTCTAATTTATCCTCGTTTTTTCCAGAGAATGATGATTCTGACTTAAATGTTAGTTCTACTACCTTCCTATTTTACACATCACTAATCTCTTATTTTTATTCTGTCCTTTCTTTATCTTGATGTTTTTGTGGGCTTTTTGAGATGGGAATTGAAAGAATCTGTGTCCTCCCATTCTAACTGACACACCCTACAGTCCAAATTCTGACTTCCTATCCACTGCTAAGCCAGCATAGCTCTCCCTGGCCCTGGAGCTCCATTTTATTTTTTCATTTTATTTTAAAGATTTTATTTATTTATTTGCCAGAGAGAAATCACAAGTAGGCAGAGAGGCAGGCAGAGAGAGAGAGGAGGAAGCAGGCTCCCCGCTGAGCAGAGAGCCCGATGCGGGACTCGATCCCAGGACCCTGAGATCATGACCTGAGCCGAAGGCAGCGGCTTAACCACTGAGCCACCCAGGCGCCCCTGGAGCTCCATTTTAAAATGAGAGGCAAATCTTTTCTCCACGGGTGAATCCACAATTGCCTAAAGACACGGCCCAGGGAGGCTGCATTTGAGGCTGGTGGCCGCTAGGCGGAGACAAAGCACGCGTGCGTGGGGCCACCGCTTCCAGCGCGACCCCACGGGGGTCTAATTAGTTGTCCGCCAGACTTCCTGAGCGAGGTTAGCCCCCCACCCGCTCTTTTCCGTCTCTCTCTCCCACGGGGCCCTCGCCAAGCCCTGGAAGTCGGCCAAAGAGACCAGTCGAGAAACCCCTTGGGCGCCGGGAAGAAAACGGGGATCCAGAAAAGAACGCGAGGCCGCGCGAACGTGCCTCAACCCAGGGGAGACTGGGGCCACCGGCGCAGGACGGCAGGAGGGCCCGCGCTCGGCTCCGCAGGGTGCGGTGTGCCCGTGAGCGCGTGTGTTCACGCACGGGGTCATCCGGCTCTGGCGAGGACCGCGAGGGGCCTCAAGGCCCAGCACTTGGTGGCAGGATCGCAGGAGGCAGGGACCGGTTTCGAGGCCTCCCGGGCTTAAATGAAGTCATCCAGGGCTTGGTACCAGCGCCGCCCGAGGGGGCAGCCAGAGCCCGGATCAAAGAGGAAATCACGGGGCACCTGGGTAGCTCCATGGGTTAAAGCCTCTGCCTTAGGCTCAGGTCATGATTTCAGGGTCCTGGGATCACGCCCCGCTTGGACTCTGCTCAGCGGGGAGCCTGCTTCCTCCTCTCTCTCTGCCTGCCTCTCTGCCTACTTGGGATCTCTCTCCCTCTCTGTTAAATAAATAAATAAATAAAATCTTAAAAAAAAAAAAAAAGAAATCACAACAAAATTAGAAATGTTCAGGTCGGTTAAATAACAATGAAAATGTGTCATATCAAAATCGGGTGAGGGGTGCCGCTAATGCCCTGTTTGGAAGAATATTGTAGTTATAAATGCTTTTCTTTTGAGAAGAGAATTCTAAAAATCAGTGCCCTAACGTTTCACTTTATGAGGCTCGTGGAAGAGCGAAGTAAACTCAAAATAAATTGAGGCGGTGGGTGCTGCCTGCAGGGCTCCACCGCTCCTCTCCGTTGGTCTCCTTGTGCCTCTCAGTGTTGGGATGCTGGCCCTGGCACGTCCTCTCTGGGGGCAGGGGTGGTTGGGCCCGTGCTGTGCTGGTGGGCGGGCGGGGGCGTCCTGCCAGGGCGCACTGGGAGAGTTCAGTTAAAGCCCCAGTCCCACATGGTGGTGGTTTCTACCCATAGGGATCTTTTCAACCCCCGCTGGTCTCACTTTGAGAGGAGTAAGATGGAGAAAGTCCCCAAAGCAGCTCTGGAACCCTCCAGATCTTTGTCACCAACTTCTCTTTGTGCTGTTAAAAATGGCTTTAAAGAGACCGCTTAGGTGAGACACACAAGCTTTAACACTTTATCAAGTGGCCAGTCTCCTTTTGGAGAACTGCAAAATGGGGCAAAAAGCAAAATATAATTTAATGACTGGTCCATTTTTTCTCCACCATTTTGGGATGCTACTGTTCCCATAAGCTAAATTCTCACATATTTTTCTGTTTTCTATTGTCCAGATCCAATGGTTTCATCTGCAGTGTACCAACTATTTTGTTTCCTACAGACTCCTATTTGAACTGCTTGGAGGGCAAGCCCCATTTGTTGCTCCTAATTAACATTCTTTTAGTTATTCAAATATACTTATATTTAGTGTGCTAAATTTTATTTTAAAATCCCATTGAATGACACGGATGCTGAGACAATTAAATGTCTTTTCAACAAAGGTGCTGGGATAACTGAATATCCACATGCCAAAGAATAATGGTGGACCCCTACCTCATACCATATACAAAAAAGTTACCTCGAAATGGATAATAGACCTAACAGTAAGCGCTAAAACTGTTAAACTATTGGAAGAAAACACATAACTCTTCAACTTTGGGTTACAACAAAAGGACAAACATAAAAGAAAAAAATAGGTAAGCTGGACTATATAAAAATTAAGACCTTTTCTGCTTCAAATATCACCAAAGAAAACCCGCAGAACAGAAAAAAAATTGCAAATTACATTTATAAGGGTTTAGTATCCAGTATAAAGAACTCCTAAAATTCAACAAACAGACAATAATCTAATTTAAAATGGGCAAAGGATCTGGAAAAACATTTCTCCAAAGAAAATATATATCTATGTGTATTTATAAAAATATTTATGAAAAATACACCTATTGTATGTGTGTGGAAAAATTTATTAAAATATACATGTAACAGAGAAAACAAGTATTGATGAGGATGTGGAAAAATAAGAACCCTCATGTTTCTGGTGGGCTTGTAAAATGATGCAACTGCTTTAGAAAATAATCTGACATTTCCTCAAGAAGATAAACATAGAGTTAACTTGTGACTCAACAATTTCACTTCCAGGTATATACCCAAGAAAACTAAAAACACGTCCATACAAAAATTTATACATGAGTGTTTACAGCAGCATTATTCACAATAACCAAAAAATGGGAACAATTGAAACGACCATAAACTAATGAATGGAAAACAAAATCTGGTAGACCCATACGATGGAATTTTATTCCACCATGACAAGAAATTAAGTACTGATGCTTGTTACAACATGGATGGACCTTGAAAATATTAATGCTAAGTGAAAGAAGCCAGTCACAAAAGGACACACATTCTGTTACTTAACTGATATGAAAAGGCTAGAGTAAACAAATCCACAAAAATAGAGTAGATGAGTAGTGACCAGGAGCTGTAGGGAGAAGGGCAATGGGGAATTACTGCTAACGAGGTGGTGAAATGTTCTGAAATTAGATAGTGATGACGGTACCGCAACTCTGAATATACTAACCACCACTGAATTGTACTTTAAAAGAGCAAAATTTTTGGTGTGAGAATAACACTTCAATAAAACTGTTCCTTTTTTAAAACTCCATTGATTTGATTTAAATTTACAAATCAAAGATAAATTTTAAACAAATCGACATCTTTATATTATTTTTCAAATACATTTCTTCATTTATTACATTATTCTATGTTCTTCTGGAAATTTTTCTCCTATAAACATCTCTTGGATTTTTCTTATTCCTGGTATTTTTAGATTTTTTGTCAATACTGTGACTGTCACTTTTCGTATTGCATTTTCTATTTTTCTACTTAAGATAGTTTTTTATTTACACATTCTTGACAGACTATATATCTCCACCTTACAAGTTCTAATTAGATGTTCTTTTTATTTATTTATTTGACAGAGAGGAAGAGAGAGAGAGCACAAGCAGGCAGAGTGGCAGGCAGAGGGAGAGGGAGAAGCAGGCTGCCCACTGAGCAGGGAGTCTGATGCAGGACTCTATCCCAGGACCCTGGGATCATGACCTGAGCTGAAGACAGCTGCTCAACCAACTGAGCCACCAAGGTGCCCCTTTAGTTAGATTTTCTAGTCACTAAACAAATGATGTCAGTTCTTTCAAATATTACTAGCTCAATTTTTTCTCTTATTAAGTTATCTGGGACCTTCAGAGGAATGCCAATAGTACTGACATCAAACATCATTTCTCACTCCTCTTTCTGATAAGAATGCTTCTGACTATTCATAATGTTTACATAGGTTTCTAATAAATATCCCTTATCAACATAAGTTAGGTTTCCTTCTATCCCTAATTTATTTTTTTTTTAAGATTTTATTTATTTGGTAGAGAAAGAGAGGGAGAGCGAGTGAGCACAGGCAGACAGAATGGCAGGCAGAGGCAGAGGGAGAAGCAGGCTCCTTGCCAAGCAAGGACACTTGGGATCATGAACTGAGCCGAAGGCAGCTGCCCAACCAACTGAGCCACCCAGGTGTCCCTCTATCCCTAATTTAAAAAACACCAAATACCTGTAGAACTTTGCCGAATATTTTTATATCATCTGCTAAGTAAATTCTCTTTATTTTAATGTACATTTCTACTTTTGAACTAGTTTGGAAGTCCTATGATATATCTCAGTATTGATTTTACAAAACAGATTTGGCTTGTTATCCATTGAATTAGAAAATTTGACTTTCCTTTTATTTATATTTATATTCCTTTTCTTATAGATATTGCTTTTTCCCTTTCTTTCCCATTGTCCCACTTGCTAGAGTTTGTCTATTGGCTCATCAAACATATTTTTGTACCTATTTCATTGATGTGTACTTTTATATTTATTGAGGCATTTCTTTTATTTTCCTTGGTTTTACATCATTATTCTGTTTCCTTTTTCTGTAATGTAATACATAACTTATGCCTTAATTTTATTATTTTCTAATAACTGTCTTTTTTCTGTTTGGCTTTATCCTTTAACAGAAAAGTTACTTACAAAATTATTCTGTGATTTTTAAATAAGTTTTGTGTTGCCATTTTAATATTCATATTTACTTTTTTTTTTTTTTAATTTGACGGACAGAGGTCACAAGTGGGGAGAGAGGCAGGCAGAGGAGAGGGAGAAGCAGGCTCCCCGCTAAGCAGAGAGCCCGATGCGGGGCTCAATCCCAGGACCCTGGGATCATGACCTGAGCCGAAGGCATAGGCTTTAACCCATTGAGCCACCCAGGCGCCCCTTATATCTACTTCTTATCTTATTGTGGTTTTAAAAAAATGGGAAGGGTTGAATATTTCCCTTAGGAAGAGTTTAGTATTTTCGTTGTAGACATATTTTTTAATGGACCATATACCATATATATACACAAATATATAAAAATATATGTATATACACTTTAGTGTATATATATTTTATATATATTATATATTATTATATTTATATATTATATATATTTATATATATTTTATATTTAAAGTGTATACACTTTAGTGTATATATATTTTAATCGAATATATGTATATATATACACACATACCTATTTCCAGTATTCATGGAATATTTTTTTTTTTATAAACATATATTTTTATCCCCAGGGGTACAGGTCTGTGAATCACCAGGTTTACACACTTCACAGCACTCACCAAAGCACATACCCTCCCCAATGTCCATAATCCCACCCCCTTCTCCCAAACCCCCTCCCCCTAGCAACCCTCAGTTTGTTTTGTGAGATTAAGAGTCACTTATGGTTAGTCTCCCTCCCAATCCCATCTTGTTTCATTTATTCTTCTTCTACCCACTTAAGCCTCCATGTTGCATCACCACTTCCTCATATCAGGGAGATCATATGATAGTTGTCTTTCTCTGCTTGACTTATTTCGCTAAGCATGATACGCTCTAGCTCCATCCATGTTGTCGCAAATGGCAAGATTTCATTTCTTTTGATGGCTGCATAGTATTCCATTGTGTATATATACCACATCTTCTTGATCCATTCATCTGTGGATGGACATCTAGGTTCTTTCCATAGTTTGGCTATTGTGGACATTGCTGCTATAAACATTCGGGTGCATGTGCCCCTTTGGATCACTACATTTGTATCTTTAGGGTAAATACCCAATAGTGCAATTGCTGGGTCATAGGGCAGTTCTATTTTCAACATTCTGAGGAACCTCCACGCTGTTTTCCAGAGTGGCTGCACCAGCTTGCATTCCCACCAACAGTGTAGGAGGGTTCCCCTTTCTCCACATCCTCGCCAGCATCTGTCATTTCCTGACTTGTTGATTTTAGCCATTCTGACTGGCGTGAGGTGTTATCTCATTGTGGTTTTGATTTGTATTTCCCTGATGCCGAGTGATGTGGAGCACTTTTTCATGTGTCTGTTGGCCATCTGGATGTCTTCTTTGCAGAAATGTCTGTTCATGTCCTCTGCCCATTTCTTGATTGGATTATTTGTTCTTTGGGTGTTGAGTTTGCTAAGTTCTTTATAGATTCTGGACACTAGTCCTTTATCTGATATGTCGTTTGCAAATATCTTCTCCCATTCTGTCAGTTGTCTTTTGATTTTGTTAACTGTTTCCTTTGCTGTGCAAAAGCTTTTGATCTTGATGAAATCCCAGTAGTTCATTTTTTCCCTTGCTTCCCTTGCCTTTTGCGTTGTTCCTAGGAAGATGTTGCTGCGGCAGAGGTCGAAGAGGTTGCTGCCTGTGTTCTCAAGGATTTTGATGGATTCCTTTCGCACATTGAGGTCCTTCATCCATTTTGAGTCTATTTTTGTGTGTGGTGTAAGGAAATGGTCCAATTTCATTTTTCTGCATGTGGCTGTCCAATTTTCCCAGCACCATTTATTGAAGAGGCTGTCTTTTTTCTCATGGAATATTTTTAATGGACTATGTATATATATGATACACTTTGGCAAGCAACTATACACACACACACACACACACACACACACACACACACACATATATATATTCCATTAAAAATATTTCATGAATACTAGAAAATAATGCACATTTTTCTGTGACGTATTCTCTTATATGGCTATTAGACAAACTTGTTAATTTAAAAAAGTCAAACCTGCTATAAAGGTGCTTCTTTAACAGTGAAGAATAACATGAGAATTACTAAAAGGATAACAGATGATATATAAACAATTTTCATCATCCCACTAAAACTTTGTGCCTGAAAAACCTTTAATTATAAGCAAATAAATAAATATGTAACAAAATATTTCTAAAAATAATTTTCCAAATACGTTTTTAAAAACCAACCATGTTGGGGATAATTCCATTATAAATTTTTATCTGAATGAGAACACATTTTCAGGATTAATTGCAAGAACAATGCTTTTTCTCAGTACAAACAAAATGAACATTTTGCCTAAAGTTTTTCTTGCATTAACAATCCTGGAATTTCTTACCACTGAGTGTTCAGGTGTAAGTGATGACCTATGGCTGCAGCTCCCCACATGCATCACTCTGATAGGATTTCATTTCTAAAATGAGTTCTTTGATGTCGAATTAAAGATGTACTATGACAGAAAACATCACTACATTTATTACATTTATAAGGTTTCTCCCCTGTGTGTGTTTGCTTATGTTTAGTAAGGGCTGAACTTAAACTGAAAGATTTCGCACATTCATCACACTGGTAGGGTCTCTCTCCTGTATGAGTTCTCTGATGTCGAACTAGTGATGTTCTATAGCAAAATAGTTTTTGACATAGATTACATAGATAGGGCTTCTCACCAGAATGAATTTTTAGATGCTCAGTAAGGTGTGTGCTTCTGCTGAAGGTTTTTCCACATTCCTTACAAACGTAAGGTTTCTCTCCAGTATGAGATCTCTGGTGTTCAGTAAGATGTGCGCTCTGACTGAAGGCCTTTCCCCATTCATTACATTCATAGGGTTTCTCTCCAGTATGAATTCTCTGATGTTGAATGAAGGCTGGGGTATGACTGAAGGCTTTTCCACATTTCGTGCATTTATAGGGTCTTTCTCCGGTGTGAGTTCTCTGATGTCGGATTAGTGATGTGCTGTGGCAAAAAGCCTTCCGACATTTCTTACACTGGTAGGATTTTTCCCCAGAATGAATTCCCTGATGTTCAATAAGATGTGTGCTCTGGCTGAAGGTTTTCCCACATTCAATACAAGCATATGGCTTCTTCCCAGTATGAATTCTGTGATGTTGAGTAAGGGCTGAAATATGACTGAAAGTCTTCCCACATTCATTGCAAGGATAGGGTTTTTCTCCAGTATGAATTCTCTCATGATTTCTAAGGGATGACCAATGACTAAAAGTTTTTTCACATTTGCTACACTTGTAAGGTTTCTCCCCAGTATGGACTCTTTGATGTTGAATAAGATTAGTGCTCTCACTAAAAGCTTTTCCACATTCATTGCATTCATAAGGTTTCTCTCCAGTATGTATTCTTTGATGCTGAATAAGATTAGTGTTCCGGCTGAAGGATTTACCACACAGTTTACATTCATGCTTCTCTCTCATACAAATTTTCTTAGGTTCCATTAGTGCTGAACTATGGCTTTACATTTAAACTTTTTCCAGAATAAGTAAGGTTTGAGATAAAAATGCATCCTTGCTTATATCTAATAAATTGTTTTCCATCTATGAGTTGCCTTTTTTAAAAAAAACAATGGACTGACCCCTATGCTTTAAGCTTCTATGATTTATATCATAATTATGTCACAATTATCTTTAGAAGCTCTCAGTTTGAAAAGAGTTGAGCTCAGGTTAAATATTTCCTGAAAATTATTATATTAATGATTTCCCTAACTGAGTGTCCTTATAATTCACTTTTACTAGTGTTTCTCAAGTTGGTTATCAAATTCCAATTCTTCTATTACAAAGTTTTAGGAACCATTGTTTAGAAAAATGTCTAACATTATGCCACGACACTATTCTTTTTCAGAAGCTTTCTGCTTTGGAGTTGATGTTCTGACTCTGGATATAGTATCCAGGATTAAGGAAAAGACAGTCTCTCTTCCCTCTGGAATATAAAAGGAAAAAACAAAACTCGCTTATCAATAACAGAAAAAAAAATAATAATAATGAACCAGTGCTGTGATGAAACAAAAGATTATACAGTATGAGTCCTGATTAATATGGAAGTCTAAAAAAGGGAAGGAGCAATACAGATAGGAGAGTAAAAGAAATGGAAACATCGAGACAAAATATATATAACACAAAAAAACCAGACACAGGAAAGTACATGACATGAAAAAGTCAGTGACATTAATTCAAATGAATGTCTTTGGAAAGCAGAGATTAAAAAAATAAGAAAGGAAAAGTGAAATGTGACGATAAGAAAAACTCTGACAAACACAGAAATTCAATACCACATAGTAGGAGATAGGAAAACTAAAGTTTTTAGTAGCAAAATGATAAATAGGAAATGTTTTATGATGAAGATGCTTCTTAATTTTATTTAAAGTGAATAACAAGGCTATTGAATTCAGTAAAAAGGATAAAATAATATATGGGCCTGGACTGGGATAATACTAGCAATAACTTAGTGCAGGAGTAAATCTAAAACATAAGAGAGAAGAAAGAAATTTTTTAAAACACCGACACTGATTATGGGGACTTTTTACAAAATGAAGTTTATAAGGATACAAGTTTCTTTGCCAATAATTTTGGCACTAATGGTTGTACTACTTGTTGTACTAATAGAGGAACTAACAGTACCCTAATAGTGGTACTAGTGACAGAAATATTGAAAGTAAAAGGAGGTGGCTTAGTGTAAGTCGGTGATTTCATTTTTCATAATATTGCGTCTAAAGTGATTTAAAGTGAAGTGGGACATTTAATGGAGACACACTCTAAGCAAGAAAACTATGGGGACAGGATTCAAATGCAATATTTGGAATGAAAAAAACATTTCAGGGAGTTAATGACATGGAAGGATTATAAAGATATCAGAATGCACGGACTCTCTGTCATAAAAAATAAACAAGTAGAAAGTAAACCTTAAAAACATGTGCAATTATGCTAAGGCAAAAGTAAAGCTAATTAAAAAACATTTGAACAACAACAGCAAAATCAACTGATGTCACAGAAGCAAAGAAAAAACATCGAATGCAGCAGAAACTCTTGACTACAGAAAGGACTAAGAACAGGATGCTATCAAGAAAGAACTCAAGATTCAGGAGTGTCTTCCAAATAATGTTAGTATAAAAATAGAAGATAATAATCTACTTCGAAGACTACAACAGAATAGGAATGGAGGCCGTCAGCTACAAGTGCAGCAAGCCTGGTAATGAAAGGAGAGAATAAAATTGAAAGGTGGATAAAAATTAAATTATGTTATGCAAGGAGTTCTTTTAAAAGAATACTTTTGGGACGCCTGGGTGGCTCAGTTGGTTAAGCAGCTGCCTTCGGCTCAGGTCATGATCCCAGCGTCCTGGGATGGAGTCCCACATTGGGCTCCTTGCTCAGCAGGGAGCCTGCTTCTCCCTCTGCCTCTGCCTGCCATTCTGTCTGCCTGTGCTCACTCTCTCTCCCTCTCTCTCTCTGATAAATAAAAAATCTTTAAAAAAAAATAAATAAAAGAAAAACTTTTGGGGCGCCTGGGTGGCTTAGTGGATTAAAGCCTCTGCCTTCAGCTCGGGTCATGATCCCAGGGTCTTGGGATCCAGCCCCGCATCGGGCTCTCTGCTCGGCAGGGAGCCTGCTTCCTCCTCTCTCTGCCTGCTTTTCTGCCTACTTGTGATCTCTGTCAAATAAATAAATAAAATCTTTAAAAGAAAAACTTTTGACTGTTGGAAGTTAGAACTGAGAATGACTGGATTATGAAATAATTAATAAATCAAGGTCTTAAAACCTTGATGAATGGAAAAGCATGGAGTCTGGGGTACAGAAGGACAGACTAATTAGCAGTAGAAGAGCTGATATCTATTTCTCTAAGATCACAGAGTTACGTAAAAAGATGGATAAAGATATGTAGATATGAAGCTGATATTTGAACTAGATGAACTAAGTTTTTGACACCGATTAAAGGACTCTGGGCACTAACCAACATTTCTAAATCTACCTCCTGGTACCAATGTTGTTACTACCATCAGCACAATGGACAGATGGACTGTTACTTACAAGGATTTCTATCTATTTGGTTGTTACTTAGCTATCTGATTTTTTTCTTGGTTAAGTATTCCCCATTTTCTCCTGTTATCTATAAATAGGGTTCTTCCTACTTGAAAGATAACATCCAATTTAAAAAGCTGATATCCCATTCTTGGTTTAGGATATAGGCTTGGGGGGTGCCTGGGTGGTTCAGTGGGTTAAGCCGCTGCCTTCGGCTCAGGTCATGATCTCAGGGTTCTGGGATCAAGTCCCGCATCGGGCTCTCTGCTCAGCAGGGAGCCTGCTTCCCTTCCTCTCTCTCTGCCTGCCTCTCTGCCTACTTGTGATCTCTCTCTGTCAAATAAATAAATAAAATATTTTTTTAAAAAAAGGATATAGGCTTGGATGTTTATGATGGATCTCATAAGTGTGTCCTAAGCTGTCTTCAGGAACTCTGAGATATAGGAATGTTGATGCTAAGGTGGCAAAATAAAACTATCCATCTACAATGTTTTGAAGAAAAGGCATATCTTATCTCTGTACACAAACAAAATAAAACACCTCTGGTCCCCAAACTCAAAGCCCAATCTCAGATAAACACTTATAAAACACATTTTGACATTTGGGGGAAGAGTTATTGTAATCTGCATTAATTACAAAGCCTTACTTATCTAAGGAGACAAGTCTTCTACAATTGCCATCACATCCCTTACAGTGTCTGATAATGATCTGGTTCTTTTCGTTCCTACAAGGTAAAGTTCACCAGCACCTCCTCCAATGTCCCTGGTTCCTAACACATCAAATAACTACTCACTAAAGGATCATTCATGCAATCATTTATGATGGAAAGAGTAAAGCTAAGAACTGAAAATACCAAAGTGGAGGGCTAGCAAGTTGTTCAAAGATGATTTACAGTTCTAAGTTTAAAAAAAAAAAAAGTGGTTAAAAGTGCATTATTTGGCGACACTACATATCTGTTGAGAGTACAAAGAAGCAAAACAAGAGGAGAGAATGAGAACATTGCAATACGTAAAAGAATAAGGATGGAAGATTTTCCCAACTGATGACTTATAGATTCAAGAAGTCCTAAGCCAAAAGCAAGCCAAATACAAAGAAAAGCATATCCAACGATATCACAGTCGAACTTCTGAAAATCAGGGACAAAAGAAAAATCTTAAAAGCAGTGTAAGAGGGGCACCTGGGTGGCTCAGTGGGTTAAAGCCTCTGCCTTCGGCTCAGGTCATGATATCAGGGTCCTGGGATCAAGCCCTGCATCAGGCTTTCTGCTCAGCAGGGAGCCTGCTTCTCCCCCTCTCTCTCTGCCTGCCTCTCTGCCTACTTGTGATCTCTATCTGATAAATAAATAAAATCTTAAAAAAAAAAAAAGCAGTGTAAGAAAATAGGCATGGTCACCTCAAAATAGCAACCCTCTGCTCACTTCTCAGCAGTTAAAGAGAACCAACTGAAAATGTACGTTTCTGGATGGAAAGACTCAATATCTTAAAGACGCCAGCACTCTCATGTGAGTTGAAGGTACCCCTCCCCACCCGAATGTGCTGAAGTCCTAACCCTCAGGACCTCAGAATGTGACCTTACTTGGAAAGAGTTGTCAGTACAGATAGAGATGAGGTCATAAGAGAGTAGGGTAAGCCCCTTGTAAGTCATGTGAAGACACAGACACACAGGGAGTACACCAAGTGACCATGAAAGCAGAGATTAGTTATGTAGCTGTAATCAAGAAATGCCAGAGACTGAGGGCAAACTGCCAGAAGTAAGGATTCCCATACAGGTTTCAGACACAGGATAGCCCTCCTGACACCTGGATTTTGGACTTCCAGCCTCCAGAATTATGGGACAATACATCTCTATTGTTTTAAGCCACCCACTTTGTGGTATTTCACTAAAGCAGCCCTACAAAACTGATATGCCTCCCAATTTTACTTATAGAATATGCATTTTTATTTTTTTCTAAAGATTTTATTTATTTATTTGACAGAGAGAGATCACAAGTAGGCAGAGCGGCAGGCAGAGAGAGAGAAGAGGAAGCAGGCTCCCTGCTGAGCAGAGAGCCTGATGCGGGGCTCGATCCCAGGACCCAGAGACCGAGACATGAGCCCAAGGCAGCGGCTTAACCCACTGAGCCATCCAGGCTCCCTGCATTTTTCAAAACGAAAACAAAATGAGGCCAACCAGGGATGCACCCATCCTATGTAACAAAATATTGAAACAGGGTAGTCCTGACACAAGAACAGACAGAAAAAATTATGAAAATGAATAATGAGCCTAGAAATAGGTCCACTCTTTTTAGGGATGTAATGCATGAGAAATGTGGCATGTCAAATATTTGGGGAAAGATGAAGATTCAATAAATGATCTTAGGACAAGTGGCCTATCCACTGAGGGAAAAAATAAATTTAACATAATTGCCTTAAATTGTTGGTGAATTAGAGTGAAACATTAAAATAACCAGAAAACATATCAGAAAAATATTTTTATAATCTTGCAGTGGGAAAATCCCTTAAAAATGTAAAACCTGGAGGTTATATAGAAAAAGACTAAGATCTGACTATGCAAACCTACAAGGCAATCAATGAAACTAAGAGAAAAGCTATACTGGAAGTAAATATTCACAACTTAATAAAACAAAAGGATTATTAGCTGTATTATATAGAATTTCTATAAGTCAATTAGGAGAAAATATAATGCAATACAAATGTGAGCAAAGAAAACAAGCAGAAAAATTACAGAAGAAACACAAATGGCCAAAACAAATGAAAAGATTTTCAACCTCACTTTTAATCATGGGAACACAAATTAAAATGAGACCTCATTTTTCAAACATCAGATTGGCAAAAATGTTAAAATACAGATAATATCCTGTATTGCTTATGTGTGTGGGGAAACGGGTGCTCTCATACAACATTAAGTGGGTTTTTAAACTGCAATAGCCTTTCAGGGAGGGGATTTTTTCTGAAAAAAACACTTATTTATATGTATTAAAGTCTCATTACAATCACACCAAATTTATCTTTGTTCCAATCATATATTTTAATAATAATTATGTTACCAGCAAAAATTAACCTGTGGCACATTATACTTCCTCTATTATTATCTTTATTATACTTCAGTGTTCTACTTTCAATGTTCTCGTTTTCTTCCTAGAGTACAATCTTCTTGAGGACAGTGACACTGTCTAACTTACTCTTCTGTCTTTAGCTCCACACACAGAACCTGGCATGTATAACACACCCAATAAATATGTCTTGAGTGAGTGAGACTTCTCTCGATTCCCAGTCCAGTGGCCTTCATACAACAGTATGATGCCAGTTACACCTGCTCCCTTAAAGAAGTATGACTTAAGACACTATTCTTCCCTATGTCTTAAGAGTCAATCAAAGTATACAGACTGTTTTATGATATTACCATAAAAAATTCAGAGTGAACAGGATTAGGATCCTAAAATATCATCTGATCTGTCCCCCTTCTATGCAGACCTACCTACAGCTAAACCATCAGAAATTAGATTTTTCATGCCAGCATTTATGGAACATCTTCTAACTGCAAAGGAAGTTTAGAGTTAATGTTTCCTGTGGTCAGCTTTCCTATTTCTTTAAGTTGTTTTTTTTTTTTTTTAAGATTTTATTTATTTGTCAGAGAGAGAGCGCGAGCGAAAGTGAGCACAGGCAGACAGAGTGGAAGGCAGAGTCAGAGGGAGAAGCAGGCTCCCCGCGGAGCAAGGAGCCCGATGTGGGACTCGATCCCAGGACGCTGGGATCATGACCCGAGCCGAAGGCAGCTGCTTAACCAACTGAGCCACCCAGGCGTCCCTCAGCTTTCCTATTTCTGGGCAAGGACTATAATCACCTATTTTTTTTAAAGCCCCATGTACTTGGTAGGGTGCATTTTGGATGTTTCAGTGAGCACTTGTTGATTGAATTCTACAAATTGATATTTATTCCTTTTTTAGCTTACTTTCTGGAAGCCTGCATCTCTGAATTCCAAACTATACCTCTGCTGTTGCTGAACCTGTGAGATTTCTGGATCTGAGCAGCCAGACAGAACCCATGACAACCCCCCAAAAAAGTCATTATAGACCCTGTCTCTCTTCCTAGTATACTGGTGACCTGACACCTGTCATTAAAACTCTCTGTGGTTACAGTTCTCTCAACTCAGAACCATCCCCACAATTCAGCCAGGCAAAGATAGTGACTCTTCTATTCTTTCCCATGTTCCTCAGATCATCTAACTGTGAATTCTTTGTTTGTTTGTTTGTTTGTTTGTTTTTTGTGGGGGCTGACTCTGATATTGTTAGAGAAGTAGAGACAAGAAGATGAACACAGGACCAGATGCTAGAGGCTTTTACCTTCAGAACCTTGCAAACAAGGTCACGATATCAGCCATTTGAGCTAGAAAGAGGTTTGGGAAACATGACAACTAATTCCCCAGTTTTCCCAAGACACAATTCAAGCCAGCAGGAGTTAAGAAATTGGCCTAAGGTCACATAGCTAGCTAGCCACGGGCAGCGCTAGCACTATAGCCTCTCTCCCATTCTCAAGTTCAGAATTATTTCTCTCCGTTTAAAAATCGTCCAAATGACAAGAATGACCAAAAGTGTATTCTGAATTATCAGTCAAATTCAGAGATAAATATAATTTTAAAAATCAGGGGTTTAGAGGTCTTAGCAATGGGCTATTCAAGTTTTCCTGAATCTTTCTAAAGACATGAATACATTATAAACTAAGTGTTGAAATATTGATGAACATAACAATGTATCCATTTTTAATCAAACAGGTAGATAGCTGTAAACTTTTTTTTTAAGATTTTATTTATTTATTTGACAGACAGAGATCACAAGTAGGCAGAGAGGCAGGCGGTGGGGTGGGGGTGAGGGGGAAGCAGGCTCCCCACTGAGCAGAGAGCCTGATGACATGGGGCTCGAACCCAGGACCCTGGGTCATGACCTGAACCAAAGGCAAAGGCTTTAACCCACTGAGCCACCCAGGTGCCCAGCTGTAAACATTTTAAATGGACAGCCTCCCAGCTGACATGCAACTTGAATGCCTGTTAAGCAACTCTCCACTCATAAATGACAATGGGATCCATACACAACTGAAATCAATATGCATTTCAATGGTCTTAGCTCAAGCTGATAATACAGATATCAAAGCTTTGAGAATTGCCTAGGTGTCTTGTCTTTTCTATGTTTGAAATAAACTAAACTGAAAATGAGACACACTTGGAAGAGAAGGAAATCCTATACATTTAGCTGTTTCAAGAGGGCATAGTGGAGCTCTTCGAACAGAAATCCCTTGGAAGGGGCGCCTGGGTGGCTCAGTGGGTTAAGCTGCTGCCTTCGGCTCAGGTCATGATCTCAGGGTCCTGGGATCGAGTCCCACATCGGGCTCTCTGCTCAGCGGAGAGCCTGCTTCCCTTCCTCTCTCTGTGATCTCGTCCGTTCTTCTCTCCTACTGTGATCTCTCTCTGTCAAATAAATAAATAAAATCTTTTAAAAAAAAAAAAAAAAAAAAGAAATCCCTTGGAAGTCAAGAAAGATAGACGCATGAAACTGTAGAGATTTCTTCCAAGGTATAACAGTGTTGGTGGGTAATATATCATTTATAATTTTTTAAACCTGCATTTGAATTTTTCTGGAAAAATTACTGTTCTCGATATATCTATTTAAAAAAAATGTATGAACAACAGAAATACCAAGAATTTTACCCAGTGATTATCCCAGACACTGGTCTGGGTACATGAGAAGTGGGATCTAATGCACAAGTAGAGGGGTTGGCCATAAATGAGAGGAAAGACTACATGGAAATACTTCTAGAAAGGTTGCTTAATGTGAGGGTGGAGAGCCTTTGGAAGTTCTTTTCTGGCTGTTCTCTTCTCTCAGTGAAACAGGAAGCAGGATCATCACCGGAGGGTGATCATGAGGAAGGACCTGGAGGTCTGATGTGAGTAACATGTTAGTTACTGCCACATAGTTGGCAGGAACGGGAGAGTAAAGAAAACAGAGAAATAGGGGCACCTGGGTGGCTCAGTGGGTTAAGCCTCTGCCTTCAGCTCAGGTCATGATCTCAGGATCCTGGGATCCAGGCTCTCTGCTCCACAGGTAGCCTGCTCCCCACCCCCTGCCTGCCTCTCTGCCTGCTTGTGATCTCTGTCAAATAAATAAATAAAATCTTAAAAAAAAAAGAAAAAGAAAAAGAAAAGAAAACAGGGAAATCATCTTTCACCTGGATTGCTGCCTTAGTTCCTAACTAAATGTCCTATGTCTGCTCCTGCATGGGAGGAGCCATATAATACATAACATATAAGCCAAATCGGGTCACTTCTCTCCTCAAAATCCTCCAACAAAAATTGGTAAATTGCATGTAAATTATATCACAGTAGAGCTGATTAAACAATAACTACTATAGCCAACTGCCTGGCCTGTGGCTTCTCCTCTCACTTTGAGTAAAAGCCAAATTCCTACACAGCCCTGTGTGATCTGGACCCCTCTTACCTTTCCCAACATCTACTATGCTGTTACTCTTCTGTCCACAATGGCCTGCATAAAGGCTTAACACATTTGAACCTCTGGGCCTTTGCAATTGCTGTTCTCTCTGCCTAAGAACCCCCAGCCCAACCTCATATATGTGCAATGCTCACCTTCCCATTTTCTTAAAAAGTCTCTACTCAATGTCACACTCATGAAATAACAGGTGTCCTTGGCTCTCCCTAAACCTGTTACTCTAGTGTAGTTTCCTCGGCAAGCCACTATCTGACACACTTATATTTACTTGTTTATTGTCTGTGTGCCCACCCTAGACATTAGTTCTGTGTACACAGGGACTTTGCTTTGTTCACTGCTGTATCCCCAGTGCTTCAAACATTACCTGGCAAAAAAGCAGGCCCTCCATTAACATTTATTCAATGAGTTTAAGAAAGAAAGACCTTTCCTCCCGCTGGGCAAAGAGATGATATTTCAGGAAAGGAAAAGTAAAACCAAGTTGCATTAAGATTTACTTGTATGTTTTATGTGCACAAAGTTGCCAGACAGGCTCAAGAAAGTATGCCACGTGGAGTGAAGTGTGAGATGGAAAAAAGCCTGCTGTTTCCTCAGTTTCAATTCTCAAATGCTTCTCATAAGTGAGCATCTTGTTACGCTAGGATTTATTTCAATATTTAAAGAATATATTTGGGGAGTGCCTGGGTGGCTCAGTCAGTTAGGTGTCTGCCTTCAGCCCAGGCCCTGATCCTAGGGTCCAGGGATTGAGTCCCATATCAGGATCCCTGCTCTATGGGGAGTCTGCTTCTCCTTCTGCCTCTCCACTCATTCTCTCAATCCCTCTCTCCCTCAAATAAATAAATAAAATCTTTTTTAAGTGATTGTCTTATAAAAAAGTAAAGAACATATTTGGGTACATTTATACATGTATTACTGCATAATTGCATACATTAATGTGTACATATAAATTATGAGCAGTTTAAGAAAATTTCAAAGGATATTTAACAACATGTGATTTTTCAAACTTCAGGTAGGCACTTTAGAAATTAAAACCAGCTTAAGCTACAAACTGGCCTTGAAAGTTTTGCTCACCAAAGACTATGTGGTCAGATCTTTCTTCTTAATGCCATCTTGCCTAGTCAACTAGAGACCTGAGAAGGCAGAGCTGAAAAAGACAAGGGCGTTGAGAAATCGGGATTGTCTTTATGGGAACCCTGTCTGACTATCTAGATGTGAATGAGAACAATCACTGCTCTTCATAGCCCACAGAAAGTAGGGAAGCAATTCCACAGCTTCTTACAGAAGAGGCTTCAGAAATCTGCCTACAAAACAACAAACCAAAAAATCTCTGGAGAAACTGCTTTTCAGAAGAAAGAGCAAAGAAATGGATGTCAGAAGACCTAGATCCTACATTTGGGGGATGGGGGGGTGCTACTAAGTTCCTAGATCAGTTTTCTTCTAACTCCCAAACAAGGTCTGGAGCGGCCGTCCCTGCCCCTTTGAGTACCTAATCACGGCCAAAAGACCCGCAGCCTCACGCTCCGTGCTCGTGACCTACCCCCAGCTCCCAACCCACAAGTGACAGCCCAAACCGCGACCCTTAGGGCTGGGATGCCCAGCCAGAGCTCTGCCTCCCTCCAATCCAGACACAGCCCTATACCCGCTAAAACCCAATGCGGAGACCAGGTGACCCCCTTGCACTGAACTCAGACGTGAATCCGGACCTCCAATTCTCCCATCTTTCTTCCGCCCCCGCCCCTGAGCCAGGAAGACGCGCTTTCCAGCCCCTCGCGCCCCTGCCCCACCCTCCGGGGTCGTGAGGTGTCCTGAGCAGAGATCCCTCTCCAATTACCACCGGGGTGCAGGCGTCAAGGAAAGAACAATCTCACCAGGCCAAGGAGAAATGAACTTCCCCCGACTATCCAGAGCCCCCTACCCCGCAAGCCAGGAAGCGCGCCTGCGCACGCGGCCGCCTAGAACTACATTTCCCAGCATGCTCTGCAAAGGCCGTGCGTCCGCCAGCGGCATCTCCTACCCGCTTCGGAGTTGCCTTTCGGTCTCCTGGCTACTTGGAAGCGGGGGTGGCCTTCTTCCGTTATTTAAGTAAAAAGGAAAAAGGGATGGAAGAAAACTTTTTTCTTTTCTAACAGGCAAATATGAATCCGAAAGGATGCAGGTTTTTCGTTAACCTTTTCATAAAAGGAACGCCTATTCATTATATTAATAGATGAATATAATCTTTTATTCAACAAGTAAGTTAAAAATGGCGGGAAAAAAACAACCCCAAACTAGATGGAATTCCTTAACAAAGACATAATCACTATAAACAATGGTATACACACAGTATTCTAAAAGTAAGTCTCACAGTCCCATTCTTCGTTGGGATTTGGGGCTTTTTTCAGGACTAGTATGCATAGTCTAGACCCTTTGTAATGGTATTTTATTTTCATTTCAACTCAAAATTCTCTTTTTAAAATTTTTTTCAAAAATTTTTATTATTTATTTATTATTATTTTTATTATTTATACTTATTGTTTATTATTGTTTTATATTTTATTTTTTAATTTATTTCTGGGGTGGGGGGTATGAGCGGGGGGAGGGGCAGAGGGAGAAGTAGATTCCCCACTGTACAGGGAGCCAGACATGGGGCTGGATCCCAGAATCCTAAGATCATGACCTGAGCCAAAGGCAGTCGCTTAACCAACTGAGCCAGCCAGCCGCCACAAACTTCTCATTGTTAGTATATAAAATACAATTACTGTATTACTTCTATAATCTTGCTAAATTCACTTACTGGATTCCTTCTCCTCCTAATATATCTCAAACATGAAATTCTTAGAGAAAATTCAACACAATATGTGTAAGGTTGCAGGTTGAATACTACAAACACTACACAGAGAAATTAAAGACCAAATAAGAGGGTTATACCGTACACATGGAAAGGAAAATTCAAATTGCTGAGAGGGTTATCTCCAAATAGATTTATAGGTTTAATTAAATCTAAATCAAATCTTTTCAGGTTTCTTTGTAGAAATTGACAAGCTGATTCTAACATGATGTAAAAATGCAAAGGGTCTAGGATATGCATAATGATCATGAAAAAGGAAGAATAAAGTTTATTTCAACACAACAAAACTAGAGAAAAAGTACAATGTGGTAAGGATAAATGTAAATATCAGAGGAAAAAAGAGTAAAAAAAAAATATATATATATATATATACTTAATTTCTGACAGAGTGGTAATTCATTAGAAAAGGATAATCTTTTCTTTGGAAAATGGTGTTAATTGCATATCTCAATGCAATTCAATTTTGGGGCTTTTTTCAGGACTAGTATGCATAGTCTAGACCCTTTGTAATGGTACTTCAATTTTAATTCAATTTTAATTCAAATATATTAAAATTAACTAAATAGGACTCTTAAATGTAGGAGCTAAAACTAAAAAAATCTCTAGAAGAAAATAAAGGGGAAAAAATCTTTATGACTTTAATTTAGGCAAAGATTTCTTGAACACAAAAAGCACAAACCATAAAAGGAAAAATTGATAAACTGGACTTATCAAAATGAAAAGCTTTCCTCCTCTGAAGAGACTGCTTCAAAATCGAAAAGACAAGCCACAGATAGGAAGAAAGCATTTGCAAAATATATCTGATAGAACTTATTATCACTCCATAATAAAAAGACTAATGATTTGATTTTTTTAAATGAGCACGAGATTTGGAAACTTCACCAACGTAGGTAAACAAATTGTCAATAAGCACACATAAAGATGTCAGCATCATTAGATTTTTGGGAAAAGCAAATTAAAATCAGAAAGTAACACTACTACACACCTCCTAAAATGGCCACTTTTTTTTTAAACTGAGGGACGTTTTACAAAAAGCCTCAGATAGTGTATGCCTTTGCTAATCTCTTTTTTAAAAAAGTTTTATTTGTTTGTTTATATATTTATTTAGAGAGTGCACAGACGAGGTGGGGGAGGGGCAGAGGGAGAGAATCCCAAGCAGATTTTGGAGCCCAAGGTGGAGCTAGATCTCATGACCCGGAGACCATGACCTGAGCCAAAATCAAGAGTCAGTCACTCAACTGACCAAGCCACCCAGGCACCTCTGTCTTAACTAATTTTTCTGCCTAGCTCTCCTGAGCTACCTAGAGAAGGATGTGAAAATCTCCAATTATGATTGTGGAATTGCTGATACCTCTTTTCAGTTTTTTCAGTTTCTGCTTCTTGCACTTTGGAGCTCTGTTCTAGGTGCATAAGTGTTCATGAATGTTATGTCTTCTTGAGGAATTAATCTTTAAATTTTTAAATTGGCCCTCTGACACTTATTGAGAAGTCTGTTTTGTCTGCTATTCATACATCAATTCACACTTTTTTGATTACTATTTGTATGATATACCATTTCAATCCATTTAATTTTAACTTATCTGTGTCTTTTTAAAATCTAGATCTTTTTTTTTTTTGAAGGTTTTATTTATTTATTTGACAGAAATCACAAGTAGGCAGAGAGAGAGGAAGAAGCAGGCTCCCCGCCGAGGAGAGAGCCCAGTGTAGGGCTCGATCCCAGAACCCTGGGACCACGACCCAAGCCGAAGGCAAAGGCTTTAACCCACCAAGCCACCCAAGTGCCCCTAAAGTCTAGATCTTATACAGAGTGTAAAATTGGATCTTGCTTTTTTTTTTTTTAAGATTTTATTTATTTATTTGACAAAGAGGAAGGTCACAAGTAGGCAGAGAGGCAGGCAGAGGGGGGGGGGGGAGAAGCAGGCTCCCTGCTGAGCAGAGAGCCGGATGCAGGGTTTGATCCCAGGAACCTGAGATCATGACCCGAGCCGAAGGCAGAGGCTCAACCCACTGAGCCACCCAGGCGCCCCTGGATCTTGCTTTTTTCTCCCATTATTAAAATCTCTGCCTTTCATTGGACAGTTTAGTCCACTAATTTTTAAAGTAATTATTGCTAAGATTGGATTTAGGTCCACCATCTTATTATTTGTATTGCTTGTCTTCTTTGATTTTCTTCTTCTGTATTTCCCTTCCTATTTCCATTATTAATTTAAAAATGCTTTTTAGAGGTTCATAAATTTATCTGTTATATTTTTGCCTATATCTCTTTGCTTTACTGTTCAGTGGTTTCTCTAAGGATTGCTCTATCATCTATCATAGTCCCCTTGAAGGTGATATTGTACCAAATCACATACAATTTAGAAACCTTTCTACATTTTAGGTCTTCCCCCATTCTTCATGCTAGCACTGTTACATGTAATGCATCTCAATAATTTATAATCCACATATAAATTATGTGTGTAAGTTTTGTTTCAAACAGTCCTAAGGGGGTGCCTAGGAGGCTTAGTCAGTTAGGCATCTGCCTTCCGCTAAGGTCATGATCCCAGGGTCCTGGGATGGAGCCCCACATCAGGCTCCCTGCTCATGGAGATCCTGCTTCTCCCTTTCCCACTGTGTGTTCTCGCTCTGCCAGATAAATAAATAAAATCTTTTAAAAATCCCAAGTATTATAAAGAAATGAAGAAATTAAAATAGTCTTATATTTGCTTATATATTTACCGTTTCTGATGCTCTTCAGTGCTTCCTGAAGAACTGAGTTTCCATTTGGTGTCATTTTTTTTTTTTCAACCTGAAAAACATACGGTCTTCTGCAGATAAATTCTCTTAATTCTTTTATCTAAGATATCATTATTTCACCTTCATTTTTGAAAGCTATTTTTGTTGGTTACAGAATTTAAGGCTGATGGGTTTCATTTTGTTTTTTCATACCATTTGAAGGATACCGATCTACTGTCTTCTGGCCACCACAGTTTCTGATGTTGTCACCAATCAATAGAATTGTTTTTATCACATGTAATATGTTGTTTTTTCCCCTGGATTTCCAGATTTTATTTTTATCCTTAGGCTCTAACAGCTTGTCTAGGAAGTGTTTTCTTCACACTTAATTTGCTTAGAGTTCACTGATATTCTCAAATCAGTATATTTATATCATTTATCAAATTGGGGGAAAGTTCAGCCATTATATCTTCAAATATTTTGTGTATCCCATTCTTTCCTTGCTCTCCCTTTGGGACTTCAGCTACACATATTCAAGATATTTTGTTATTGCCTCAGAGGTCACTGAGATTCTCTTCCTATCTTTTGTTTTATCATTTTCCCCTCACTTTAAATCATTTCTACTGAGTTGCTTCGAGTTCAATGACACTTTCCCCTGTCATTTTTCTGCTGGTAAACTTATCCAGGGAATTTTAAATTTCAGACATTGTGTTTTTAAGTTCTAGAATTTTCTTTTGTTTTTTCTTCATTGTTTCTCTTTGTTTAGTTCTTCTTTTTTTAAAAAATCCTTATTCACTGTGAGTATATCTTTATTTAATTAAGCACCATAATTATATTAATATCTTCATATGCTCATCCCAACTTCTGGGTTGGTTGTCTCTTTTCTTGAAATGGGGTCACAATTTCTTAATTCTTTGACTGTCAAATAAGTTTTTCTTATATTCTCCATATCATGAGTGATAAATTGTGGAGAGTTTGGATTCTGTTATATTTCTCTGAAGAGTATTAATACTTTTGTTTTATCAAGTAATTAGCAGGGTTGAGCTCAAACTTCAGATTAAGTCTATCGGGCAACAGCAAAAATAAAAGCTCAGTTCTCTTGTTTTTAAGGGAAGCATTAGGAGTCTGTGCCAAATATGCATGGTTCAGGAATAAGTCAGAGATTTGGGCAGAATTCATTCACAGAATTTGGATTACCCCTCCCCCTCTGTGAATCT
Organism: Mustela nivalis; assembly: GCF_964662115.1. Lineage (NCBI taxonomy): Eukaryota > Metazoa > Chordata > Mammalia > Carnivora > Mustelidae > Mustela > Mustela nivalis. Next base: position 73,272,967 of record NC_139032.1, read on the forward strand.
CTCTTCTCTGGGATTCCCCTCTCACCTTTCAAGTGGCTCTGGTTGCCCTGAACTCAGTCATGTGGTTTCTTATCTCAAAAAGACTTCCCCATTTTCAATCAAATTACCCAACCCTCTGCCATACCAACTTCAGCATATCCTCAGGCTAAAAGCTGTGACCTAACCTCCTACATTCCCTTCTCCCAAATTTCAACACATTCCCATAATCTGCTTTTGTTCACTCTCCAGTACCTCATGACCCAGAGACCAGGTTGTGTGTGTGTGTGATTTTGTCCAGAGTTTATAACTGTTTTCTGTGGGAGGATCAGGATTAGTAGGACTCTACTTGGCCTTACCCCAGTAATGAAAATTCATTACAACTAAATAAAGTTAATTCAGGAAAATAGAAAAATTATTTGGAAAAACATTAAGCTTACTCTTAAACTGACAATGCCGAATGAGTCACTGTTCACATAATGATGGTGATATGCACTTTCCAACATATGTATATGTGTATATAAACATTATCTTCATATTAAAGAAATATCTCAGAAACATTTTTAAATACTTTTTAAATTTACTTCAACAATGATTTAAATCAGTGTTTCTCAAAGTGTTTCCCAGAACAGCAGCACCAGCATCTCTGGCAAGTTACTAAAAATGCAAAATCTCAGCCACCTCCACCCTCCCCAACCTACAAAATCTGAAACTCTACAGGTGGGGCCTATTTCTAAAGTCTGTGTTTTAACAAATTCTCTGGGCAATTTTGATACATCTTATCATTGATTTAGACTCACCTCTGTATGTCTATTTTCTTTATCCCTCACCTCCAGTAATTTTTAGACATCACTGCCCCATTTATTGATGCTAACTTTTACTTCCTTCCTTACTCTATAAGATGGCTTTCAGCATTCATTTCTACTATTCAGGCATACTTTCCCAGGTATGGGGTACTATTACGGATTCTCCAAGAAGTGTGGGAAATTTAACATGGCCATAACATGCAACTGTTTTATCCTTCTAAAAAGTGCAGATTTTCCACAGCTCTGGACAGTGAGGATTCATTCTGTGTATAGTACCAGACTTCCACCTGGTTATAAGTTACTGATGGAAAATGGCTTTCGCATTGCATTTTCCTTCTGTGGGAGTAAATAAGTTACTTGAAAATGAGGTTCTAACATCCATGTGTTGATTTTTTAATGCACGTGTGCACACATGAATGCACACACACACACAATTTTATTCTCAATACTTACATCTTTTAATTCTCTGATATGAGGAAATTGGGAAGGCAGGAACTTGGTATGGAAAGTATTTGCAAAAATGGCACTGGATCACATATTTGTTGAGGATCCATCATTATGCTAGACTAGTATCCAGGTGAAATATTTATTGAGCAGAATTGATCACTAAAAAAGGCTTGCTTATTGACCCATATGTTTATTCTGAAGAACAAATGAGGTAATGTAGTGAATGTACTGTGAAAATGTAAAAGGAGACATGCATGCCAAATATTATTACCTTACATAACAAAACCATTTTTGTCTTTATGTCACTGTTTTTAGTGTAACAATTCAAAAACAATTCAGTTGTATTTTTTTATCCATGACTTATGAGGTTAAAAAGTAATAATAGTAAATAGGTATGCAGTAGAAAATAGTTCTCATCTGGAAACCCAAATTGATTCACAATACGTTTTGGAATACATGCTTAGGAGTGACTCTGAGGTCAAGTTTAGGTTCACTTAGAAAAACGTGCAGTGATCCATTAACAATGTCTGCTATTGAACAAAAACAGGACACAGTGGCATTTCTTGCAACACATTTGAAATCCTAGATTGAGGGGTTTATATATAAGTACTCTGAATAAGTGATAAAAAGGAGTGACTGTTCAGAAAATCACTTTCATTCACCTGCAATCACAGCATATCTTTTAAAAAATGTGGCATATAGAAGAAACACAGTGCTAAATTACAATTGCAATTCATTATTTTAATAAAAAGATGAGTGTTGGATAGGAAAAGTCTTTGTGAATTCAATACCAAGTTTAGTAGCACATCCTCAGATTCATCACCCTTCATAACAGGCATAGACACTTCATCAAACACCACCACGGAGTGAGCTCAGTGAAAATATTAATCAGTGTTGATGTATGCATATTAAAAAGATTTTAATTGTGAAAATAACTCATGTACATTATTTAAAAATTCCAACAGTATATAATAGAAAGGAGGTCTCCTCCTAGTCCCCACTCCTGTACTCTTTTGTTCATGACAACCACTATAAAGTTTCTTCTATATTTTTTCAAACCAAGTCTATTCACATACAAATAGAAGTATACATACATATGTACAAACATACATAGACAGAGAGGGACAGGTAAACACCCCTTTTGTACATAAGTGGGAACATACTATACACACAGTTCAGCAACCGGCTTTTTTCACTTAACAATACACTGGTGCTGGTAGAGAATGATGTCCCTATCCTCAGCGGCTTTTATTTTTTTCTTAATTTTGTGTTACTATTTTTTACATAAATAACTCTTAGAAAGTTTCCAGCTGATGTAGAAGCTAACAAGACATTAAAAAAGGGTTAGGTGATAATATCAAAGATGAGGCTCATACCAGTGGCCAGACACACTTATACATGGAAATTAACAGATATGCAAATTCACTTCTCATATATGGAGCTTAAGTACATCCACTCAAGCAACTTAGGAATTGTCAGCATATGTAATTTGTTTCTCTATTGCTCTGATTTTTCAGCTAATTAATAATTTTTAAAGCTTTATATTTGGGTCTGAATATATAAATAATTAATGATTATTTTTAAAACAATGTTTTTTTTTTATAAAAGGTTGGTATCATCCATTGCTTCTACATAAGATTCACTTTCAAATTCTCTCATGTGTAATTAGGTGTGACTTCTGATTAAATGCTTTCTAACATTCTTAAAATTCAGAATCCTACTAAGGTTAAATAAAACCTTTAGTTTGAATTAAAAGATTTCCCACATTTATTTTACTCATGAGATTTTCTTCTGAATGAGTTTTCACGTGTTTGGTAAGGGATGCATTTCATTTGATTTCCTACGTTTCGTTCACTCATGAGATTTTTCTTCTGAATGAGTTTTCACATGTTTGGTAAGGGATGCATTTTGTTTGAAAGCTTTTCCACATTCATTACATTCGTAGGGTTTCTCTCCAGTGTGGGATCTCTGATGTATAACAAGCTGTGACTTCACATTGAAAGCCTTTCCACATTCATTACATTCAAAAGGTTTCTCCCCAGTATGAGTTCTCTGATGTACAATGAGGTGCGACTTTTGGCTAAAAGCTTTCCCACATTCCTTACATTCAAAGGGTTTCTCCCCAGTGTGAACTCTCTGATGTTGAGTAAGGCCTTCAATCTGTTTGAAGGCCTTCCCACATTGACTACATTCAAAAGGACTTTCACCTGTATGAGTTCTCATGTGGTAAGTAAGAGAAGAGCTATGTCCAAATGCTTTTCCACATTCATTGCATTTATAGGGCTTCTCCTTAGTATGAGTTCTTTGATGTATAATGAGGTGTGACTTCTTGCTGAAAGCTTTCCCACATTCATTACATTCAAAGGGCTTCTCACCTGTATGAATTCTCATATGTTTAGTAAGAGATGAGCTATACTTAAAAGCCTTTCCACATTCATTACATTCATATGGTATTTCCCCCGTATGAGTTCTCACATGCTCTGTAAGAGATGAGTTATATCTAAAGGATTTTCCACATTCCTTACATTCATAGGGCTTCTCACCTGTATGAGATCTCACATGTTGAATAAGGTTTGAGCTGTGTCTAAAGGTTTTCCCACATTCAGTACATTTATAGGGTTTTTCCCCAGTATGAACTCTCAGATGGTCAGTGAGAGCATGTTTATGACTGTGGGCTTTGCCACACTGAATACATTCATATGGCTTTTCTCCAGTGTGAGTTCTTTGATGTACAACGAGGTGTGACTTTTGGCTAAAGGCTATCCCACATTCATTACATTCGTAGGGTTTCTCTCCAGTATGAATTCTCTGATGGTCAATGAGTCCTTGTTTATGGCTGAGAACCTTCCCACATTGATTACATTCGTAGGGTTTTGCTTTAGCTTGAGTTTTGTCACACTTAGTAGGGGATGAGCTATGGCTGGATGATTTCTCATGTTTCTCTCCAGTTTGAATTTTGTCCCGTTTAGTATCGGATAAGCTATGATGAGCTAATTTCTCATGTTTCTTGCCAGCTTGAGTTTTGTCATACTTATCAGATAAGCTATGGTTGGATAATTTTTGTTTCTTTCCAGCTTGAGTTTTGTCTTTCTTTGTATCAGGTAAGCTATGGCTGAATGATTTCTTGGGCTCTTTAGCTACATTAGGTTTCTTTTTTGCATAGTTTCTTATATGACCAGGTAAATCTGAATTCTGTTTCAAACTCTTTCCATGTGAATCAAATTTAAGCCTTTTTTTTGACGGAACATGTTTTGTACTCACACTTTTTTCCCCCAGTGAACTACATTCATGGCCTTTCTTCTTAGTCAGACCTTTTCTCTTGAATGCAACTTCCTTACAGAGTTTGTTTTGAGATTCCTGGTGGTTCTCTAGCTGGTCATTACCTTGCTGGACTTCATCTAAAATGGAATTCAATAAGACATTCTTGTGAATCTTTGTCCTCTCATATACTGGAATATAAATTATAAAAGAAAAGCCCTATTGTGGGGCTGCATCTTTACTCAAGCCTAGTATCCCAAAGTGAGTGAAATATCAAGTGCAAATGGCCCTAACTTCTTGGACTTGAGGGGAAAGTGTTGTGGGAAAAACAAGAAAAGTTAATTGACAATAGTAATTAGATAAAACTTTGCCTGATCATAATTATGACCTTGCAGCATGGGATTGGGTGGGGTGGAATAAACACAAGGAACAGTCACTAGGTAACAGATGAAGTTAAAAGAGTTTGTGATTGTAGTTGATATTTTTTGAGGTTTCTCCTCAGCCCAAGCATCCCAGCTTTGATAACAGCCAGTCCATCCATAGTATTTGGCTCCCACAGCCTTACTATATTAATTCAGCTCTCCATGGTCACCATCGGAGACACACCTGGCTCAAACCATGGTGTCCACTAAGAGCCTTCCTCCTCTTATGGAAGTATGGAGCATACCTTTGTTTCTGCCAGCTCACTCTACGAATTACCAATTATCAATTTTTAAAAATAATTTTTATTTATTTATTTGCTACAGAAAGAGAGCTCACAAGTAGGCAGAGAGGCAGGCAGAGAGAAAGGGAAAAGCAGGCTCCCTGTTGAGCAGACAGCCTGATGTGGGGCTCGATCCCAGGACCCTGTGGCCAAAAGGCAGAGGCTTAACCCATTGGGCCACCCAGGCACCGCACTAATTATCAACTTTAAACTGATTCCCAACTTTAAATGATTGCTCACATCCTTCCCTCCATACATTATACAGTGACATATTTTAAGATATCTTCCCAGTGTGTGTCTTCCTTCTCTGAGACCACCACACCCACACTGACACATGGCAGCAACCACGTGGGAACCATATGATCCAACCCCTGGTTGAAAACAATTGACTGGTTGGTGGTAAACAAAAAGCCCTACCTAGACCAATAATATTCTCTCTCCTAAGAATTTAGAACTGAAATTCAAAGAGTTCTTTTAGCTAGGTATGGATACTACATGTGTAAAAATCTAAAAACTTAGAGTTGAGATTACCATTTTGAGGTGACTTTTTTCAGTTATATGTATGAAAAAGCAGAAAAAATCTTTAGGGTGGGAATTAAACAGACACGAGAAAAGCTGATATGAGTCTCCAAGAAATAGAGAGAGAGAGAAATTGAATATCTTCCTGGGTCATAAAGGAACATTACATGAAAGTGAAAACTGGGATCAAACAGAAAAGAGTTATGGTATTTCAACATAGCCAGGAAATACTATTCCTTTCATCAAGAACTCTTAAGAGATTAGTTCCCATGGAGTAGAAGATCAATTTTTGTAAGTATAGATATATAGTATAGGGCGCCTGGGTGGCTCAGTGGGTTAAGCCGCTGCCTTCGGCTCAGGTCATGATCTCAGGGTCCTGGGATCGAGTCCCACATCGGCTCTCTGCTCAGCGGGGAGCCTGCTTCCTTCTCTCTCTCTGCCTGCCTCTCTGCCTACTTGTGATCTCTGTCTGTCAATAAATAAATAAAATCTTTAAAAAAAAAAAAAGATATATAGTATAGATAGAGTAGGAAGAAGTAGAGTTGCCAGCTGCTTTTCCATTTAGGAAATTTTAAGTGATGCAAGCATTTGGGGGGAAAGAATATAACAAGAGCATGACAAAGGCGGCATCTTCCAATGCCCAAGGATGCTGGAAAAAATAGAGGCAAATCTCTTTCTAGGAAGAAACGACCAAAACTAAAACCTTTCCTCTTGAGGTGCAACATTATAAGAACCCCTTATAATCATGGAGATTGGCCAACATGAAAATATATAAAGCACTGTGAGAGACATTTACCGTGGGGGGTGGAGAGGATACTGAACTAGTGAAATGGTATAATAATAAGGTAATATTAGGAGAGTTGGGTCTGACAAAGCATGGGTTTAAGGCTGTAAGCTTTTCCTGAATCTGAGACAACAACTAAAACGTGGATTTTAAGCTAAAATGACTAACTTCAGAAACTGATGTGTATTGCTCACTAGACTCAGCCAATCATTGGAGGGAATAGAATAGCCTTTCTTTGAAGAAACTCCAAGTACTATCTAAGAACCTGAACCAAGAAGAAAGTTACTGCAGCAATGACAAAGATCTATTAGATGACTACCAGGACTATTTTTTAGTTGTAACACCGAGTATTGGAAAGAAAAGTGAACACAGCCAAAATTGGAGCCACTAATGGATGAATCAAAACTCCACAAGGTCTCTTCATTTGTCATTTGAAGGACTAGTCCCTCTGGTTTTGGGAAACTCATAGAGTCCCAGAACATTCAGAGGACACTTGGACACTTAAATATATACTATAAACATTCTGCTTTTGGGGGGACTATTGTGATATAAATAATAACTGAATATTTTAATATTTGGTGGCAACATCCAAGATGAATTGTTTTAAAAAAAATGGATCTGACAAATCGGCTTAAGAATTGGAGCAATTCAGGTATGAGATAATATACACCTGATTTGAGTGATGTCTGAGAACTGAAGAAAACAACCCAGGAGCTGAGGAGAGAACAGTAAAAGAGAAGGCAGAGATTCACAGGAATTCTGAGGTAGACAGGCCTCAACTCAAAGCAGACTCCGATAAAAATAGGGAAAGTGAAAGGAAGCTCTAATTTATACCGAAAGACAGGAAGACAAAGCTTTCCATTTCTGATACTGTGAGACTGGGCTTTCCTGTAAGCAGGTAAAATATGAGTGCAACATGAAGAAACTGGAGGTTTATCTGGACAAGATCAATTTACCTTAAAACTCACCAGGGTACGATAAACATCTTGATTCTTTTGAGGGAAATACAATAGGAAAAAAAAAAAAAAGGAACACAGAGTAGAAGACAAAACCTTAGGAACACTTCAGCAAAGTGAGAAGGCAGAGAATCTGGTGAAATAAATGTAAAGACGCACTTAGAAGAGAAGGCCAGATTCAAGCGGTAGAATTCAAGCTAAGTAGGCAAGAATTTCATGCGGACTGAAACTACCAAAATATGCACTGAAAGGTAAGCAGTGGTTACTACAAAGCCAGAAATTCACATATAGGCATGAATTCTGTGGGAGTTGACTGCACAGGTTAATGAGTAAATGGAAATAATGATGCACTACAGGGTTAGAGCATTTCACAGTGAAAAGGAGGGACATGGAAAGTAATTAAAGGCAGGGAAGAATCATGCCAAGAGATTTGGTAAGAGGATGGATCTAAGAAGGTTTGAACACATAAGGAGAGAAATGTGATACCATGGAGTCCCAGAGTTTGAGTGATGAAGGGAAAACACTGAGGGTATTGGGGGAAAAGAATAAAATAAAAAACAACTCTGCTTTAAATAAGGCAAGCAGTAATGGGATTCTGAGAACTGTTCCTTCTGGAAGCTTAGTGATGGACAGCATGGATGAGGACAGACAATTAATAAGGAAGGGTCAGTTAGGCATCTCGGGGACTGCTACCAGAGGTTCAGAGCTCTGGTTTTTCCCTTTTTTCCTACCACAATACAAATGGTGTGGCAGACTGGATTACTGTTCCCTGTGGAAAGACTGTACCTCCCAGACCCATTGTCCCTTGAATCCTCCCTCTGGAAGGGGAAGGATTCCTACCCTGCTGAACTTAACAGAAGCCAGGTGATCTGCTCTAACCAATTAACCAATGAAATGTGAACTGAAAGGGATTATGGACCACTTCCAATCAGCAGTGTAAAAAGAGTGGTTCTACTCATTCTCCTTTCCTTTTGCCATGAAACCAGAATTTGCCAAATAGGGACCATTCTTTCAGTATAGGGCCAAAGGATTATGTGGGATAAGGCTACAGAGTGAACAAGAAACAAATCTTTCTTGTTGGAAGCCACTAAGATTTAGGGGTCATTCCTTAATAGAGCATAACTTAGCCTAAGCTAACCGATACAAGCAGTATAAGCTAACTCCCATGAGTAGCACTGGTTTACAACTAAAATGAACCTCAGCCTCACACGTGAAGAGGTTCATAGATGGAAGAGAGATTAGAATCTACCTTTGTAGTTTGAACTCTTCCTCCCCAAGAAATTCTCATATTTTTCAACTGCCACTCCCAGTTAAGAAAAAAGGGTATGGGACCTTGAAGAAGATTTTAAAAATAAATTATTCATTGAAGAACTCCAAAGGATCACCAAAAAACTAGAAACTTACTTCCATTGGTTCTTGTTTGCTTGGGTCTTGCTATTTCACTGGGACCGCCCTGTCTGGGTCTTTTGCCCTTCCCCAACCACGGCTCTTCTCCTTTTTCCAGCTTGGAGATCATGTCTGGTTTGGGAGCTTGAAACCCTGCTCATAAGAAATGGCAAAAATTGAGTGTTAGGAAAACAAACATCCCAGAAGTCAAGCCCTAATATCTGGACTTCAGAACCCTGAGAGGATAAAGAAGAAAAAAAAAAAAAAAAAAAAAAATATATATATATATATATATATATATATATATATATATACTTATGGCTTCTAAGAGGAGAGGCGAGAGAGGAGAGGAAAGAGAGGGGAGGGAGGGAGGGAGAGAATATATGGCTTCTGAAATTTCACAATGTGATTGCTCATGTACCCCATCTAAGTAGACCTTCCATTTTGGAGACAGGGGCACAAATATCCTGCCTCATACCCAAAGGGATTAAAACTCTTCAATTCATAATAACCAAGGCCAAACTTATCAAGAACTTTAGAGAGAAGGTACTACAGTGGCCACATTTTGAATTATGAAAGAATTGTCCTTACCCATTGAGGCAAGGTTGCTGTAGTTCTCCAGCATCACATCCTTATACAGGTCCCTCTGAGCAGGATCTAGTCGCTCCCACTCCTTCTGGGTAAAGGCCATAGTCACATCTTTGAATGTTACCAATCCCTGTAATAGCAATATTCCTATTCAGTCTAATGTTAGCCACATTAATGGGTGATTTGCACGAGATAATAATGATTTGCTCTTACCTCAACCATTCGGTGTTGATCATGCTATTATATAGGATACTAATTCTTCACCCACATCTGCTTTTTTTTTTTTTTTTTTTGAGAAACAAAGATCATATTAAGAACTGTCCCTGTTAAGGACTGAATATCTGTGTATCCCCAAAATTCATATGTTGAAACCCTACCCTCCAATGTGATGGCATTAGGAGATAGGGCCTGTGGGAAGTAATTAGAATTAGATGAGCATGCCAGTGGAGTCTCTGTGAATGAAATTAATACCCTTATAAGAGTCATAAGACTGCTTGCTTCCTCTCAGTTCTCTCTGCCAAGTGAGGATACAACAAAAAGTCTGCAACCTGGCAGAAGGTCTCACCAGATCCCAACCATGCTGGCACCCTGATCTTGGGACTTCGAACCTTCAGAATTGTCAGAAATAATTTTCTGCTGTTTATAAGCTACCCAGTCAATAGTACTTTGTTGTAGCGGCCCCCAAATGACAGTCCCATTGGCAAATTTGTTTATTTAAGAGGATAAAAAATTATACAATTATCAGAGAGAAAGAAAATTACCAAAAACAAAAGAATTAGTCTTTATCTTTTCTTCTATAACCAAAGACTACTACGGACTAGAGTTCTGAGGTAGAATCAAGACCCTTGATTTTTATAACCAGCCAAAAGATCATTCATGTTTGGAACCAAAAATAACATATTTTAGGCATGTAAGGATGCAGAAAGTCTATCGCCTTTGTGCTTTATAAATAAAGAGAAGGGGAAAAAAAAGAAATAAAGAAAAGGACAGGGACACAGAAGAGGAGGAGGAGGAGAAAAGCAATTGATTTTTTTTTTTAAAGGAAAAGTGCATTAGAATAAAGATTTCAATATTGGGAAAGATGAAATATACAAGAAAGAAAGATGAATAATAAAACCTGTCAAATGTCTAGTTATATCCAAGTAACTTGATAATGTTCTTGTACAACTGTTACAAAAGTTTCCTTAAAATCAAGAGGTGTGATGTAAGAAAAATAAGCAGGACTACAACTGGTAGGGGTGGGGGATGAGGGAGAAATTAAAGCATGTTAAAGATTCTCTTCTTTTTTTTTTTTTAAGATTTTTATTTATTTATTTGACAGGGAGAGATCACAAGTAGGCAGAGAGAGAGAAAGGAGGAAGCAGGCTCCCTGCCAAGCAGAGAGCCGGATGCGGGACCTGATCCCAGGACCCTGAGATCACAACCCGGGCTGAAGGCAGAGGCTTAAGCCACTGAGCCACCCAGGCGCCCTAAAGATTCTCTTCTTATTAGGCAGGTGAGAGAAGGATGACCCAGGTACTGGAGAATTTTGCCACCAAGAAATACACATTCAAACATATTTATCTCACATTGAAAAATGACCCCCACCTCCATAAGCCACCAATCAATTAGCTGCCGTATGTCAACAATCTGTAACCTCTACAGACCTCCAGTCATTGATTTCTAATAAGCTCCCTTATTGATTGCCACTGGCCTCCCAATCACTGGCGTTAATTCCAAATGACTGATCCCAAACAAACTTGCCGATCACTGACAGCAACAGATTTCCCCCAATCACTCCCCAAACATTCCAACCACATATTCCCAGGGGTCCTTCAAATACTGATACCCATGGAACACAGTCTATCTCTGATATGACCCCAAACCCCTATCCTACCAATCCCCAATCACTGACACCAACAGAACTCCACCAACAGTGGCCTTTACAGAAACCCTAATCACTGCACTCTGCCTTCAACCTCTTCGGCCATTGTCTTCACCTGCTCGCTTTACCTGAAATCTACCCGTCTCCTGAGAACACTGCTTCCTTACAAGGTTCCCTAGCCGAGGTTGTTTGTTGCAGCCCAACCATGACTCCTGTACCTCAGGGCTTGAAGATGAGGTAAATGATGACTTTCAACCATTTTTCATACATCTTTCAAAATCCCTATCATGTTTAGAATATCACGAGATTTTATGGGGCACCTGGATGGCTCAGTAGGTTAAAGCCTCTGCCTTCGGCTCAGGTCATGATCCCAGGGTCCTGGGAGAGCCCTGCATTGAGCTCTCTGCTCCGTGGGGAGCCTGCTTCCTCCTCTCTCTGCCTGCTACTATGCCTACTTGTGATCTCTGTCTGTCAAATAAATAAATAAAATCTTTAAAAAAAAATGAATATCACAAGATTTTAAACCATTAATCCTCTGGTTGAATGATTCACTAGGCAAACCCACAGAACTCAGCATATAGTTGTACCCGTAGCTATGATTTAGTACAGCAAAGGAACACACAGCAAAACCAGCTAAGGAGGGATGCCTGGGTGGCTCACTGGGTTAAGCAGCTGCCTTCAGCTCAGGTCATGATCCCAGCTCCTGGGATCGAATCCTGCATCGGGCTCCTTGCTTGGTGGGGAGCCTGCTTCTCTCTCCACCTCTGCCTGCTTGTATGCTCTCTCTCTCTCTCTCTCTGACAAATGAATAAATAAAATCTTTAAAGAAAAAGAAAATGGCTAAGGAAATGATGGGTGGGGTAAAGTCTACAGAAACCAGACACAAGTATCTGAGTCACACAGGACATACTTGATTCCTCCAGACATAAGTTGTAAGAACATGCGTGAAATGTTTCCCAAGGAAGGACATGGAGACTCAGTGGCACTCATAGGCACCCACTAAGATCTTAGATGTCCAGAAGGAAGTCAGGAGCTCGGCATAAACCACATTGTTGACCTAGTTTAGGCACAGTGAGACACTTTTATCATTTCTGGAAATGATGGGATGCCTTCTGAAGTCTAAGCTCTCAGACATCAGCCAAAGGTCAACCTTGCAAGCAGGTTTTTCTAAGGATGCTCTTTGGGGCCACTTTGGTCAACTTTTGTGCACAGTCTTTCTTCCTTGTTCACTGAAATGTTGACTACCACGTTCCTCTTCATTCCAGCTCCGGCACTCGCGCTACATCAATGTAGAGGAACCATTCCACAGCCTAGCCTTTCTCTTTCCTGACTCCAAAAGATTTTCTCACTCCCAGACTCAGCCACCTGCTCATCAGCCATCCATTCCTTAAACCTTGCCACGTACCATGGCAGCCCCGCTTTACTGAAAACATTCTCTCCCCAACTATTATTTCCCATGCTGCCAGCCTACGTCCTCTACTACTTCCATGCCAATAATTCTCCAAAAGCATTCAGACCCCATGAGCCATTGATCCTAACCACTTTTCCACAATCTTCCATCACCACATGGCCTTACTTTTCTTCTCTCTTCTCTTGCCTAGATTCTTTGTTCTAACACCATATGCACTCCATGGAAAACAGCTTTAACTTCCTTGCCCGTTTTCTTCTCCACTGTACTTACCTAGCAAAGCCTCAAACTTAATCAAACTCAACTCTCCTCTTAATCTCTGCCTGCAACCTTGCAGCTGAACATTCCAAGAGAGAAAAATCAAACAACTGAGTTGCCTGGACCCACTTCAGGTTTATAACACGTATCGCAAATGGGTATCCAATACTGAGAGTTTCCTGTTCCTCTTTCCAAGATGGTTATTCCAAACATTCTCCTCTTTCTCTTTGAAATCTCCAGCATCTGCTACTTTCCCATTCTCAGCTGACAGATTCACTTTCAAATATACTTTCAAAGAGAAAGTGTAAATGGACAAGCACTACCTTGCCTTGTTACCACCAATTCCACCAATCTGTTTCCAAAACCCCTATCATTGTCTCTTTTCTATTAAAATGGAGTTAGTGTCCCTTCTCTTGCCTAAAGCCAGTTCCTCCACTTATGCTCTAGATCCCAACCCCAACAGCCTTCTCAAGGAATTCACCCTCTGCAATTAACCTCTTTTCTCTTTTTTACCACCTATTTTTCCCTTTCTACTCAATCATTCCTACTGACATACAAAGTTGTTTTAATGTCAATTCATCTAGTGCAAACCATTTCTTAATCTTATGTCACATGTAATGTCAGTGTGCTTGCTCCCTTTACCAGCAAAATTCCTGGTGTGGTCTACACCTGCTGTCTCTACTTCATTACCTCCATTCTTTCAACTTATTCCACCAGGATTTTATCCCTATCACTCCACTGAAAAAGCTCTAATCAATCAAAATAACCATTGAGCTACATCTCACCAAACTCAAATCTTTGCAGTCACATGTCTGGGACTCACAAGAGCATATGACACAATGGTGACAACACAACTCCCATTGTCTTGAAAAGTTTTCTTCTTTATACTTCTTTGACACCACATTTACATTTTTCATCCTATCTCAGTGGCTACCACTCCTCATTCTCCTTCCCCTCCCGTCCCCTCCTCTACCAAACCTCTAAATGTCTGAGATCTGTCCTTGGTCCCACTTTTTTTCTATAGCTGCCTTCCCTTCCTTAGTGATCTCATCCAATCTCGTGGCTTTAAATACCATCTCTATGCTGAAGCCTTTCACATATGGATTCTCTAGCCCAAATCTCTTCTAAGTTCTAGATTCATACATTTAACAACTACTCACTCTCCTTGGACATGTAATAGGCATCTTGACTTGGCCAAAACAGAACCACGGTCATCCAACTTTGGCTCCCATTTATATCCACCAAATCTGGTTGTCTCCAATACAATCCTTTTCCAGAAAAGGGAAACCCCTTTATCCAGTGCCTCAAGCCGAAAGTCAAGATGTAAGTCTTGATTCTTCTCTACCCCCATGTCTCATATCAATTCGTCAGTAAGTCTTACTGGCTCATCTCCAGACGTATTCTGGATCTGATTTTTCATTTCCCTGCATTTCCCTATCCTAAACCATCACCATCTCTTAACTATTGTGATAAACTCCTAATGGACCTCCCTGCACCTCTGCACACACACAGGGACAATCCAGTCTCTAACTACCACAGGCACCAGAGTCGCTTGGCTCCCACAGACCACAAGCTGCCACACACCTCCCCAGTCTCTGACACACCACAAAGCCCCTATTTCTGATTCCCAGAGCCGTCCAGACTCTGGCCTTTCCGTGAGTGCCGCAGACTCCCCGCATCCCTGTCACCGCAGATCTCCCCGAACACGGATTAACCATAACCTGTAGCACCCGCGGACCCCGCAGGGCCCCCATCACTGCCCTACAGATCCCCCCCAGAGCGCAGACGACCCCTCCTCCGCCAGAAAGCCCTCCAGAATCGTCTCCAATTCCCAAATCGCTCCTCTCAGAGACTACAGTCACCCTCCAATCACCGACCCCCCCATGAGACCACCTCCGACCACCAGGCCGCCCTGCCCCGCGATCGCGCTCACCGCGGCGCTGCCCGCCGGCTCGGACACAGCCATCTCCGCAGGACCCCCGGCTCCTTCGACTTTCCCTGCGCTCTTCCTCCGGCCCAGGCTCTCCCGCTTTGTGAGGATCCGCTCGCAGGCGGAGGCCGACATGGCGGCGGCTGGAAGGGCGGCCTCAGCGGATCCCGCGGCTGCCATGGCGGCGCCCCTGGGTATCGCGGCCGGGCGCGGCCATCTTGACCGAGGCTCCGCCGTACAGCGGGGGTCCGCGCTCCCAGCCGCGCGCAGGCAGGTGGCCCGTGGAGGGGGGGCGGCTGGGGGGCTCCGTGGAGGGTCCTGAAGGGTGAGCTGCGAGCCGGCAGAAAGCGTGCTCAGTTCCTCACTGCACCGTGCCTCACGGTGCCCGACGCCCAGGGGCTTGGCCACACAAAGGCAGAAGTTGGAGTTTCCTCTCAGAATTGGTCACTGCATCCCGCTGCCGGGAAATCCGCAAGCATGATGTCCAGCAAGGACTCGAGGCAGCTAGAATAGAAAGAAAGATTGAGGGACGAAGGAGAAAAAGCCCGATCGTGTAGACACCATTGTTTTATAGGGAAAGAGCACGTATTCACCAATTCAAAACTCCCTAAGTACTTCCTGCATATCTGCTGTATCCCAGGAACTATGGCAGGCATAGTGGATGCAGTAACGAGAAAAAGTGGCACACACCCCCTACCTTCAGGCACCTGTGGATCCAGGGGAGGACACCACTATTCTTCAAATAAGCACACACGGGAAATGGACAATTATAACAATGCAACGTGCTTCTAGGAAATACGCAGAGTGCCAGGAGAGATCGTGATCTACTCTGAGCAATTCCGAAACTTTCCCCAATAGCAGAAAGATGAACAAGGGTGGACTTAGACAGCGTTTCAGGTCCAAGGAATTGCATGAGCCAAGGCCAGAGCACCTCCCAGCCCTCACCCTCAGCCAGAAGAACATGGAAGCTTCCTGATCTCCACGGAGAGACTCCTGGGAATTCACAGGCCTCTGCTCCTCCATCCTTTCTAGGGTCCTCACCCTTCACCTTCCTCTCCAAGGGACAGGTTTCCCTTGCAGGCAATGCCTCTGCATTTTCTGTGGCAAGGACCTCGACTCTCAAAGTTCTCATCGCAGGGCTCTTGCCCTGTGCCCATCCCACATCACCCAGGTACATCCCTCTCTTTAACTCTGAGTGAGAGATGGGGGAAGAGCCAGGGAGTGGTGTGCCACGCAGGTAGGAAACCTTATGACTACACAGGTAAGTGGAGCATGGGGCTTGTAAAGCTCCTACCTCCGAAGGAATTCCTTCAAAGAAGAGCTGACCTTAGGTGGTGTAAGTATTGCAAAGTGAAGAGCTAGAAGTACCCTATGTCTCGAGTGGAGCGCTGGTTATACGGGTGTGTAATCCATCTGTGGACGGTTTTGTGATGTGTGCGCTGACACCACCGGGCGCTCTAGGATTGCCGATAAAATCTCCTTAATGTTCGTACAGTGCAGCCCCGAAATAGGAGAACCAAAGATGAACGAACGAACGATTCAAGAGACCATCAGAATACACAGTCGCAGCAGCCAAGGTTTGAGGTAGGAATACATTTATTGGAACCCGTGTAAAGGAGGCTTTCCGCAAGGAAGGAAACACGTGGTTTCACTTGGGCCTCAGACATCCTGCGGAGCCCCTCACCCATCCCGTGGCTCGTGGCTCCCCTGTCACAGTAGAAGCCTTGTTAGAGGTTTAAGCTTCTCAAGCTTCGTCCTGAAGAAACCCGGTCTCCAGCAGCCCCCCTCCCCCCAAAAAGGACACGTGTGTTTTATTTTTCGGCTAAAACAGGGATACGCCGAGGGACCAGAAAGGACCAATCCCGTCCCTCCAGCGATCGGAGGCCACCAGAGGCACAGAAGGGTTTCGCTCTGACGGCTCACCCTCGCGGGGTGTCTTCGGGACACCTGGCCGGTGTCCTGAGCTGGGCCTGGTGGCCGCGGAGCTGCGGTCCGACAGAAACCCGTTCCGCGCACCCGCGGGTCTGGGCCAGGCTGGTGGCGAGCTGGGGGTGTCGGTGCGCACCGGGCGGCCAGGGACGTCTGTCGCGGCGAGGGGCGCCCCCATCCGACCGGCTCGCGGCAGGGAGGCTCGCCGGCGGGGAGGCGAGCGCGCGGTGCGCCCCTAAGGCTCGGGCTGCGCGGCCAGCAGGGCGTAGAGCCGGGCGGCCGCCCAGTGCAGGGTCGCACCCGCGTGCGCCAGCTGCCAGGCGAGCCAGGCGCGCTCCGAGGCCGAGGGTGGCGTGCGGCGGGAGGGCCCAGGCAGGAAGGCTCCCCCCGGAGCCCGCAGCTCGTCCAGCGCCACCTCCAGCGCGCCCACCCGGCGCCAGAGTCTGCTGGTCACCGCCGCCAGGGGATCGCGCGCCTCCGGCTCCAGGTGGCGGCGGCGGCGCTTCGGGGAGGCGGGACGGGCCTCGCGGCTGTCCGGGCGCCGTCTGCGGCGGGGGGTCCTCACTGGCGATCTGGGCCGGGTCCTCCTGCCCTTGAGGCGCCACAGAGAGTGGGCAGCAGCACCTGTGCGGGAGAGAGAGGGAAAGGGCTTTTGGTGAGTGCCCAAGGACCGGGGTGGGGGTGTGGGGGGGAATCGCTTACCCTTCCGGGGCTGGACTGCCCCACTCCCGTGACCGCCCCACCCCCATGACCACCCCATCCACTACGACCCAGCACGCCCCACTCTGGTGGCCCCTTCCAGGATCAGAGGGGAGCTGGCGCCCAGTCTTGCAAGCCTTCTCTCAGCCCCATAGTGTTCTGGGAGCATCTCACCAGTGGTGGCAGTGTCTGTCTCCACCCCACCCCACCCCACCCAGTGCCTGGATTGGCATGTTCCTCCGTCCAACACACACACACACACCCCACTAGCTCCATCTCCACCCCTGCAGAGGCCCAGCCCAGACACCTACCTGTTCTGCCAGGACGGCCTTCTCCAGCGCAGTCAGCCTGCTGCTCCTCTCTTCTCCTTTGGGCTGGCCATGGTCCTCCCCTGCCCTGCTCCTCCCACTGTCCATTTTCTCTGTGGGGCTTGTCAAGGGAGCCATCCGGGCTTCTCCATCGCTTGTGCCTGGAGCCCTGGGCCACCTGGCTCTGCCTGGTGATGGCTGTGGGTGGAGAGAGAGGAGAGGAGTGAGTGGTCTGGATTCTAGGCTCCAGGAGACTAGAGGAGGCTCCAAGTCTGACCCTGGTCCCTAGTGGCTCCACCCCAAGGCAGGATTCCTTCAGTTCTCCAGGGCCCAGCCTTTTCCACCACTCTGTGTGTGTGTGTGTGTGTGTGTGTGTGTGTGTGCCTGAGCTGCCCGGCACGCGTGCTCCAGCAGCCCTACCCTCCAGGCCAGACCCCAAGGACGGCTCAGCTGGCAGAGCCCATGACCCCAAGCAATCTGACCTTCGCCTTTGGTTTCCCTCACCACTTTCAGCAGTGGAAGGGTTAAATCTTCCCAGGTGCGAAAATCAGTAAAGGGAAAACTCCTTTAAACTGGGGTCAGGAAGGGCTCCTTGCTGAGTGTGGAGCCTGCTTAAGATTCTCTCTCCCGGGGCACCTGGGTGCCTCAGTGGGTTAAGCCTCTGCCTTTGGCTCGGGTCATGATCCCAGGGTCCTGGGATCAAGCCCCACCCCACATCGGGCTCTCCGCTCAGAGCGGGGAGCCTGCTTCCCCCTCTCTCTCTGCCTGCCTCTCTGCCTACTTGTGATCTCTGTCTGTCAAATAAAAAATAAAAAATTTTTTTAAAAAAAAGGGGGGGATTCTCTCCCCCCCTTGCCGCTCCCCACCCCCATGCACCTGTGCATGGCCTCTCTCTCAAAATAAAATAAAATAAATAAAAGTAAACATTTTAAAAAGTCATACTAAAATAAAATAAAATGGGGTCTGGAGGCCAGAAGGGGTTGTTCTCACCCCATAGAACTGGAGCTCGATCAGTTGGATCATCAAATAAAAACCCCAGAAGGAAATGATGTACATGGCCTCTCCTACCAGAAACGGATTAGGCCAGCAACTGAGCCCACGAGAAACACTCATCACCTTGAACCCGGCTTTTCTCCCCTGAACTTTCCTTCTAAACAGGCCCACCCAACTTCCTCCTCCTTCTCCATCAAGTAACATTCCTCGGCTCCGTTTGTGACTGGCCTGTGGGTTTGCCAGAGCTAACCGGTCCCGAATTGCAACGCCCAGCTAGTCCCTCCAAGAAACCCATTTTTCCTGGTAAAATGACTGACTTTTATTGTTAAGGTTAACGGGGGGCCTGCGGCTCTGCCCACCCCAGCCCAGTCTCTTGTGTCTCCCAAACCCTCACAACCATCATGCCAAACCCGTCTGTGCAAAAGAGACGCTGGACCCCTACCTCCTGTGCCCCACGAGCCCTGTCTGGTCTCCACGATGCCGTCCTTCCTCTGGCTTTCACGGGAGCCTGGATCTTCTCCTTTCTCTGCAAAGCACAGGGGTGCCTTGGGGCTCATCCCTTTGTAATTTCTGTGGGAGTGACCTCGGCTCCCTGGGGGCTCCTGGCCAGGCCTCCTGCTCCTCGTAGCCATAGCCACTTCCATTTCAGCCAAGTCTCCTGCCCGAGCCACGCGTCTGAGCCACGCGTCCACACGTCTGGACGCCTGAGGACGGGAAAGGCCACTGACCAGGCAGGCAGAGGGCAGGCCTTCTTATACGGTCCCAGGGTCGCCCAGCCCCTCCTCCTACCGGGTCAGTGAGGGACCACACCAAGGCCAGGGGAAGCCAGGGGAGTCCACCAGCCCTCTGCGGGCTCTCGGTCCTGACGCTCTTTGGGGGCTGGTTTCTAATTCAGGCATCTGGGCGAGCCATGCTGAATTAGTGTGGTGTTGGTGTAAAGGACCAGACGATCTTGACCTTTGCTGAACCTGTTGAAGTTGTGATTCATACCTTTACCAACACCGTGCTAATTCAGGCATGTGGGCGAGCCATGGTGATAGACACATAAACACGTGGAACTGTGAAAACAAATACGAGAGAAGCAACCAGAAGCAAACAACAAAAGACTTCACCTTCCTTGAAGTCAGCATGGCACTCAGAGCCGACAGGGTTTGCGGACTGCGGCAGGAAGAGCTCTCAGAAACCAGCCCCGAAGAGCGTCAGGACCGAGAGCCCGCAGAGGGCTGGTGGACTCCCCTGGCCTCCCCTGGCCTTGGTGTGGTCCCTCACTGACCCGGTAGGAGGAGGGGCTTGGCGATCCTGGGACCGTATAAGAAGGCCTGCCCTCTGCCTGCCTGGTCAGTGGCCTTTCCTGTCCTCAGGCGTCCAGACGTGTGGCTCAGACGCGTGGCTCGGGCAGGAGACTTGGCTGAAATGGAAGTGGCTATGGCTACGAGGAGCAGGAGGCCTGGCCAGGAGCCCCCAGGGAGCCGAGGTCACTCCCACAGAAATTACAAAGGGATGAGCCCCAAGGCACCCCTGTGCTTTGCAGAGAAAGGAGAAGATCCAGGCTCCCGTGAAAGCCAGAGGAAGGACGGCATCGTGGAGACCAGACAGGGCTCGTGGGGCACAGGAGGTAGGGGTCCAGCGTCTCTTTTGCACAGACGGGTTTGGCATGATGGTTGTGAGGGTTTGGGAGACACAAGAGACTGGGCTGGGGTGGGCAGAGCCGCAGGCCCCCCGTTAACCTTAACAATAAAAGTCAGTCATTTTACCAGGAAAAATGGGTTTCTTGGAGGGACTAGCTGGGCGTTGCAATTCGGGACTGGTTAGCTCTGGCAAACCCACAGGCCAGTCACAAACGGAGCCAAGGAATGTTACTTGATGGAGAAGGAGGAGGAAGTTGGGTGGGCCTGTTTAGAAGGAAATTTCAGGGGAGAAAAGCCGGGTTCAAGGTGATGAGTGTTTCTCGTGGGCTCAGTTGCTGGCCTAATCCGTTTCTGGTAGGAGAGGCCATGTACATCATTTCCTTCTGGGGTTTTTATTTGATGATCCAACTGATCGAGCTCCAGTTCTATGGGGTGAGAACAACCCCTTCTGGCCTCCAGACCCCATTTTATTTTATTTTAGTATGACTTTTTAAAATGTTTACTTTTATTTATTTTATTTTATTTTGAGAGAGAGGCCATGCACAGGTGCATGGGGGTGGGGAGCGGCAAGGGGGGGAGAGAATCCCCCCCTTTTTTTTAAAAAAATTTTTTATTTTTTATTTGACAGACAGAGATCACAAGTAGGCAGAGAGGCAGGCAGAGAGAGAGGGGGAAGCAGGCTCCCCGCTCTGAGCGGAGAGCCCGATGTGGGGTGGGGCTTGATCCCAGGACCCTGGGATCATGACCCGAGCCAAAGGCAGAGGCTTAACCCACTGAGGCACCCAGGTGCCCCGGGAGAGAGAATCTTAAGCAGGCTCCACACTCAGCAAGGAGCCCTTCCTGACCCCAGTTTAAAGGAGTTTTCCCTTTACTGATTTTCGCACCTGGGAAGATTTAACCCTTCCACTGCTGAAAGTGGTGAGGGAAACCAAAGGCGAAGGTCAGATTGCTTGGGGTCATGGGCTCTGCCAGCTGAGCCGTCCTTGGGGTCTGGCCTGGAGGGTAGGGCTGCTGGAGCACGCGTGCCGGGCAGCTCAGGCACACACACACACACACACACACACACACACACAGAGTGGTGGAAAAGGCTGGGCCCTGGAGAACTGAAGGAATCCTGCCTTGGGGTGGAGCCACTAGGGACCAGGGTCAGACTTGGAGCCTCCTCTAGTCTCCTGGAGCCTAGAATCCAGACCACTCACTCCTCTCCTCTCTCTCCACCCACAGCCATCACCAGGCAGAGCCAGGTGGCCCAGGGCTCCAGGCACAAGCGATGGAGAAGCCCGGATGGCTCCCTTGACAAGCCCCACAGAGAAAATGGACAGTGGGAGGAGCAGGGCGGGGGAGGACCATGGCCAGCCCAAAGGAGAAGAGAGGAGCAGCAGGCTGACTGCGCTGGAGAAGGCCGTCCTGGCAGAACAGGTAGGTGTCTGGGCTGGGCCTCTGCAGGGGTGGAGATGGAGCTAGTGGGGTGTGTGTGTGTGTGTGTGTGTGTGTGTGTGTGTGTGTTGGATGGAGGAACATGCCAATCCAGGCACTGGGTGGGGTGGGGGTGGGGGGGAGACAGACACTGCCACCACTGGTGAGATGCTCCCAGAACACTATGGAGCTGAGAGAAGGCTTGCAAGACTGGGCGCCGGCTCCCCTCTGGTCCTGGAAGGGGCCACCAGAGTGGGGCGTGCTGGGTCGTAGTGGATGGGGTGATCATGGGGGTGGGGCGGTCACGGGAGTGGGGCAGTCCAGCCCCGGAAGGGTAAGCGATTCCCCCCCACACCCCCACCCCGGTCCTTGGGCACTCACCAAAAGCCCTTTCCCTCTCTCTCCCGCACAGGTGCTGCTGCCCACTCTCTGTGGCGCCTCAAGGGCAGGAGGACCCGGCCCAGATCGCCAGTGAGGACCCCCCGCCGCAGACGGCGCCCGGACAGCCGCGAGGCCCGTCCCGCCTCCCCGAAGCGCCGCCGCCGCCACCTGGAGCCGGAGGCGCGCGATCCCCTGGCGGCGGTGACCAGCAGACTCTGGCGCCGGGTGGGCGCGCTGGAGGTGGCGCTGGACGAGCTGCGGGCTCCGGGGGGAGCCTTCCTGCCTGGGCCCTCCCGCCGCACGCCACCCTCGGCCTCGCAGCGCGCCTGGCTCGCCTGGCAGCTGGCGCACGCGGGTGCGACCCTGCACTGGGCGGCCGCCCGGCTCTACGCCCTGCTGGCCGCGCAGCCCGAGCCTTAGGGGCGCACCGCGCGCTCGCCTCCCCGCCGGCGAGCCTCCCTGCCGCGAGCCGGTCGGATGGGGGCGCCCCTCGCCGGGACAGACGTCCCTGGCCGCCTGGTGCGCACCGGCACCCCCAGCTCGCCACCAGCCTGGCCCAGACCCGCGGGTGCGCGGAACGGGTTTCTGTCGGACCGCAGCTCCGCGGCCACCAGGCCCAGCTCAGGACACCGGCCAGGTGTCCCGAAGACACCCCGCGAGGGTGAGCCGTCAGAGCGAAACCCTTCTGTGCCTCTGGTGGCCTCCGATCGCTGGAGGGACGGGATTGGTGCTTTCTGGTCCCTCGGCGTATCCCTGTTTTAGCCGAAGAATAAAACACACAGTGTCCTTTTTGGGGGGAGGGGGGCTGCTGGAGACCGGGTTTCTTCAGGACGAAGCTTGAGAAGCTTAAACCTCTAACAAGGCTTCTACTGTGACAGGGGAGCCACGAGCCACGGGATGGGTGAGGGGCTCCGCAGGATGTCTGAGGCCCAAGTGAAACCACGTGTTTCCTTCCTTGTGGAAAGCCTCCTTTACACGGGGTCCAATAAATGTATTCCTACCTCAAACCTTGGCTGCTGCGACTGTGTATTCTGAAGGTCTCTTGAATCGTTCGTTCGTTCATCTTTGGTTCTCCTATTTCGGGGCTGCACTGTACGAACATTAAGGAGATTTTATCGGCAATCCTAGAGCACCCGGTGGTGTCAGCGCACACATCACAAAACCGTCCACAGATGGATCACACACCCGTATAACCAGCGCTCCACTGGAGACATAGGGTACTTCTAGCTCGCCACTTTGCAATCCTTACACCACCCAAGGTCAGCTCTTCTTTGAAGGAATTCCTTCCGAGGTAGGAGTTTTACAGGCCCCATGCTCCACTTACCTGGGTAGTCATAAGGTTTCCTACCTGCGTGGCACACCACTCCCTGGCTCTTCCCCCATCTCTCACTCAGAGTTAAAGAGAGGGATGTACCTGGGTGATGTGGGATGGGCACAGGGCAAGAGCCCTGCGATGAGAACTTTGAGAGTCGAGGTCCTTGCCACAGAAAATGAGGAGGCCTTGCCTGCAAGGGAAACCTGTCTCTTGGAGAGGAAGTAGAATGGTGAGGACCCTAGAAAGGATGGAGGAGCAGAGACCTGTGAATTCCCAGGGGTCTCTCCATGGAGATCAGGAAGCTTCCATGTTCTTCTGGCTGAGGGTGAGGGTGAGGGCTGGGAGGTGCTCTGGCCTTGGCTCATGCAATTCCTTGGACCTGAAACGCTGTCTAAGTCCACCCTTGTTCATCTTTCTGCTATTGGGGAAAGTTTCAGAATTGCTCAGAGTAGATCACGATCTCTCCTGGCACTCTGCGTATTTCCTAGAAGCACGTTGCATTGTTATAATTGTCCATTTCCCGTGTGTGCTTATTTGAAGAATAGTGGTGTCCTCCCCTGGATCCACAGGTGCCTGAAGGTAGGGGGTGTGTGCCACTTTTTCTCGTTACTGCATCCACTATGCCTGCCATAGTTCCTGGGATACAGCAGGAGTTTGAAGCAGTGAATGAATGAGAAAGCATTGATACATAGGATCACACAGTTTTCTTTCCTTTCTTGGTACAGCTCTATGCAAGATCAGCTTGTAGAACATTTCCTGGAGACTATAGTAAGAAATTCCTCATAGTCCGGATTCAAAACACAGGCTACTAGAAGAGACAGAGTTAGAAAGTGGGGTACCTAAAACTGTATATTCGGTAAGTTGAGCTGATAGCAAAGGAAAGAATAGAATGTATCAAAGGTGGAGACAACTTCCAGGGACTTCTTTGATATTACAAGTTTTTTATTCACTGAGACAATGTCTTAGTATGTATAAACTGTCACAATATGCAAGCCACACATTGATCCTTATAGTTTTTACAAAACTGATTCCAGTGTAGGATTTTCTCTTACTCAACTTGACAGCTGAAGGCGGATGTCTGGTCGTGTCTGCGCTCTGCAATCTGGGCACACGCACCCCTTCACCGCTCTATGAAAGCAAAGATGGCGCTGGAATAGCACAAAGTCTGGTTTATCTATGGCTTTGGGTGGAGTTTTCTACTCCCACAAAGAAAGGCTTCTGAAAATTAGGTAGTATTTTCCTTTGTTCCTATAGAAATGTATTCAGAGCGGGACGCCTGGGTGGCTCAGTTGGTTGAGCAGCTGCCTTCGGCCCAGGTCGTGATCCCAGGGTCCTGGGATCGAGTCCCGCATCGGGCTCCTTGCTCGGCAGGGAGCCTGCTTCTCCGTCTGCCTCTGCCTGCCTCTTTGTCTGCCTGTTCTCGCCCCCTCTCTTACAAATAAATAAATAAAATCTTTAGAAAAAAAAAAGAAATGTATTCAGAGCAAAATGAAAAATTTAAGTCCTGACACCTCTGAGCAGGAGCAATGAGAAGCCTCAGAATTGGGGCGGGGGGGGGGGGTTGTTTGGAAGGCTCCTATTGGCCACTCAACCCCGGTCACGTGAGCAGCGGACATGAGCCCTCAGGAAGAGCTGGAGGGGACATTTCCCTGCCCTGAGGCTCCAGTCCTGGGACACCCTGAACACTCCCAAACCAGCACAGACAATACACAGTACTCGACTGTTAGAGGAAAGAAATATTGCTAGAAATCCTCGCTAGTGATAAACAGGGACGCTTCTTCAGAGGACTGCCAACATGAGGGAAACAGGGTTTGTTACATGTATGCAAACATTGTTTCTAGAGGTTCCACCTCTGGGTGGATGAGGGTGGGGGAATGGTTTCAGGCTGGTGATGAAAACATTCCCAAACCCAGCAGGCAAAGTGAGGGTGGCCTAGGCTCTGACGTTCTTGACCCATTGTCCCCAGGGACAGCTGTGATGGCTGGTGCTCTGGGGCTCTGCACCCAGCCTGTTACATCTTGGTTTGATCAGGTCCTTTTTGTCCTTCGCCTTTTTGGAGAAAGAAGAAGCTGAAAGAATCACCTGTCTTGTTTTTATTTTGACAAATGCCACATGATTTCACTCATATGTGGAATTTTTTTTTAAGATTTTATTTATTTATTTATTTGTGAGAGGAGGGGGAGAAGGTCAGAGGGGGAAGCAGACTCCCCATGGAGCTGGAAGCTCCATGTGGGACTCGATCCCAGGACTCCGGGATCATGACCTGAGCTGAAGGCAGTTGCTTAACCAACTGAGCCATCCAGGTGCCCTGGAATATATTTTTTTTAAAAAATGAATAGACAAACAAACAAAAAGAAGACTCAGACCTATAAATACAGGGAACAAACTGATGGTTTTCAGAGGGGCCGATGGGCAAAATGGATGCAGGGGAGTGGGAAGGTCAGGTCAGTTCCGGAATGAGTAAGTCACAGGAATAGAAGGTAAACATAATCAAGCCCATTACTTAAGTGTTGAAGGAAGAAAAGGGAAGTTTGTATGATGTTCAAACAAATAATTTTGTGTTTGTCTGTTACAGCAGCTAACTTCACTTTAACTAACAGAAGCCTATAACAAAAGAGCACACTGGAGGAAAGTTCTCCACAAAAAAAGCAATTTCAAATAGTGGAAACAGCAGATACTCCCTGAACGTTTGCAAAAGCAAATGGTAAATGCAAAAATCATCAAGTTGTTTAAGAAATAGAAAACGTGTTTTTCTCTCCAAACTTTCTTGTGGAAACTGAAGGTGTACAAGCAGGATTTGGGCTTCTGGTATTTTAGAGCTGATGCAGAAATACAAGAGCAGATGGACTTCTCGTGCTCAGCAAATAATAATAAAGAGTGTTCCAAGTTCTACTTTCCTCGTTAATTCCTAATTTTTCTTCTGGATTTGTTAAAGGAGAGGAACACACACTTCACTGTCCCCTCTGACAAGCTCCAAAAACACACCATCTGTATTACTTCAGCTTCAATTAGCTACTGAGTTCTTGGAAGTTCCTCTGGGCTACTCCAAAAAGGTACAAACCTGAAGATTTTCTACCTCCTTCGTCTTCCTCTTTTTTAGATTTTATTTGAGGGATAGAGAGGAGGAGCGGGGAGTGGGGGTGGTGCAGACGGAGAGGAGAAGCAGACACCCCACTAACCAGGGAGCTGAATGCAGGGCTCCATCCCAGGACCCTGAGATCAGGACCTGAGCTGAAAGCAGATGCATAAGGGACTGAGCCACCCAGGCGCCCCTACTTTCACCTTCTGCTCCCGTTGTTCCTGATGGGGATCAAAACTGGAGGGAAAACTCTCCAGAAGGGTTTTATGTAAGTAGCACTGTAGTTTGCCCAGCAGGTTGAAAATCGTTCCAATGACAGAAACAGGTGCCTCTGTCTCCGGATTTTGGGATCCTCTCTTTCTCATGAAACTTGAAGTCGGTCCTGACATTGCGGCACGGCTTAGAAGAGATCCTTTCCAGATATCTCAAAGGCATGAAGGTTTTCTTGCTTTCCAAGCCATGGCTTCAAGGCATGTCCCAGGAAGGAGAACAGCAAATCTGGAGCAGAGCACCCCATGGGCCATCCGCAGAGACCCAGAGCTCGAGAGTTTCCGGGATTCGGCGAGACGGCCGCGAGGGGGCGCGCGGCCACCGCTCAGCCGCGAGCGCAGAGCGTCTTTCGCTGCGCACCAACGGCCAGCAGAGGGCGTCCGACTCGCGCCAGGACCAACCGGCACCTCCGTGGGTGTCCTGGGTCCGGGCGAGGCGGCGACACTTCCCCGGCGGGAAGCCAGGCTTGGTTTGCCGCAGGTCCGGTTGCGCGTGGGGCCGCCGCTCAGGTTGCGAGACCCGCCGGGACTGAGCAAACAATGAGTTAAGGGCTGTCTTTCCCTGGTTCCCCTTTCTGCCATGGGGGAGCCCCGTTGGACTGACGTCTCCCCAGACTCTTCTCTGAAATGCTGAGCCCAAGGCCGTAAGTTTCGTGGACTTCCCCGTCGTTGTATTCCTGAGTTTCTCAGGTAACGCTTTAGCGAGACATTTTACTTATTTCACACATGTACCCATTTACTGAGAGGTGTTTGGGGGCTCGAAAGAATCACCTGGTGTTTTAATGCTCCTATTCCGGATTATTTCTGGGGAGTGATCCCGACCCAAATTCAGAGAAAGGGAAGCTTATCTCCGATCCAGGTATAATATACAAATATTGGGACCTTTCATTTGAAAGAGTTGGGGACACCTTCAGTGCCAGGAAAAGCCATGTGGTGTAATCACTTTTGGGAGGGGGTCAATACGGATTTTACAAGCCTTGTGTCCACCTGCCATCCTTGTCTCATCACATAGCTGGTTACTAGTTGGACCATATCCAAGTTTCTCTTTCATTTCAAGAAAGTCGGTAAGCCTTTCTTCTATTGCTGTGAAAGTATCCGTAGTGTCAACATACCCTACCATCTCACCCACATCTTCAACGAGGACAACGTTTGTTGTGCGATTAAAAATAAGGAACGTATTTTGCTTCTATTTTCTCTATTTCAGATGGAACATGATTTCTTAGAAGTGTTCTACATTTATGTTAAATGTTATTACACAAATGAGGTGGGGGCAGAAAGCTACAGCACTGGACAAACACATGGGACGGTCCCTGCCTCTAGAAACAGGCCCAGACTTGAGATGTCATCAGAAAATTACAGAATGCTCCCCTCCCCACAAGGTGACACCATGGCCCGAGTCAGCCTGTGTAGGAGGGAACAACTGAAAAAGCCACAGGACACAAAGGGAGGAGGAGTATCTATGGAGGCCCAAAGTCATAAGCAGAGGGCCACAACAAGGACACTGGAGGCACTGGAAGTTTCTGGAAGCTAGAGGGATGCAAACATTAAAAACAGCTCAATTCCTAGCCAAATTAATGTTAAGCCCTCACAGAGAAGGCCTACTTAACCTCAGTTCACATCACCCAATTCAGCATGCCTGGCTTTCAACTAAAAATGATCAGACATGCCAAAGAAAAAAGCCTGAATGTCAGTCAGAACAGTGAGCCCGGTGGCATTTGAATTTGCCCTATTTGATCCTCTCCCTGGTTCCACAGTGGCGTGTAAGTCAGGGGGCTCACAAGTAAAGTCGCTGCAGAAGCCAGCGGTAACAGCCGCAGGAGAGGACAAATGCTTTTACCCACCCCCCAACCTCCGCCCAAAGGCCCGTCTCCGGAGGATCGTCACTATTTGACCTCTTGTTCCCCTCTGTGTCTTTATTCACCTAACTCAGAGCTTTACCCTCCTGTCCTCAGGGAGGAACGAGAAGCTAACCAAAATTGTAGAAGGAAAATCTAAGGAATGAGGTGTCCATAGGAGGAAGGCTGAAAAGCATTTACGCATCATGAGGCAGAGTAGGGATCCTCTACCAGCCCCCCAAGCCCCTCTCCTTGTTAGGCAAGAAGCAGGACACAGCTATGGCTAATGCACCCGAGTCTGAGTCCGAGGGAACGTACAAACATCACAGTGGGGCCACTCAGCCCCACCGAGAGCACCTCTGCACACTGATGACATCCTGCCCGTTGTCACCAGGTGGGGTTAGAAGGTGGGCAGACACCGAATGCCCCTTCCCCAGAGAAGGCAATACCCAAACTGGACACGTAGGCACAGGTTTTTCTTGGGCTTAAAGACAAATCCCACATGCAAACCCTTCAGAGATGGCGTCACCATGTCCTTCTCCAGGAGATAGACCATGGAGGAGTGTGTGCTCGTGTGCGTGTATGTGTGGGATGGCGATTCTTGGGCATGCCCATCCTCTCGAGGGACTGATCATTCTATCCCCCTCCTCCTTCCACTCTTACCACTCATGCTACCCCAAATTTTTCCTCACCGTCCTCATTTTTCCCAAGGTGCTCTGTGAGGCTGTAAGTGGGACATTTTCCCCATGGATGGCTGGCAGATCCTTCTGACCTGTGATAATGCCATCAAGCTAGCCCATCTGGAGAGCGTCCGTGGAAAGATGCTTCCCTTCCTCAAGGTGTTGAGCTCAGTGGAGTGTCCCCATTGTCAAGTTCAAAGTTAAACCAAAGGCATAACTAATACCCATAACCTCTTTGTGAACCCCACACAGATGGGCACAGGAGGATCACAGAGGACTCTCCCACCCTGGAGGACATCCGTTTGCACCAGGGACAGGATTCTGCACGATGTCATCGAGACCGTGTAAGGAAGACAAGGACACTCACTGGAGAGGGCTAGCCCAGCCCAAAACACCCCCATGGGTGTGGTCTTCATGCTCAAACAGAGGACCACGAGATGGAGCCCTGTATGCAGAAACATCCTTGTCATTCACCAGCAGGTGACTTTGCCACCCCAGAGCGTTTCCTCACTTTGACTCACTTCCCCAAGGCACTCTGTGTGGCTGCAAAGGGAACATGCCCAGGGGTGAGCCCTGACTGGTGCTTCTGACCAGCCGTCATGCCCTCAGGCCAGCCAAGGTGAAGAGTCTGCTTAGGCCATGGCCCCCTTTCCTCAGGGTATGCACTCAGCGGGAGACCTCATTGCTCATTGTCAAGGTCAGAGTGAAACCACAGATCTGACAGATACCTACACAGCTTGATTCTAGGACCTGAGTGGGTCAGCCTGGAACCCACCAGGCCTCCCTCCCCACACCCACCCCCACTCAGTTCGCACGCAGCACCTCCTTCCTGTGGCAGTGACATTGTTCCTTCTGCGGGGTCAGAAGGGGGAGCTCGCGGAACCAGAAAGAGAGGAAGCTTAGCCTGCGTTCCCAGCTATGGAGTAAGTCCCCACTGCAGTGCTGGGAAGTAACCTGCACTCCTTGTGGGTGTGCTGAAATTCCTTGTAAAGCCGTGAATGTCACACGCTCCTCACTCTCAGTTTTGCTAAGAAGACCCTTTCCTGCTCTCCCCAGGCTTTCCCTCTTGTCAGGGAGAGGAAGAGGAGTATATGGTCTTGCCTTACTGTCCCAACCCCACCCCAGGCCTGGGGAGTTCATGCCAGCTGGCCCAGGTCACTCCCCACAGAGTCACACCCCGAAGCCCTCACACTGGGTATCAAAGCCCTCTCTAGGGCTGGGAGAGGACAGGACATCAGAGCATTCGGGAACCTTAAAGGGGTCACTGAGTAAGAGATGCCTGGCAGTTGGCCAGGCGGGGAGGAGCTCCCACAGCCACCTCCCTGTCTGCTCCCCACCTCATACCACAGAGCTGGGGTTTCTGGTCCCTTATGTCCACACTGCAGGTGGCAAGCCTCCAGCAGGATGGCCAGGGCTGGCGGGGGCCGCTGCCTGCTGCTCCCCATCTGGGGATTCTGTTGTCTCCTGCCACGAAGAAAGCAGGCCCAGACCCCCCCAACTCCCCAGACGGTGTGAAATGGAGACATACTTGCTCCTTACCCCTCCTGAAAGCTGAAGGCGGATGTCGGGTTGTGTCTGCCCTTGGTAACCTGGCTACGCACACCCCTTCCCAGCTGTACCAAATGATGGGAGGTGTGGGAGCAGGGCAAAGTCTGGTTTATCTTTGTCTTTGGATGGAGTTTTACGGCCTCACAGAGAGAAGTTTCTGAAGGCTATACAGTATTTGCATTTGTTGTTAGGGGAAAAAAATGAAATTTTAAACAGTGTCTCAGAGCAGGTGCAGTGCACCCTACACGTGCACAGATGTGCACCCCCACTGTTCCTTTCTCCCTGCACCCCTGTCACCTTTGGGAAGTCAAAGCAGTCCGTCAGGAAGAGCCAAAGTTCCCGTCTTTCGTGCTCTGAGCCCACAGTCTGGGTTACCCTAAACTACGTCCCGAACAGAGCGAGCACAGAAGACCGCACCCGGCTGTTAGAGAAGAAATATATACATTAAGAACCTTTTGCTTATGGGAAAGAGACCGTCCTCTTTGAAGGATGCCTGTGTTGGGGCTGTTAGATTTTGACAGCGTGCATGCAAACTCTGCTTCTGGAGATTTCCCTATGCATGGGAAACCGAGGATGAATTTCCGCCTAACTTGATGGAAAAAACCATCACCCAGAGCCAAGCCTGGCCCCCCTGGGAAAGGGGCCTGAGGAACCTGATTTCCTTGGTCCAGACTTGAGCACCATGGCTCAGGGCAGAAGCCCCCGAGGGTTGTAGAATAGACTAGATGCGACAGATTGAGCATTGAATCTGAGTTTTGTGGTGACCTCTCTCATTTTCTCTGCTCGATGAGGACGCCCTGGCTCTCAGAGGCTGCTTGATGGCTTCATGGTGGGGCACTTGTCTCTCTCTCTCTTCTGGTCTGGGTAGGAGAGAGCCTAGCAGAGAACAGAGGTTCCAGGCTAAAAGCTCTTCCTGAACCCAGAATTCCTCCTTGTTCTGCCTTTTTCCTTGCACTTTGGAAATTCGGCTTTCTTCCCCAGGGTCATTCCCCAGGCCAACATGCACCGAGGAGGCCCCAGCGGTCCCCAGAGTCCGCTTCACCTGTGTCTGGGCCTGTACTTTGCGCAGGAGCTGGGACTGCTGTGGGTTTTTGCTGTAAGCCTTCTTGTCCCTTGCCTTTTTTTTTTTTTTTTTTTTTACTGGGATTAAAGCCATGCAGAACAGCTCGTTCTCTTTTTACTCATGTTCATTTGGAAGGAACCTGTGTGCTCTATGGCAGGACTGGGAGTATCTCACTCCCAACGACCTCAGTGGCCTGGGCAGGGTGGCTTTTTCTTCTGATCCAGGTGTCCCACAGTCCTTTCTGCCTTCCGACATGCTCTCCATCACTGAGACCATGTAGCTTCCTCTCCCTCAGCTCTTAGGACTACGTTCTTTTTCTGGCTCCTTCTTGCAGCCTGAAGCTTGGCGTGCTCCCACTGATGCTGGCCACTTTCTCCAGCTCCCCACTTGGCCCCCAACCTCCAGAAGACTGCAGGTCCCGATGGGCCTTGCTCTGGGGATAAGACTCAGAGATACCAAGAGCCGGGCCATCTGAGCCCCAGGGCCAGAGCTGGCACTCTGTACCAATGGGAGGTTAATGTAATCAAGTAGCTGCTCTTTAAAAGCTTGGTTTTCCTAGCCTGAGCAAGCTGCATCCTTACTGGTGTGGGGCATCACTTGCTTGCTGAAGGCCCTAGTCATAGTCACTCAGATGTCATCTACCTTATGGCAATTTCCCGGGCACAGTCTCCCAAAGTCTCCCGATCATTCTTGAGGAGCGTGATGCTCTTTGAACTTGACTATTTCTTGATCTTCTTGGCCCCTGAAAAGTCCTAAATTCCTTGCAAACATTTACTCAGAATGTCTTTTTTTTTCTTTACCTTCCATGATTACTGACACTTGAAATGCCTCTTTGTTGTACCTGAGTTTTTGCATCCAAGAGACCACCAAGGAGCCAACACAAATGCAATCACACGAGGTTTATTCGACAAGCTTAAGCTTGGGCCCAAGTATACCTGACACAGCAGAGTAGGGACTAGGACCCTGAACTTAGTTAAGGCAGGGGTATTTATGGGTTCCTGTTACTAAAGCAGGGTGGGGCTTCCTGTTACTAAAGCAGGGTGGGGGTTCTTAGAACTAAAGTAAAGTAGGGGAAAGTTCAGCCCTTGGGCACAGGGGTCTGAGATGGCTGCTGGAGCTAAGATGGCTGTACTTATGCTAAGGCTAAACCTGAGGTGGGATGGCCTTAATTTTTCTCGGCCTCCACATCTTGATTGTGGTTGAGGAGCACTTGTGTCTTTTTCCTCTATTTTTTTTCCCAGAACATATGAACATGGAAATATCATAAATCCATCTCCACCAACTTCTTCTTGATGTGAAAACTGAGCTTAGAATAGATGCTTTATTTCTGTGGTGAGGCTGACATTGACAGACTGCAGCATTCAATGCTTGACATGTTTGGGAGAGAAGAGGCAAGCCAAGAGGGGCTGTCCAGAGTTGACCTCCGTGGGATAGTGTTAAGTTGAATTGGAATTGACTGGAGATAGTGGTGTAGAGAGAATTGGTGGTGAGGTATGACTGCACTGTGTACAGTAAAGAATGAACCTTGTCCAAAGGAAGGTTTGGTTGGTGCCTCTAATTCCTAATATATAACCTCTAAGCCCTTGGAATGTCCTGCTTAATATGTTTACCTGGGGCCTTGGGCCATGCCAAATAGTCTAGACTAATAATTTGGTTTATGTTGGGGGCCTTGGGCTGTGTGGTATCAGCTTGACTCTTGGAGGAGGTGGAGACAGAAGTCAGCCTTCCTGGTGATCAGCCATGTTTATATAACTGATTGCCATAAAATCCTGGACACCAAGGCTGGCGTGAGCTTCCCTAGTTGGCAATACTCCATGCATATTGCCATCTTGTTGTTGCTGGGAGAAGGATACACCATTCACACAATCCCAAACTAGACCCTCGTATCTGGAACTCCCCTGGACCATGCCCTATACACCTCTTCTCTTTGCTGATTTTAATGTGTATCCTTTCACTGAAATAAACCAGACCTGTGAGCCTAGCACCTTTTCTGAGTTCTGTGAGTCCTAATTAGGAAACATGAAAGTGGTCTTGGGGACCCCAAATTTAGGAGGTATGTGGAGTGGGATTCACTACAACAACCCTGGCTGGCTCAGTGGCACATGGCAAAAGGTTGCTTTGGGTAAAGGAAGGAGGAGGGGGCAGGATTTGATGAACCTTTGCTTTCTGAATGGGCAGTGGGTCCCCTATGGTATGGAATTACAGCATACTGCTGTCAGTTACTGGAGATAAAAATTAGCAGGGTAATTTAGAAACAACAGATCCAACTCCAATGCACTTCGACTGATTCAAGCTAAAACTACGAGCATCAGGGCTGCAACCAAAGGGAAAAGTTATGTTGAAATGACAGTAGGCTAAGGAAATTAGAGTGATTGAGAAGAAAATGGGGAAGACAAAAGAGAGAGCTAAGGGAATCATCCCAGCAGGATGGAAATCTTTGAAGAGTCCTTAAGAAATGGTTAATATTGGGAATGAATGCCTTGATGGCTCAGTCAGTTAAGCGTCTGCCTTTCCGCTCAGGTCATGATCCCAGGGTCCTGGGGATCAAGTCCCTGGAATCAAGTTCCCGCATCAGGCTCCTTGCTCAGTGAGGAGCCTGCTTCTCCCTCTGCCTGTTTCTCTCTCTGCCAGCCACTCCCCCTGCTTGTGCTCTCTCTCTGACAAATGAGTAAAATCTAGAGAAATAAATGGAGAACATTTCTGGTGGGCATATAAAATGGTGCAACCACTGTGGAAACAGTTTGACTGTTTCCTCAAAATTTTAACTGTAGTGGGGCACCTGGGTGGCTCAGTGGGTTATGGCCTCTGACTTCAGCTCGGGTCATGGTCTCAGGGTCCTGGGATCGGGCCCCACATTGAGCTCTCTGCTCAGCAGGGAGCTTGCTTCCTCTTCTCTCTCTCTGCCTGCCTCTCTGTCTACTTGTGATCTCTGTCAAATAAATAAATAAAATTTAACTGTAGAATTATCATATCCATTCCTACATATATACCAAAAAGAAAAGAGAACACATATCCATACAGAAATTTGTATATATGTGTTCATGGCAGCATTACTCATAATAGCCCAAAGGTGGAAACCATCTTTTCCATTGATAGATGAACAGATAAATTATGGTTATATACTTGGAGCAGGATATTATTCAGCCATAAAGAAATGAAGTACTGATACATGCTACAACTTCAATGAATCTCAAAAACATTATACTACAGAAGTTCATGTATTATTCCTTTTATAGGATGTATTCAGAATCAGTAAACCCTCAGAGGTAGAAAGTAGCTTAGAGTTTACTAGGGGATGGAATAGAAGGATGAAGACTGATTACCTAATGGGCACCTGGTGTTTTTATGGGGTGACGAGATTTCAAAATTAGAGAGATCTGGTAGTTTCACAATATTGTGAATAAACAAAATACCACTGAGTTATACATTTTAATTGAATGCTGTGTTAATTTCAACCTCAATAAGATTTTTTACTGGGACGAATAACAGGGTCTTTAATGGGGTCGAAACAAAAGTCTTAATGCAGCATATTGAAAGGTTGAATGGACCAGTGGCAACCCTTACATAATGTTTCCCAACATTAAAGGGCCTTAAAGAAATATGCTTTATTCTCCCTAGTTTGGAAGAATTTTAAAAGCCAGAAGGCAAAGACCATAATGAGATGCCCCATCTCAAATAGCCTGCGGCAGTGGTCCCACAAACTAATTAAGATAAGGACAGACAAAGAGGCAAGGTCCCTTGGCCCAATTTCTGACTTGAGATCCAAAGCCATATACACATGTGGACGTAAAATGGCCAAGAGGTGGAGAAGAAAATTTCCTGGGACTTCTTGACATAGGAGCTCAATGCAGTATGATTCCAAATCTGTTAGTGAATTCCTAGCAGTGAGTTTAGGTTAGGTTGGGAACATACGGGGATGCAATGGCTGATGGGATTAAGGTGCAAGTTTAGGTGAAAATGGAATTTTTAAAAAACGGAGCTTGGGTTTTCTACATAAAGTGGAGAAAAATCAATATATGTATATCACATATTGTGTTAATGTATTTTCAATTACTGTATTAATATGCTATGGGTTTTACTATATGTGTTTAGGAAAACGCATGTATTCTATAGGGAAAGTTATAAATTTTGAATCTCTGGTGTTGGGAAAATTGGACAGCCACATGCAGAAGAATGAAACTGGACCATTCCCTTATACCACACACAAAAATAGACTCATAATGGATGAAAGACCTAAAAGTGAGACAGGAACCCACCAAAATCCGAGAGGAGAACACAGGTAGCAACCTCTGTGACTTCAGA
Source organism: Mustela nivalis (assembly GCF_964662115.1). Classification (NCBI taxonomy): domain Eukaryota; kingdom Metazoa; phylum Chordata; class Mammalia; order Carnivora; family Mustelidae; genus Mustela; species Mustela nivalis. The sequence continues at coordinate 73,309,295 of NC_139032.1, forward strand.
AGCAGCAACTTCTGGCGAGATGTGTCTCCAAAGGCAAGGGAAACAAAGGCAAAAATGAACTATTGGGGCTTCATCAAGATAGAAAGCTGGTGCATGGCAAAGGAAACAGTCAACAAAACCAAAAGACAACTGACAGAATGGGAGAAGATATTTGCAAATGACATATCAGATAAAGGGCTAGTATCCAAAATCTATAAAGAGCTTATCAAACTCAACGCCCAAAGAAAAAATAATCCAATCAAGAAATGGGCAGAAGATATTTCACTAAAGAAACAGACATTTCTCTAAAGAAGGAATCCAAATGGCCAACAGACACATGAAAAAATGCTCAGCATCACTGGGCATCAGGGAAATTACAAATCAAAACTACAATGAGATACTATGTCACAACAGTCAGAATGGCTAAAATTAGTAAGTCAGGAAGCAACAGATGTTGGCAAGGATGCAGAGAAAGGGGAACCCTCCTACACTGTTGGTGGAAATGCAAGCTGGGGCAGCCACTCTGGAAAACAATATGGAGGTTCCTCGGAAAGTTGAAAATAGAGCTACCCTACGACCAGCAATCGCACTACTGGGTATTTACCCCAAAGATAGAAATGTAGTGATCTGAAGGGGTACCCACACCCCAATGTTTACAATAGCAATGTCCGCAATAGCCAAACTATGGAAAGAGCTCAGATTTCCATCGATAGATGACTGGATAAAGAAGATGTTATAGGTAGATAGATAATCGATAGATTATATACATATATGTATGTAATACATATCTATTATACTCAGCCATCAAATGAAATCTTGCCATTTGCTACAAATTAGATAGAACTAGAGGGTATTGGGCACCTGGGTGGCTCAGTGGGTTAAGCCTCTGCCTTCAGTTCAGGTCATGATCTCAGGGTCCTGGGATCGGGCCCTGCTTCGGGCTCTCTGCTCAGGGGGGAGCCTGCTTCCCTCTCTCTCTCTGCCTGCCTCTGTGCCTACTTGTGATCTCTCTGTCTGTCAAATAAATAAATAAAATCTTTTAAAAAAGAACTAGAGGGTATTTTAAGCAAAATAAGTCAATCAGAGATAATTATTATATGATTTCACTGATACATGGAATTTAAGAAACAAAAGAGGATCATAGGGAAAGAGAGGAAAAAAATGAAATAAGGTGAAACCAGAGAGGGAGAAAAACTGTAAGAGACTCTTAATCATAGGAAACAAACTGAGGGTTGCTGGAGGGGAGGTGGGTGGAGGGATGTGGTAACTGGGTGATGGACATTAAGGAGGGCGTGGGATGTAATGAGCACTGGGTATTATATAAGACTGATGAATCACAGACCTTTATGTAGGAAACCAATAATACATTGCACTTTAATTTAAAAAAATTAAATGTAAACTGCTTAAAAATATTTTGAATCTCATCTTTGTATCAGTGTGGTATGTTGAATATTTGATGGAATGTTGCCCATAAAATCTTGTATTAAGCATAAAGCTGCTTCATTGACATAATCTGGAAAAAAGAGAACTGGAATGTTTAAACAGAGAAGTGATTGTGTCTCCTTTACCTAAGTATATGATGAGAATGAATATTACGTCTGATTGAGGAATGCTTCCCCTACCTAGTATTATAAACCAGAAGGCATGCAAATTTGTCCTTCAGCCAATGCTGATTAAGCATGCTAAATGGGAACCTATGAGATTATCCAAGTATGATACAGGTTGTTACTTTGGAACAATAAAGGATACCTGGTGGACAAAAAGTTTACCACTTGATAGTGACATGTTAAAGAATGGAATGCTGGTACCAAAAGTTTTCCATATAGTAGACTTGTATGGACCACAGGCTGAGCTGCTGGCAAAAAGCCCATGAGAACCACCCAGTAGCAGCTACTGAGATTTTGGACCAGAAAATTTCCAGACACTGTGGTACAATGTATGCCATTTGAGAGCCAATTGCTTGCTTAAATGAAACTTACGAAGGACACAAAATAATCAAAACTTGCAATACCCATAAATGTCTTGGGTGATGTTAGAGAAACACTTTAATGGGGGAGGGCAGGGCCCAGAAGTGTCCCATAATAAAATGTAAAAGGTTTATGCAGGAATGTACTACTGGGGGATGCAAGAAAGTACTTCTCGTATTCACAAGCAGGTAACTCTTTTCCCCTAAAGGAAGCACCCAAGGAGTTGCTGGATCCCATGACCACATGGGCAGTGCCCTATGAATATGTCTCTACTGATCAAAAAGCATGGCTTGGTTCATAGATGTCAGTTCCAAGTTGAACAAACAGCATCATGTTTGGACCACCACTCTGACTGAAGAAAGTAAAAACATCAGCTCAGCAGACTGAATTGCATATTTTCCCTGTGTTTGGGTTTTTACCACCTCTAGGATGGTGACTAATAGTCTATCCATGTGGTCAGGCAGATGGGCAGCAGAAAACTAAACATCTAAAAGATTGCCAGTACGGGGCAAAGAACTAGGGAAATCACTAGGAATTTAAGAAGTGAATTAAAGTAAGATATATCAATACCCATCAGAAGAAGCCCCTTCCCTGACAGTCAGGTGAATGGAACTGGCAAGTCCATATTCTGGTGCACTCAACTGAGTTGGCCATCATGAGGGAGTTGCAGCAATGCAGAGATGAATTGATTGCTGACATATTTCTCTTGCACCCCACGATTCACAAAATGTCAAAAGTACTGTCTATCATCAAGAGAGACCCATTACAGACACCCAACAGGGCAGATTTCTTAGGAGGAAGGCTCCATTCATCGTTGCCAAGTCAGACTGATGCTGGTAGCTCTGGAGGCTACAAAAGGATCCTGACAAGAGTAGACACTAGACTTAGCTTCGCATACCCAGGAGAAGATGGGAATGCTCAGAGTACTAAAAAGGGACTGAAACAGACAAAACTGTACCAATTTGGACAGCTAAGTTATATTTCTTCAGACCAAAGAACACATTTTACAGCCAATAGTGCCCATTAATGAATAGACAAAGAGATATTACATCAAATAGACATGTTACATGTCATACTCACCTTAATGGTTTAATAGAGAATTGGAATGGGTAATTGAAACATTTGTTATCCAAAATGGAGATAAAGACATGAAGGGCTGGCTTACATGTGTTCATGAGGAAGTGCTTACACTCAACATGGGAGGGACCAAGGGAAGTTCTCACTCAACAGATTCCTCTGCTTTTCTGAGGGATCCAAGGCAGAGGAAGTTAGAAAGGATGTTAGTACAACTCCACGGTTTTCAGCACATCACTTTAGTATTCCTTTCCCCCTTTTTTTCTTTTCCTGGAAGAAGCATTAAGGAAAGAGCAGACTCCAAAACCAGTATCCTTACTCCCAGCTGTGAAGGCTGCAATTTTCTAGCTGTGTGACACTGGGCAAGGGAACCTCTAAACCTGCTTCCAATTTCTGTAACAATGGGGTTATAGAAACAATCTCACAGTATAGTTGTGAACATTATCTTAGTAACATATGTATTGAACATTATGGTTAAAGATCAGTCAATTTCTGATGGAGCAGGGAAGGCTATTCAGATCCAAACTACCCCTGCTTGAAGGGACAGACTCCTTTTGTCTCTTTCAAGGGGTTATCTGAAATACAGCATGTCATGGGCGCTGTCCGTGGTACTGATTCACCAGGACTGGCCTCACACTCCTCTTGGGAATTCCAGCTTGGAATTCTCCACGTGTCATTCTCCTGGGATCTGAATGATGCCTCTATCTCAGCCAGAAGCTTTGCTTACAATAAATGTGCTGGCCGCACCTCCTCCCTGCCCATTCCCTGCCTGCCAGCTCGGCCCTTTTGTGAGCCTTGTGGAATAAGGCCTGACTGGGAGCCATCATAATGGGATAGGGTTTTTCAGTATCCATATTCCCAGCTCTGTAGATTTAGAATAGGACAGCTTCCTGGGCTTGGTTTGTCCATGAACTTCAGCTACCAGAGAGAAGTGCCAGGCTTCAGCTCTAAACTTCTACAGAGGAAATTCATCACTCCTCCCAAAGCTCAGAAAGTGTTTAGCTCCTGCCAGAGCAGTGGTTCTCAACTGAGGGCAATTTTATCCCTCAAGGGACACCTGACAATGTCTAGAGATGTTTTTGGTTGTTCCAAGTCAAAAGTGGGACATTCGTTACTGGATTTCTAGAGGATAGAGGCAAAGAATGCACCCAAACATTCTGCAATGTGTAGGACAGTCCCCTACAACCAAGAATTATCTAGCCAATTTGACCCAAAAATTAATGCCAAGGTTGAGAAACCCTGCTCTAGGGTTTGAGGCAATTTGACATGGTGACTAGAACTTTACCAGATATTGAAGTTTAGCTCAATGTTCTTTATTTACCAGCTATTATCTTGGCCAAATCACTGAACTAATCTGAGGCCCATTTTCTTTCTTTTTATTTTAAGACTTATTTATTTTTAAAGGGAGGAAGGAGAGAGAGAATCTCAAGCAGAATCCACGCTCAGTGTGGAGCTTGATATGGGGCTCGATTTCATGACCCTGAGATCATGACTTGAGCTGAAATCAGGAGTCAGACACTTAACCAACTGGGCCACCCAGGTGCTCCATGAACTTCACTTTTTATGTATGAATGTTTAGGTTCCTGGACTCGAAGTCCCTGCCAGTTCAAACGCAGCATGTCTTCATAAATATGTGTTGAGTATACTACTAGGAACCAACATTCTGTGATACTATGAATATAAAATATAAGGTGATACATAAAATATCAAAAGAAAAGGAACAGAAGGGGCACCTGGGTGGCTCAGTGGGTTAGGCTTCTGCCTGTGGAGAGCCATCCAGCAGATGCAAGGAGTCACGTAGACGAAAATGCCTGAAGATTGTGGAAGTGAGAATGATTGGCTAGGTAGGGTATGGGTGCGCTCGTGGCTGATACATGAACAGCACCAGGAGCCAAGAAAGAAACATTATTACTGCTTGAGAACAATAGAGCCCTATGTGGTTACATAAGGGTCCATGAGGAGACCGCGTGCACGGGGCAGTGATTGGATAGTCGGGCTGGACTGCTTACATATATATGTTGCCAGAACTTGCTTGAAAGGCAGTAGTTGTAGTAGTAGTTGTAGTAGTAGTTGTAGTAGTAGTAGTAGAGAACCCTAATAAAGAAGTTTGCCACTCATCACGTCTGCGGGTCGTTCTTGCGGGCCGAGAGCGACATCTGCCTTCGGCTCAGGTCATGATCTCAGGTCCTGGGATTGAGCCCCGCATCAGGCTCTCTGCTCAGAGCTGAGCCTGCTTCCCCCTCTCTCTGCTTGCCTCTCTGCCTACTTGTGATCTCTCTCTCTTTGTCTGTCAAATAAATAAATAAAACCTTTTTAAAAAAAAAGAAAAGGAACAGAATGGGAGGGGGAGCTGATAAAAGGTTACTACCCAAATATACACAGAATTTAGGCAAACATAAGTATACAGATAAAATACAGCCTGTAGATTCTCAAGCGGTGAGAAAAACAACATCTTTGTTAGCAATTAAGGAAAAAATGAAATAACTGTGTTACTTTTATTAATCTCAGGGAAAAAATCAATGCCATGTCTTTGGGACTGTGAGGGGGAAAAATGCACTTATATATGCACTGTCTCCCTCTGAACAAACTTTCACCCTGGCACTATGAAACAGCAGTTATAAAACTGGGATCAAACCATTCCATCACTAAAAGTAGACTTTACATCTATAAAGAGTCATGCTAGCTTTTGAACTGGAATTAACACATCAGCCCCCTTGGTCCTGGGGCCTTTAGACTCAGCCTAGAAGGAGAGCGACCCTCAGCTCTCCTGGGTCACCAGTTTGCTGATTTGCCGGCAAAACCTGAGATTTTTTCCACCTCCATAACCATGTAAGCCCGTTCCTTATAATAAATCTATGTCTGCATATATATAAAAGAATTAATGGTAACACACCATTCTAAAGTACAGCACTGATTCACCCCCTTATTCACTAAACAGCAAGACACTGGATTTAAAGAATTTGTTTTCAGAATTAGGAACAAATGCCCTTACCCCACCTTCCTCTGGCCTCTTAAATTAATCTTGACTATCACCTTCAGAGTTAATGGGGGCCAAAGGGTATAGAGATTCCAGAAGAAAAGAAATGCCACCATGGACTGTGAACTCCATTCTTCAGGAGAAGCCTCTTTAAGGCTGCAGGTGTATCTCTTTCCATGTGGAGGTCTCTGCCTGAGGCAGTCAGTGTTACTTCTCTGTTCCTGTACACAAAACTGTGTTGTTTTTTTTAAAGATGTATTTATTTATTTTAGAGAGAGAGCATGGTGGGGAGGGACAGAGGGAGAGAAAGAATCTCAAGCAGACTCCCAACTGAGTGTGGAGCCTGATGCAGAGCTCGATCTCACGACCCTGAGATCATGACCCAAGCTGAAATCAAGAGTTGGAAGAATGACAGACTAAGCCACCCAGGCGCCCCAGAAACTGTTTTATAAGAAGGAGTGGAAAGAGGTTGCTTCCAAGAATGTCATCCTTCAAGTTGACAGTTTGGAGATGGAGACCTCTACCATGCTGGTTTCAGTGATTTGACAAGGATAGGTCAACCTAGCCATGCCAAGAGGGGGAGAGCACACCTCACAGGAACATTTGAAATTACCTCTCTTAAGACCATATTTGCAGGCACCTGGGTGGCTTAGTTGGTTAATTGACTGTTTTAGGCTCAAGTCATGATCCTAGAGCTCCAGGGTTGACTCCCAAATCAGGCTCCCTCATCAGCAGGGGGTCTCCTTCTTCCCCCTGTACTTCACCCACTCATGCTCTCTCTCTCTCTCTCTCATTCTCTATATCTCAAATAAATAAATACAATCTTTTTAAAAAAAAATATGTTTGCATGACCCTCCATTAACTCTGAGTGTGAGGAAACAGACCTCTTTACTCTGCTTTTAGGTCAGAGGGAGAAATAGCTAATACCCCCCAACAAAAAGGTACTACTAGAGCAATGAGTCTAGGAAGTATTACTCTGCTCCTTAAAGTCTCACTTACTTGATCTGGCAAACAGCCTCTTGCCCTTTCAGAGGATTCGTCAATAGAGGAGTCAAAGAGAATCAGGCAGTAAATGAGGCAAAGACAATGAAAAGAAAAGCAGACACTGAAGTGGAGTAAATGGTGATACAACAGGACCAGGGGCAGTACTTGGCCTCACTCCTGGCATGGCAGTTGGAGGTGCATACACAAGGTAGTGGGTCAGTGTTGCACATCGCAAACCACAGAAGTTGACTGCTTAAGAAAAAGTGAGTCCCCACTTACTCGCTAGTCTGGGCTAGACTTTGGAAGGGACTCCATCAAGGAGATTCAGGCTCTGGGAGAGGATAGAGGAAACCATTTCCACCCCAGTCCCTCTATGGCTCTCTGACCTTGAGCACTTAGGTAGCTCTCATGGCATTTCTCTCCCTCCTTCTCAGTAAAGCTGGCCAGCATCTTGGTCAGCTGCCAGATGCCATTTGGAGGAAACCAAAAAGGGAACCAGAACTGGGCTCTGAAATACCAGACCTCCAGGAAACTTCCTACGTACAAGCAGCTGAGAAGCACACAGTCCATTGGACGCTGGGCTGCTACAGTCACCAAAATGTTCTTCACATACCATTTGGTATGTGACACTGCAGGTGTGGGCATGTGTGCATACTCCTGTCCATGTGTACATAAACACACATGCATTTACTCCACTTACTTATTTAAACATTTGTAGAGACATCTTAATGCGTGCCTATATGTGCAAATGGAAACTGACCTGTGCACATAGATTATCTAAGGTCACAGTTCTGCTCTGCTTCTCAGAGTAAGCCCATTAGTGTGTAAGGTGATTCTGTTTATATCTTTGGTCACAGCCAACTGGTTTTTGGTCCAATGATGCCTGGGGCTCTCTTGCAGACAAATCTCCCAACAGAGCTCTTCCCAGGTTGATGTGGAAGAAGGGATGGCTGCCTGAGGTTCCATGGATGGGGCAGAGGCCATCACTGCCTCTATCAGTCAGGACACTAACGTCGGTGCCCCCCCAGGCCCCTAGGCGGTACAGCCAAAATAAGTTATTACCAACCACCTAAGCCATGCCAACACTACTATGAGCCGCTGTGGTGGTCTTTCCCTTTTGTAAAGACTCCATATCTTTGCTTCAGAAGTTTTCCTTCCTGGAATGCCTGTCTACGGTCAGCGTTCAGGACTCAGGGACACTTATGCATTCAGGAGGACTTCTCTTGTCCCCACCCCTCTCCCAAGTTGGAATTAGTCACTACTTTCCTAGGGCTTCTCTAATTCATTATTTCTGTGTTGGTGTATTATACTACAGTCACCTTAGTTCTTGCCTCCCCAGATCACCAACTATAGCATGGGGAGACCTGCTGTGCATCTGTCTTTGTGTCTGCACCATCTCATCTGCTGTAGTACAAGGCAGGTAATAAGTCCCCTTGATCTGCAACAGCTCCTCAACCTTGGGCAATTAATGCCCCTGTGACTGGGATATGGGGAGTACACCCATCCTTCCTCTGATTAAGGCAGGTAACAATCAGTGCTGGGCACTGTGCTAAGCTCTGGGGTTATAAAGGTACAGGAAACATACTTTCTATCTCCTCAGATCTCAAGGTCTGGAGGGAAATACAGAAATTTTAAGTATACAGTTTTAATGACATTGGGTACAGAGGAAGGATGCCGAAGTTACACATACTTGGGCCTCGGAACAACAACGCAGATGCTGTTATGCCCTACTCAGTCCTTTACCTGATGTCTGGGACACTGTGACACCAGCAAGGCGATGTGCCTTCCTAGTGAGCTGCCCAAGCCCTCCGGGGCTTGGGGCTTTACTCTGCTGCCAGGATGAAATGCCTGGGTGGGGACACAACTGATTTCATGGGAGTGAGGAAGGTTCTTCCTGGCTTGGCCCAGCCTGGTATCCATCTGGGCTCCTCCTACGGGAGGAAATGTCACTCCTATCAGACCTGATCTCAATTCCCAACCCTGGATCCCCAGACTCCCTGGGAAAGACTTTCTCTGGCCTCTGAGATGCATAATGGAGACAGATAATCTGAAGGCTATTAGGATGGGTATCATGAAAAATAAAAAAAAGTTCAGTATTGGCGAGGATGTGTAGTATAGGAAAGCCTTGTGCCCAGGTGGTGGGAAGGAAAATGGGTGCAGCCACTGTGGAAAATTGTATGAATTTCCTCCAAAAATTAAAATTAGAACAATCATATGATCCAGCAATCCCACGCCTGGGTATATCCCAAAGACAGAAATCAAAGTGGAGATATATTGCACTCCTGTGTTCACTGCAGCAATATTCACAATAACCAGGAATGTGGAAGCAACCTAAGTGTCCACTCGTGGACGAATGGATGGAGGAGAGGTGACATATATACAATGGAGTTGTACTCGGTCATTTAAAAAGAAGGACATCCTACCATTGTGACAACATGGGGGAACCTGGAGGACATTATGCTAAATGCAATAAACCAGTCACAGAAAGACAAATGCTATGGGATACCACTGATAGGAGGAATCTAAAACAGTCAGACTCGGAGGACAAGAGAAGAATAGTGGTGGCCAGAGGCGACCAGGGGTAGAGAGCTAGTGGGGGGGGTACAGGAAAGTATTAGTCAAAGGTACAAACTTTCAAATAGACAAGATGAAGACTTCCTGGGGACCCGTTGTACAGCACAGTGCCTATAGTTAATAATACTGTATTGTACACTTTTAAATTTGCTAGGAGGCTGCCTTTTGGGTGAAAACTTCATATCACAAGAAATAATAAAGAATTTGGGCAGGAAGAAATTTTGGAGATGATGGCATATTTGTAGCACAGACTGTGATGATGGTTTCCTGGGTGTACATTGGCCCCCACATTCATCTCATTGTCTACACCCCATACGTTGCACAAGTCAACCATATCTCCATAAAGTGGGTTTTGTTGGTTTTTTTCTTTTTTACAAAAAAGCATGTTGCTTCACTAAGCAGTTGTTAAATCCCAAATATTTCTATATTGTCTTGTCACGAAGCCTATTTTTCCAATAAGAAAGCTACCAGAACTTCATTCTTCCATAGGAACTATTGTCAAAGTGATTCTTTCCACAACCCCCCGAGATTATTCCTCTCCTTTATCCAGAGACCTGTTATGCAGGAACTGTGACTGCTTTCTTTTTTGTGAATCTGATGAAAAGTATGGATTCTCTCTAAAGAAAATACCATGTTTTGCATATAATTTCTGTGGCTATTTGACAAATGTCCTTGGATCCAAGTTTTTAAATTCTAGAAAAGGAATATTTGACCTCTAAAACATCTCAGAAGCTGAAGTGATGATTCTTTATTAAATTGGTCAAGCCAGTCTAGACAGTGATAATATCCTGCTGCTTCTAGAGGGCTGTTCCATCTCCAGGGAACATTTGGTTCAGACTGAACAAAGTCAACTGTCCCATAAAAGGTCATGCCTTCAAATATCTCTTCCCTCACCCTCCTTGCTCCTCAAACATGCTAAGCCGGTCTTGAGTCATTGCACTTGTGAGGGGTAGATATCTGCAATGGAGAAGCAGGTGGGCAGGTGGAAAACTTCTAGTGGTAAATCAAGGCTAGGGTCCAGCCCAGCTCTCCCAGCAGTGTTCCTGGGTCCTTGGCAAGCCTGATCCCTAGATCCCTGACATCTTTTCTGCTGTAATACAAGGCAGGTAATTCTCCCTAGATCCCTGGCCAGCACTCCTCGATCCCTCTGCTATACCAGCACCCTGGGCCCACCTAGAGGGTTACACTCAAGTAAAGTGCCTCCATAGAGAGAACCCAGCTTGATCGAGGGCTCCCAGCAAATACAAGAAGCTCAGAGAAGGGTCACGGTGCAAGCGGTAAGAGCTCACACTGCTTTCTTGCACAGATGGTGGTGGGTTGTTTTGTATGGTCCCTAAGTGGTAGAAGAAAGGGGGAGTGGGCCTTTCTCAACCTTCCAAAAGTGTAGAAGCAGGGTGTTGCTTCCGCTGCGGCTGTGATATCCTTTGGAGATTCAGCTCTCATGCTAGATCACTGTCTCATAGGTAAGAAACTGAGGAGAGTATTCCGGAGAGATCAGAATCTGACACAGCCATGGGCCATGCATGTCTCCTCGGTTTCAACACTTACATTCAGTCATGCTTTCTATGTAATCTGGGAATTGGGTATAATTACTCAGACTCATAACTCACTGGGCTGTTTCAGATGAGAATAACGAAATTCCCACGGACTCTTCTGTCTTAGGATGAAATTAGACAAGCTCCATTGTAGGCCTCATCTTCTTAGATGCAAAACATGTTTTCAGCGAGTTTCTATACTCCTCTTTCAGAGAGCAAAGAACATATCAAAGGTTATCTGCAAGGCTTGCACAAGAGCCTCATGGCTAAAATTCCAGAGAACTCCTGGTTACCTAGAATTTTCTACCAGATTATTTAGCCTTGGGCTTTTAAAAAAAAAATGTTTTTCTTAAGAAATAGATCATAGGTGTATAATCTATCTTTTCCTACTAAAGCTTTGATAACACCTGCTAGGGTATCTGAACTCCTTTGTAAAGTTCTGCAGAAGTTTCCCCGGGGTACCATAAAATAGCACCTTTCCCTGTGTAATCTGGAAGCCCAAAAGCACTGGGGGGCCTTGGACTCCAGGTGCCACCTCTTCACCCATCATCGGGCTCATCTGATCTGTCCTAATGCCCCGCTGCCTTGGGGAGAGATCACCTACCGCCCTCCGGGAAGTCCGTGTCCGGGCCAAGCTGCGGATCTTTGCAAACGGTCTTCTGATGTGGGCCCGGGGTGAGGGGAGGGCAGGAATAATCATTCACCTTGCTGTGGCCCTCCTGGGTCAGACATCTCCCAAGCACGGATCAAAACGAACACCAGCGCCACCCAGTGGCCAATCCCCTTTAAACAGCGTCTCTTTTCTGGAGCAGCTGCATGTAACTATTAATGATTAATCACTACAAATGTGGCTAAACCGGAATCAAATCCAGGCAGAGAACGGGGCGGCGGGGGGGGGACTGGCAGGGGGGTGGCGGGGAGGGCGAGGGAGTGATGCAGCATTTCTCTCTGCACGCTGAGCCTCTTGATGTCTGCAGAAGAACTGATCTGGGGTCAGTGAGCCAGGGCTTCAGCCCGTCATCTTCCCTTGCTCTCTAGGGGTCCTTACAGAAAGCACTACCCTTGCTGGCATGCATCCCTTTTCTCCTCTATCAGATCGAAAACATTTAAAAAGAGGACCCCAAGGTGCTGTCAGGCCCAAATGTCCCATAATCTCTGTTGTTTCTTCTGTCCTCTCTGGATGAAGAGAATGGCAGACCTGGAAGGGAGGGCCTGACTTCTGGCTGGTCACTGGTTCCCATCATTTGCTAGCAGTTCAGGAGCCTGGAGGGGAGAGCAGACACACACACAGCATCTCATCTCTTCACAGGACGCTATCACACAGCCCTGTCGGGAAAACCAGCGTGGGGGCGTTGGTTCTCCCCGTTTTACAGGGGAGAAAACAGTTTCAGAGACACTGCAGAACTCATCTGGAGTCAGACATGGACTCACAGGAGGTTAGTGCTGAAAAAGATGTCAGAGATTAAAGGAAGATAGTCCCCACTGCCACTTTCCTGATAAGGACACAAGATGATGGGACCAGGCAGTAGTTGTGGTAGTACCCTTAGGTTCCAAGACCCCTGGTCCTGTGATCTTCTCTTTAAACTGTGCCCCAGGGGCACCTGGGAGGCTCAGTTGATTGGCTGACTCCGGGTTTCAGCTCAGGTCGGGATCTCAGTGTCGTGAGATCGAGCCCCGTGGGGGTCTCTGTGCTCAGTGTGGAGTCTGCTTGAGATTCTCTCTCTTGCTGTCCCCCCCACCCGCCCCCTCTAAATAAATAAATTTTTAAAAATAAAATTAAATAAATAAACGGTACCTCCGTGTCCTCATCTATAGACTGAGGATGAGAATAGTGCCCAAATTACACAGTGCTTGTGAGCACTTAGAGGGAAGTAAATAAACACTAAACACAACTCAATAAGCACAGCTATTACCATCACCCCACCTGCACTAGCCTTTCAACTCCATTTAAGATTTATCTGTGACACCTTTGGCTAGAACTACCCCAAGCAGATTTTTCAAAAAAAAATTTTACTCTCCCGCCATCCTTGGCGGTGGGCATAGAATGAGGTGGGTGATAAAGACCAGTGATCGAGTTGAAAGCATATTGTGTGGAGGGTGTGGACATGGCCATAATTTGGAGAACAGTTCTCTTGCAGGTGTAAAGGACTAAAGAGCCTGACAGTCGCCCCGCCCTGCAGAAATGAAGGCCATGGAAAGGGACATCCAGGTCCAGCTGGCAGCCCACAGAGAGTTATTGTCCCTGTGTGTCTGACCTCACCTGAAGTCCCTTGAAAAAAGGGCAGCTGAGTCCTGGTGGCAGTAAGTGCCATCGTCAGAGCACAGAACAATGCCTGTGTGTGTCCCCGCCTCTCTCCACACAGTGCTGTTGCACATTGCACAACGCGTCACGGTTTATCAAGGTCAGACTCGGGCAGATTGTATCCTAGCCCATCCTCCCAGCACCGCTGGGTAGGGTGCAAAGAAGGTCTGTCTTCATTTCACAAGGCTTCCATCTTCATTTTACCAGCTAGAAACCAAGATGCGTGGATGGTTATGCAACTTCACATAAGGTCAAAGAGCTGGGGCCTGGCTCAGCCGCGACGGGAACGAGGGTCTGACTTCCTGCTGAGTCCGGTCTCAGCCGCGCCTTCAAAGGACTGCACCGACCAAGTGATGTCAGCATCAGTCTTTGTTCTGCTCAAACCCTAAACGGGTGAAGAAGCTTCATCCACTCCTGCGTGGTTCTGCTCTTTCATTGTCTCTTTTCTCTGTGCCTGCTCCGAGACCTGAGGATACTGCCCAGTGCTGGGAGAGACTGCGTCAGCATAACCAGTGAGAGGAACACAGTTTGCACTCCAGGAAACCTAACCCTAACCCCAGACCCTAGGACGATGATGTGCCATTTCTAGGGAGTCCATTTCTGGGGGAAAAAAATTCTAGGGGGTCCCATTTTTAGGGGGGAAAATTTTCTTTTCTAACAATTACAGAGAAGCTCTGGGTATAAAAGAAAATAGCCTTACCCACTAGTCCATGAGAGCCTTGTCCACAAGATCACTTGCACATGAGAGTTCAGGTATAACCCAAATATAGATTGACAGGAAATAATATATCCATGCACTGGAACGGTACTCAGCAATTTTTAAAAAATTGAACTATAGACAATGACAGGACTGCAGCTCAGAGACATTAGGTTTACCAAAAGAAGCTAGACACTAAACAGTATTCACTATGTGATTCTATGTAGATGACATTCTAGAACAGACAAAATAAACCTTAGTGATAAAAATCAGAACAGTGGTAGAGGGCAAGAGGGAGGTGGCGGGAAGAATTAAGTAGAAGGTCACACAAGGTAACTTTTTAGGATGATGAAAGTGTTTCTATCTTGTTTGGGGTGATGGTTTTACAGGGGTTTATTTTGGTCAAAATTCACCAAAGTGTACATTTATGCCCCATTAAGTGAAGACATTAATAATTTGTTAAATTGTGCATCATTTTTAAAAGTCCAAACTGAGGGGAGGGTGAGTCACTTTAGGAAAAAAATGTTTTCCCCATAATTCTACTCACACATGCATTCGCTTCTGCACATATGGGTCTGCAGATAGTGGTTTTATACATATTGATTTTATGGTCACTTTGGGAACATTTTCAGAAGTCATCCTTGGCCTTTTGTTGTTCAGTCAACCCAGCATTGCGTGAGAACCTCACCACACGCCTGGAAACTTCTTGAGGTAGTGGGTTGAGAATACGGAAGCAAACAAGATTCAGGCTCATCCTGGAGGAGCCCACAGCAGCAGATAGGAAGTAAGCCAACAACCACTAAGGCAAGAATGAAGGGGAAAACACCAAATATTGTTAGAAGAAGAAGAAAAAGAAGAAGGAAAAGGAGAAGAAGAAGGAGGAGGAAGAGGAGGAGGAGGAGGGGAAGAAGAATCCACAAGACACTGTGGTGTCAGGGAAACAGTCCTGAAAACGGATTTGACAGACCAAGAAAAGGAGAACATTTCATTGCAGGGAATAGCTTATTTCACTCTGGCAATAATTAATCTTTGCTTACTGAGCAAGCACCTTGATGGGCCCCCTAAAGTCGACCATTTTGTTTGCCCCTAAGAGGGGGCCTCTGGAATCAGACTGCTTGGGGTCTGTCCTTGACCCGCTGTGTGCCCCGAGCAAGCTACATGGCCTCTCTACAAAGATGGGGATCGGCAGGACTTTCCCACCATTGGCTATCGTGCTGATTGGAAAAGAGGGTCCATGCAGAGTGGTCGCAGCATAGAATCAGGTCCACAGTAAAGGCTCAGTGACTGTTGGGTACCGCCTAGCTGACAGCTGTTACTGTCATCCTTCATATATGCCAGGATCTTGGGCAGGCTCTGGAAATTCCGGAGAAAACCCCACGTTTGTATGACTCAGCTCAGGACGCTACCATAGACTGCGTGGTTTAAACAACAGATAGCTATTCTCACAGTTTTCTAGGCTGGGGAGTCCGAGATCAAGGTGCTGGCAGATTCTGGAGCCTGTGAGAGCCCACTTCCTGGTTTGCAGACGGCTGCCTTCTCGCTGTGTCCTCCCAGGGTAGAGAGAGCTTGAGCCCTGGTCTTCCTTCCTTCTCTAAGGACACTAATCCCACCTTGGGGCTTTACCGTCATAACTATATTTTTTAAACCTGATTCACTCCCAAAGGCCCCACTCCCAAATTCCATTGCACTGGGAGTTCGAGCTTCAACGTATGAATTGTGTGGGGTAGAGTGAGGGATACAAGCACTCGATCTATAGCAACATTTGAACTAGGGGGACAGAGAAGTTGACAGATCGTTAGGATACTGCTTGTGCTAACAACTTGGCCAAAGAAGGAAATCTAGAGATTCTGTGCAACTGATTATCTTTATTCCTCTCCAGGGGCCCGGGGAAGGGAAATGACTTTCTTGAGTTTTGAGGACACTAGAAAGCACAGTTTGGAGTCAGGTCTCCTGAGTCTCAGTCCGGGGGACAGGGGGTTGAGGGGGGATGTCCACTGTCGTTTATCTCTCCGAAGGAAAAAGACCTGTATCCTTGCTCCTTTGAATTGACTAGAGCTCTGATGAGAGTTTTCTGGAAAGGCCACCTCTCAGTGACTAGAGACATAATCGAGGTTGCCCCTCTACCCGGTTCTTGTTGCTCGGTCCAGTGATACAGCAATACGTGCAGGCAGCTTTCTGGAGGGTGACAGCTTCATCCGTCCCCCTGCAAACCAGGCAGGGATCTGCTGATGGTGATGGTCTGCAGAGGAGGGTGTCTCGGGCGCCCAGAAATGGGAGGAGAATTTCACGAGCTGTATGAAAGTGGGACCCAGACAGACTAGCCCTGGGACCAGTTAATCACATAGTAAATCAACAAGGGCTCCAACCCGCCAGAAGCAGTGGCAGCCCCAGGGTCTGTCAAGTAAGAGACTGCCCATGAACTCTGCAGCATTTGTGACCCACATGGACCTCCCAGGGGGTGTCTCACAGCACACACTCAGCAGGCACCCCTTCCCTTCCCCTTGCTCCCTTCACCAGAAGTGCCACACGCACGTAGACCCACAATATGTGTCCACACACACGCATACGTGATTCCAGCACTCGCCCGCATTCTCAGCTCACACACTCGCTCACACAAACTCGGACTCACCCTCTCATTCTGACTCACAAGCACAGAATCACAAACCCTCCAAACACACGTGCACCCACGCACTCATCATGCACAGGGTCCACTCCTCCTCCACACGCAGGTGGCCCCCCATCCATGACGCTGTGCTAGTCTCCTGGCCAGTCACGTGTGCTTTGCCAGCAGGGAGCATGCGGGCATGTTGGGGACAGAGCACCCGGGAGATCTGGGTACTCACAGCAAAAACACCCTCCCTGACTTAGAGACCTCCGTGTGGTTCTGAGTCTGCAATATTAGAGCCCCAATCCAGGCAAGGTGTCTGTTGAGGAAACAAAGTACCACCTGCTTGTCTGTTTCCTTGGATTTGCCTCTGAGTCACTGTTGGGGTTTCAGCTCTTTATTGTCAAATGTATATACACTTTTTGTTTGGCTAAATACCAGCCAAAGGAAGATAGAAATGACGTTAATTGTCTAGCCTCTAAACCCAGATTGGTAGCTGCACGGTTAAGGTCTGGGGATGTTGCCTTTTAGTCTGGAGGCTGTTCAGAACGGCTGTGGTGTGAAGGGGTTCCTCCTGGGACCCTGATGTGCTACTGGGGTCTCAACTTCCCTATCCAGACAGAACCCAAGGGATAGAGCTGTGTCTCAAAGACATTCCCCCCCCCTTTTTTTAAAGATATATTTACTTATTTTAGAAAGAGTATGTGCACAAGGCAGGGAGGGCCAGAGGGAGAGGGAGAGAACTGCAAGCAGACTCCCTGCCAAGAAGACGTGGGGCTGGATCTTAGGACCCTGAAATCCTGAATCAAGAGTCAGATGCTTAACTGAGCCCCCCAGGTGCCCCTCAAAGACATTTGCTGGTGGGTGCGCATCATTTATCCGCGCCTGCCTCAGACTGGGACCAGAGCAGGACTCTTCACAGCGCCTCCTACTCCCACCCCCATAGTAAAACAACTTTTACTGTATCAGAACAGAACCAGCTTGGTCTCTCCCAAGGCAATCGAGTCAAAGCCAAAAGGTTTGTCTCCTACGGGCTCCCGTCCCCCAAGACACGAGCAGTGGGCTCTGCTATTGGTTGACCTGCGTGAGATTGCCACCTAGGGAGTTAAAAGTGATACAGCCTCAGCAGTTTCATCTGTTTCAAGTGAATACTTCACTATACCATCGGGAGATAAGGTAAACAAATCCAAATGGTTTTTCCAGTTGGGTCCTTCCTCCAGTGTCAACTGATTGTTTGATTTACGATCTGTTGAGGGCCAGAATATACATAGTAGATAAACAAGGGGATATTAACAAGATGTTGCTGTCTGACTTGTTTTAAGGTTACCCGAGATGGAAATCCGTTTTCTTCATTTTTTTTTTTTTTTTAAACCAAGGAGAGAAAACCTGCTGTAGAGGGAAATTTCCATATACAAACTAAGACCTTGCTTTGCCTAATGTTCCCTTAAGATTAGGAAATAATGTGCCATAGGGATTAAGATGTTCAGGGACACATTCAGGACTCTGCCCCCCGCATGGACCCTCCATAGGGAAAGAGAGATGGGGTCAGCTCACACTTCCTCTCCATAAGAACTAACAGTGCAGGGTCGAATTTCTTGATGCACTTACTCTTAAAAACCATTTGTGGGGGCGCCTGGGTGGCTCAGTGGGTTAAGCCGCTGCCTTCAGCTCAGGTCATGATCTCAGGGTCCTGGGATTGAGTCCCTCATTGGGCTCTCTGCTCTGTAGGGAGCCTGCTTCCTCCTCTCCCTCTCTCTGCCTGCCTGTCTGCCTGCTTGTGATCTCTGTCTGTCAAATAAATAAATAAAATCTTAAAAAATTGTGGGCACCTGGGTGGCTAGTCAGGTAAGTGTCTGCCTTTAGCTCAGGTGATGATCCCAGGGTCCTGGGTTCGAGCCCCTGCATCGGGCTCCCTGCTCAGCGGGCCGTTTTTTTCTCCCTCTTCCTCTGCCACGCCCCCAGCTTGTGCTCTCGCTCTCTCTCTCTCTCTCTCTCTCTGTCAAAATAAATAAAATCTTTTAAAAAGTATTTGTGTGTATGTAGCCACTTTCAAAGCAGCATTGTTCACAATAGCCAAGAGGTGGAAATAATCCAAGTCCACAGACAAGATGAATAGATAAACAAAATGTGGTATATACATACAATGGAATGTTATTCGGCCTTAAAATGGAAGGAAATCATGACATGTGCTCCAACATGGAGGAACCTTGAGAACATTAAGCCAAGTGAAATAAGCCAGTCACAAAAAGACGGATATTGTGTGATTCTGCTTATATGATACATTGGGAGTAGTCGAACTCATGGAAACAGCAAGTAGAACGGTGGTTCCCAGGAGCTGGACGGAGCTCGGGAGAGGAATGGGAAGCTGTGGTTTAACAGGTGGGGTTTCAGTTTTGCAAGATGGAAAGTTCTGGAGACAGGTTACATCACAATGTGAATGTGCTTAACACTGGAAAATGGTTAAGATGGCAAATTTTATGTTGTCAGTATACTACGGTTTAAAAAAGGGCGGCGGGGGGGCACCTGTGTGGTTCAGTGGGTTAAAGCCTCTGCCTTTGGCTTAGGTCATGATCCCAAGGTCCTGGGATCAAGCCCCACATAGGGCTCTCTGCTCAGCGGGGAGCCTGCTTCCCGCCTTTCTCTCTCTGCCTGCCTCTCTGCCTACTTGTGATCTCAGTCAAATAAATAAATAAAATCTTTTTTAAAAAGTGTTTTGTGAATCAGTTGTCATCCACAGAGTGGGAATGTGTGGACAGCTCTGTTTTTCATACCTTTGGATCCTACGGGTGTGGGACAGTCTGGGGGGCTGGATCTCTGAGCTCCATGCAGCTCTGATGGAAAGTTCTCAAAGCCTGTGGTCTTTCTGCAGGAGGCAGGGGTGTCAGGCAGCTGGAGTGGGCAGCCTCGCGGCAGGTATGAGAGGAGCCTGTCAGGAGAACTCAGGTCAGAACCCCTGTAAGCAGGGAGCCTGTGACTGAGAATTCTTGGCGGTGTTCCCCGCCTTGCACCTGGCTTCGAGAAAGAAGGGGTCAGCACAGAACTGTCCTTCCTAGTGAGGCCCAAACAAAGCAGTCTTTTCTTTCTCATCTTGTCTCTCATCCTGCTGCTTGCTCTGGTTTGGCTAAAGGCCCTTCTAGACTGCAGGAAAGTTATAAATATCAGTGTTCCGTTGACAGGCTGAACAATGGCCCTAAAAAAAAAAAAAAAAAAAAAAAAATCCAGGTCTTAACTCCTGGCCCCTGTGAACATTACCTATCTGGCAAAGGAGACTTGCACACAGTGTTGAATCGAGGATCCTGCGATGGGGAGGTTACCCTGGATTGTCTGGATAGACCCTAATGTCATGGCAGACTCTGTCCTTTAGAGGTAAGCAGGGGACTGGACACAGAAGAGTGAAGGCAAGGTGAGATTCACAGAGAGATTTGAAGTTGCAACTGTTCAGCCCTTAAAGGTGGAGGAAGGTTCCTCCAAGGCAAGGAATGTAAGAGCATAGCTCCAGAAGCTGGGAAGTACGAGGAAAGGACTGCCCCCTAGAGCCTCAGAAGGAGTGATAACTTAATTTCATCCTAGTGAAACTGGTTTCAGACTTCTGACTCCCAGCTGTGAAGAATCCATGAGTGTTGTTTTAAGCCATCAAATTTGCAGTAATTTTTGAAAGCAGCCCGTCGTGGTAGGCTGGCCGGCCCATTCCCTCCTTCGTCCCAGCAGGCTTCACACCCACCAGAAGGGGATGAATGGGGAGTCTAGAGGCACTGAAGTGTATCCTTCATTCCTCGGGGATCTCTACTGGAATAGGGGGGAGCAGAGGGCGGGGGATGCAGCATGAGAAGTGCTCCAGAAGGGAGAAAGAGAGTCAGCCTCACCCCGGCTCCCTGAGAACGTGGAAGGAGGCTACAGGAACCCCCAGGAGCTGTCCTCCATGTGCTCAATGACCCAGATGAGCAAGGTCAAGTTCCAGAGCAAAGAAAAAGCTCAGAACCCTTGCAGACATGTCTCAGGCAGGGAGGAACCTGGACTCCGACCGTCAGTCTTCAGAACATCCAGGCCCAGAGTCATCAAAGTTCACCATCTCCAAAAGGGGCAGAGCCCCATGGTCAAAGACAGGGCTTAACTGCACACATGTGACTCCTTCTAGCATGTTCCCTGATGTGCCCTGAGATTCCTTGCTGGAGAGGTTGGGGGAAGCGCCTGGACAGCCGGCACCACAGCCCTGTCAGAACTGCCCACTGGTGAGCATTCTCTGTGTGCCTAGTGCTAAAGTCACTCCCCTCATGGGCTCTTCTGAGGAACTTTATTGCTTTTGTCCCCTCATCATCATGAATTTTTCTCTCATTTATTTTCTACCTTTTCTTGATTGTCTGTGAGCTGTCTCAAAGGCTTAGTGTGGCGGCAAGACACATTCATAAACAAATGGTTGCTTTCTTTTCTTTTCAAGATTTTATTTATTCATTTGACAGAGAGAGATCACAAGTAGGCAGAGAGACAGGCATAGAGAGAGAGAGAGAGGAGGAAGCAGGTTCCCTGCCAAGCAGAGAGCTTGATGCGGGGCTCGATCCCAAGACCCTGAGATTAAGACTCGAGCGGAAGGCAGAAGCTCAACCCACTAAGCTACCCAGGTGCCCCAAATAGTTGCTTTTTTAAAAACACTTTCAGGAAAAGCAAATATTCAGGATACTCCCCACCCCTGGTTTCACCTCACCTCCACTAAGTGAACCCAAGGGATGAAGAAGAAATCAGCTGGGTTATAAGTGTCCCTGTTGTCTATGAAGGCCTAACAGATTATCCCCCGAATCTAAAGCCACCATTTTATTTTGTCCGAGATCTCATGAGACAGGACTTGGCTGGACAATTCTTGCTTGGAGTCTCTCACACGATTTCACTAAGCTGTCTGCCAAGGCCATGGTCATCTGAAGGCTTGACTGGGCTGGAGCTCCAAGGAGGCTTCCCTCACGGGTTGCCAGCTGACAGCTGCGCGACCAGCAGGCCGCCAACTGGAGCATTTATGTGGAGCCTCTCCATGTGGCCTGGGCTTCCTCACAACACAGTGACCTCAGAGAATTCAGGTTTTTTTTTTGTTGTTGTTGTTGTTTTTAATACTTAGTAGTTCAGAGCCCTGAAAGTGGGAGACCTAATATATAAAATCTTCACTGCCTTAAAGAAAAAAACAAATAACTTTCAGGAAGCCTCGGCAGCTCAGTCAGTTAAGCATCCAACTCTTGATTTCAGTTCAGGTCACCATCTCAGGGTTGTGGGATCGAGCCCCGCTTGAGGATTCTCTCCCTCTGCCCGTCTCCCTGCTCGCCTGCGCAGGCTCTCTCTCTCAGATAAATAAATCTTTTTTTAAAAAATAACTTTCTTGAGATATAATTTATATACCATAAGGTGTAAAAGTTTACTATAGTTACAGAGTTGTACAACCACTACCACTATCCAATTTCAGAGGTTTTGTACCACTGAGAAGGAACCCCACACCCACTACCTGTCACTCCCCTTTCCTCCCTCCCTCCAGGCCTGTCCCGGCGGTGGAGGCACTGCTGCCCCTCTCTGTGACCAGCTGGGCCCACTGTGCTTCTTCCTGGGTTGGCCAAAAGCTGGCCCAGAGGCCCCTTGCTCTGAGCCCTCAGTTCTCACTCCCTCTTCTAGGCTGAGGGATTCCGTGGGTGGGGGAAAGGCAGCCCTGCTTTTCCTTGTTCTTCTCCATAAATTATTTTCTTACTTTTGCCAAAAGCTGCCTCTAACCCGCCCAAACTCTCATGAAGAATAAAACCGTCATGTCTCACAGGCTGCTTGGCTTTCTCCCACTTCCTTCCTCTGAAGCAATGAAGCACAAGCCATGAACCTGCTGGGATTTTATTCATTCATTCATTTAATGCACATTTATTAACAGTCTGCTTTGTGACGTGAAATGTTTTAGGAACTGGTGCCTTTCTGAACAAAAATACAGAAATCCCTGTTCCCCTGGATCTGGTTGAGTGGAGAGAAAGGAACAAGGAATAACCAAATTAAAGAGCATCTCGCAAGGTGATAAGGACTACAGGGACATACAGCGGAGTAAGCAGGACAGGGACTGCGAGAGGGATGCCAGTTTTAAATAGGGAGGTCAGGGTAGGCCTCACCAAGAGACTGACATTCAGGAAAGACAAGGGAGGAAACCCCACGTGAAAAACCCTTCACTGGTTTTCCTTTGTCCGTGAATAAATTCCTGACCTTAAACATGGCCTTCAGCTTGTTGGTGGCCTAGATCCTGCTTTCTCCAGTTCCACCAACACAAAGTACACTATGTAAACACACACACCACACACTCTGACCAGTCTTGAATGTGTGGACTCTCCCTGTGTCCCACACAGCAGGTAAGGAATGTTACTCACAGCACAAACATAACATAACAGGGTTCGCGAGAGAACACAGGAGGCTAGCTGAATGGAGCAACATGGAAAAACAAACAGAAGTCCTAGCTAGCTGTAGGGACGCCTGGCTGGCTCAGTTCGTAGAGTATGCATCGCTTGATCTCAGGGTTCTGAGTTTGAGCCCTATGCTGGGTGTTGAGAAAAAAAAAAAAAAAAAAGAGGCTTAGCTATAAAGTGAGGCTTCCGACCTCAAGCTCATTCATAACTGCAGATCATTGGATGTGGCAGAACTGTTAGAGGTCATCCATTCTACCTCTCGGTGGGGCCCAGGGAGGGATGGTGGCATTCTTGAGATCACACAATCTTAGCTGCACACCAAGGTCAGTTATTCTGCAGGAATAATATTTTATGCATGCAAGTTTTTTTGTTTTTGTTGTTTTTGCTTTGGTTTTCTTTTTTTTCTTTTTTCTTTTTAATGAGACTTCAAGTTCCTCTATTGAGTGTCAGAAGGAGAAATGACCAGTTAGACTTCCCCTCCACCAACAGACCACAGCTGAGCTGAGTGCCAAAGTTAAAGGGCTGGTTGTGGATCTCTGTGAGGCCCAAGGCAGCACCGTCTTTCCTGACTGAGGATTCTGTCGAGGGGCTCTAGGTACGTGCTGGAAAACAAGGGTGGACTCTGTTGTCCCTCAGGAGGAGGGGACTGTCAAAACACAGAATCTGGAAAGAATCTTGCCATGGACTGAGGCTTGGCCCATTCTGGTGTGATCTTATGTGTTGGGATTCTGTGGCTGGCACCAGATTCTCTGCCTGGGGGCCAGACGAAGGGAGTCTCTGATGGCTCAGAAGGAAAAGGGGGCATTTTAGAACTTAAGGGCTAAAGTGTGATAAGCATAACACACATGAGGAAGTTAGAACTGAGAAGGTCATCAGATTGTGACAAAGCCAACAAAAACAGTCAAATGAATGACGCTGTGTTGTCAATACTTCTATAGAAGGATGGGGGTGGGGGGGTGAGGGAGCACATGAGAGGCTGCTTATGTGAAGGTCAAGTCTTCTTACTCCTACTTCCCCAGATGATTATACCTAAATCACCTAATCCCTCCCAAGCTCTTGGGGCCGAGATGCTTCAAGAATATCCATAAGCCCTTCTCCCCGCTGCTTCCTTCATGGGCCAGTGCCTCTCTCCCAGACCTCCTCATGATCTCAGTCCCATATTCTCTCCCTGAGGCTGCTCCCATTCCTGAAATCCGTCTAACCCCCACTATCCTTCAGATCGAGGTTCTTAGAAGCTGTGTGACTCTGAGCAAGTGTCTTGACCTTTCGCAATCTGCTTCCCGTCTGGAAGCATTTGCACTGGTGATGAACAGGCCCACCACTTATTGAGCAAGCTCCCACTGCAGGGTTCTGTGCTGAAAATTTAACATACATGTCTTCGTCTAAGCCTCACAACACCCCTATGACATAGATTCTGTTGTTATTTTCATTTTATTGACCAGGAAACTGAGGCTCAGAAGCATAAAACCATTTGCCTGAGGTCCCATAGCCAATACTTGACTAGCTCAGGATTTGAACTGAGGTCATACTCCAGGCTCAAGTCCCCTAGTACTGTCTCTGGTAAGGTTTCTCTGAGGATTCCCTTTTCTCACAGGAGGACTAGCAAAGGGTTACTAAGTATATTTAAAAATGAAATACTGTTAGGGACACCTGAATGGCTCAGTAGATTAAGCAGCTGCCTTCAGCTCAGGTCATGATCCCAGAGTCCTTGGACTGAGTCCTACATCAGGCTCCTGGCTCAGTGGGGATCATGCTTCTCCCTCTCCCTCTGCCTGCTGCTCCTTCTGCTTGTGCTCTTTCTGTCAAATAAATAAATAAATAAATAAAAATTTAAAAAAAGAAATACTGTTAAAGGTCACTTATCCACCAGAAAAGTCTCGCTGTCCAGGCACCAAAACCAGGTGGGTGAAATGGACAGACAATACACTAACAGAGAATAAGAAAAAAGCTTATCACCCTAATAACCCAAGAAATACAAGTTAAAATTAAAACAGTGTATGCTTTTTGCTTATCAGATTGGGAAAGATAGGAAAAGAATGACTACATTAAAGCCCCAGGGGCATGATTTTATTTACTCCTAATTTGTTGCTATTTTGTCCATAGACTGGACTTGACAATTTTTCCACTCAACATGTTAAGCTTCGTGAGTTTTATTAGAAGAGCAATAAACTCTGTAAGGATAGTTGCAAAGACAAGTCAAGTGCAAAACAAGGTAAGGGGCTGAACGGAGCGCAGCAGGTGGCCCGCGCTGCGCTTGGGGCTCAGGCTGGCGCGCCGGGCTCCATACCGGTGGGTGCACTCCGGGCCGCCGGGAGTGAAGCCACGCGCGGGGACCACAACTCCCAGGTGCCCGCGCGCCTGCCTCGCCACGACCATGTGACCTCGCGGCCCAGATCGCGATCGCGGCGGCGGGGGCAAGACGGACTCGGAGCGAGGAGTCCCCAGCGAGCGGTAGCGGTCCTTGCGCCCGCCCGGCGCGCTCACCTCCAAGGTAAGTCTCGCGGCCACCGTCAGCGGCCAAGCGGGGAGGGTGGACGGGAGCAGGGTTGAGGGGACGCGGGAGGCGGAGCCGGCGGTGGCTTGCCTGTGTTTTTTTGCCCTTATCCGTGCCTCCTGCTGGCAGTCAGTCCGGCCCCGACGAACAGCGGGGGCGCGGTGGGTGAAGACAGACTTGGCGGGGGGCATCCCCTGCCCTGGACGCAGTGACTTGGGAGAGATTTCGGGGGGGCCCCCATCAGAAGGAAAAGCCCCGCGTACTTCACGCACCGAGCGCACGCCCCAGGGCCGGCTCCCTGTACTGGCAAGCTGGTGGTCTGAATCTCAGGTCCAGCTGCTTTCCATCTTCCCTACATTTGGGTAGAAGTCGCGTTTTACACAAACTGGCTTTTTAGGCAGAATTCACCGGGGTGGAGAGAATGACAGCTTGCAAGACTCCTTTTGGTCTTTAAAAAAAAAAAAAAAATCATCATAACCCCCATGATTATCATAGAATTTAAGATACAGGAAGCCAATACTGGTCATTTAGTCAAACGTCCTCCCCCACCACCTGCTAGCCTTCTAAAAGGGGAAATAGATGGGAAGAGCTTGTGAAAAGTTCCTAAGCCAGGCACGTGTGGGACAAGGACCTTAACCTCCCCCTGACCTGCTAGGTTTATTAATGAGAGAGCTTTTCTCAAGTCTAAGTAACCTCAAAGGCAAACATAAAGAAGAAAACAAGTCCCTGATTGCGCTCTTCTTCACCACAGCCCCTCCCTACCCAGGGTGGGGCCCTGAGGAAGGCGCAGATAAGTTGGACTTGGGGCTGGAGGCTGAGATTCTGCCTAAGTGGAGAAACAAAAGCAGGGTGCTGCCGCCTCCGTACCTGACCACAGGGCCCTTTAATTTTTTTTAAAAAGATTTTATTTATTTGTCAGAGAGAGAGAGAGAGATCATAAGTAGGCAGAGAGGCAGGCAGAGAGAGGGAAACAGGCTCCCCGCAGAAAGCCCAATGTGGGGCTCAGTCCCAGGACCCTGAGACCAGGACCTGAGCTGAAGGCAGAGGCTTAACCCACTGAGCCACCCAGGCATCCAGGGCCCTTTAGTTTAAATGCAGCACCAAGTCGGGATGTGCTGATTTGAATTTTTCTCCAGCGAAAAAGCCGGAGTGGGTGAGCCTTTGTCCTTCCCGGACTCCTCACTCCCCAGTCAGGTGGAACTACTGTCTGGGCGCTTCCAGCCTGGAACATACTAAACTGTCCGTCTTACTCTGGCTGCCTCCTGCTCCTCCTGCTTCAGAAGATGCCCTAGCGATCTGCCTTCTTGGCCCAGTTAGATGTCTCCCGGGGGGGGGGCCTTCCTCCCTAGCACCCGCAGGGGGCCTCCCCTGTGCCTCCTCACTGACTGCATTCACCCTGTTGTACTGATCTGTTCCCTTCCCTCTCCCATAACAGATGGTTTGTCCCTCGAGGGCCAAGGACTTGTCTCATCCGTCTCCATATCCAGCATCTACACCCCTAGCAAAACCAAAGTCAGTGTTTGTCAGCTGAATTACTTTTATTGCTTTGTGGGTGCTCAAGTCTACAGCAAAAGCTTTGAGGCCCCTGAGACAGCTGGCCCAGGCCCAAGGATGATAGAAGGAAGCCAGTTAGGGAACTTCTCTGATTAACTAGCCGTTGGGGACATTCCAGTCATGCCAGTTGCTTTATTAAGTGAGCTCCGAGAAGGGGCATGGTGCAACGCCTGCCACCTTCCCCACTGCAGAGGTGGTGCTCGAGGCTTCTACTGAAGCTGAATGAGCGGAACTCCAGTGTAAATGGAGTTTTTCACAGGATGATTTGGACTTGTTTTCGCATGTCCGCCTTTCGCGAACATTTTGCCATATTGACAAACATGCTTTTTGAAATCATAACAAGGGGCGTCTCTGGATAGTAGGACTCAAAATAATTTCTACTTTCTTTTTGGTACTGTTTCAGCTTTTACGTTAAACAAGTACCTCCCTCACATTGGGGGAGTAAGAAGCTGTTTTTATTTTATAATTCTTCTACATGATTTTTTAAAAAAGATTTTATTTATTTATTTGACAGAGAGAGAGAGGCAGTGAGAGAGGGAATACAAGCAGGGGGAGTGGGAGAGGAAGAAGCAGGCTTCCTGCTGAGCAGGGAGCCCAATGTGGGGCTTGACCCCAGGACCCTGGGATCACAACCTGAGCAGAAGGCAAATGCTTAACTATTGAGCCCCCCAGGCACCCTTTAATTCTTCCACATGATTTTTAAATGACTGCCTAGATTTCCATTTTCTTCTTAGGAGGTCTTGGGCAAATCCCTTCCCCTGTTGGGACTCATTTTCCCCACCCGGGAATGAAATGGGGACAGAGAGGGGCCAAGTTGGATTAGATCAGTGTTTAACACTGAGTTTCCGGGAGTTCGGAGTGCTCACCCCTCTTCACTCAGTGCCCTGGTTTTATCTGGTGGAGTTACAAGGAAGATTTTATTTGCTGGTAATCCCTGACCAAGGGAAAACTAAGAAAGAAAGAGAGGGAGGGAGGGAGAAAGGAAAGAAAGGGAGAAAGAAAGACTGAAAGCCAGGGGACTAAAGCCTCTGAGAAAATTATATGTCCCGGGGATGTGCTGCCCAGCCTGGTGACTATAGTTAATACTACTGTATTGTAGGGGCGCCTGGGTGGCTCAGTAGGTTAAGCCGCTGCCTTCGGCTCAGGTCATGATCTCAGGGTCCTGGGTTCGAGTCCCGAGTCGGGCTCTCCGCTCAGCGGGGAGCCTGCTTCCTCCTCTCTCTCTCTGCCTGCCTCTCTGCCTACTTGTGATCTCTGTCAAATAAATAAAATCTTAAAAAAAAAAAAACTACTGTATTGTATTTTTTTAAAAAGATTATTTATTTATTTATTTGACAGACAGAGATCACAAGCAGGCAGAGAGGCAGGCAGAGAGAGAGGAGGAAGCAGGCTCCCCACTGAGCAGAGAGACCAATGTGGGGCTCGATTCCAAGACCCTGAGATCATGACCTGAGCTGAAGGCAGAGGCTTTAACCCACTGAGCCACCCAGGGTCCCCTTGTATTGTATGTTTGAGAGCTGCTGAGAGAGTAGGTCTTAAAAGTTCTTATCACAAGAAAAAAAAAATCGTGACTTTGTGTGGTGATGGATATTATCCAGTCTTAAATGTGGTGATCATTTCACGATATGTACAAATATCGAATCGGGTTTACACTCGAAATTAATATAAAGTTACACGTCAGTTGTACCACAATAAAAAAAAAAAAAAAAAACTTCCTAAGGACACTCTGGGTCTGACATTTGGGGAATCTAATACCTGCCTTAGAAGGCCAAGGCTTCTGTCACCCGATCCCACTTGCCCAGATCTCCTCGGCTGGAGGGCGGAGCCGCTGTTGCTGACCCGGGTCCTACTTACCCAGTGATGAGAGGGGACCTTTCTTTCCCCACCCCAGGACAGTGACCTAATATTCATCCCTCCGGCTTTAATCTTGCCATACGCAGTCATTAAGCCTGGAGTGGGTCCTGAGGATTGCCACCCGGCTTCTTGTCCTCCTTTCTTGGCAAGCAGGAGACAGCCTAGTATCCTGGAGTGCACAGCACTCTGGCATCCAGCTGGACCCGGCTTTGAATCCAAGCTCTGCCAACTTACTAGCTTTGTGACCTTCAGCAAATGATTTAACCCTTCTGAGTCTAGTGTCTTCGGTTTTCTCTTCTATGTGATGGGCCTGACCATCCCTGTCACACAGAAGACAGTTGTGAAATGAGGTAATGTACAAGAAGCGATTGATGCCACCCCGGACACGGGCGGGTTAAGGCGCTCTTTGAGAGGGGCGTTCAGATGCGTGTGGCGTGGTCTGTACGTCTACCTTTGTTCTTTCCGTACGTCTGGGAGCTCATCAAGGGCAGAGACGTTAAACTTTGTCCAGAATGCTGGGCACAGAATGGGGTCAGCAAATGTTTAATGAATGAGTAGACAGATGTGGAGTCGCATGGGGACTGCAGCCGCTTGCCTCTCCATGATACACATGGCCGGAACAGAATGACTGGGGCCCCAGTGGGGACATCTCAGCATGGCCTGAGGACACTGACCTGTGTGTTACCACCCGTATCTCACGTCCACCTCGAGTAGGGCCATCTCAATGATAGCTCTGCTGCTGACCTACTGTGGGACCTTGGGTAAGTCTCTGCCCTGTCTGGCCTCAGTTGGTCCTGATGACTAGTGGCCCTTCCAGCACTTAAGACCAGCGACCTCGTTCCTCTGGGCCTTTAGGGGAGGCTGTTGGAGAGCATTAGGGACCAGGACTCTTACTGCCTTGAGCAATGCAAATTCCCTTTTCTTTCAGATGCATTTCATCTTCTCCAATGAGGTGGTGCTTCTGTTTGATTTCTGGAGTGTCCACAGTCCTGCAGGTAAGAGTGGGGAAGCCTACCTAGCCTTGTAGCTCGGAAAGCCTTGTAGCTCTGGGCCGTGGAGAGCCTGGTTCCCTTTAGCGCTACCCTCCGTGGACATTCAGATGAGCTTGACTCCTCTTTCATAAGCACTGAGCAGGAAATTGGCATTTATAATTCCAAGCACGTCACAAAAGGCTCCATTATCTCACTGATTGTCACAAGGCCCAGAGAGAGGCCAAGGATACAGCCTTTGCCTCTATGACACGAGAAGGAAGCTCAAAGAGGGAAGAGGGTCACATAGCGAGTCAGCATCAGAGCCAGAGCTTGATCAAGGCCTCCTGTTGCCTCTTAGCACCCACCTAGCACCTACCTCCTACCATGTCCAGCACCAGCTCAGAAGTCCAGAACAGCTGCTGCTGGCTGGACCTCAAATGAGGCACCAGTTTGCAAGAGAACAGTATTGCTTTGACTAGAAAAGGCAGAGCTGGGCGCAAATTCATGACGTAGTTGTTTCAACTTAAGTAACTGTATCTTAAAAAGTAGATGGGAAATGGCCCAAGTTCCCAGGCCTGCAGGTAATGATGAGATAAATCACGGTCATCCCTACAGCGGGTCACCAGCCCCTACCACCCCGTAAGCCCAGTCATTGCAGCATTCCTTCTCAAGGTTCTGGGTTAACTGGGCTCGGCTAAGCGGTCCCCACTCACAGCCTGTCACGCAGCTGTGGTCAGACAATGGCTAGAACTGGAGTCCTCCTGAAGGCTTCCTCACACTTGTGTCTCCCGGTTGCTGCTGGTTGTCAGCGAGGACCTCTGGCTGGGGGGGTTGCCGGCGGAACACCACAACATGGGGCGTCTCCTAGGGCCTGGGCTTCCCTGTGGCAGGGCAGCTGGGTTCCAGGAGCGAGTGTGTCAAGAAAACGAGATGGCAGTGCATGGGATTTTTAAGACCTTAGCCTTGGAAGTCACAGAGCCTCACTTCCATCTTGCCTGGGTGAGGAAGTCACAAAGGTCTTCTCAGCCTAAAGGGAAGGGGCCGTGGACCTTGACGGCAGGGGTGCTGACACTGTAAGAAGAGCATGTGGGGTGCGGTGGGGTGAGGTGGCCACCCTTGGACAATAGACTGTATCACAGATACTGTGATGCCACAGAAGTAAGGCAGATCTGTGTGCAGGGAGGGGAACCTCTCTGCGAGGTGTACTTGGATGACGTCAGACGAAGCACATACACAGGTCGATGCCTACAGTGGGTATCCCTGGAGAGCTGCAGAGGAAAAGGCTCCGGGGAGAGGACTGGGCTTTTAGGGACTGGGCTGGGAAGAAGACTTACCTTTCACTGCATCCCCTTTGGTCCCAGTTAAATCCATACCATGTGCATGTAATTACATGTAATTTTGTATTTTAAAATATCACCTGCATCTTTTGTAGATGATTTCCTCCTGGGAGCCCAATAAAATAACTATAGCTGGCGTATTTAGTATCCCTCCTTGTCTTGTAAAAGAGAAGTAGCAATTGGCCGCTAATTTTACAGCAGCTCTCGTAAGCACTTCACGTTTTCTGTAAAATAACTTAGTGGTGTTTTCCACTATTATAAAAGCATACACACAGCACTGACTTCAGAAAATTAGGTGAGAAGAAAAAATCCTTTATATCCTAGTTTGCTGAAGTAATTATAACTCCTTTGTTGTATCTCCCTCCTTCCAGACTTTTCTTTATACACATTCCTACTCAGGACCTTGCTGTACATGCTCTTTGCCTAACAAGAAGTCCTGACAAAGACTTGTGCCACCTGCAGGGGTTGCCACTGGGGGCAGTGCTGTGTGACCTCTTCGCCCTCGGCCCCTGGCTTTTCAGACCTGGCTTTTCTTCCTGATCTCACAGCCGTACCCCAACTGGCCATCCTTCCCCAGAAAGAGCTGGAGGGCAAAGAGACAGTGAAGTTCTGAGCCCAAGGCGGTTGAGGAGGAAGATGCCAGAGAGAGGGAGATGGAGTGGAGTCAGGGGGGCCAGGTGGAGGTGCGCTGCTGCCCCATACCCCGGGTCCTGGGGGAAGCTGCCAGAAGGGGATCAGGGCGTGCTTGGCCACGTCTCTGCAACTCGGCTTTGTTTGACAGGCATGGCCCTTTCGGTAGTGGTGGTCCTGCTCCTGGCTGTGTTGTATGAAAGCATCAAGGTTGGCAAAGCCAAGCTGCTCTACCAGGCCGCAGTGAGCCTGTCCATCCCCACCAGCCAGCTCACTGAGGAGACAGACCAGGATTCTTCTGGCTCAGACTCACCCCCGGTCAGCAGAAGCCGCCTCAGGTAACAGGCACAGCTGTGGGCCATGGCAGCATACTCCCATTCACCCTGAGAGAGGCTGGCCCCAGAGGGCTGAAGCAAACAGGCCTGAGGAAGGACTTGCCAGAGTGCTTACGGGGAATAAGTAGTGAGGTGAGCTCGAGCTCGGGTCTCTTGATGCCTGGGCCAGAGCTCTACGAACAGCCACTCGGGAGGCTCAGATCTTCAGAACTCTGGTGCAGGCCTCAGTCCAGCAACACGGGCATCCATCCATCCAGATCTCAGCAGCCTTTCTTAGGTCACTAAGGCTTCCAAACCCAGGCTGGAATCTGCAGCTGTTTCTACACAAATAGTAAGGCTTGCTGTCTGCCGCGGACCAGTCTTGGCAGAGCAGCTCCCACTTCCCGCCTTCCCATCCCTGTCTGCTAAGGCCGCGCCATGGGGTCCCATGTCGGCCCTCTCTCCAGCTCCAGCGGTGCTTCCTTACACGGGTGTCTCTTTCCTTACACGGGTGTCGCTGCTGTTCACACCCAGCCTGCAAGGGAGGTATTCTTATCCCTCCTTTACTGATGAGGAAATTTTAAGTTCAGAGAGGTTAAGATATCTGTGCTAAGCTACAATAAGTAAGTGGCCGAGCTAGTAGGTTGAGAAGGAATCTCCCACAGCAGATTCAGAAGGAAAAACCTACCTGCCTTACTGATGATTTTGTATTATCCTTATCAGACATGACAGGATACATGTCTCATTTTCCCTTTTTGTCTTGGGTGCTAGGAAGCTCAGAGCTGAATGTAGTAGAGAGGTGATTACCCAAGGCTCCTTGTACAAGCCCCTGTCCCCTAGCAGTGGTTTCTCATGTATCTCTTCAGAAAGAAGTCTCTTCTGGGTCCAGCACACAAATATAAATAAGCTGGTCCAGTAACTCAGAGGCTCTAATTCCTGACACCAGCTCATTATCAACATTAACTTGACTCTTCTTTTCATCTAGGTGGTTTTTCTGTCACTTCGGCCAGTCTCTAATCCATGTTGTTCAGGTGGTCATAGGCTACTTCATGATGCTGGCTGTCATGTCGTACAACACGTGGATCTTCTTCGGCGTGATCCTTGGCTCTGCTGTGGGCTACTACCTGGCCTACCCGCTTCTCAGCATGGTTTAGCTGGTGAGGGCTCTGCAGGCACTAGGGGCCGGAGCGAGCTATGGCCCCCTCCTGCAGACGCTGAGCTTCCAGCCCTGTGTCTCCCGTTTCTTCTGATGGCTGTTCCTCACCACGCTCCCAGCTCCTGGACATGTTCTGCCGAAGCCAGCACTTGCTGCCCAGAGTTCAGAGGCCCCTGCAGCTACCTCTGCCCTCAGCCAGCCTGGACGGGGCCCAGGCATGGGCGTTTTGTGCCTTAATAATGCTGCTGTGACCTGACGGAGAATGAAGAGACCAGAACCTGGGGGCAGGGTTGCTGAGCCCATGAGGACTTACCTCTCTGACTCAAGATTAAGAATTTCCAAAGATCTTCAAGACAGGGAGAGGGGTTCTGGGTGATGAAGGCCACAGAAGCTGCATACCTTCTGCCCTCATGATTTATGCCTTATAAAGAGGAGCACCTACCACTGGACTTCCTGACTTCTTCTGTATTTGAGGGACGGAGACCAAGCTGGCTTTGTCTCACCTTTCTGCCTCTGGGGCACATAAAGATGGTCTGTTCTGCGGATCACGGTGACAAACTGAGATTTTTCATTTTTTCCCACTAAACTCCTGGTTCGCAGTTTTGCACATGAATCCAAAATTTTCAGTGAAGTGACTTCATCAGATTCCTGATGGATATAGCAGCATCTGCTAGGAACTGTTTTTCTTTCTTGGGGGCATGACAGCAGATTCAAAGCCGAGAAGCGAGACTCTTCCCAAGGCTCCCGACCTATCCGCTGCACGGTGAGCTGCTCCCATCAGACAGCACTGCCTGCGGGAGGAAGGCAATCTAATGGCTTGAGGGGCCCGGGATGCTTCTCAGGACCCCAGTGCTTCCTTCCTGCTCCTGCTTTGATGCTGAACAGAGAACTACACTGAATATTCAGTATTTCGTGTTCTCAAGTTCGAACTTACTGCTCACTCATCACATCTGGTGGGCAAACACGGTTAAGCCACAGGGAGTATCAGCTGACGATGCAGGAAGCAGTCAAACCAAAGCATTACACATAGAGTTAGGTGGGACTCTCCAGACGGTTCGCTTGACAGAGAAGCAAACATGAGACCCAGGGAGGGAACATCACGGCTGGATACTGGAATGTCTGTGCTCAAGTACCTCAAGGGCTAGAGGAAAGATGGTTTTAAGCTTCAGGAATTAAAAAAGAGATAGATGTTTTAATAAATACTATTTTTAAAGTCTGTGACCATTCTTGTGTTTCTGCTCAGACAGCAAGCACATGCCACCCTGAAGCCACTGCAGGAGCTGAGGGGGGCGAATGCAGCTGGTAGTGCTGGCTGTGGGGTTGTCCAAGGACAGGGTCTGTCCATCTGCTAGAAGACAGCTCTGTGCTCCGGGTAGCCAGCCCTGGAATGCTGTGCCGTCAGGCAGACCCCCGATGACCTTGCCTCCCCCAGAGTCATTCTCACGTTCACACACCACATCCCGACTAGGCACTGCCTGGTGTGAGAAAAACAACTAGCTATCATGTGGGCTGCAAATCATCTTCTCCCCCTGAGGGCAGTAGCAAAAACTACATAGAAACCACTTTTTAAATTTGCAGTGAGAACCATAACAAAGTATGTGACACCTTCAGTATTGACCAGTGCAACCCCCCAGCTCAGCAGCTCCATGTCACGAAGGGGGTGGGCAGTAAAATTTCCGGGGTCCAGCGCGGTCTTGCTGATGGAGCCTTGAGGATCCAGTTCCAGGTACTGAGCAGCTAAGCCTCCCTCCCTGGGAGCACTGCTACCAGGAGCACTTCCACGGCTTGTCGGCAAGCTCTCAGTTTGATAACGCTGGTAATATTTGTGAGGGTTTTTAAAAAAATGTCTGCTCTAGAGCTGGTTAGACTACGCATTTCAACATTCTTCATGGCCAAGTCATAGAATGTAGCACTTTCTCTACCTGAAGTTTGTTTGTTTTAATTTGACACGTGTCTAGTGCTTTTTATGTGCCAGGCAGTGTTCTAAGCACCTCACAATATTAACTCATTTAACCCTCACAACCCAGCAGAAACTCTTTGTCCTGGTTTTAGAGAAGAGGCAGCTGAGGCACAAAGAAGTTAAATCGTCACCCGGTTCACGAGTGGCAGAGCTGGGCCACGGCGCCAAGCAGGCCGGCCTGGGTCTGCTCCTCAGCACAGCTGAGCGTGGGGCTCACCAGGTAACTGGCCGAGGCCGTGAACGCAGACAGTGGGGGCTGAGAGGCCGGGGCTAGGTTTTACCACAACAGGGGAGAGATTCTGTTTCAGGAGATGTGGGCTGAGGCCCAGAGCCTGGATTTTGATGAGCACCACTGCCCTTCTTCCCCCAGCCCAGTGATGGATGCCCCATGGTGGACAAGAGCCCAGGCTCCAGAATAGGCTGGCCAGGATCTGAATTCTCATACTCCTGCTTCCTAGCTGTATAATCTTGGCCAAGTTAATTGAACTCTCTAAGCCTCAGTCTCTCTATCAGAGGGGGTAAGTGTCTTCTGCAAGGGCTGCTGGAAATGAGAGTGTGTAGTGTTCAACAACAAAGTCCAGCCAACAGTGGTTCTGACCGCCTCCCAGCCCCACTTCCGGCACACAGGCTCACAAAGGATCTGCCTTCACAAGGGATGGGGTTGGGCCATCAGTATCCAGGATTCTCTCTTATAGACATTTTAAACCAGGGGATATTTTTATTAAAATTATTCTCCTTCTCTTGAAGACTGGTTGCATGGTCTTTGGAAAATCCTGAAATAAGTAAAATAACCACAGATGTTTTCTCACTACTCTTCTCTGCATTTGGCCTGGCCTCGAGTCCAGAGGGAAGGGAAGCCGCTCTCAAAGTGAGGAATCAATCAGGTGTCATGATGAGAGACACCGCAACAGAGGGACCCTCCCACCTCCTGTGCAGGGCTTCCCAGGGCATAGAAGCAGGCGTGCCAAGACGATACGGCCAGTTTCTCGGGTAACCACAGTACCTCAAGCCTTCCTGCGTCTAGGATGAGCTGGGCCAGCAGAGTGGTGACCTTTCCTGAAAGCCTGAGCTCCAGGGTTGGGTGCAAAGGGAGTACAGCACAGAGCTTTTTTGCCTGTTGAGCAACCCTGGTCTGTTCCAGCTCCTACCCTAACATTCCCAGAGAGGAGCACAGCCAGCTTTAGAACCAAATTCGATTTCTCCCCAAGCGCTTGAGGCAAGTTTCATTGCAGACATTTATTTTAGTTTTTGTTAATTTCAAATATTCATTGACCTCTTTTATCAGATTTAAGGCAGAGAAAAGACACATGTCCCAGGACTGCAGGCAAGGTTGGTAACTGAACCAGGGTGTAGATAGCAGAGTCCACCGGGCAGACCTCCCCTGAGATGACATGTCCTGCTGCTGGTGCACAGTTGAGCATCGGGAGGCAGATGCAGTCTGAGTTAGTTTAGAGAATAAAAAGCTTGGAAGAGGGCAGGATTCTTGAAGATGACTGGTTGCAGGCAACCCACCAGCCCTTCCTCCCAAGGGGACTCTGAGGCAGGACCCCAATGTTGTGAAGACAGGCTCACACTCCTCTCGGACCAGCCGGGCAGGGTGCTCAGAAGTTGGCTAAGTCAGGTATGTGCTCTGCTGTCCTCAGAAGCTCACCTTCACCTCACCCTGTGCCTTGTCTAGACACAGGGCTGGCTGTGCAAAATCATGCTTAGGGAAGGGTCAGTAGAGAAACCTTTGCACCAGTATCCTGGGTCTTCATCCCAGCCAGTCAATGTCATCGTCATCGTCATCGTCTCCAAAAAGGGGTGTTGGGGGTGGCCGTCCCTTCATGCTCTGACAAAACAGGAAAGAGCCGTCAGTCCTCACCTGTCCCTACACCAGATGGCCTTCCCGCCTGTGTGAGGTGAAGTGAACTGACACCTGTTCCCGACTCCAGGATGGGAAGGAGGGTGTTGGTTAGGGTTTTACTGAAAGGACTAAGCCTGCGGCCAGCAAACCTGGAAGCAAGACTTCCAGATAAAGCTGAGACAAGCAGGCAGAGAAGGGAGGCAATCTTCCAACATACAGAGAAGAAGACCAACACTGAGCTAGTTTTCTATTTATTTGTGAAACACGTGTATTGATTTGACAGGTTTCTTCTCATGCAGTGACATACATTTCATGTGGGAAAAGAAGGTCGATGGGGGAAGAGATGGAGTGGGAGGAAGAAAGAGAGAAGTAGAGCAGCCCTAAGGAGAGAGAGAAGATGCAAGAAGCTGAAGAGAGGCTGGGAAGAACACAGCTCCATCTGAAGAAACGCTGTGGCCTATGATGGCCTGTCTGGTTCTGGATGTGACCCCACCATGTGAGACAGTTGCGTTCAGATGCTTGGCCAAATTACCAAGTGGCGAATCCAAGAGATGAAGAAAGCCCAGGAGCACGGGGCCACTGCCCCCAACACCCTTGATCTCACTGGTCCTTCCCTCACTCCCTTCATCCAGGTAGTAGGAAAAGGGAGATTAACAGGCAATGGAAGAAACTCCCCCACTTTTCATGACTTGAGCTCCTGGCCTTTTTCTTCTAGATTGGCAGGGAACAGGTCCCATGGGGGTAGTAGGGATTGATGCTGGAGAAAGGCACACACGGAGTATCCCCTGCTCTGAGCTACTCTGGCCCAGGGTCAGTCTTCACAGGGCCGGCCAAACAGAAGGTGACGTGATGGGGTCAGGGGTCCCTGGTACAGACCTTGTACCTCTCTCTGGGCATCAACTAAATGATGATATTCTGACAATAGTGAATTAAAAGGTAGCTCACTGCTTCTGTTTTATTCCAGCTAAAGTTCTGCTCTGCATTTACTAGCATTATAACCTAGGGCATATTACTTAATCTTGCTGAGCCTCAGTCCTCTTTTCTACAAAATAGGATAAATTCCTCACTGGGTTAGTAGAGTATTAAATGAGAATGTCTGTGAAGTTCTTAAAGTATTCCAGAAACAGAAATGAACTCAACAGTATTCATATTAATACCAATAATATCCTGCTAACTAAACATTCCAACTACATTTAGGGCAGCCACTGGAGATACTCAATTGGCTTTTTGTTCTTATTTTTAAGTGCAGAATTCATATTCAGAATTCTTAAATGAAAATTTAATTCTTGGGAAGAAAGGCCAACAGGAGGAAATGGCACCCTTCCCCCCAGAGGAGCGCAGGCAGGAGGCAAGGGCGTTGGTACATTCAAGCCCGCTCCTTGCTCTGCCACAGTCATTCCCCCAACATTTTGGCAAAAGGCAACATCCACTCTGGCGGACACATGAGGGGAGAAAAATGTGTCCCCAATCACCTCACATTTCTGTCCCCAGGACAGGCTGAGCTTGAAGCTGATTTGTGTTCTCCACCCACGTTTTGCTCTGGTGTCATTCCCATTAGAGCAGTCAAATGTCCTGGTGACAGTCTAACTCCACACATGGGGACAACAAATGCCAAGAATAGGGGCTCTGATCCAGGCTCTCTGAGCAAGCCGCCCTCTGGTCATCCGTCACTCAGGAGCTTTGTAGAGAGAGGTCATGCTATCGGTACTTAACCTACTTTCTGCCCAGGGTGTTGGGAGGACAAAACAAGGTAGCAGCTTGGAAAGCAGGCTGAGGATACGGAAAGGCCCAGAAACAGGTGGTTTCAGAAAGAGCCTGGGGTATCAGTCCTAGTTCTGCCACTGACTCCCTCTGTGGCTATAGGTAAATCATCTTTCTGAGCCTCTGTCTATGAATAAGGACAGAAGTCAAGAACTTCCAAGTCCCTTCTGATTGTAAAATAGACATAATCCCCGAGCAGATTTGAGGGAAGCCGAGGCCTCAGCATTCTAATGTAGGACTAAGCAGCCCAACTTCCTTCACTGAAAGTAGAAATCATTCCTGCATGGACGGAGATAGTGACCCTTTTTTAGGAATAAAGTGGTATCTGCCCATCCCCACTGACCTTACAGAGCTGTCCCCTCCCTGCCCCACGCCTGCTCCCACAGGGCGCCGCACACAGAGCCCAGGGCACAGGCCACCCACAGGCTCCACTCCTCTTCTCGGAGCCAGCGGGAAAGGGTGCCCGGGTGGTGGTGTGAGGACTGGGCAGTGCCTGGGACTTCCTTACCACCTCATCTTCATCCTCCTCCTCAGCCTCTGCTTTGGGCCTTGAAACTTTCAGAGCTGCCCCTTTAAATAGTTCATCTTCTTCATCCCCTGAGAGACTGAAGGAAAAAAATCAAGAAAATCAAGTCACAGAAAATGGTGCTATTCCTGTTCCTGTTCTAGGCCACAGGGCCCATGAGCTCTGGAGAAAAAAATCCAACAGCTCTGGTAATCATGCAGGGATTCCTCCCGCCTCCACCCATGCTGGCCTCCTAGCGCTCCTGACTCCCTCCATGACCTACAGCCAGAGTGATCTTTAACAACTAATATAACAACTCGGGCACCTGGGTGGCTCAGTTGGTTGAGCGACTGCCTTGGGCTCAGGTTATGATCCCGGACTTCCAGGATCGAGTCCCGCATCGGGCTCCCAGCTCCTTGGGGAGTCTGCTTCTCCCTCTGACCTTCTCCTCTCTCATGCTCTCTCTCACTCATTCTCTCTCAAATAAATAAAATCTTTTAAACAAACAAACAAACAAACAAACAAAACAACTAATATAAAGATCACAGCCAGAGTGATCTTTAACAACTAATATAACAGGTCACTTTTTTGTTTAAATCCCTTTAATAAAGCTTTTCACAGTACCTTAAATCTAAACTTCTAAGAGTGACACAAAATCTCACGAGTCTTGTCCCTACTTCATTCTGTAATCTCAGGTTAACACCATTCTTCTACTTACTGTGCCTTCCTTAGTTCCTTTACTGTCATGTCCCCTCCTACCAGAGGGCCTCTGCATGTGCTGTGCCTGCTTTCCACAATCTCTTCCTCCCAAATCTTGGCACTGAAGGCTCCTTTCCAGCCTTTGGGTCCCAGTTTAAACATTACCTTCTCAGAATCCTTCCCTAACCATTCTATCTTGAAGTAGTAGAACTCCCCTTTATTCTCTATTTTAATAACAGAGAATTTCTTTTTCTAAGCACTTTTACAGCGTACATTTTCTGTGTATTTGTCTTCACTAGACTGTATGCTCCTTACGAGCCCAAGCTGCCTTGCTTTCCCCCCTACTGCAGTGCTGACTACAGAGCCTAGCTGATGTTCCTGAATAAATACAGGAATGAATGAATGAGTGAATCAGACAGTCCTTCTCTGAGGATGAGTTACCAGCCCTGGAAAAACCAGCGACAACCTCCACACCCAGCTGCCTTGTCCAGGGAACTCCACTCAGGAAGACGTACCTGGTACGCTGAGAACAGTCGTTGGGGCCACCTGCTGCTCCGACAGTTAGTGAACCTGCCTCTGTGTTTTCTAGCTCCTTAGGGGGAGCAGTGCAGTTAGGGACGCCCTCATCTTTCTTGAGCCCTGGAGGCTGAGGCTCTTCTCCTAGACTTCCAGGCCCCAAGGCCAATGGGTCCTCATTCGTGGAATGTGAAGTGAGAGACAGTCCCGTGGAGCTTTCTGGCTCCCCGACACAGGCGTTTTCCAATGGGCTGGCAGCAAGTGTCTCTTCGCCCTCAGAGTCCATAAGCACGGGGCCTGGAGGCTTAGGGGGAATTGATGTTGGGGGCCCCAGAGGTCTCTGGGAGGGGACACAAGCCAGTTCAGGTGGGAGGGAATCATCTTTCATCTCTGCGAGCACCTCTGCTTCTGCAGGCTCCCCTTCCCTTCCCTGTACCTCATCCTGGGGAACAGGGAGGGCCTGAGGAGGCAGGGGAGCAGCCTCCTGGACTGCCTGCTCCGATGACACCAGCGGGCACTCTGGTGATTCCCTACTCAGGGGCGCTGGCGGCGGCCCAGAACTGGCCGACACGGAGTGCTCCCGGGAAGGTGTCTGGGGCAGCTCTTCCTCCTCCTCCTCTTCATCATTGCTATTCCGTCCCTTGTCTTGCTCATTCTGGTTTAACAGCTGAAGAGTCACCATCTGTTCAAAAGCCAAGGAGGAGGAAAGGCTCACTGGCAGGAGAGCAGCAGGCACTCCCACTGCTCTGCTCCCCGACAGCACACCTGCTTGTGCAGGTCGAATGCCTGCTTCTTCCTCTCACCGGATGCTGCCCTCGGCTCTCCAGATCAAAGTCATGCCACTCAGCCTGACTCTTGAGGCACAGCCTTGAATACCTTTTAAATTTAGGATCCCTTCGAAGGCCCTTAAGCCACAAGAGTCCCACTTCACTGCAACAATCGCCAGCCGTCCATACCTTGATGGTGTTCATGATGGTCCCCAGCACGGCCCGGCCGCTGTACGAGTCCTCCAGCTCAAACTCTCCCCGCAACGACTGGAACACCTGGTTCATGATCTTCTTGACCTGCGGGAAGACACGGGGAGAGCAAAACAAAATCTGTGCTGCCAAAATCAGGGGATTAATGCCGGAGAGGGGTTGGGAGGGCTGAAAGGAAGCTCCTGGGGCACCGAACCATGTGCCACAGTGGTCTGGACCCTGGATGCCGAAGGCGGTCACTGTGGAGAGGGTGATGTTAAGTAAGAAGAGCCACTGGTGGAAGGGTTATCAAGGACAGGCAAGCTGCAGCCCATGTGTGTTGATGCCTCCTCGCACTGTGGCCACCACGGGAGCTGCCGAGGGCTGTGAGGACCGGTGCTAGCAGATGCTGGGCATGCTCCTCACTGCGCCGACTTGGAGACACATCCCTTATCTGTCAAAGCCTCAGGTCAGGGCCCTCTGGGATTTGTCACTGAAGTAATACACTCCAACAAGCTCATTTTTACTGAAGTCAGAGAAGTGGTGTATCACTAAAGTCAGAAAAAAGGCTACCAACATAACAAATTGGCCACATTCTTCCTGAAGCCCTGACAGGCACATTCAATCCCTTGATATGACCTGGGTTGCTTCTTCGAAATGCCCACTCACCTTCTCTGACGGGTCAGCAGCAGCAGCCACAACTCCAGACACGTGGCGCTTGGCCTCCAGGTCCTTGGTGTGCTGTTCATTTTGCTGTGTCAGGGCCTTAACTTGGGCCTGGAGGGCTAGACACTGCAAAACAACAGACTGTGACTGTGGCCTTGGGAGCCTGGACCACCAGGTGAAAGTCAGGACACCAGGAGGACAAGAACCATCCTCAGCATCCAGTGTTAACATCAGGTAGGTCTGCTGGTGTCCATATGCCCCCACCCACCCCAGGCCTGCTGACTCAGGGCATTCTTTTTCCTCATCCCTCAGTCTCAACTCAGAACTTCACCTCCTCTTCTCCACTGAGGTCTCTTGGCTTGTTCCTAATAAGGTTCAAGAGCACGATGAAAAAAGGGGGGACATGTAAGTCCAGTGACACAGTGAACATTGGCCATTAGAAGCAGCCTATTCACCTGCAAGACTGCCTTCAACATCTCTGAGTCAAAGATCTTTAACTAGATACTATAAGGAAAGAAAGTCACCTCCAGGAAGGGGGCTGTCATTCCATGGCCCTAAACCATCTTCCATCTCTGTCACATACATGCCAGTGACCTAGCCAACCCAGGCCCCATCTCACCCCTGTGCCTCTGCCCGGGGCGTTCTGCCGCCTTCTGCCGCCTTCTGCACCGCACTTCCCCTCGCCAATGCTACTGGTCCTTGGCTCTGCTCCCTCAGGCACTTCCTCCTCTGGGCCACGTAACATTTCAGCTTATCTCTGTTTCTCTCCAGCTCCCTTTCTTGACTGTGAGATGCCTGAGGGCAGAGCTCTTTGTAAGCCCTTTCCCTAACACAGTATCTGAACTACCACTGGCACTCAATAAATATTTGCTTCATAAATGATCAAATAATGGAATTAAAAACATTCCAGAACACTAGTGTTGCTTTTCCTTTTTCTAGGTCATGAACCTGTCTTCCCAAAATCGGTATGTGAAAGATTGCTGATAAACTGGAGAGCTGAACAAGCGTGGTTTGCTTTCCAAGCTATTAACACCTTTCAGGTTCAGAAGGATTTACAAGACCCAACCTGTCTGCCTCAAATCACCTGGGCCGCCTAAGCTGCCTAACCTGGGGGAACGCCCACCTTTTCCTGAAGGTGGAGCA
Source organism: Mustela nivalis (assembly GCF_964662115.1). NCBI lineage: Eukaryota > Metazoa > Chordata > Mammalia > Carnivora > Mustelidae > Mustela > Mustela nivalis. Next base: position 73,352,755 of record NC_139032.1, read on the forward strand.
GCTTCTGCTGCGTGGCCTCTCTCTGCGCGCACACTTCCTGGTACTGCTGCTGGTGCGCATCCTTGGCGGAGGCCAGCAACTGCTCACACCTGGCTTCCCACTGGGTCTGCAGCTCCGCCTGTACCAGAGACAGCTGTCAAGATAACGTCATCAGCAGATCCTGGGGAGGAGGTATTCGCACCTAAGGAAGCCCATCTTTCCTAAGGCAAAAAGAATAAGCTAACAGCCCAGATTTAATAGGGACACAACTATTTGAAAGACCCTGATTACTTTGAAAGTAAATGTACTTTCTGAATATAGGTATGCAGGATTCTAAAAGCTAACTCTAGCCAGATAAAGAGATGGTGAGTCACCTAGAGGAGAGGGCCATACTGTGATCTTTTCAGAGTCTGGGCCCTGAACGTCACAGGTTCAGGAGAACAGTTTGTCAAAATCCCCAGAGGAGACTAAACGGAGGGCACCAATTCACTCAACAGTCAGACACACAAATATGAGTTTATGAATTTACGAGGAAAAAGGTTTCTGCCAAATGAACGAGAGATCCAGGTGTGTCCTGTCACCGTCCCTGGTCTCCTTGCCTGATTACCTAAATAAATCCCTTCTCCTCAAGGACAATAATGGGCCTGAAGGATGGTGTCTGCTGGTTGAGGACTCTGGCCTTAGGATGTTTGAAATCCCCTTTTCTCAAGAACGATAATGTGCCTAAAGGCACATTTCCAAAGTGCTTCGGTTTGCCATTACCTGCTCTGCAGCTGCTTGGTCTGTGGATACCCGAGCCTTTTTCAAGAGCTGCCGAAGCTTGTCCAATTCTTCCTGGTAGGACTTGCGGATTTCATCAATCTCCTCCTCAGCCTGGCAGCGCTCTTGAACGGACTTCTTTTTCCTTTCAGAGAGGTTCTTAGGAATAAGAGAACTATCATCAGCTAGCTGTTTCATAGAGGATAAATGCAGAAGATGGTGACAGTGGTGATAGTTTTTGACTTGGGTCCTTCTGGAAACAATTCAATGTTTAATTTTTCTTCTATTTTTAACATTCTTGGCTCCTGAGTGACAAAAATTGTGATAAGAAAAAGGAAAACAAGAAGGTCTTTATCTACCATTCTATTAAGAGATGGGGAACATCTTAACAGGGGTCAGGGTACAAGGAAGTTGACACTTTCATACCTCCTAGTAGGAAACTAAATGGGTCTCTCTTTGGATGGCAATTTAGCAGTCCTGAAGAAGGATTCTTAAAAATACATCCAGAAATTCCACAAATTATCATTTATCTTAAGGAAGCAATAAATCATGTTCACAAAGACTGTGGTACAGGATGGTCACTGTAGTGGTATCTATAACAATGAAAAACTAAAAACAGCCCCCCCAAATCAGAAGGAATCAGGTTTAAAAAAAAACAAAAACCCTGATAAAATCATACAAAATACTGAAAATGCAGACCAAGTTTATCCCCTAAAAAGGCACTAGGCCACAAAAGCATTACTAGAGAGTTTTATAGAAATCTCAGAAATAGTTTGTTCTTTTCATATTTAAACTGTTCCAGAACAGAGAGAAGAAATATTCCCACTTTGTTCAATGGGGCTAGTTTAGGCTGACCTTAAAATTTTAACACAACAAAAGAGACTATAAATACTCAGTGGTATTTATAACATCTATGAGTGGCAAAGGATTAATACCCTCAGTAATGTTTATAAATCAAACTAGTATTACAACAGGAAAGAGGACAAAGTACATTAAAAAGTGATCCAGCAATTCTAATTCAAGCAATTCATTTTATGGAAATGCTCAAATGAATTTTCAAAAAAAGAATTGTATAGTACAAGGAGATGTCCAGAGCAGTAATACCTGATGTAAAAAAATAGAAACATAAATACCCATCAGTACGTAGTTAAATAAGTTATGGTACAACCTTACAATAGACTAAACTACTGCACTGTACTTAAAATGAATAAGAAAGTTTTTTTTTTTTTTTTTTTTAAGATTTTAGTGTTAAGCAATCTCTACACCCAATGTAGGGCTTGAGCTCACAACCCCAAGGTAAAAGTCACGCGCTCTACTGACTGAGACAGCCAGGCATCTCAGAAAGTTCTCATTCTTACTAGTACAATGTCCACAATGTAAAAAAAAAAAAGCATTAAACATGATCTTATTATAGTTTAAAAACGATCACTATACATATATGTATGCACAAGTATGTGTGTATGTGTTTTATACACACAGAAAACAAACTGCACAGATAATCATACACTATTTATAACTGTTATCTCTAATGCATGAGATTAGAGAAGAAAAAAGATAAATTTTATTTTTTATTTCATACTTTTCTTTATTATTTGTATGTGTTACAATGAGCACATGCTACTGTAATTCTTAAAAGGAAAGTAAAAATGTTTGAAAGTAAAAATGTTATCAGCTTCTTGGGTCCAAAAGAGAAACTTCAAGTGTAGAACTTACCTTTTCCAGAGATTCCTTCTCAGCTCGGAGATCAGCCAGCTCCTCCTCCAGGGACGTCACCTTGAGCTCCAGCTGTCTCCGGGTTTGCTTTTCACTTTTGAATTTGGACTGAGCTTGCTCCGAGGCCTCCCGGAGTTCTGAGACAGGACGGCAGAGAGACTGGCTGCAGAACCAGAACTGCAGGGGCCCCTGGCATTCCTGCCGCTTCCCCCACCACGCCCTGTGGCCTCTCCATGCGACCACATGCGACCACATGCGACCACATGCGCGCCGTCCCCGCGCTCCCTTCAGTACCACCTCGCTGACCGGAGAAAGGGGGATCCGGTCCAAACCAACTCCACCACCACCCCACGTTCGTGTCTGTATGTGTGTCCCCTTCTCCACACACAGAATGAAAAAGAAATGCTTCAAACCATCCAAAACCACCTTCGAAACGTATCACACCGCAATCCCATTTCAGCCACCACCTCGACACACTGAACAGATCTTCACTGAGCATTAGTCCAGGCCCCGTCTCACTGGCTTGGTGGGACACTCCCAGCGTTCTTGGTAGCTGGGACATTCTACCAAGAGTTTCCTTTTCAAACACCAAAAAATGCCCAAATAAAGCAACTGGAATATTTCTTAAAAAGGTAATGCATCAAAATGAACTTGGTATGGAAAACTTCTGAAGTAAACTGTCCTAGGACACCACAAAAGCAGAAAAGAAGATACCTGTACAACATTCAAATCTAAGACTGTCCCCCAGGCACACCCAGGTGATGCTCTCTAATAGGGAGGGGGCTTATCCTCAAGGTATCACTCTACCGACTGACATCAGTGTTTTCAGCTCTTTCAGGCAAGCGAACTTTGCTTCTTGCCCATTCTGCTGCTGCCCAGCTACACCCTGCCCCCAGTCCCCTGTGTCTTCCACGTTTGTTTCTATACACCAGGGTGCAAGAATCAACGCGCTGGTCTTCACAGCTCTTCTATTTAAGTCCCTGTGTCTGGAGCAGCACTTTATGCCAGGTACTGAATTCATGCTAACTTGGAGGAAAGGACTTCGCAGAGATGAGCAAGACGCCCACCCTTGTCCTCTAGAGGCTTGTATTCTAGAAGGAATACAGACATAGAAATAGTGCTGATTTGAGACTAACTAACTGATAATGGCCATAATAATGTACTCACGGTAAAGGATTCTAAAAGCGATCAACTGTTCCAGAAAAAAAAAGGGAAGTTTCTGAAAGAAATTTTGGAGAACTGGAGACAAATACTGGTGACAGTGGACACAACAGGTCCAGAGAAGAGCATGGATAAAAAGGTAAGACCAGAGCCACAGGATGTGCTGAAGCTGCAGCAAGCTGGAGGGGCCTCAAGTGCCAGGCTGAAGGGCTGGAATCCATCCTCTAGGAAGGAGGTGGCTACTACAGGAAGCGTTTCTTTCTTAAACTTCCACTGAGCCACGAGTTAGAGGAACACAGTAAACTCTCCCAGGCCCCTGAGCCAAACACAAGTACCAAGACAGTGAGGGCAACACTTGCGAAATGAAGTGGGAAAATGGTCACGGATCAACTCCAGATAAACAGTCATTTCTTTGGTTGTCCTTTATGTCAAGCAGTGGTGTAGGTTTATACCAATCTACTTCCATTTTTCCCTCAGTCCTTCACAAATTTCATGAGCATCAAGCCAAATGGATTTGAAAGAAGGACAGAATTTTTTTATTTCTATTTTTTTATTTTTTTAAAGATTTTATTTATTTATTTGACAGCACAAGTAGGCAGAGAGTCAGGCAGAGAGAGAGGAGGAAGCAGGCTCCCTGCTGAGCAGAGAGCCCTATGTGGGGCTCCATCCCAGGACCCTGGGATCATGACCCGAGCCGAAGGCAAAGGTTTTAACCCACTGAGCCACCTAGGTGCCCCAGAATTTTTTTATTTTTAAATTTTATTTATTTATTTGAGTGCCAGAGAAACAAAGTGTGTGAGAGAGCAAGCATGGGGTGGAGGAGAAGCAGAGAGCCCGACGTGGGACTTGATCCCCGGATTCCAGGATCATAACCTGATCCAAAGGCAGATGCTTAACCGAGTGAGCCATCCAGGCGCCCCATATTTTTTTTTTTTAATTAAGTGAATTCTACCCTTCAACACTGGCCTTGAACTCACGACCCTGAGATCAAGAGTCACATGCTCTACTAACTGAGCCAGCCAGGAACCCCTCAGTTTAATTCCTTGGGTTTAAATGGTGACCATCCCAGCCCCTCTACCAGGGACGTACCTGGGAGCTCTGCCTGCAGTTTGGCAAGCTGGCCTCTAAGGAGGTCTGTCTCCTTCAAGCTTTCTGTCAGCTCCATCTGCAGCTCCGTTTCTTTCTTTTGGTGAGCAGTCACTTTCAGCTGCAGACGGGAGACTTGAGCGGTGGCGGCTGCTAACTCTTCTGTCACCTTGACCTGAATGGTAACAAAGTATGATGCCACGTCAAACACAGGTGTCCCCTGTCTCCAAGTGATGACCCAACTTCACACACTCTACACTGACTGAACTGGTAGGAAGAGAGCTAAGGCACCCTCAGCCTACGTTAAGCCAACATCAAGCCTTCAAAACGGACCACCTCTCTGACCCAGGAATTCCCTTGCAGAAATTTGTCCTTAGGAAGCACTGTGCAAACTTAACAAAAATCTTGCTACAAGATGTTCGATGCAGATTGTTTACAGTTGCTAAAGAATGGAGAAATAAAATGCTGGAAAATGGGCTTGCTTAAGCAAATTATGATACACGAGAAATGATATTCCTGCCATTTTCTAACTTTTCTAGAGCACACATGTATTTTTCTTAATATGAAAAGGATATTTTAAAATTAAATTGAATGCCTTCAACTGCAATCAACATCTGAATCTGTAGTTTCTCCCAAATGGTCCTGACTACCCATGGAAGGATGATGGAAAGCTCAGCCACCTGACAGTGACTGCTCTGGGGGTCCCTGCAAGAAGAGAGCTAATGAGACGGCCATGCTTCAGTTTTTTGTGTGTTCCACGTATTGCAAATGGTGACCTGGCCTGGCCTCACAGAAGCTATATGCTCTCAAATAACAGCTGATGAAACCACAATGACCCCCTGGAGAAGCCTCTAATGATACTCCACGCAGAAACCCTGATGATTAAGAGGATGGTCAATAAAACGGAATGGTAAACAAGTGACAAACAGCACATCCTTGTCACCTTAACTGACGTGTTTCCATAAAATGAGCAGAAATGAGATGATAAGAAAGGCAGTGAACAGTTGCTCCACTGGTGACCAGTCTTAACGTTCGGACAATCAAGTATGAGGCTGGACCATCTCTCCTACATTACTATGCCGCTAATCCTCTAACTACTCCTACGCTATTCTACCTGAGGTGCATTTATTGTTGTCTCCTTCGTACTGTCACTTGTCCCTTCTCAGGCTATTCACTATGCCCCTGCAGATATAAATGTTCCAAAGCCTTTACTGGTTTGCTAGCTTCCATTTAAAATCTAGTATTTTGGCTTTCCTAAACGTGAAGGAAATAAAGTAAGTTAAGAGTGTATATAAAACAAAAACAGGCTATGAATGAGTATCTGAGAGTCCACTGACACACTCTCTCTTTGACCAAACTTTAATCAGGTTCTTCTATGCCCCTGACCTTGGCCTCCCACCCTGTCTATGGCCTGCCCTGTCTAGTTTTATCAAGAATCCTGCTATGTCCGTTCAGAGAGAACCCTTCCCCCGATATCTGAACAAGTTCTTCATCCTTGACCTTTGGTATCCGGGTCCTTCGCCAGTCATTAGCAAGAATCCTACTAGGTCAGTTTACCAAGAATCCCCCCACCCATGAGGTCTCCTCTGAATAATTTTCCAGCACCGACCTCTCATCCACTCCTTCACTACGACTCCCCCATCTGCCCTTACTATGTGGAGTGGAGCCCACTCTTTCTGTCCTACTGCAACAGTCTAGAATAAAGTCCTCCTTACTGCTTCAGGAAGTGTCTGAATAATTTTTTCTTTAACAGTTTGAGACCTAAGATGCTTACTTTTGCTATTCAGTAGCCTTAGGGTTTTACCTGTTAAACACAGAGGACAATGGCAGCTAGAACTTCCAGATAGAAGAGGGGCTTTCATCTATCTGCCCCAAGTAGAATCAAAGTTTAAATCACTGCCCTGCCCCACGTGGCCTACTGGAACCTGAGCTCACACAGCACCCAGAGAGCTTCATGTCTGCCTACAACTCGAGAGCTCACAAATACCACAGTGAGGGCCACTTACAAAGGCCTCACAGCAGCTAAGACCACTGGAAGGGCTGAAGGTCACTGGGTGGGAAACCGTGAGATGGGTGGTCCCTCTCACACCAAAGGACAAGCAGAGTGAAAGGTCACTCAAAAGCTCTTTTTATCTCAGGGCCTTACTTGGAAAGGCCTATGAGAAGCATGGCAAGTAATACTCTCACCCAAACACACCTGTGTGCACAGAGAAAACAGCGAACGGATGAAAGGAAAGCAAAGGCACGGAGAACCAAGGGTTCAGAAAAACAAGTAAAAAGATGTGTTCAGGGGCGCCTGGGTGGCTCAGTGGGTTAAGCCACTGCCTTCGGCTCAGGTCATGATCTCAGGGTCCTGGGATCGAGTCCCGCATCGGGCTCTCTGCTCAGCGGGGAGCCTGCTTCCTTCTCACTCTCTCTCTCTGCCTGCCTCTCTGCCTGCTCGTGATCTCTGTCTGTCAAATAAATAAATAAAATCTAAAAAAAAAAAAAAAAAAAAAAAAAAAAAAGATGTGTTCAAGTCAGAAGCAGGAAAATGGTATCAAAGCAAAATGGAAATCTGACAAAAGGAAAGGTGCAGTTGACTGGAAGTGAGGCCCTTAGGCAAGCTGCTTCCTCTCTCTGGGCTGCAGTGTGTGCTCTGTAAAACAGGAAGGTCAAACCAGGTGACCTCCGACAGCTCTTCCATTAGTCCAGGGTTTTCTGTGGAAATACTAACCCTGTCACAGAGAAAAATAATGAATTCCGTTCACCAAATGTCCACTGAGCACTCAGTCCAAACGCTCTCAGCTGCGTTTAAGGCAGAGAGCTGCCTCCAGGGATGAAAGGACCTTGATGATGTCCCTTTGGGAGGACAGCCCTCACAGGGACGACTGTCAAGTAAGCAAGAAATGGAGCAAAAGGAAAGCAGGGGGGAGTTGAGCCTTGAAAAGTGTCAAAGTGTCCAGTGAGGCGTGTGATACTTGGTACCCAGCTCCCCAAGCACAGCGCTCCTCGGCCCGGGAGATGCTCTCAGATGCGTGGGAAGCACGCACGTGCCTAGAACCTGGTGGGGATTTAAGAGAGCCGTTCTCACTGTTGTGACTACTGCATGTTCTGCTATTACAGACAGAGCAGCCACCAGCTGCCTGGCACTGTGCCAACCATTTTATCAATATGGGATCATTGGGTGGCACAGCTGGTTGAGCGTCTGTCTGACTCCTGACTTCAGCTCAGGTCATGGTCCCAGGCCCACGAGATCCAGCCCCATGGTGAGCCAGAGTCTTCTTGAGATTCTCTCCCTCTCCCTCTCTGCCAGTTCCCCTGCTTGCGCACACGCTCTAAAATAAATAAATAAATCTTAAAAAAAAAAAAAAGGAATCATGTGGATGGATTAATAAGCTAACTCTTGGGACTGGCAAACTCTGACCCCCAGGCCAAACTGGCCTGTTGCCTGTTTTGTAAATAAATGTTACTGGCACACACACATACAAACACACACCCCACTGATGCGCAACATGAAAATCACATGATGAAGTTCCTAAAAACAAAGGTGCCCAGCTGCCATAGCCAGAGCTCGCGGCAAAAGAAATGACAAAGAGCAGCGAATCCTAGCTGGCTGTGCATCAGAGTCAAAAGGAGTTTCTGAAAAGTACAGATTCAGCCCTAGGCTACATAATGTTGAATAAGAATCTAAAGGTGTGGGACGCCTGGGTGGCTCAGTTGGTTGGGCCACTGCCTTTGGCTCAGGTCATGGTCCTGGGTCCTGGGATCGAGTCCCACATTGGGCTCCTAGCTTGGCGGGGAGCCTGCTTCTCTCTCTGCCTCTGCCTGCCACTCTGCCTGCTTGTGCTTTCTCTCTCTAACAAATATATAAATGGATAAAATCTTTTAAAAAAAGAATCTCAAGGTGAAGTTTAAGAATATGTATTTTTAATCAAGCACCTCCAGTGATCTGGAGGCAGCCAGAGTAGAGTGTGGGAACCACTGATCTAGAACAAGTTCTAGTAATTAGACCTGAATAACAGGTCTAACAGCTCAACCAAACAATATACTTAGGTGTCCCTGCCAGGCCTACAGACTAAAAAATTTAAAAAGGAGTAAATGAGAGCAAGAAAATAAAAGTAGAGGAAGGAGAAATAGTAAAAAGCATGGTTACTGGAAAGTGAGGTGACTCCAGAAGTGCTGAGCGATGCCAGCATCACAGGCTGCTGACCTTGATCCAGGCCAGAGCAGTCAGCCACAACAAACGAGGGACGTGGGAAGCAGCAGTGAGACCGGACTGGGGTCAAGTTGGGAACAGGGCTATGCAGGCAAGGCACTGCTCATCAGAGGGTAAGGGGTCAGAGCTAGTTCTTCCCAGGGCACTATAACTAAGAGAACACAGAGAATACTAACAGCATGAGACCTAAGTAAGGAATCCTCAGCATTACTGGACTATGAGAAAGTGAGTAAGCTCCCATGGGTTATAAAGTACACTCCACTCAACTCTCCAAGTGTTCAGGAAAAATTCAAATACAAAATATAACCTGTTACTTAAACCTCAGAGACAACAGCAGATGGCTGGGTCAAGATCTCCAGCTGAGGAGCAGTAGCCCAAACTGAACTCCACTCGAGATAAACAGTGTCACTGGAACAGCGACGGGAGAGTGACAGGAGGAGTGTCAGCATCAGCCCAGGCCAAGACCCACCAGTCTTCCTTAGAGCTACTCCAGAACAGGTCGAAATGCCTCATTCCGAATAGATTGAAGCCAGGCAGCAGTACTTAAAAATGCTCTGGCAGATGTAGATGAAGGAATAAGCTAGACAATCCTAAATTTCACTGAAGTGTTTATTACATGGCATAATGGGAATTTTCTGATTGGGTCAGGAGAATAAATTTCATTTGCTAATAAACAATGTAATCCAAATTACTAACACCAGTGATAGTTCTTAAGTCAATTCATTGTAAAGCGTACTTTAAAACAGAAGTCTGGGGACTCCTGGGTGGCTCAGGTGGCTAAGCATCTGGTTTCAGCTCAGGTCATGATCCCAGAGTCCCAGGATTGAGTCCCCCATCAGGCTCCCTGCTCAGTGCGGAGCCTGCTTCTCCCTCTACCTTCCACTCCCCCCGCTTGTACTCTCATGCCCTCTCTCTCTCTCTCTCTGGCAAAGAAATAAAATCTTTATTAAAAAAACAAAATAGAAGTTTGGGGGTGGGGGATATAGTAAAATCTGTTAGAAGCTTTCTGGTTCTATTCCCAATGATGGCAAGTTTTTTTTTTTTCTTTTTTTTTTGCTGAAAAGCAGACTGGTAAGTACGTACATAGGAGCACTCCTTAGCTCTACACGTCCTGACGGGCTTTTCTCTCCCTCGTTACTTTACCTTCTCTTGTTCAGCATGCAAGACTCTTGCCTGTGTGTTTTCTGTGGCTGTTTGAAGTGAGTTGTTCCTCTTCTCCATCATCAGGTTACTCTGCTCAACGTATCTGTGACATAGGGGAAAAGATATCCATGTGTGGTGAGGGGGAAGGAAGGATGAAAGAGGAGAGGGGAGAAGAAAAGAAAGCACTTTCCCCTCACCTTCCCCTGCCAGCTCCCCCAACCCCACCAAGTGGGAGAACAAGAGACACTAGAAAAGAGGAACATGAAGAATGATTTTCTAAGTGAAAGGCCATTTGCTACATGTTCCCCTGACCACACACTCCCGCTCCCCGCCACCAAACTCTTCAGAAGGGTCGGGAAAAAAATTATATGATGTTTGGGCTTTATATGGAAATCAGTGAGGTTCTGGTTGATGAAATAGCCCACAGACTAGAGAGGAGAGTTGACAGTATTTTCTAAGAGTGTTGTAAGTTGTTTTTTTTGTTTTTTTTTTTTTAAGATTTTATTTATTTATTTGACAGAGAGAGACCGCAAGTAGGCAGAGAGGCAGGCAGAGAGGGAGGGAAGCAGGCTCACTGCTGAGCAGAGAGCCTGATGTGGGGCTTGATCCCAGGTCCCTGAGATCATGACCTGAGCCAAAGGCAGAGACTTAACCCACTGAGCCACCCAGGCGCCCCTAAGAGTGTTCTAAGTTTTAACACTACTTTTACAGATGAAGAAGTGAGGGCCAGGAGGAATAAATACCCAAAGCCACCCAACCAAAGAGGAGCAGAGCTGGCATTCAAAACAGGTCTGCCTGACATTACAGCCTACTGTGTTCTTTCTACCAGAATTCCTCTCAGAAAACAAATAATTCACACGACAGGAAGGAAACAGAAGTAGCACCAGTACACATAGCCACCCTAAACAAACATGTTTATTGGGGCACCAGGGTAGTTCAGTGGGTTAAGCCTCTGCTTTCGGCTCAGTTCATGATCTCAGGGTCCTGGGATCGAGTCCTGCATTGGGCTCTCTGTTCAGCAGGGAGCCTGCTTCCCCCTCTCTCTCTATGCTTGCCTCTTTGCCTACTTGTGATCTCTCTCTGTGAAATTAAAAACAAACAAACAAACCTAAAAAACAAAACCAAGCCCATGTTTATCCAACTTGGGCATTTACAAATGAAACCCTTTGTCCATCCTAACCAGTGCCCCATACCTGTCATTACCTCTGATTTCGTTCAATTAGTTCACTAATCTTGTCATTCTGTTCTTCTATCCGACTGCTCTTTTCAAGGAGCTCTTGCTTCAATCTTTCATTTTCCTAAAATCAAAATATATGATGTATAACTTAAGTTTTTGGGAGGAAAGTGCCAGATATAAGGGAATCGACTTGAACTGACAGGCGACACTGATACAAATTTTGAGATAAAAAACTAGAACTTATGTCCACATTGATATAATATTTAAAACATCAAATCAATCTAAGATACAAATCACGATGCCCAACAGATTAAACATAGAAATGGCCACAAAATGAAGCAAAATTCTAAAATACAGTCCAAAAGAAATGTTTCCTTGTGACTCTATAGTGCTAAGTCACTTGGACCAAATTAGGCTGTAATGGATTTTCCAGAATTTCCAAATCAGTGTAGCACAGATCACATGCTATCTGGGCAGCAGAGGTTTTAGAGGGTAGTGCATCCTGGAAGAGAAGGGGGCAAGACCTCCAGGCTGTGTTCTCTTCCCTCTTACCTGAATAATACGTTGGATGTTGCTCATAATCATGCTTGTTTCCATCGTAAGCGCCATGCTGGGAGGCAGCAGGGAGCTGCCAGCGCTGTGCTTCTGTAACTCTTCAACCTACAAATGTGGGGACGGAAAGACTTTGAGAGAAATTTTTAAATGGAGAAATAAAACTTGACCCAAGATCTGACCACTTAAGACCTTTTGACTTTTTGGAAAGGCTTAACGAGTTTCTGAGACAATCTCCAACATAAGCCTGAGTTTTCTTCTGCTAACTGGACGCCAAACAAAAATGTAACCTTCTAGGGAAATAACTGCTGACTACTAGGGATGCAGGAAACCAAGTAAGAGTTTACCCATAGCCTTGATTGCTTCCTGTCATACCCACTGTTCATTCCCCCACTTTCAACACAGCCCCCACCCTGACTCACCCACCTTTGTCATGAGATGATCCATTTTATCAGCCACTTTGCTGACTGCCATACGAATTTCAGTGTTATGTTGCCGGGCCTCAGTCATGAGAAATGAAGCCATGTCACCAGATCCTAAGCAGACAAAAGCCAAAAAGAACCTTATGAAACCAGAGCAGAAGGTACTGTGTGAGGAAAAGCCAACAGCTCTTTCAGCACAGGAAAGAAAGAAATAAACATCCCAAAATAGGAAATGTTGTAGGTGATTCACACTGTTAGAAGACATAGAAGACCCAGAGGCAAAAGGGCTCCAAAGCTAACAGTAAATAAGCTCTGCTCCTGCAAAATGCTCTGAGGGGTACGACCTGGTCCAGAGCACATGGATGCCCACTTTGGTCTGCCAGAGCACTAACAGCTCAGACTGCTTCTCCACTCTCCAACTGCAAGCCAGACATGATACCAGGTACCAGGGGTTTAGCAGCGAATGAAACCCAGTTCCTGCCCTTGGCGAGCTCACAGTCTGGTGGGGAGACTCACATGGAAACAGATCATTACAACAGAGTGTTTTAAGTGCAAAAAATGGACCACATACAAGGTACAAAAAGAGCATAAAGAAAAGCAACATTAATCTTTTAGTGGCACATGGACACAGTTATGTCTGTGGAAGAGAGGAAGAAGGGATGGTAACAATCAGGGAAGGCTTCACAGAGGTGAGATCTGATGGCCTCCCAGATGGAGAAGCAGCAGGGTTTCCAGACAAAGGTAGCATCCCTGAAACCCTTACCAATCTGGGACCATAAATTACATTGTAGGATATACTGGCTCCTTTCTACCACTGTCCTAATACCAAAGATAAGCTACAGAATAAGAAGGTAGAATAGCATGCCAGTTTTTTACATTTTATTTTGTTTTGTTATAAAAAATTACATTTTGTTTTGTTTTTTATATCAGTGTGCTTGTATGCACACTTGGTACTTGTATGAAAGATAACTGAAAAGTTACCCAAGTAACTGTCAACAACAGTTTCCTATGGTGGGGGGTGTGATTTTATACTCTTTTGTGTTGACTTTTTTATAAAAGCATATGATTACCATAATTTCAAAGTAGCTTTCATTTGAGATACCGAACACCCACCAACAGTTACCATGCTTTCTCCCGATTTCCCCAACATTTCACTCCCTTACTGTTTTCTAGAAACTCTACAGAGCCACACTGATTGAGCAACGGAAAAGGGCTGGAGGGAGAACATGCAAGAAACAAAACAGAAAGTAGGCATAAGGTGGTTTGGGGGGAAGACGTAAATGTTCTAAAACTGGATTGTGGTGAAGGTTGTGCAACTCTGTAAACTTACAGAAAAAAATCCTAAATTATACACCTACATTGAGTGAACTGTATGATACATACATTTCACCTCAACAAAGCTGTTAAAAACAAAAAAGCCGAGATCTGTTGGCGTGAAAATGGAAAGGGGGTGGGAGGATGGAGAGCAGAGCAAGAGTGGAAGACAAGACATGGAGGACCCATGGCCTACCTTGAAAATGGGGAGACTGAGAGAGCGGAGCGGGGTACAGGGGCCGGGCGGGCTGCAGCTGGGAGGTGACGGCTGATGTGTGGGGATAAGTGTAGGCTTGCATACCTGCATAGGGCTGAGACAATGCCAAGGTACAGTCAGGGCTCTCTCTTCTGCTTCAACTGTCTTAATGGAATAAAGAGATTAAGCTGGAAGGAGATGCAAATCTATTAAAGCTGGAGACAGAGGAGACCGGATTTGGTAGTGGGAAGGCACTGCAGGAGAATTCTCTGTGTCATCCAGAGACACAGCACCGGGTCACTGAAGTCCTCGCCAGAAAGTGAAGGAAGGTTGTCTCAGGTCACTCCCTGCTCCTCTGGCACTATGATTTAATTAAGTAGGAATTCAGTTCCCGACTGTCAGGCCTACTGATGGTCTAAGAAACTGTAAAGAGACTTGGCTGAGGGCGCCCTGGGTGGTTCAGTCGGTTAAGTGTCTGCCTTTGGATCATCAGGTCATGATCACAGATTGCTGGGACAGAGTCCTGGGGCTCTCTGCTTGGTGGGAAATCTGTTTCTCCCTCTGCCCCCTGTGCGCACACGTGCGCGCTCTCTCTCTCTCTCCTGTGCATGCATGCACGCAAAAATAAATAAAATCGTTAAAAATAAATAAATAAATAAAAACAGACACTCAGCTGAGTTTCCACTGGGATCAAAGGACAGGTATTCTTTGGGATTCCAAAATAAATCCATGAGTCTCCAAAGGATGGCTCTCCCCCACAAGACTCTAACTCTCTTGTGACCAAGAGCTCTCCTTTTCCCCTGAACCTTGGTCACCTGAACTATGAGATGACAACAGTAATGCCACTCAGGGTTGTTGTGTGGACTAGATGATGTGATATATAGGTAAAGTTCCTCATAACTGGTAAATTAAGTGCCCAGCAGATGGTAAATGCTCAATCAATAGCAGCTTTCTTTTAAATGATGATGGTTATTCTTCCTTGATTTAAGGAAATCCAACTAATTTCCAGGGACAGATAAACTATCCATCCATTATTTAAAAAAACAAAACCAAAACCAAAAATTAGTCTATAGGACAGAATTGTCCACTAGAGAGCAGGGAGAGGGCAAGGTGGGATTTCTTTTAATTCTAATACATCCTGTTCCAATAGCGCATAGCCCGCTCACCATCACTCCCACAAGTCTACTAAGAATCACCAAGAAGTGAAGCCCTCTTATCACTGGGAGTATGTTTACCCACCAAATGTGTCATTAGTTAGAGTCCACTATCCCGGCAAACAGCAGAAGCAGACTACCTTCTGTGAAAACAGAAAAATATCCTACTTTCAGAGCGTCCGTTTGGAGGGTAACTAGACAACAGAGTGCCCCTGTATTTTCTATACACCTCAACCTACAAGTATTCTGCTACCTATAGTGCAGAACCTTAGCCTCTCGGCTCTAGCAGACCAGAGCAGGGGATTTGCATTTATATGTCTTAAGGAGAGTTGTGTGCAAAGGAAAGGTACACAAATGCTGACTGGGCCTTGACTGTTTGCCAGGCCTTGTACCAGTGCTCTGCCTGTTCTTGCCTTTCAGCTTTACAACAACCTGCAAGGGAGATAATCCTTCTCTGGTTTAGAGATGAGATAGTGGCGGCTCAGGAAGGGGGAAAATGACAGATTCAGATGTGGGGTACTGCTACCACAAGACTGTGCAGGAGGGAGAAGAGAGACTGACTAGAACCTAATAAATTACAGCCTGAAACTGATATGGTTTTAAAACATTGTTACCTGAAAGGCCTGGGCATGGCCAGACATGGTGGAGTGCGAGTCGATAGATGCAACTTGCATTAAGGCAGGTGAAGGTGCCTGGAGGCCAGAAACAGATGGCTGAGGTGCTACGAGAGAACAAGAAGTTTCTACTGTCACCCACCCTGGTTTCTTGGTAAAAGTCTGGACTAGTACCTTACATTCTGCCACAGGCTTCAGACTTGACCACTCTCCTCACCAGCTCTCCCAAAACCAGATCTACTGGAGTCTCAGGAGCAGGTGAGAAGAAGGAACCTGAAGTTCTCGGGCACATATGACTCAGACCTACAGTCCCGTCTGCTGACAGGAAGTGCACAATTACATTCAGGGAAGTGTCTCAGCTGAGAGCACAATTCCGAAACTGGCAAGGCCACACGGCCAGAGACAAAGCACGCAGACCAAACCCCTCTCCAGAGCAGAAAACGCTGTGCACAGGGACAAACCAACAAGTCCTACACTCTGGTCCAGCTCTCAGTACTCAGACAATGCAGTTTGATGACTGAAGGACCCAGGATGCTAACTCTGGTTATCTGCAGAGCCGAAGAGGTCCCTTACCCTGTGCGGCCATCTGCGGCAAGGCTGGATGTGTCGGTGGAAGGGACGGCTGTGCAACCGGGGCTGCCACGGGCGGTGCAGCTCCTCGCAGAGTGTTCGCATCCTGAAACAGGAACAAGCACTTTGATGACTATGTATGTGGGTCCTTGGCTGCAGACCAGGCTCACTGTCCACCCTAAACCTGCTTACAGCCAATGTTTCTAGGCAAAGAAGAAGAAGGAAAGGCAAGAGTTTATGGTGTGGGCTGTGGGGAGATCCCTTCTCCCTATAAATCATACCAAATAATTAAGTATATTTAATTTCCTCGAATGTTTTAAATTGTTGATGTTTTATTGACTGAAGCAGCTACGGTGACTGCTCTCCAGAATGTACCACTTTCCAAACCAGCAGCTACCTTTTTAACCTGACCAGTCTGTTCCCACGGAAGAAGAGTCTCTTGCAAAAAAACTCAGGCAACAGTGCAGCCTCTTCTCTCTGCCAGATCATCTCCACAGACCTCAAGGTACTCACTGAAGATCACACAGAGCAGGATTCACTGCCCCTCAGCACACTTGGATTGCTTTTTGGATAATGTGGTTTTAGAATGTTTTGTCCCCATTCTTTCTTTTCATAAAAGTCAAAGCAATGTTGATCCTTACTGTAATTCTAAACAAAGTTATCCAAAAAATATTTTCCCCAATTCACACAAGGAAAAGAAAAACTTGGGGCACAATATACAGTGCTTTGCTATCCTACAGTTCAAAAGTGAAATCTCTTTGACATTCTTTTACTTTAAAACTTCCCTTTGCCTCCTGATATTATCAAAAACACATTATCCATTTCTGGAAAAGCATGCTAGTTTTCTATCGCTTCAGCTCTAAATCTACCTAAATGTCTAACATCAGAATGAAAGGAATTATGATAAATTGATCTAATGGAACACTGAGCTTTAAAGGAAATAATGCTTTGTTTTATTTACTTATGTTAATTTATGTTATTCATATTGGTATTAACATAAATATTCACAATACTAATCTAAAAAATCAGGTTACAAAGCAATAATAAAAAAGAATACACTTCTTGATAAATATATATTTTCTTTCCTTGTAATTTGAATCATTCTACAATGAATAAGTAGCACTTAAAAATTTTAATAACAGTATTACCTTATTAAAATTTAATTTCCAGAACCAGCTAAAAATCAATCCTATAGCAAAAAGCCCTAGAAATCCTATCTTCCTTTAAAATGTTAAATCTAGGGGCGCCTCGGTGGCTCAGTGGGTTAAAGCCTCTGCCTTCAGCTCAGGTCATGATCCCAGGGTACTGGGATCGAGTCCTGTGTCGGGCTCTCTGCTCCAAGTCTGCTTCCTCCTCTCTCTCTGCCTGCCTCTCTGCCTACTTGTGATCTCTGTCAAATAAATAAATAAAATCTTTAAATAAAATAAAATAAAATAAAATGTTAAATCTAGTGCTCGCTTTGGTAGCACATATACTAAAATGTTAAATCTACTTACAGCTTTTCCAGGAAGAAAAAAAACAAAATTATGAAAAATAAAGCCTATGCTAGAAAACATTTTTAAGAGCATCACCGTTGCTTTTGTTTTACATCAAAGTCAAAGAATCCTAAAAATCAATCTCTATTAATCCCTGTGAAGTTTTTCAATTCAACTGAGAGGATGATTTTACTCATTAAGTAACTAAAAACCAATGGGAAAAGAACTAAGTTAAAACTGAGCTACTTCATAGATGTGCCTGGGTGGCTCATTGGGTTAGGCCTCTGCCTTCGGCTTGGGTCGTGATCTTGGGGTCCTGGGTTCAAACCTTGCGTCGGGCTCTCTGCTCAGCAGGGAGCCTGCTTCCCTCACTCTCTCTCTGCCTGCCTCTCTGCCTGCTTGCGATCTCTGTCAAATAAATAAATAGAATCTTAAAAAAAAACAAATTGAGCTACTTCATATCATGCATCAAATTCCATATGGATTAAAATTTTACATCTAAATATGAAATAATAATATTTTTAGAAAACACATGTGATGTTTATAATACCTGAAAGTAAGAAGGCTTTTTAAGCATAATGTCAAAAGCAAAAAACAAAGGGAGAAAATTGATAGATTTCACTGCAATAAAATTTCTGATCTTCAAAACAATCATAGCACATACAAACTCAAGAAGACAATACAGTGCCATCTTTAGTAAGAGGTAACATCAGTGGGAAGACCAACATTTCCCAAGAGAATCTAAACATTGAAACAACAAATACGAATTGAGCATCTTTTACAGGTTAGGCCCCATGCTGCCTAACATGTGGTTTATACTGACAGTAGAGAGTCTAGTAAAAGGCTATATGGACTACTTAACCCCCATTCTTGAGGCAGATGTGGGGGATTGCTTCCATTTCTCAGGGGAAGTGCTAGTCACAGTGGAAACATATGTACCATTTTAAGTAAAGCTTTCTATATGATGATTCTGGGTTACAGGCAGAAAAAGTAGAACTCTTAACCAAAAGAACATAACATAATGTAGAAGTGTCTTCACTATTCATTTAACAGAGCCCAGGGGTCATACCTCGATTTCTGAATCATTGGAATCCAGCTGTGGTGGAAGGATGGGGAGCATGGGCTGGCCCATTTTAGCCATCCGAGAGATCAACTTAGCTTTGACTGTATCAGGATTCTAAAAAAAGGAAAAGTCACAAGAATCACTCTAATCAAGGCTCAATCCTTTAGCTCAGTCTCTGGCTCTGCCATCAAACCCTTCCACTAGTCCCCCTGCTGTATCGATTTGAAACCGTTTCTTCGACAAAATGAGAATTAATGAGTTCTTGGGTCACAATTAATAGTAACAGTACAAATAATTCCCTATATGTTGGAATGGACAAAGTGGTTCCATATGTATTGCTTCATTTCAATCAAGTCTCCCCAGCAGGCATAATTTGTCTCATTTTACACAGATGAAAAACTAAGTACAGAACAAGGGAGGGAGGCATCTTACATGACAGTACCCTCTGGAAACAGTGGGAGCAATTCAGCAGATAGATATTCAGAAGCGATTTGGGGAAAAAAGGAAACAGGAGCTCTTTGTTCCAAATTCAGGTTCATTCTGCTCTGACTTGGCACTGCTCTCAATAGCCCCTGTGCTAGAGGCATCTGTATCCATTAACTGGTCCAAGTGTAGCTTTCAGAGTGGAGAGTACATACCCCAAAGGGTGTACATGTTGATCTACTGGGTATAAAAGAAATGATCATGGGCAGCTGGGTGGCTCAGTCAGTTATGCATCTGACTTGATTTCGGCTCAGGTCTTGATCTCATGGGTTTTGAGATAGAGCCCTGTGTTGGGCTCCACGTTCAGTGGGGAGTCTGCTTGAAGATTCTCTCCCTCTGCCCCTCCCCACACCTTTGTGGGTGCAGTGCACACGTGCTCTCTCAAAAAAATAAATAAATCTTTAAAACAAGAGAGATGACCATAACCTCTATTTTGGAATTATCTCTAAGCTGTGGTAAATATAAGACATTAAGCTTATTTACAGGGATGGACAATACTTTATAAATATAATTTATAAATAGACAGATACACTGGGAGTATGTGTTTATTCTTCCTCGTCTGATTGGAAGCACATAATCAAAGAAAGCTGGGTTCATCAAAAGAGGACTAGTTACATAAACCACATCACACAATGGCATACTGCAATCTACAGGAAAAAAAGAAGAAAGAGGGAGCTTTCTGTACACTAACATGAAAAGATATTGTTGTATATACTGTAACATGTAAAAGGCATGGTAGATAATATATATATACTATGCTATATTTTATGAAAGGAGGCAGAAATAAAATATACATTCCTATCTGCTTCCATCTGCATAAAGAAACACTGAAAGAATACAAATGAAACTAACGAAAGCAGTTACCTAAAAGGAGAGTGAGATGGGATGGGGTACACAAAGGTAGGTTTGATAGTGAGTCTTTTCAATGTATACCCTGTCATATAGTTTTAATAACTGAGCCTTATGAATGTAATTACCTCCTCAAAACAAAAAATAAAAACTTAAATGTAAAAAGAAAAAAAAAGGATAGTGAGTTTTGCTTCAATTAAAAAAAACTTTAAAAAGATAAAAGAAATTTTTAAAAAAGGTTGGAGACCACTAGTCCACTGGAAGCAACTGAAGCTTAAAAACAGGTGACAAAGTAGCTCTGTCTAAAAGTATTATAGAACCAATACTAAACATATTTTGTGACTGTTCAAAGATCTGAGATTACAGTTTTTTAATTTTCTTGATTCTTTGGCTTAACCTTCCTGGTTTCAGAGATCACTTTTTACACATACTACATCAATTATTTGCTTAATAATTCCTGCCTTGGGCTGAATATAAACAAGTAAACTAGGGCTAGAGAGAAAGTAATCACCAATTTCACTCCAAGCAGTTATCCTGTTTCCCAACACGGTAGGTGAAGGCCACAGGCTTTCATCTCACACTCCCACAGCAAACTCAGATGCTTTCCTGAACCCGGCAGCGCAGCAGGAAAGTACAGTGCACATGCTCCCAAAGGCATTCAAATCCTAATTTTACTACAACTGTATGCTAGTCTTCCCATCTTACAGTTAGGGAAACAAACACAGAGACCAATTCACAGTCAGCTAGTTGGTGAATTAGTGCACAACCCATCCAAGAAAACCAAAGTGTGAAGTATGTAGTGTTAGCAGTAATTATGGTAATAGTAAGAGCTAATGTTAACTGAGCTCTTGCAATATGCCAGACATGATACTAAAAACTCCACACGTTATTTCATTTAAATCTCAAAAATATCTCTTGAGGATAAAAATCTTCCTTAGTGAAGTCCTACTTTACGTAAGCTCTAAGCTTAGTGCTCTGCAAACATATCACAAGAACCCTAACAAAAGGGGCTGTATTATTTCTATTTTAATAATGAAGAAGCAGAGGATCAGAAAATTAGAGGCCACAAATTTACAAGAATGAAGATTTGAACCCAGATAAGCCCATGCAGAAGCCCATTCAATTTATAATAACTCCCCAGGAAGAAGATATCAATAAAGTAGATTTTGGGGGGGGGGGGTGTCTAACCTACCCTATCCCAAGGCACAAGAAACCTTCTCAGTAGATTAGGAGTAAGGGAGACAAATTTGTATACTCACCGTATTTGCTGTAAGCTGTTCACTGAGGGAGTTAGATTTGCTACGAAGGGCTGGCTCCCTGAAACCAAGTAAGATATATGCTGAGGTAAAAAAAAAAAAAAATCCCAAATCTATAATCATAAGTCCCGATTATGCTAGAAAAATAAATTGTTTTTGAAAATGTTTGCTGATTCAATGGTTGCAAAACAGAATCATAACCATTCTTCAGTTTGCATTCATCTCTGAAAGCTGTGAAAATGAGTAATTTTCCATTCAAATTCTTATTATTTATATTTTCTTCCTTCGGTATGTATTTTATGTTTATGCCTTTTACCCAGTTTTCTTCCAGAGCTCAACAAGTATTCATACACACCTCAGTTAGTACATTTAAAGACTATGAATGTTAATCCCTCGTCAGAAAAATCTTGATGCTAGCATTTTCCCCATTTCTTTCATCTCATTTTTCCCCAATTATTTAAAATTATTTTAGTGCTCAACCTTCCCAATTTTAGAATCCCTCTAAGGAAATTTTTATGGACAATAAAAGAGCATGATACAACTCCAGGGTCTGGGGTGCCTGGGTGGCTCAGGTGGTTGAGCGTCTGCCTTTGGCTCAGGTCCGATCCCAGGGTCCTGGGATCAAGTCCCCCAGGGAGCCTGCTTATCCCTTTCCCTTGACCTGCTGCTCCCCTTGCTTGTGCTCTCTCTCTGTCTTTAAAAAAACAAAAACCAAAAAACTCCAGGATCTTACCCTGATTTGAAAGGCACTGATGTGGGTGGTGATACAACAGGGTCTGCAGAGAGGCCATCAGCACCTGGTATGGGAGAAGGGGCCGCAGAATCCCGGGAACTAACGCTGTGCCCGTCAGAGCCAGAATCTCTGGCAAACTTGACCTAGGGGAGCGATCAACCACAGTTGGAACAGGCTACAAAAAAGGCACCTTGTGCTTTCCACTGCCCTTTCTTTCCCTTATTCTTCACTACATAAGTCATTACCTGTTCCCTTGTAGCAAATCAGAAAATGTAGATAAGCCAACAAAAATAATCACCCGCAATCTAACCACGATACAACAACACTGCTAGAATTTGGGATGCAGTATTTCACATTTATATCTATGTGTGTGCCTGTGTATTTTTTATTAAAAAGGGTCATACTGTTTTGTGACTAGCTTTGCTCACCCACTTAGTAACATATGTCCATGTTACTAAATTATTAATCTACAACAGCATTAGTAACTACTGAACATTATATCTCATTTCAAGGGTCATGCCCATACCTGCCATCATCTACAGGAAATACTCTCAAAAAGATTTTGAGAACAGAAGTCTTAAATACCTATGCTGCTACAAAATATATTTTGCCAATTCCTGGTTGTTAGATACCCAGTTCATTCCTAATTTTCCTGTCACATTACGAATAATACTTCAATAAATTTCCATCTATATCCTTGCACATAATCATTTCCAAAGTATAAATTCCCAGAAATTAAATAGTTGGGAGAAAAGTATGTTTATTTTTAAGACTTTTGGTATATACCACTAAATTTCAAACCACAAAGGATGAACTACTCTATACTCTACAAGCAGTGTATAACGTTCTCCTGACACTCATCACTCTGGGTATTATTCTGTAGCAGCTGGGTGACTTTAATAAGCATGTCAATTTATTAACAATGGCCAAGGGGCGCCTGGGTGGCTCAGATGGATAAGCACCTGCCTTTGGCTCAGGTCATGGGGGTCCATGTTTGGCAGGGAGCATGCTTGTCCCTCTCTTTCTGCCCTTCCCTCTAGCTTGTACTCTCTCTCATGTATGCTCTCAAATTAAAAAAAAAAAGAAATCTAAAACAACAATCAAACTATGGAAGCAGCCCGTAGTGTCCATCAATTGACGAATGGATGAAGAAGATGTGGTGCACATAAGACTCTTTTTTTCCATAACAGACTCTTAATCTCACAAAACAAACTGAGGGTTGCCTGGGGGAGGGGGTTAGCGAGAGAGTGGCTGAGTTATGGACACTGGGGAAGGTAAGTGCTGTGGTGAGTACTGTGAAGTGTGTAAACCTGGCGATTCACAGATCTGTACCCCTGGGGCTAATAATACATTATATGTTAATTAAAATTAAAAATTAAAAAAAAAAAAGATCTGGTGCATATATACAATGGAATATTACTCAGCCATAAAAAAGAATGACATCTTGCCATTTGCAGTGACATATTTTTTCCTATGGTTATAAAATGCCAGTCTTGATGGATTCAAATTGGTTTGTTATCTAAAACCAATCACGAATTCCTCAAACTCAGTGGAAAATTGAGACAAAATATAAAAGCTGTGAAAAAGGCATCTAAAAGCGCATGAGTAAAAGAAGGTTGGAATGACCCAGCAGAGATAAGGGTGTATAATTAGGAAAGAGTCATCAAGAAGAAAAGCATATCACTGACTGCAGCAGGTATAACAGCCACAATAAAGATAACTATACTATTTATTTTCTGTATTGTATTTTGTAGTTTATAGGCACAACCACTATCACATTTGGACCTAATACACAGTGTAAAGCAAACAAAGTCTTTTTTTTAGAGGGAGGCATTAATTTATTTAACCACAATTCATTACAAATTTTATTGTAGAAAACTATACATCCTCTTGATATTGTTTTTTTAATGGAAAATAAGGAGAATGTAAAAAAGAAAAAGTTTCTGAATTCATTACCATTCCCCAGATAAAGCTGTTTTTTAAAAAAATTTTTCAAAGATTTTTTAATCTATTTATTTGACAGAGATCGTAAGTAGGCAGAGAGTCAGGCAGAAAGAGAGAGAGAGAGAAGGAAGCAGGCTCCCTGCTGAGCAGAGAGCCTCATGTGGGGCTTGATCCCAGGGCCCTGTGATCACGACTGAGCCAAAGGCAGAGGCTTTAACCCACTGAGCCACCCAAGCACACTTTTTAATTTTTTTTTTAAAAAGACTTTATTTATTTATTTGACACAGAGAGAGAGAGATTACCAGTAGGATGAGATAGAGGAGGAAGCAGGCTCCCTGCTGAGCAGAGAGCCCGATGCGGGGTTTGATCCCAGGACCCTGAGACCATGACCTGAGCCAAAGGCAGAGGCTTAATCCACTGAGTCACCCAGGCGCCCCTCGAATTTCTAATGCTTTCGGAAATATTCTATGAAAATATAAGCATATATGTATCTATCTGTATAGATACATGCATAGGTATATGTGTACAACTGTGTAAATATATTTATACCTTATTATATGTAAGTATTTTTGTATGTTTACATGTATTTGTATACACACACAAGAGATCATACTATCTGTACTGATTTGCGACTTGCTTTTTTCACTTAACAAAAGATTTTGGATATTCTGTAAAAACTGCATAAAGGTCTACTCCGTGAAAGACCATAACTTAATCAGTTGTTTAATGATGTCTATTTAAGTTTTTGCTATTACAAATAATGTGGAAGAGGGAGGAAATGATGTATCTTTGTCTACATACAAATACCTCTGCATACTTATGTGAATACAGCAATATAATACATTTATAGCCATGGAATTACTAAGGCACAAGGCAAGTGCATTGGGTAGGAATCACTCTTTCACAGACAGAAAAAAAGGTCAGTGTAGCAAAGTGATTTGTTTAGTCACCACCTCTTCTAAACTCTAAATAGAGCAACAGGACTGACGTAAACCGTAGTCTTTAGATTCCGTTGCCCTTTCCAACTATACCATTTCTGCTTAAAAAAAAGTCCTTGAATTTGTTTTTTCAAAGATATTTATTTATTCATTTTACCTAAAGGCAAAAAGGACGCATCAAACACAAAACAGCACAATTTCACTCACCCGCCTAATCTCCACCTCATACACCAGGATCGAGTCCGGCGACTGGGTCCATCCTATTAGTCCTTCAGAGCCAGCAGCACAGGCTGGAGGGATGACAAGCAACCGCTTCCCTCCTTTTCTCATGCCCAGCATCCCATCCTCCCAGGCCTTCAGGAATCAGAGAAGAGGAAAAGCTCATGAGGACACAAATCTCCTCGTAAGACAAGATAAAGACCCAGATATTAGGCTCCTCTCCTCCGCAGTTTCAGGTTTAGACCTCTTGAGAGACATGAAATTCAACTATAATCTCCCGTTGGTTACAAGAATATCTAGAATACTGCTGCTATTCACTTATAAAAGCCAGCATATCCAGGGTTAGATGAAATATGCTTATCTTGGGTGATGAGAGAAATTAGATGAGAGGACAATGGTATTTTTTTTTTTTTAAAGATTTTTTATTTTTATTTATTTATTTGACAGAGAGAAATCACAAGTAGATTGAGAGGCAGGCAGAGAGAGAGGGAAGCAGGCTCCCTGCCGAGCAGAGAGCCCGATGCGGGACTCGATCCCAGGACCCCGAGATCATGACCTGAGCCGTAGGCAGCGGCTTAACCACTGAGCCACCCAGGCGCCCGAGGACAATGGTATTAAAAGAGAAATAAAAGCTACCATTCATTAAACACATTTCCCAAGTACTCTGGCAAGTGCTTTATTTACATTATGTTGTTTAACCCCTAAAATAACCTCATAAGGTTATCTAAAGCAATCTAAATGTCTAAAAGCAAGGGAAAAGTTAAATAAATTAAGGAGCATTTACACTATGCAACTTTCAAAATGTTTCCAAGTAATTTTTCATGTGGTGGGGAAAGACATAAACATCGTTAAAATATATATAGCAAGATATTGAACTCTTAGAGGGGTATACCTACTTATGTACACTACACATAGAAAAAAGGAAACATATTAATAGTGGTTACCTCGAGCAGTAAGATTTCAAGTGATTTTTGTAAAAAATGCTTTTCTAAATGTTCTGAAAGGATCATTTAACTTTATAACAATTCTTTTAAAACACTTTTTAAAAGATAGTTTTATTTATTCCTTAAAATAATTTATGAAGTGGAAAGTGTTTTAAAGAAGTCTGTTTAAGCCTTTTTTCTCTTAAAGTCTCATTTTTAAGCATTATCTCCAAGCATTAGGAGCATTATCTCCATTTTACAGGCAAGAAAACTGAGGCTTACCCCTAAAATAACCTCATAAGGTTAGGAGCATTATCTCCATTTTACAGGCAAGAAAACCGAGGCTTACAGAAGTGAAGCAACTCACTGAAGATCAGAGAAACTGTTAAGCCAAGATGCAACACCAGATCAGTGTAGCTTTAAAGATTATACATTCACCCCTCTGATCTACAGGAGGCAGTCTCCAATAGATTCTGGGATGAGGAGGCATAAATAAAACTATGAAGAAAATCTTTCTGTCATGCAAAATGGCAATGAGGATTTTTTCCAATGAGTGCTTCAACACGTCCTAACACAGTGATACCCCACATGTGTAAAATACTCTATATTCTATAAAGCACTTGCACAGCTGGTAAAAAAAAGCTTCACAACATGAAGTCAAGCTCTCAGACTCCAATCCCAGTGCTCCTCTTGCTCTGTGGTAGCTGCTTCCCAAAATGACTGGGAAGTGCTGATTCAAAGCAACTCAGACAGCTAAGAGTCACCCATTATGATACAATTCTAGAAGGAACAGTTTAATCTCTTCCCCTTTTAGGCTATGCAAAAGATTTAATAATTTCCTCACAGTCACACAATGAAAAAGAAAGAGTAAGGATTCAATATATTCTCATAGGTAAAAATTCCTAAGTAATGTAAAAAATTTTCTCCTCCTACTTTTTAACCAATCCTTACCAGACTCAGAAAATACACCCAGGTTAGAAATTTTACAAATTAATCACAAGTGATAACGCCATATAAGAACACAGTCGAGCCAGTA
The DNA here is from genome assembly GCF_964662115.1 of Mustela nivalis. NCBI lineage: Eukaryota > Metazoa > Chordata > Mammalia > Carnivora > Mustelidae > Mustela > Mustela nivalis. The sequence continues at coordinate 73,379,712 of NC_139032.1, forward strand.
CCTTGATGACTTTGCCTGATCCCAATTTCAGGCGAAGCAGCTTATCTTTATTAGCAGTAGAGTCCAAAACCTGCAATTTGATCAAAGTAAATAAGGTCAGTCGATTTTAAAAATAATAGTAATCATGTAATAGTTAATACAGATTACTACAGTATTAATATCAGATTAGCACAGTATTCCTGGAATTAAGGAATGTCAAAATACTGTTGGGGGGTGAAGAGGGAGGTTTATTTTTTTTTAAGATTTTATTTATTTGTTTGACAGACAGAGATCACAAGTAGGCAGAGAGGCAGGGAGAGAAAGAAGAGGAAGCAGGCTCCCTGCTGAGCAGAGAGCCCGATGCAGGGCCTGGGATCATGACCTGAGCTGAAGGCGGAGGCTTTAACCCACTGAGCCACCCAGGCACCCGATGGGGGAGGTTCTTAAAATACCTGAAGAGAAAGGCTCACTCACATCATGGCTAAATTGGGACCTGAATGTACATTTTTTTGACTTATAGTCTAAAGTTCTTTCTATATCATACTGCTTTTGAGAACTTAAGGATAAGGGTGCCTGGGTGGCTCAGTGGGTTAAGCCGCTGCCTTCAGCTCAGGTCATGATCTCAGGGTCCTGGGATCGAGTCCCGCATCGGGCTCTCTGCTCGGCAGGGAGCCTGCTTCCTCCTCTCTCTCTGCCTGCCTCTCTGCCTACTTGTGATCTCTCTCTGTCAAATAAATAAATAAAATCTTTAAAAAAAAAAAAAAAGAATTTAAGGATAATAAAACACAAAAGTGCACTCTATTTATAGTATCTATTATACAGAAAATAAACAACTGTGAGGAAATTCTAAAAAGAAGTTTTAAGACCTAATCCCATAAGAATAAATTTAAGTTTAAAATTGATATAGGAGGACAAGATATACACATGAACAGGGGCGCCTGGGTGGCTCAGCTGGTTAGCCAACTGCCTTCAACTCAGGTCATGATCCTGGGGTCCTGGGATCAAGTCCTGCATCAGGATCCCAGCTCCACGGGGAGTCTGCTTCTATCTCTGACCTTCTCCCCGCTCATGCTCTCTCTCACTATCTCTCTCTCAAATAAATAAATAAGATCTTAAAAAAAAAAAAAGATATATACATGAACAATTACCAAAAATGATACTTGGGAAACTGGTTTCCATTCTAAATGGAAGAGACAAAGTAGCACTGAGCAGATTTCACCTGTCAGCATTTGATGACTATGCCCCAAAAGCAGTCAAAGCAGGGTTCCTAAAAGATTTCTATTTGCCAACAGCAGCAATTCACAGCAGTAACACCTTACGTTAGTCCTCCTGCTATTTCAATTACAAATGAACTTGCAGGCTGCATTTCCTTACCTGGCCCAGCACATGATTCTGTAAGAGCCAGCTTGTATAGGCCACTTCCAAAGAATCTCCAACATCTACAGCAGGGCCTTCTGCCACAATGAGGTCCTGGGATAGCACTGCATCTAGGGAGGGGCTGCTGTTGCACTTGGCAATGCACACCTGCGAGATGAAATCACAGCAGCATTAACTTAGTTCAAGCTCAGTAAATATTCCCTCCATTGTTGCTAATGCTCTTTTCTAAACAGTGGTATCCACTAACGAAACTGATTACATGTTTAGAAGTAAGCCAATCCAAAGTCAACAATCTTGCCAGGAATCAAAGTGCCTAACAGTAAGGCTTTGGAGTCAGATTGTCTGGGTATAGATCTGGGCACTGCCACTTATTAACTTGTGACCTCGGCCAAATAACTTAACTTCTGTGAACCTTATTTCATATAGGTATTTTGTAAAATGGAGATTAAAAACTCTGCATATTTACTTGGGTAGTTATAAAGATTGAGCTAATACAGAGTCCTTGGCACAGTGCCTGGCAAATAAGAGTAAGTACCCAACAACCATTAGCTAGCATGACTTTAAGGATTTTACCTTTCATTGTTTGGGAACCCATGAAAGAAAGGAAAACTTCTAGAACAATTTCAGAAGTCATTTCTAAAGACAATAAACTAGAAATAAAAGGCCCTTTATAAAACCACGGTACATTCCCAGATTTGCATGTCCACCACCTACAGACTTAGATCATCTTAGCACAAATCTTGGACAAGAGTTAAACACATCTTCGTGAAGTCTTACTTTACTGTCAATTTTTTAACATGGTCTACATTACAAATTTGCTACTCATCTTAAAAGAAAAGTTTTATTATTGTAATCAAACAAATGCTACCTAAAACAATGAGATGTCATTTTTTACCAAGCAAATAAGACTAAAAAAAAAAAAGATAATTCTAAATGTTAGAAAAGGTATAGTGAGAGAAAAGAGGAACGTGAAATAGCATTATCTTTCTGAAAAGCAGTATGCCAAACTGTCTACAGAACCAAGAAATATTTGGACTCTCTGACCCAACCTTCCACTTCTAGAAATTTAGCCCAAGGAAATGATCAGAGGGGGAAAAAAAAGGGCACGGAATTATATACAACAATGCTTGCTATAGTATTTATTTCAGACAGAAAGCAATCTAAATGTCTAAAAGCAAGGGAAAAGTTAAGTAAATTAAGGAGCATTTACACTATGCAACTTTCAAAATGTTTCCAAGTAATTTTTCATGTGGTGGGGAAAGACATAAACATCGTTAAAATATATATAGCAAGATATTGAACTCTTAAAGGGGTATACCTACTTATGTACACTACACATAGAAAAAAGGAAACATATTAATAGTGGTTACCTCGAGCAGTAAGATTTCAAGTGATTTTTGTAAAAAATGCTTTTCTAAATGTTCTATAAGGATCATTTAACTTTATAAAAATTCTTTTAAAACACTTTTTAAAAGATAGTTTTATTTATTCCTTAAAATAATTTATGAAGTGGAAAGTGTTTTAAAGAAGTCTGTTTAAGCCTTTTTTCTCTTAAAGTCTCATTTTTAAGCAATTTCAGTAAGTATTCCTATTATTTCCTTGAAATATAATTAGCTCAAGTGACAGATTTAGTGGGCTTTTAATGCTTGTCTCTAACAAAACAAAGCAGGTTGTGAATTTTCCATACAGTTTCCTAAAATCAAGGGAAATCCAGGCCTTTCACAGGAAGAATAAGTCAGTATTACCTGTTTATTGAACTCCACAGCAGCCTTTTCGGACTCAAACATGATGGACCAGTTTTGTCTCTGGTCATCATAAAAGGTGCTATAGTTATTGGGCCGAACCTGGGGAAAGGAGAAATGTTGGGGTAACTCAATGACATCAGCAGAGCACAAAAATCTGCTTAAACTCAAAGAGAAGGGCCCTGATTCAGGAAGAGCCAGAGAGATACAGGAAATTTCCTCCTTCCCTCCCACCCTCCAACAACCATCCTTTGGTTCATTTCCCAGAATGCTTCCAAGAGACCTTTTTGAGAGGCTCTGTTAAGAGATCCACTCTGATGTCTAGAGCCAGAAGCAGTAGATTTAATTCCCACCAGGTACACACAGACCAATCTCTCCTATAAACCCATCCCAAAGGAGCTGATGATTCCAACATGGGAAGTCTTACCATTAGCTCAAAGTTCAGATGAATCCTGGCAACAGTAACTGACTGCTGTTGACTGATATAAAGAAGAATCTTATACTGTACTCAATAAAGGTGGGCCGGGGCGGGGAAAAAAAAAAACAAAACTAAAGTTAAAAGGAAATAGAAAATCAGCAGTAAGATGTCAGGGGTTATGCTTCCAAGAGGCATAAAACTCAAAACTCACTTGATCCCTTAAAGCTTAGGTTTTAAACTCTATCTTCTCACTATCCATTTTTATCTCCTCTCATCTTGGCCTTACTTACTTCTTTACTGTAATTAGCAATTATTTTGTTGGTGTTTTCACTGGTATGAGGGTGACAAGAGATCTACAAACGGCCAACACATACATGAAAAGATGCTCAACATCATTAGTCATAAGGTACTTTAAAACCACAAAAAAGTGGTTTCCCAGAACTCTGCGAATGTCCCACGGGCAAAAACCAATCTTGGGCTTAGAGCTCCTCTAGTTTTTGTCGGCGTCTCTTTTGACCAGTAGCTTCTTTCATTAGGCCATATCTGCTTTTTAGTCCCCTCCTAGGCATCGTATCAGTGAAAGAACCAAGGGAAGGAAATAGCTCAATGGCTTTTCCCTCTGAAATTTTAGTTCATCTAGTCCTCATCATGTCCACAGCTCTCCAGTGAGCTTAAAAATATAATTTTTGCAATTTATCTTTTTTATAATTGTTGCAGTGGGAACTGCTGCCTGCCACCACCTACTACCTCTTACGTGGTGAAGGGTGGTGAAGTCCTGATACCAGATTTTTAAAATCCAAATGGCAACTCCTAATGAATTAATATATCCAGATAATAATCACGGGTGGCTACTATGTGACAAAATCAGGGACAACTAGACATTATTTACCTCTGGATGGGAGAATGAAAGATTTAAGGGACATGGCAACCAATTACAATGTATAGACCTTATTAGACTGTTAAAAAAAAAAAAAGGAGACAATCAGGTAAATCTGAACACTAGCTGCAGTGAATGAGATAAAAAAAAAATGCGGTTTTTTAAGGTGATAATTACATAATGGTTATGTTAGGAAAAAAAATCCTTGGGATATACACTGAAGTATTTACATATTGTATGCTGGAGATACAGTCAAAATAATCTGAGCAGAAGAAGGAAGACAGGCTAGAATTTAGATGAAATAAGATTAATAACTCTTAGAGCCCAAGAATGGGTTTCTGGGAGTTCATTATTCAAGTCCCACAATTTTTTTTTTTTTAAGATTTTATTTATTTATTTGACAGACAGAGATCACAAGTAGGCAGAGAAGCAGGCAGAGAAAGAGGAGGAAGCAGGCTCCCTGCTGAGCAGAGAGCCTGATGCGGGGCTCAATCTCAGGACCCTGGGATCATGACCAGAGCCACCCAGGCACCCCTCGAATCCCACAATTTTTATATGTTTCCAAATTTCCACAGTTAGCTTTTTTGTTTGTTTGCTTTTAATACAAAAGAGTGTTGTCCATTACGTTAGTTACCCTGAACAGGTCATCTTATCCGTGTCTCAGTGTCTTAGGAGCATGGCTCTTAGTTCACTGAACCTTTGAAATGCCAGAATTTCTTATGCTTCTCTCAACAATGTTTAAAACATTCTGGAGCAGGGGTACCTGGGTGGTTCAGTCGTTAAGCAACTGCCTATGGCTCAGGCCATGATCCCAGGTTCTGGGATTGAGTCCCGCATTGGGCTCTCCGCTCAGCAGGGAGTCTGCTTCTTCCCTCTCTCTCTCTCTCTCATGAATAAATAAATTAAATATTCAAAACAAAAACAAAAACACATTCTGGAGCAGAATTTGAAGCTAGCTAGATACAAGCCACATAAGGAAATCAAGCATTGGGGCTTCTAGCCACATTTCTTTCGGACCCAAACCAACAGTATGCTGTGTGATCCACTGCCCACCTCACTGTCAAACTTTCAAAGGCTAAACACAGTCATTGATTCAGCCATAAAGACAGAATACTCTAAGTAGAACAGTAAGTGTTTTTCATTACCTAAAAAAGGGATGTCCTTGGTAAATGGTTTACTCTACAACTCCCCAAACTCTTTAGTATCATATCACAAAGGTCAAACTTAAAAGATTTTCCATGGTTGAATTTGTTTTAATGCACAGTAGTAAGCAAGATGTGACTATAAATGTCTTATGTACCTCGTATTAAAAATTCACAATCAACATGAACAATCATTCTAATCCTCTGACACGAGACACTGGGCGAGTCCAAGTAAAAACTAGCTTATCAGTATGATCTGGGACACCTGAACGTACACGAGACACGGGGCATTCTCACCTCTCTGGCCGTGTGATTCCCCAGGACTGCAGCACCAAACTTGCCCTGCTTTACATACTGACCGTTTGTGCTACAAAACCAAGAAAAATAATAGGTATTAATACTTCTTTAAACTAAGTAGAATCAGCTTTGTCTTCTGCCACACAGAAGTGGGGAATCTAGTCATTCAGCCTCAAGAAAAGGACAGAGGTGTTTATAACAGAGGTGAACAGTTTATAATTTAAAGCTCTTATACTTCTTTACTCTCTAAATATCTATTCATAATATCTCAGTGGAGTGAGCACTTAGGAAAGCAGGCGTCGAGGGTACAAGCACTTCCTAGAGAGAGTATACAAGACAACAGCTCTTCAAAGTGTGCAGAATTCTCTTAACTGAAATGTTAAAAAGCACGACTGATCCTCTCCCTATGGAAGGACTGTGCAGCCTAACTGTGTAGCTCCTTTGGCTACCAACGGAGACTTACTGAGAAAAGATAGGAGCTTAACCCCGCATCCCACACCCAACTTCAGAAAGCATTCCTTCTCGGCTACTTACTATCGATACGCGTGAACTGCTGCTGCAACTAATACGGTGAAGGTACCTGCTGGAGGGAGCGCTGCTTTTGCTGGCGCCAGATTTCCTGGAGATGAAGAAGAAAACAAAGATGTCATTCATATCTTTCTTAAAACGGATTTTCACCACTGAAGCAGCTTCAGAATTCTCCCTTACATCTTACAGTTAGGTGGGACAATGTATTCATGGCCATTATCCTTATCTGACCCACAGAACATCATCTGGGGATGATGTTGATGTATGACCTCATCTGGGGATGATGACACGGAGGCTCTATGCACCCGACTGTGATGACACATGATAGCAGCAACCCTAGGACTAGAATCCAACACCGGTTCCACTCCAAACAAGTCTCGGGGCTGGACGAGAGGCCCTGCCAGAAAGCAAAGTCATATTCCATCTACATTCTTTTCTTATTCCAATATTTGGCCAGCTCTAATATAAATAAAATTACTTCCCCTTCCCTTATTTCAAGCTAGAAAATTAATGATGATACTCAGATCATTTCCAGTGATTAGGGGGAAGACTAATGGTTTGGGTTTTTTTTTAAGATTTTATTTATTTATTTGACAGACAGAGATCACAAGTAGGCAGAGAGGCAGGCAGGGAAAGAGGAGAGAGGAGGAAGCAGGCTCCCTGCTGAGCAGAGAGCCCGATGTGGGGCAGGACCCTGGGATCATGACCCTAGCCGAAAGCAGAGGCTTTAACCCACTGAGCCACCCAGGCACCCCGAAGACTAATGGTTTAAAACTGGGTATTTAGGGGCGCCTGGGTGGATCAGTGGGTTAAGCCTCTGCCTACGGCTCAGGTCATAATCTCATAATCTCAGGGTCCTGGGATCAAGCCCCGCATCGGGAACTGCACAGCAGGGAGCCTGCTTCCTCCTCTCTCTCTGCCTCTCTGCCTACTTGTGATCTCCCTCTCTGCATTGAATGAATAAATAAAATCTTAAAAAAATAATAATAAAACCGGGTATTTGGAGAAAACTGCATATTTATATTCACCACATAGTATGTTGGTGGAAGTGTAGTGAGAACACCAGCACAGACAAGGAAACCAAGAGGAATCGGAAACTAGTCAATCAGGAACTCCCTGCTCAGTACTAGTTAGGTCATCTGCATGACAGACCCCTGCTATCCCCTTCAGGAAAGTAATCTTTCCATAAGCATCTTGCTTTTTTGCCTACTGTAACTTCCTTGTTCTTGCTCCTTCTGTCTATAAAAGTCATTTTGTTCAACTCCTCAGAGCTCCTTTCTATCTGCTAGATGGGATGCTGCCCAATTCATGAGTCACTGATAAAGCTAATGAGAACTTTAAAATTTACACGGTTGAATTTTGTTTTTTAACAATACTGACACATCTTTATTCTGATTATGGACTACATGTACTCTATAATATGCAAAACTTAGCAAATGCAGAAATGGATAAAGAAAATAAAAATGACCTGTAGTCTCACCAATTAAAAATAAATGTTAATAATTTGATGTATTTATTCCTGGTCCTTTATCAATACTTCACGGCTTTTTTCTTACATTTTCAAACAAAATTTATGATATAATTTCACAACCTCCTTTTCTTATTTAGTTCTAGTAGTTCTTTTAAAACAGTCTCCAAGACAAAATACAATAACCTTAAAAATGCTTTTTGGTGGTTACATAGAATACTGTATTATTACTTGGCCAGAATTTATCCAATGTCCTATTATTTGACATTTCTTTGGACTGTTTCTAATTTTCCTCTATTATAAACAATGCTGTGGTGAACTTCCTAAAAACACATTTTTGTATGTAGCTCTAATTACTTTCTTGAAATAAACTCTTAAAACTGGAATTATGGGGTGAAGGAGTGTAAAACATTTTAAGGTTTTGTTAATCCTGCCCAAATGCCCTTGAGAAATGTCGCACCTGTTTATAGCCCCATGGGCAGCGTGAATATGTCAGCTTTGCATGCCTGCCTACAACAGGAGACTAACTTTTTAAATTTTTACCAAGAAAAGAGAGGCAGTAGAGAAAAGGGAAATGCCATGTCACTGTTGTTTTCATTTGCATTTATTGATTAGAGTGAAGCGGAGATTTAACATTTTCTAAAGATTTGTACTGGTCCTTTTGTTTCGATTTGTTTTGTTTTGATGAATTACCCACTTATGTTGTTTGGTTACTGTCCCAGTCTTGTCTTCATATTTTCCTTATTATTTTATAAAAACCAGTAACATAGTTGTCAATTCAACCTGTACTGCCCAGTTGTATGTCACATGACAATAAAACTTTTCTTCTGATAAGCTAGCTTTAAGGGAAAAAAGACTAAGGCCAGAGGCTGGTTATCAGGACAGGTGTGAAACACTGAGGAAAAAATACTGTCTCCCCAAGGTCAGCGTAGCATCCTCCTTCAAGTTAGTTCTGCTTCTCCCAGTATGCTCTCCTCTGCTATCTGATACCCTGGAAACGGAATCTGCTAGAAAGGTAATCATGGATTTGCTAGAAGGGTAAGTCAGATGCCCACAATCATGGGATCTTTTCATTGGCTTAGCTGTCTTTCCTCTCCGAAATCAGTATTACAAATTCTGAATTCCCCACCGACAAGGACTTCTTTTAATATGTATTTACAAATCTGTCTATCTATTATCTATCTTTCTTTTTTTTAGTAAAGTTTTCTTGAATTACAGTTCTTCATGTCTGTTCTTTTCCCCTTCCTTTTGTTTCTTCCTGGTATCTGTGCATGCGTGCATCCCCTCCCCCACCCACACACACTCCATGTGTTGAATCTTCTTTGCCATCCTTAATATTTGTCACACTTCCTTTTGGAACACTTTTTTCTCTCAAATTTTTTATTTTTTAACAATTTCCTCCTGTTAAACTTCTATTTCTCTTCAGGTATAATCTGCTGTTTTTATTCATTCTTATGTTCCTTCTAGTTTAGCCTTCATTTCTAAAATTTTTCTTATATCTCTAATTCTTTCCTGAGTCTTGTCACTTCTGAGATTTTTCTAACTTCATTTATGTTCTCATTTCATGTCTTATATTATTTTCCTAATGTTAACAGGTAGTTGTAGTTTTTGATCTATTCAGTAAGAAACATTCTCACAGAATAGAGCTCTCACTGTGAGGATATTATTCTGTTTTTTGCTCTCTCTGTTCTTATAACTTGACATGGAGTTGGATTCTAATAAGTTCCTACTGCTCATTTTAATGCAAAATTTGCTTTTCTCAACTTTTAGAAGGAAGGAGGGTTCAAGGTGGCTTTCTTAACTTCATAGAGCTCCCTCTTCTGTTGCCTTTGAATAGAGCTCAAAAATATGGTGGCTTCCCCCTGAGACTTCTTGATTCTATTTCTATCCCTATTTTTATATGTATTTTTTCTCCTTCACTTCTATTATATCCCTATCCTCCTCAATTTTAATCCTATTCCCAGCTGGTTCTTCTCAGTGTATGGACCTGTCCTGGAAGGTCACCCTGGAGGATGAGTTTCAAAAGTTCATAGGAGCGGGGTGCCTATGGCTCAACTGGTACAGCATGTGACTCTTCATCTCAGGGTCATGAGTTCAAGCCCCACCTTGGGCACGGAGCCTACTTTAAGGTAGACTGCTGCAGTTCTTTCAGTCCCCATTATTAACCCCTTGTACCTACCCACAACAAGAGTGGGTAAAACACTTTCTGATTTCAGCTTCACATGCCAAATTTTCCGCCAACATCTGGTGGCTGTTTTGGGGTTCTTCCATGCTCAGATTTAGATATCTCATTGCTACCCTGTTTTCTCTCATGCAAATAACTGATACCACACAAGCCTTGGAGCTGTTGGTGGTTTGCCCAGAACTATTTGTATTTTGGGATATTCAAGAAGATAGCTTTTCAACTGGATTATTGTAAATATTATCCATAGGCTTGTCTTTTATATCTGCTCTATTTTTATACTGAGATCTGAAGAGACTCAAGACTTATGCTGCAGCCACTTTCCCCACAAAGACTTCTTACACAGATATCCCTTGAACAGAGATCTCCTATCTTGCTACTATATTTTTTCTTTGTAAATGCCTACATAAGACTGTATCAGTAATTTTTAAGTTGAAATGCCTCTGTAATTCCCCTTTAAAAGTATAATTAACTCACAGTTGTTTTCCGATTAAAACAAAATCAAGTTACCTCATTGGCTGGGGACTGAGGTTGTTTACTTTTATCTACATCCATTAACTCAACCGCTTTAAACTGAGTCAGAAACACACTGCTGCTAAAAAGCTGTGCCAGGGGAAATGTAAAGGCAGAGCCTACTAGAAATCTAGCCGGTCATGGCTTAGAGAATAGGACCAGCAATCTATATAGCAAAGTTGCCAAAAGTGACAGGTAAGATTTAGAGCAGAGGTCAGTAAACATTTTCTGTACAGGGACAAAGAGTAAATATTTTAGGCTTATAGGCCATATGATATCTGTTACAACTCTTCAACTCTCAATAATCTAACAATATCCTCAGTGCCAGCACTGTGCCCAACATGTAGAAGGCACTCAATACTTTGATCTTCATTCAACGATTTAACGTCCCTTACTATCTGTTCTGCTCAGGACTATTTCTATCAGTCCCCTACTCCTCTTCAGGTTCTTACACAAAGACTGCAAAGTGCAGAGCCAAGAGCTGTGGGGTGAGTCAGGTCAGGGTTCAAATTTCAACTATGTCACTTACTGCTGTATGACCTTGATCAAGTCCTTAAACCTCTCCCAGCCTCTAAAGCGGTGGCAGTCTTACCCATTTCACAGCACACCACTGAGAAAACTAAATAAGGCAATCTATGTAAAGCACCTGAGACCAGACCGAAAGCAGGCATTTTAGAAATATGAGTTGTTCCTTTCATTCCTTTCATTCAACAGATGTTCATTCAATGTGTCCCCATCATGATGAAAAGTAAAGGGGATACAGCACTAAGCATCACTGTCCAGTTGGGAAAAAGTCACTGTCAGCATACATCTAACCTATCCCGCCAACACACTGGACAGTGCCTCAGGCAGCGTTAGAGAGTGCTGTTCACCTGGGGCAAAAGAGTTTGTTTGCCTGAGATCTTCCTCCCCCAGCTTCCAACAAAGGGTATACTAGGTGCTGGAGTTCGTGATATCAGAGCTTAGAGAGGAATGCACCTCTGGCAGTGATCTTGGCCAGACTGCTTAAGAATAGACAACCTGGCATGTCACTTTTGGAAGGCTGCTTATTCTTCCAACCAACCTGTTAGGGACCAATCCTAACCTCTTCACTTACCTGTTGCTGCTGCTCCTGGACCTTTTTTAGGCTGCTTTGGGGCTGTGTACTGGAAGAATTCATTCCCATGGCCAGCAGATGCCTGATCCAGTCCAAAAAGAGAGGCCAATCTGGCACTGTTAGTAGAAAATGAAAATGACATTTCATTTGACATATCTCAAACCTGGAATCATTATAAAAGCTGCTCACCTCCAACCCTGAACAAACACCTCCTTGACCTGGAAAGTGTCTTTGAAATCAAGATTATATTTCTGGGGATGCCTGGGTGGTCTAGTAAGTTAAGCATTTGCCTTCGGCTCAGGTCATGGTTCCAGGGTCCTAAGACCTAGCTCTGCAAGTAGGCTCCTGCTGAGCAAGGAGCCTACTTCTTCCTCTGCCTACCACCTCCCCCTGCTTGTTCTCTCTCTCTGCCAAATAAATAAATAAAATATTAAAAAAAAAAAAGATTGCATTTCTGATCTAAATAGGATCAGCTGACCTTGCCTGTCCACAGGACTTTGGTCAAGGCATTTATTTTGGACCTCAGTTTCTGTGTATATAAAGTGAGGAGATTGGTAAATTGAGCAGACGCTCTCTGTGGTCTCTTTAAACTGCAAATTCTTGCCTTTAGCAAGTCATAGTTTCCCACTTTTACTCATTTATTACACCGAAATAGAACTGTACTTCAAATTTATTCCATCAAACATGGTCCTATCATTGCATCTAACAGTCAGAACGATTCTTTTCCATCCCCTGCAATGAATGCATCTCCTGCCCCAACCATCCCAAAGAAACTGCTCTTGTTAAGGTCACCAACAACCTCTCTGTTACTAAACACAGTTTATCAGTCCTTATCTTATTTGGTCTTCAACCCACCTTTTTACACTATCAACTAATTTGTTTTTCTTCAAACAAACACTTCCCTTGACTTCTGTGGGGATATTTTCAGGGGTGGGAGGGACTGGCCTAAGACATCAATAAGTGCTAAAGTGATCCCTCTCCTATGGTCTTCCCTTGTCCATGTCTCTGGCTCCTTGTTTAACTCCCAGGCCTCCTCTTCCTTTTATTTTCATTTTTTAAAGATTTATTTATTTGAGAGAAAGGGCAGGAGGGAGGAACTTTAAGCAGACTTCCTGCTGAGAATGGAGCTTGCTCTCACGACTCCTGAGATCACAATCTGAGGATCTGAGCTGAAACCAAGAGTTGGACCTTCAACCAACTAAGCCACCAAGATGCCTCTTTCCCAACCTTTTAAATGCCCATGCTCCTAGATTTCACTCTCCCTCTCCCTTGGGAATCTAATTCATTTATGTTGGTATCAAGTGCTATCCAAATGCTGATAATGTTCAAATCTGTATCCCCAACCCAGAATGTGCTCCTGAGTGTCAGAAAATACAGATATCCCACCAGCCACACAAATGCAACATGTCCACTAGAACTCCTACCTTTCAATTCTCACTGCCCCAGCAAAACCTGCACTCACTCTTGTGTTCTTTTCTCTTGGTGAAAATACTTTTTGTATCAGAGTCCCCAAGACCTCCACCAGATTCAGTGATTCAGCAGGACTCAACGGACTCAGCATATAATCATACTCATGGCTAAGAGGTATTACAACAACAACAACAAAATAATACCACAAAACCAGCAAAGGGAAAAGGCACATGGGGGCAAAGTCCAGAGTAAATGGGGAGCATCCAAGAGTCCTTTTCCAGTAGCGTGACCCTGGACACATTTAATTCCTCCAGCAAAGAACTGTAACAAGATAAAGTACGGTCTCCCAAGGAAGCTCATTAGAGTCTCAGTGCCCCAGGTTTTTTATCGGGGGTTGGTCACACAGAAATCCTCTAGCATGAACCAAAACTCTACACTCTGAGCAAGAAGGTTCAGTAAATTGTTTGTACAGTTTAGGCACAATGAGCCACACACCATTTACAGAAAGCTTTGCATCAGTGTGCGGAACTGTTTACCGGTCAAGTTCCCATACGCCAGCCAAGTGCCAACCTCATAAACAGGACTTTCTAAAGAGGGTGCTGTCACGTCTCCTGTGTTAACTCTTTTCCACAAACATACACAACCACAACAGAAATCTGGGCATCACGCTGGTGCTTTCTCCTCACCCTGGTATTCATGACCAATCCCTGAAGCCACTTGATTTTACTTGCTCAGTACTTCTTGAACCTGTCCATTTCTTCCCATCCTCACTGCCACTTCCCTAGTTTAGGTCACCATCATATCTCTCTAACCAGAATTATTCTGACAACCTCCTGATTTATCTCCTTGTCCTGGTCTTGTCTGCTTCTTAACCAATCTCCACACTGTATCCACAGTGAACTTTCTAAAAAGCAAACTTAAGTCTCTTTCCTCCTTAAAACCCTCAATAACACCTCAGTATTACTAAGATAAAAATCCGAACTCCACAAGACAGCTTTACAAAGTCCTTCAAGACCTCACCTCTCCATACTTCCCCAGTTTCCTAACTGGTCATTTCTCAACTCCAACTGTGTGCTACATGAACTTTAAGTTTCTCAAATAAGGCAAGATCTTTCTAATCTCCAACTTTTTGGACATCCTGCTCCCTCTGCCTGAAACATCCTTCCTGTTCCTTTTCTCCCCTGGAAGTTGTCTCTCATCTCAAAGTCTGGGTTAGATGATCTTCTTAAGGCCTCCCACAGGAGTCTACTTCATTTGTTCTAGAAGTACGTACCGACACTGTGCTAAATGCTGAGTATATATAGATGAGCAAAGCTGAGTTCTATTTTCAAGGAGCTTATATACTCTAACAAGAATATTAAGTATTACACAACAAATAATCACAAACTGTAACATAAGATATATAATAAGTACCTGTTGTATGGAATTATACTCCATATAGATTAATACAAGTTTTTCAATCAGTTATTATGTAACATGATAATTGATTTATAATCATCACTTGACTATATTGTGCCTAGCATCTGGTATATAACAAGCGCAATAAATGAACTCAAAGTCTAGTCTAGCTCTGAGCACCTCTTCTTCAAAGGCATCTTTGGTTTAGGTAATGTAAATATTGAGGGGTGCCTGTATAGCTCAGTCAGGAAAGCATTGCAACTCTTGATCTCGGGGTTGTGAGTTCAAACCCCATGATGGGCACAGAGATTACTTTAAAAAACAAAAGACAAAAAACAAAAAAACACCTTTAAAAACATACTGAAACTTCATAACTTTTGGAGGCCTGTTCCCCCCGAATAATTTTAATGTATAATAATACATACTAACATTTTGCAAAATAAATTGAATATGATTTGAAACTATTACCCTGTTTTCTCAAGGTAGTGTTTTATAAATTTCCTTTAAGTTTCTTGTACATAGGGTCAACAATGCCTCCCCTAAAGGACTAAGAGGCTAAGTGAGATTGCAAGTGTAGAGAGTAGTGCTGTCCTATATAAGACTGAGTAAATGCTAATAAAATTAAGAGGAAACCAAGAGCTCTCCTTTAACCGAGGCCTGGGCAGATTCCCTAAAAGAATAAGATTCTGACACTTGGGTGGCTCAGTTGGTTAAGCGTCTGCCTTTGGTAGGTCATGATCCCAGGGCCCTGGGATCAAGTCCCATACCAGGTTCCCTGCTTGGCAGCGAGTCTGTTTTTCCCTCTACCCCTCCTCCCAGCTCATGATCTCTCTCTCTCTCTCTCAGATAAATAAATATTTTTTAAAAAATAAGAAGGGGTGCCTAGGTGGCTTAGTGGGTTAAGCCTTCGGCTCAGGACATTATCTCAGGGTCCTGGGATCAAACCCCACATCGGGCTCTCTGCTTGGCAAGGAGCCTGCTTCCCCCATGCTCTCTCTGCCTGCCTCTCTGCCTATTTGTGATACCTCGCTCTGTCAAATAAATAAAAATCTTTAGAAAAAATTTTTAAAAAATAAGAAGATGATTCTGGGAGAGTTGGGCAATGTCTTTAGCACAATGAAAAATTTAGAAAATTTAGAATCTAACTTAGTTAAGATATACTAATTTATGTGAAGATCATTGATAAGGAAAGAATGTCTTTGTTAGTTTCAGTATGGATATGGATCTTGGATTTGCTGTTTTCATTTTGCTATTTTTTTTTTAAGGGAAAAATCAATGTCATATGTAAACTATGTTTCCATAGATGCTCTAAAGGCCAGCCAGTGATGACTGCAAAATCAATCCAAAAGTCAGGTCAATCCAATTATCTTTCAGATCCTTTCGCTTTCCTTTCTTTCTTTTTTTTTTTTTTTCTTCTTTTAAGATTTATTTGTTTATTTTTGAGAGAGAGAGAGAGAGAGCGCACACATGTGGGTGTGCATGAAAAGGGAGCGGGCAAAGGGAGAAGGAGAAGCAGGTTCCCACTGAGCAGGGAGTCTGAGGTGGGACTCAGTACCTGAGCCGAAGGTAGATGCTTAGCTGACTCAGTCACCCAGGTACCTTCCATGATATTTTCTATTAATATTTTTAAATGAACTCTATAGACTTACGGGCGTTAAGTTTCTTGTAAATTATTATTTTTCCCAATTCTAAAGTATTCTCAAATGCACATATTTCTCTATGTTACCAAGAATGGGCTTGCCAACTCTGGACTTGAGTCTCTATGTTTATAATTCACAGGAAAAGTTATTCTGGCATTAATTCATTTAAAAAAAATGTTAGCCAATACATTTAGTTGCCAAAGTCTTTACCTAAACTTAGCTTTATACTCCTTTTCTTTTCTCATCAAAAACGGTAACACAGGGGCACCTGGTGGCAGTTAGGCATCTGCCTTTGGCTCAGGTCATGATCCCAGCGTCCTGGGATCAAACCCCAGGTCAGGTTCCCCGTTCAGTGGGAGGCCTGCTTCTCCCTCTCCCTGCCACTCCCCCTGTCCGTGCTCTCTTTCTCTCTGTAAAATAAATAATCTTTTAAAAAATAAATAAATAAATAAAAGGTAAAACATAGAAGTTATACTATATTCATGTATTTTTAAGAAATAGGCATTCTTTTTGCTGTTAAAGTATTTCTTTTGTAAACTATGACATCAAACATCTACTTCTACAATAATAATAATGGGCACATGGCAATGTAGCAGAAATCTGCTTGCCTGATTTCAAATCCAGGCTCTTTCACTTTTTTGCTGTGTGACTCTGAACAACTTACCTCTCTGACTCTTAATTTCCCATGTACAAAATGGGTATGATAGTAAAAACTACCTAATAAATGGGTAGGGAAAAGTAAATATGATAATATGTATTTATTACTTGGCATGGTACCTGGCACAGAGTAAGGACACAGTACATGTTTTATATACATGTGCACATATCCTATTACCTTGAAATGTCCCTTGGACTCAGATTACTCCTCTAAGGGAGATGGCATGATCAATCAATGCACAATTGACCTGCAACTATAAAATGCTATTAGCTGAAATGAAGTGCCATACATTTAGCACATTCACGTTATTTCTTCACTTCAAAGTCATGATGGTAGGAAAAGAGCATCTGGAAGGGTAAACATGGATTTGAAAAGGCCTGGAAACTTGGAACACAGATTACCAATCATCTCAACAGCCATCTCAGGCACTAATATTCCCACTTCTACCAGGCTTGAATATCCTAAATGGAATCAAAACACTTGAAAATTAATAAGCAAGTATATTTACAGCAAACTACAGTTATAAGAGGAAGTCGAAAGCAGCTGCAATACTTACTGTCATATGTTCTACTTCCTCAGGAAAAAACAAAGAAGGAATAGCTGAATCAGGGACGGTTGGTAAAACTTTCAATATTCTCAATCTTAAATCTGATTTGGTTTCTCTGGTTATTATTGGGAACAAAAATAAGTGATCTGTACAACTTTGTTTACTAAGCCTTCTATCATTCAATTAGCTGCGGTCTGTGTTTAGGAGCACAGTTTAAAAGAAAGATTTTATTTATTTGAGAGACAGAGAGAGAGAGAGAACAAGTGGGTGGAGGGGCAGAGGTTGAGAGCAGGGAGCCCAGCATGGAACTTGATCCCAGGACTCTGGGATCATGACCTGAGCCAAATGCAGACACTTAACTAACTGAGAAACCCAGGCATCCTAGGAGCACAGTTAAACACCTAAACATCATGTTCTTGATGGGCCTGATCAAAAAAGCGGGATAGCTGAGCCACCAAGAACTATCTCAGGCCAGGAATCTAGAAAAGTACACGTGACTGGTGTTATCTACTCTGTCATTTTCAGTCAGTTGCAGACTGCTTGTTGCATAAAAGTTGGGAGCTTTGGGGCACCAGGGTGGCTTAGTGAGTTAAAGGCTCTGCCTTTGGCTCAGGTCATAATCTCAGGGTCCTGGGGTTGAGCCCCACATCAGGCTCTCTGCTCAGCGGGGAGCCTGCTCCCCCACCCCTGCCTGCCTTTCTGCCTATTTGTGATATCTGTCAAATAAATAAATAAAATCTTAAAAAAAAAAAAAAAAGTTGGGAGCTTTCACATTCATTTACAGACTTCTCTCAGATATTTTCACCTAGGGAAGAATGTGAATTTACAGTATCTCTTATAGGGGCGCCTGCGTGGCAGCAAGGTATAGAACAAATGCTCACTCTTCTATACCTTGGCATATTTGCCAAAGTATACGTAAATGCTCACTCAGTATTATAAGTTGTACAAAGAGAAGGCAAGCACTGTTGACTTCTTCCCTTGATAGGTTTTTTTTAAAAGATTTTATTTTTATTATTAGAGAGAGAGAGAGACCACGTGTACACAGGAGCCGGGGCAGGGGTGTAGAGGTAGAGGGAGAAACAGATTTCCTCCTGAGCAGGAAGCCCAACAAAGGGCTTGATTTCAGGACCTAGAGATCAGGACGTGAGCTGAAGGTAAGTGCTTAACTGACTGAGCCACCCAGGCACCCCTCTTGATAAGTTTTTAAAAACAGAAATAAAATACTAATTCTCAAGGTGGCAACAGTTTGTTTCAACCAAAATTTTTAAAGGCCATGAAACAATTATAATCTTTCCCATTGATTGTTAAGCTTGCTCTGTAGTTTCAGCTTGCATGGCCATATTTGCAGTAACTCACCATCATACAGAGTGTTCTGCCTGTATTTGGTTCTGATTTCTCTATATCCTTACCAGCACATTACTGTCTTTTTTTTAAAAAATATTTTATTTATTTATTTGGCAGAGATCACAAGTAGGCAGAGAGGCAGGCAGAGAGAGAGGGAGAAGCAGACTCCCTACTGAGCAGAGAGCCTGATGCGGGGCTGGATCCCAGGACTCTGGGATCATGACCTGAGCTGAAGGCAGAGGCTTCAACCCACGGAGCCAACCAGGCGCCCCCATTACTGTCTCTTTGATAACAGCCATTCTAGTGGGTGTGAGATGGCATCTCTTTGGCTTTTATTTGAATTTCCCTAATAACTAATGATGTTGAGCATCTTCTTACGTACTTACTGGCAATTTGTACATCTTCTTTGGAGAAATATCTATTCAGATCTTTTGCTCATTTGAAATTGGGTTCATCTCTTTATTTTTCACTTGAATCTATTTATTAGCTCATTAAATTTTTTTTAATAGGTGAATTAAGCCTAAATCAAAAAGGTGACTACACAGTCAACAGCAGCAGGCTGGACTATGTGGAAATTTTAGTCAGTGTTTTGGGTGTAACCAGGTAAAAGGAGAAAAAGCATCACTTAACTCTAAAATAACTGAGCAACTGAAAGAACCCAAAGCAGAACTCAGTGGACGTAGACCATCTGAAGTGAGAGCAGGGGTGGACAGGATGATAAGGGTGAAAAAATGACTTAAGGGTAGGTAATATACAGCCAGTCATAGTGCAAGTCAAAAGATCCTATTCAACGTCAAAAGAGAGACAATGTCATTTTATGATCATTCTTGTACTGAACTCTCCAACAGAAGCGACTTGAGAACAGGCACAGAAGCTTAATCATTTTTGTAACCTCTTAGCAGTAAGGTGAGGAGTGTAGGCTGGTGTATTCATAGTTCTTCTGTACATTCTTTAAATCGCTTAAACATGTGTTCAAAGAAAGGGCTCTGCAAGGATCAGGATTGGAAGCTCACTTTCAAAGGAGTCAAGCTGTCTACTGACACAACATGAGGGAAAAGGCTAAACTGATCATGGGAAAAGACAAGACCCTGCCTCCTGAAGTCTTGCACCCCAGGCTGGTATATATAACGACTGGGGGCAGGGGATAGCGACTGCAGTCTCTTACATTGGTTTTAAGCTTTAAAGTGCAATTCCACAGCTATCATTCATTCAACAGGCACTTCTGCAGCACACATGGCATACTGCGCTGAGCGCTAGACACAGATGAACAGCAAAAGTGGTTCTCTGTTCCGTCAGGGTTCATAATCTAATAAATTCGGTGTTGCAAGGATAGACGTGATCAGCCTAGCTGTGGTAATAAGGAAGAGAAAGCAATGCATTCTGCCTGGGTCTGTGAGAGAAGGGAAAGCCCCAAAAGGTGACATCGGGCTGGGCCTGGAAGGATGCTGGAGCGGACCCACAAGGACCAATTCTGAAGTGTCACTGCTTTGTCCACGGGGAAGTCTCCTATCGGTCCCAACTCACTCCTATAAAAACTCTGAGGCAGATGCTGTCATCAGTAATCACCTCCACTTCACAGAAGGAGAAACTGACCCACAAAGCAGAAGACGAACCCCAGGGCCATAGTGAGTGACAAGGGACATGCCAGGTCCAGAATCGAGGTGGACAGACACGGCACAGATTCGAGCTCTGCCCGGATTCTGAAACCTGTAGAGCACCGGAATGTGGCAGGGGTTTGGACCCGGAAGTTGGGAAGAAGTCTGATAAGACTGCGACCCCACCAACTATTTGCCCAGTTCTCTCATGACGTCCTCTGTCCTACGCTTCCCAGTCACTCACCCGCCGCTAGGAGAGAGAAAGTCGGTGTCATCTTCGTCTCCCGCACCGAACATCGCGGTGCCTTTCATCCAGCGGTAGGAGGGAAGCGAGACTGTTTTCGGGCCTTTCACCGCCGACGTCGTGAAATGCCGCGGCGGCGTGCTGCTTTCCGGCAGGACGAACTCTCGCACGGTGGCTCAGCGGGGAGGGGTCTAGGCTCCGGAGAAGGTAGGGGAAAGGCAAATGGGAGGTCCTCACGGGCACGCGCGCCCGTGACGTAAGGCTTCACCAGCCTGCAGAGGCGGTGAAATCCGCGGGAGCTCCGAAATCCTGCACACGGATTGGCCGACGAGTCAGGGGGCGGGGCAGGGGCGGGAATCAGCGGCCTCGGTGGCGGTGGTGGACACGTCGAGCCCGGCAGAAGTGGAGGGGGCTTCGGAAGAGTCGCGGGGGTGGTGACGGGTTAAGGTTCTAAGAGGGAGGTGCCGGTGGCGAGACTCGATCTGGAAGGTAAGCACTGACGGTCGGTCCCCCACCCCTGGCATGGGCACAGTCCTTTCGCCCTGGGGACAAGGACCCTCCACGCCACTCTTCTCCGCTCTGCGAAAGGAGAAAGGGCCCGGGACTGGCAGTCTGGAGGCTGAGCTTTCGGCCGGGCCCCTACAGTGACATAGCTAGAGTGACCTTGGGGCTGGGTGCTTGGTGCCTCACTTTCCCCGTCTATAAAACGGACCTGTCGTTCCTCTCCCTTGTCCCCTGTGGCCGCCGTCCCTATTTATTCAACGGGCTCTTTCTCCAGTGTTTCTCTGTGCCGGCTGGTCAGGAAGCTTTTAGACCTCAGAGGTCATCGAATTCAATCCCAGTCTCCTCATAATCCCAGAATTTGCAATAGAGAAAGGAAGTAATAAGCACTTGGAGGACTAGTCCGAGGTCATACAGAGTAAAGGGCGGACTGGGGCTGGATCCCTAGTCTCTTGATTCAGGACTTAGTAAGCTGATGGATGAAAAAGAACCTTATCAACTCTTAAGTACTGTGCGTCCTTACAAAGTGGCTATTGCTACACTCTGGCGTACATTTGGAGAGAATTCCCCTCCCTATCCAGGTGAGGTGCAGAAGAGCAGGATATTCTGGGGGTGAGTGATGGAAGAGAGAAACCTTTAGAAGCGAAAATCCCCAGTCCCAGTCTTGGTCTGGGTTTTGCTTAGTTGTTGTTGTGGGTTTTTTTCTGTTTGTTTTGTTTTTGTTTTTGTTTTTGTTTTTTGCCACAGACCGAAGTCAACATCAGTTGGTAGGGACTTATCTTCTACAGTTTCCACCTTCTCTGTAATCTTATATAAGTATTTCTGGTATAATTCTTCAGACCATCTCCAGGTAAGCCTGGTTTAGCCAATGTGTGGGTAAGCCTGTAGTGTGTCACTGTAGCATCCGTTTCCATATCTCTCAACTGCAGTTGTTTCCTGCGGAGCTTCTCTTGATCAGGTTAGGACAACAGGTGTCCCTTACCTGGGTGTTTTAGTCTGTTAGCATGAAATTGAAGTGAAATGATTGGTAAGATTCAGCTCCTAGATAACTTTGTACTTCTTGTATTTCTTCCCTTGTGCTGTTTTTTATTACAGTTTTTGTGCTTGTACTAAATTGTAAGCTCCTCAAGGACAGGGGCAGTTTTATTCATCTTGATGTCACCTGTGTCACAGAGCACCCTGCCTTCTTGACCATAATGGATTCTTACTCTTTTTTAGACTGAGTAATGGAATTCATCTTTATTCCCATTCCTTAATTTATGCTCTTGGGATTTTTTTTTCACCTGTGAGCCAGAGAACCATGCAATGGCTCTTGCCTTCCAGAAAGATAAAAATGCTGTACTAGCTGTGAACTAGTTGAAGATAATTTTACTGTTGTTTAAAGCTCTAGGGGAGGGGGAAAAGGGGGGTGGAATAGCTAGAAATAGTATATGTAGCTCTGATTTTTGTTAGTAAAGGATTCCTCTATTAAACTAAGAGACAAGGCTGTTGTCTGCTTCCTGTGTCCATTTTATAGATTAAGATGATTAAAGCAGTGAAGGCTGACAGTGTGAAAACAGTGATGGAACTGGAATCTAAGCACTAGAACTGCAACCCTTTGCAGTAGCTCTGTTTAGAGTATGAACTTAGCTACCTCTCAGGAGAGGGAGAATGAACTGCCTAAGTGACATCACTTTTTCTAACCCTTTTCCTCAGTGCTGGTCATCGTCATTCTAGCACTGAAACATCTGAATTGTGCTTTAAAAAAAAAAAAAAATTCCTGAAAGATCATTTGAATGCTAATCCTGAATTCTTGAGTTGGGGATGTTTTTCATCCAGGGCATTTAAATAGCCTTTTTAGACAGGCAGGCATGTAAAATCTGGATCAGCATTTTTGGCAGTTGGGACACAGCAAATATGCATGCCCAGGTCACCACTGTGGGAACACAGCTACTAGTTTTGATCAGCAGTATGAGAAAGTGGTGAGGTTTCCTCAGTCTTGCACGATTTGAACTGCAGGATTAGGTACATCTAAAAAGCCACTGTCAGGGCACCTTGGTGGCTCAGTGAGTGAAGCGTCTGACTTTTGATTACAGCTCAGGTCATGATCTCAGGATCATAAAATCGATCCCACATCAGGATCCACGCTCAGAGGGTAGTCTGCTTGAGATTCCTTCTCCCTGCTCCTCTCTCCACTTGTGTGCTCTCTCCCTCTCTCTCTCTCTCTCTCTCTCTCTCAAATAAATAAATAAATAAAATCTTTTTTTTTTTAGATGGAAAAAAATTTTCTCAAACAAATTTAATAAGAAGGCACAGTCTTCCTGAATTAGAATATTGGACCAGGAATTTAAAAATCTGAATTCCCATCCCAAGCCTTCTTACTCACTCTGAGCTTGGGCCAGGCTCCTAAACACCTTGCAGAAGGAGTGGTTCAAACCCAGATATCTATTAAGTACTGCTGGGGATACAGAGGTAAGGAAAGCACAACCCTGATCTCAAGTTTGAATTAAGCATTTTTGTTTGTTTGTTTTGCTTAAACACCCAGTTTTTAGGTGTATTTATAAAATATATTGACCCCTCTCCCCAAAGATTAACCAGGAAGTGGCAATTTTAACAATTTCTTTCAAATCACCAGTAATTTGGGGGACGCTGGGTGGCTCAGTTGGTTAAGCATCTGCCTTTGGCATAGGTCATGATTGCAGGGTCCTGGGATAGAGCTCCGCATCCAGCTTCCTGCTCCACTGGTGAGGGGGTGTGGGGGGGGCAGGGGCGACTACTTCTCTGTCTCCTCTGCCACTCCCCCTGCTTGTGCACATGCACGCTCTCTTTCTCTCCCTCTGTGTGGCAAATAAATAAATAAAATCTTTTTTTTTTTTAATTATCAGAATTTTGCTATAGAGATGATAATTTTTCTATCCAGGTGTACCCATACTAATCTGTACTAGTGAATGCACTGTAAATATTAAACTATAAAAATTATTAAAGTTCGAAGTTACAACCAGGTTACATGATAGGTGTGATGCTAGCAATATGAATTGAATATAGTTTTGGGGGAATTGGTATAGTGTTTTTTCTGTCCAGTCACTAAAAACAGAAGAATGTCAAACACAATTCAAGAAATATCTGAAAACCTTCTATGTGTAAGGCACTGTTCAGAGTGTTGCCTGGAATAGGAAGATGATTAAGTCATTGTTGTCCTTAAAGTGCTTATAGTTGAACAGTGGGGATAGTTGAACTATACAAATAATTGTACTAGAAGACAGCAAAGTAAGTCCCATAAGTAGAAATTAATTATTGTAGGTTTTCAAAGGAAGAAGAGATTGTATCTTGTTTGGAGGAGTATGTGGGGTTAGATAATGGGCTTTGAAGATGAGTGGAATTTCAAATGGAAATGAGGAACCATAGTTCTCCAGGTTGAGGGGGTGGCTTTGGCAAAACCACAGAGACAGGAGAGAAAGCACAAATTTCTTACAAGACCAGAGTTGCCCTCTAATTTGATGCAATTAGGGCCAATAGTTGGCCAACTAAAAAAATAAGTTAAAATAGGGAATCATACAGTTATTACTTACACACAGACCTTAGCCATTTGATTTTAACTTAAAGCATAAACATCTTTTTGCCAGTCTTTAAAATAAGCCTTTTCTTGGGGTGTGGGCCCCAAGGATCTGTGAACTACAGCATGAGGGCCAAACCTTGTCCTAGCCTTCTGCCTGTTTCTGTAAATAGTTTTATTGGAACACAGCCATGCTCATTTGTTGACGTATTATCTATGGCTACTTTGGCGTACAAGGTAGGGTTGAGTAGTTGTATGTATCTGTGTGACTCATCTTTATCTAGTCTTTCCAAAGCTTTCAACTTGGTTTTCATACAAACAACTATCAGACCACGTAGTATAGTAGCTTAATTCTTAAGCTCTGGAGCCAAATTGTTTTGCCATTTATACAGATCTTGGGCACGTTGCTCAGTTTTCTCCTTTGGAAAACAGGGACAATGATATAATCTAATTTATAGGGTTCTTGTGAAGATTATAGAAGTCAGTTCATGTAAAGCACTTAGAATAGCATCTGGCAGGTAGCAAGTATTAGCTGCTGCTGTTTTCTCTTGTCACATTTAATTGCTTTATATAATACTTTATTAAATTTTATTCTTACATTAATAAGCACAGCTGGCACAAGTTGATTTCTGAACAGACCTACCTGACACTTGATGAGGACACAATTTCACTGAGGGAGAAAAAGAAGTTTTAATTCCATGATATTAGAGACTAGGCTGGTTAGTGTGTTACCACTTAATAAATCAGTTAAGAGAGTTCTGTGGGATCGTTGGCTAAGAGTATAAAACAACAGAATACCTAGGGAAGTAGCGGATTAAAATTGAAAAGGAGGGGTGCCTGGGTGGCTCAGTGGGTTAAAGCCTCTGCCTTTGGCTTAGGTTGTGATCTCATGGACCTGGAATCGAGCCCCGCATCAGGCTCTCTGTTTGGTGGGGAGCCTGCTTCCCCCTCTTTCTGTGCCTGCCTCTCTGCCTACTTGTGATCTCTCTCTCTGTGCCAAAAAAAAAAAAAAAAAATGAAAAGGAGACTAGGGCCATATTTGTCTAACAGCTTGAAAGCCAAGGGGATAAGTTACTTAGCTATGTAGGAAGTGGGATTATTTATTCTAAATGACATGATTGATATGAAAAAAATCCAAGTGGTTTAGGAGTATATGACATAAAAAGTAAGTTTCCTGTGTAAGTATCCGCTTCATTTCTCTTTCTTTCTTTCTTTCTTTCTTTCTTTCTTTCTTTCTTTCTTTCTTCCTTTCTTTTCGAATATTTTATTTTTAAGAACTCTTTCCACCCAGCATGGGGCTCAAACTCATAGCCCCAAGACCAGGAGTCCTATACTCCACTGACGGAGCCTGCCAGGTACACCTCCACTTCATTTTCCTAGTAGTCCCTAGAATGTGGAGTTGTTGGTGAGGATTGAATGAGATAAGGCATGGTAAACACTACTTGGGAAAAAGGTATTAGTCCTTAAAAGCTGCAATCCAGTTTTTCTTTGGATTAAAGTTACAATTTTGCATTGAGAATAATAAAGGTTCTAAGTGTTTACAATGACAAGATGACTTTAAGTAGTGAAGATGTCAGATAAGTCAGTGACCAGGCATCCCCCAGGTAACTTTGCCATTTAAAGTTAGCAAGCCAGGGGGCGCCTGGGTGGCTCAGCGGTGAAGCAGTGTAGATCTTGATCTCAGGGTCATGAGTTCGAGCCCACTTTAAAAAAAAAGAGTTGGCAAACCAGGCAAGACTGGGGAAAAGGGAGGGAAGAAGACAGGGCAGGTTGATGATATGGGCCCTCCCACATGCAACTTTAGCATAATAAAGCCATTTAGAAAGTCAAAAGTCCTCTGTAGTTTGCTACAAGAGTCATCAAGAGGCTGATACTTAATATATTAAAACGAGCCATTTATGCCAAAAGAAAGCTTATAGTAGGGGCTGGGAAGGAAATGCTTTTGAAGTTCCGTGGCTTTGAGTGGTATTTCAGCTTTAGGTAACATCCCCAAGCAGAGGAGGGGCCCATCCTAGGAATGCAAAGCACTGCGGAAAAGGAAAGGGTTGAGAAGGGTCCACCCTACCTCTTTTCCTTTACACAAAGGCCTTAGGCTTTTGTATACAATCTGCTTTTGTAGGTTGAGAACTTATGCAGTACAGCATAGTGAGATAGAAACATGCATTACGAAAGTAAACAGGAGAAATTATTTGGAGGGAATCTATACCTTATAGAGAGCAAATCTAGCAACCAGTGAGATGTTAGAGGACCTTTTCAGCCAGGTTGAGTCTTCCTTCAAACAGGTAGTAGAGGTGTTAATGAGACTGTGCTGAGTGGTCACAGTTTTGAAGCAGTAGAGCACCTACAACTTAGTCTTTTGGTTTTCAAAATCAAAGTTAAAGGCCTGCTGCTAACTATGTACTTGCAGGCCCCCATTCCTCTCTCCTACCTTTTTTCCTCCCTACCTTTTCTGATGACTTTTTATCAGCTCCCACACAACCTTGTGCAGGATCTGTATCTCAGTACAGCATATACTGGTTTTCATTATTTGTATGTATCCCTTCTCCAGACTGGGCTTCTTGAGGATAGGGGTTCATCAGAGTTCCATCACCCCGTAAGTACACAGTACATTTGAGTGAATGAATGATGAGAGTGAGTTCCTCAGAGTCACACAGATAATAAGTCCCAGATCTAGAACCCAGGGCTTCTGATTCCTAGCCCAGTACTTTTCCACCACACAATGCAGCCTCCATCTGAGGTATTAAACAACTTTTCTCATTTTTGTGTATATTCTTTCAGAGCATTTTCATTAAATCATCTTTTATTAATTAAAAGGAGGGTGGAGGGGCGCCTGGGTGGTTCAGTCAGTTAAGCATCAGACTCTTGATTTTGGCTGAGGTCATGATCTCAGGGTTATGAGATCAAGCCCCACGTTGTGCCCAAACTGGGCTGGGCGGGGGGGGGGGGGGGGACTCTGCTTAAGATTCTCTCTCTCCCTCTTACTCTGCCCCTCTACCTGTATGCACACACCCTCAATAAATAAATCTTTTTTTTTTAAGGGGAGAGGGAGGAGTAAAATACTATTTAAAATGTTTTCTAGTTTCTGCCTCACACCAAATTAATTCCCAGTATTCACAGGCAAACCAATAACATTATGATCTAGATGATTAAAATCCTGTATAACGTTAACTAAAAGAGAATTTAGGGACGTCTGGCTGGTACAGTCAATAGAGCATGCGACTCTTGATCTCACGGTCATGAGTTCAAACCCTACATTGGCATGGAGCCTACCTTAAAAAAAAGGAAAATTTAAGCAAGGGGAACCTTTGTCTGCCTTTGATTATAACAGGAAGGCAGTTAAAGCAGTGTTTTGGTGATGTGTGTTTATCAGATTAGCTTGTGTTCTTTAAATCCAAGTGTAAGAGGCTCTATACTTTAAGAAACATGAAAGTGAGCCCTATGTGTGACTGGGACATCTCCTTTTAGAGATTAATTGTGTCGTCTAATGAGTAAGCAAACTATTACTAATTATATTCCATCCTTACTGTACCTTAGAAAGTATTTCAACATATTTGATCCTTACAACCCTGAGATTGACATAGTGTAGGTATTTTTATGTTCATTTTGCAATAAAAAAAAACTAGCCCTTGTTGGGTTTAAGTGATTTGCTTTGTGTTCTGTGGCTAACGTATGGCGCTGTGTCTGTAGCTCAGAGCCTCTCATGTCTAGTCCAGTGCTTTTTATACTCTTATCACACTGTCTATAAAACACTGAAATCTACATAAATCATACTAAAGCACGCACGGTTAGCACGTTGGAAACGTATCAAGACTACAAAAGGATCCAGTCGGGGGGTACGAAAGGGTGTATCTCGTGATTGCTGGATTTCAGGATATGGCTTAGCCAACAACAAAGGGTGTCCGAGAAATGGAGTATAGTAGCTGAGAGATCCACTCCCCTTGGACTTAGGCCCTTCTGTCATTGCATAACTAAAAGACCTTTTCAGTTTGTTTGCTTGACATATCAAATTTGAGTTGTCCTATTCACACCAGGCAAATAATTGCTTCACTAAAGGCCTTTGTGAAGAATGTACTTGTATACTTGATCTTCTTTGTACAGAAAGGTGAGAGTGGGCAAGAGAAACAGGAATGTCTATGTTATTTGTCACTAAAACAGGAAATGTAAAGCTCAGAAATTCCCCCTGCTTAGCTGCTTGCCAACAGACCCTCCTGGAGAAATGGGAGGTTTGGGGTAAGTGATTAGACCACTGTTACAGAAACCTTATAGGAAAAGTGGATGGTATGGGTTCAGTGACTAAAGAGTATATTAGGGTCATTGTTTAATAACGTGGGCCTCAGCTTCTTCACCTGTAAATTAGGGGAGTTGTACTTAATAATGTAATTTTTGAAAATAGGAAATATATTCACATGGTTCACAATTCAAAAGATACAGAAGGATATTTAGTGAAAAATGTTCCTTCTACTCCTACCCACATCTGACCAATTTCCCTCCTACAAATCACAATGTTATCTCTTTCTTATGCTCTGACCCCTAGGGATAGTATAGGTGTTTATAAATAATGTATATATACTTTTAACCCTATTGAATTTTTTTTACAAATGCTAGCATACAGCACACCTGCTTTTTTTAATCTCATAACTTGGAGATCATTCATGTAAGTATATAAAGAGTTTCTTCATTCTTTTTTTTTTTTAAGATTTTATTTATTTATTTGACAGAGAGAGATCCCAAGTAGGCAGAGAGGCAGGCAGAGGGAGAAGCAGGCTCCCTGCTGAGCAGAGAGCCTAATGTGGGGCTCGATGCCAGGACCCTGAGACCATGACCTGAGCCGACGGCAGAGGCTCAACCCACTGAGCCACCCAAGTGCCTACGAGTTTCTTCATTCTTATTTATGGTTGCAAAGTATACCATTTTATGGAAATATGATAATTTATTTAATCCATACCTAATCAATAAATATTTATGTTGTATTTTCAGTATTTTGCTATCACAGTCCTATGACAGATAACTTTGTTCATATAACATTTGATACATGTGTCAGTGTGTCTTTAGGACAGATACATCTGATCCTTGAACAAAATGGATTTGAACTGTGTGATTCCACTTACAGGTGAATTTTTTTACAATATAGCACTGTAGGTGTATTTTCTTTTCTTTATGATCTTCTTAATAATTTTATTTTCTCTAGCTTACTTTTAAAAAAAAATTATTTATTTATTTTTGAAAAAGAGAAAGAGAAAAAGAGAGCAGCAGCAGGGGGAGGGGTAGATGGAGAAGCAGGCTCCCTAGCCTAATGTGGTGCTTGATCCCAGGACCCCGGGATCATGATCTGAGCCAAAGGCAGATGCTTAACCGACTGAGCCACCCAGGTGTCTCTCTAGCCTACTTTATTGTAAGAATAAAGTATATAATATGTATAAGGTACAAAGCATATTAATCGACTATGTCATCAGCAAGGTTTCCAGTTGACAGCAGGCTCTCAGGAGTTCAGTTTTGGAGAGTCAAAAGGTATACAGAGATTTTTGACTGCTTCGAGGTTGGTGTCCCAACCACCATGTTGTTCAAGGGTCAACTGTATTTAGAGGTGGAATTACTGGCTCAAAGTATCTGTACATCAGACAGATAATTAAACACTCTTCTACTTTTGGTATTCTATGAGATTTTAATTGTGAATGAACAGCTAAAGAGATGGGAAGGTATCATTTTCTTGAAACATCTTAATTTTTTAAATTGATTTCTTCATTTGAGAGAGTGTGTGTGGGAGGAGCAGAGAGAGAAGGAGAGAGAGACTCCCAAGCCGACTCCCTGGTGAGTGCAGAGCCTGAAATGGGGCTCAGCCCCACTATCCTGAGATCATAACGTGCTGAAATCAAGAATAAGACACTTAACTAACTGAGCCACCCAGGCGCCTCTGAAGCATCTTAATTTTTATCTCTTGTTATTCAGAAACTACATCTTTAAGTAAGGGCCAAGTATAGACAACCTCACCAAAATAATGTTTAATTACAAATTTGACCAAAGTCACCTACTACATCATGATCCTATAGATTTTTCTAGTGCTGTTCAGTGTGCTGTATCACTCAGGAGTTAATTTGAATTAACTGAATTAATTTGAATTAATTTGAATTTGAGTTAAAGTGAATGTTACAAACTCAGGACAAAATGGGACGGGCTTCTAACTACTTTCACCAATACTTACCACACAGAGGATTCAGAAAATTAGCTATTTATTGCAGTCCATCCATGTAAGGAATGAAAGTGGAAAAATCAAGGAAGAGAGGATAACTGAAATGTCTTTTAGTGTGTGGTTTTCACTGGCTTGCCAGGTTTTTGGTGATTGTGGAAAGTGATAATTTTGTGAAATGAGTGGTACCCATTTCAGATGTCTTTTTGAGGAACTAGGGACCACAAAGCAGATCAGAAATCTGTCATCCCCCTGTGCTTCTTGATGAAACCTACTCATCTTCCATTTCTCACCTCCATCATTCTCTATGTGCCTTAAGCCATTTGTGAAATTTGTTATGTAAATAGGTTTCAATCAGAGCCTCTATCTTCTTCATCTCTGTATTTCCGATAGGCCCTGGGCAGAGGGTACTTGATAAATACTCATTGAATTGAGTTGGGTAGATGTCAGAGTGATCTTTCCTCTGTTTGGCTCTGAAGGTGCCACATCTTTCCTTTTCTCGCTGATGAAGTCCCAGAACCTAAGTCAGGTTCGGTGGGGTGAGGTTCGGAGCTGATGACTAAAGAAAGAATTCTTAAGACATCTTTGGTGCAAAATGGTGGTTTATTAAAGCACAGGGACAGGACCCGTGGGCAGGAAGAGCTGCTGCCCCGGGTTGTTAGGAGTGGTTGGTTATATACACAGGAG
Source organism: Mustela nivalis (assembly GCF_964662115.1). NCBI lineage: Eukaryota > Metazoa > Chordata > Mammalia > Carnivora > Mustelidae > Mustela > Mustela nivalis. Next base: position 73,411,071 of record NC_139032.1, read on the forward strand.
TTGGGTAGGTGAGGACAAAGGGGTGTCCAGAAGGGCTATTGGGGCAAAGAATACTATCAGGATATTGAAGGCTTAGTTGCTATCAAGTAAAGACAATTGGAAGTCTGGTGGAATGTTACATTCCTGCTATCAAGCATCCTTGTTAATAAGATTTAGGTTTAGAAGAAATTTAACTTTATTTACTTTTCCTTCTACTTCCACCTCCTTCGGTTTTTTATGGAGGGGAGGGTGACATTAGGCTTGAGAAACTGAGTTCTGTGTCTTTGGAAATTGATAAGGTAACTTCTTTGTTGTAATCTCAAGGACATTTGCAAACCAAGGGAGACTCCTGTCTTGCAGGACTGTGATCTCAGCAAGTTAACTATTTATCATTTTATGGCAGTCAGGGGTGCCTGAAGAATGCTACAACTATGGAGGGGAGCGGATGAAAGGGGGGGGTGCAAGGCGCCAGCTCTTGCTTTGTCCTCAGCCAGCCTCCTGCTCCCTCATCATCGCCATAATGTGAACACCTTCCAAGCCACCCCTCTGCACACCTAGTATGATTTAGGAAGGGACAAAAGGCCAAGTAAACTATTTTAAAGAAGGGTGTGTGCATGTGTGTGCGGTTTGGTGTTTAAGGAAGTGTACACACACTTTCCTTTTGGCTCCCACTGCCATTCCTTGTGCTGCGGTTAAAAATTCGGACCTCACTTACTTAGCTACATGTTAGTGGGAGCTGTGGAATTAGACATACTCAAAGAAATAACCTAGGAATAGTCAACTCAAAATAAACATGTATCTTTTTATTCCCACAAATCTCATGTGTATGAAATCATAAAGATAAAAGGGAATACTAGATGAATACAAACTCTGGCTTATAAGTAATGTTGTACATTTAGAAGAGACAATTGAATCAGTGTTGGCTTTTCTAATTTTGGAATAAAGAAACTTGTCGTTAGGCCATGCTTTGAGTACGTAGACACTCTGTGGGATAGGAGGTGGCTCAGCTCACTTGTGCACTCTTAACTCCCAAAGTTACAGGTGAGAGGATGACAGGCCGCACGTGCAGCTTTCCCAGGTAGGTCCCATCTTTTCAAATATAAACTTTCTTGAATGCCAGGCTCCCAAGGGACATTACTTTTGGGTAGCTTAAGGTGGATGTCTCACTAGGCTTCCTTCTGCCTGTTACTTGTACAAGGGCCTTTAAGTTTTCTAGCAACTGACCACAAAGAGAGATTTCTTTATTATGGTTTCAGAAACACCACAGTGTGTATGGTCCTATGTTGTAGCTTAGAATTAAAGGGCAGAATTAGTACCCCTTCCCTGCTCTTAAAAACTAGGATGTAGAAAAGATGGGATTGACAAAAACATAATGTATCATATTGGCAAAAACATAATGTGTCAGGCGCCCTTAAGGTTTATGTTCTTAAAAAATGTATATGACATTCGAGGGAAATGTAAACACAAGCTGGACGCTTGAAGATATTAAGGAATTATTGTTAATTTTTCAGGTGAGTTAATGGTATTGTATTTTGTTTTGTTTCTTCTAAAGTCCCCTTCTTGGAGCACCTGGGTGGTTCAGTGGGTTAAGCCTCTGCCTTCAACTTGGGTCATGATCTCAGGGTCCTGGGATCGAGCCCTATCGCCCTCGCCCCGCAAGGACGACAAGAAACCCCAGTTCGGATACATCTTCTCTCTCTTTATTTCCGCAAGTCTACACACTTATATACACTTACATGACCAATCAGTGAGCAGGGTACAGGAGGGAGCGAATCAGGCTGTGCACCTAAACGAACAACTTCGCTAGCAACCAATGCTGTTTACTTCATCTTTGGGCATTCCGCTTAGTCTCACGAGGCAATCCTAACCTGGCAACTAGCCAGGCGCCATCTTTTAATGGCGGAGGCCGCCCTGGCCGGGGGCCTGCCTCCGACATCTCCCCCTTTTTTCTTTTATGGCAGGGATCGTGCCTGTCTTAGGTTGTCAGTGGCGGGGAATATCCTTACCCGTCATCAGATGGCAGATATCAATGATCTGCATCCTGTCTTAGGTTGGTATATTTCCCCCACAATCTTACCTGTTGTTGACTACCGATCCAGCATACTTAGCCACACTTGGGGGGATGTTCCAGCCTCGATGGCTAACAAGGCCTGCACCATGGCTTGCTGTTGCCTATGTTGCTGTCGCCTCCAAATTTGCAGTTTCCTTACTAGCAGAATCAAGCCCACTACGAGGATTATCATCAGACCAATTACGCTAGCCCATTGTTTCGTAAAGGTTAACACATCTTGCAATGTTTTGGTTATCTCTGGGAGGGTTGCAAGCTCAACTCTGGTGTTATTTATCCTTGTTATGCCTAGTAGCAGGTGCTGAGTATAGTTTTGGAATTCTGCGGACTAATTCCCCCGCAAGTATTGGGAGAGCTGTCGGGAGACATTCTGTAAGTCACTCATATTAGTATAGGCTATGGGAGTTACATAAATTGCCGGGAAGGGTACTATACATCCCAGTCCCAATAGGGCCCCCCATATGTCCACTTGTTCTTGAACCAAATCCTGGTTGACTATCAGGATTTCTGCTTGCAGATGTGCATTGATCTGAGTCTGTGTTTGAAGGGCAGCCGCCGTTCCTTCTGCAAGGGTGTTAACAGCTTCCTCAGTGGGTATAGTTGCAGCAAGCGAGACTGCTGCTGCCCTGGCAGCTACTGTAGATATAGCCAATGCTGTCACAACGGCAGCTGTGATACCAAAATCTCTCTTCTTTCTGGATAGCACCACTGGTAACTTGTCCTCTGGAATGGAAACTGGGACAGGAACATGGGTAGGGATACGCATAATCACAGCCAGCTTGAAGGCCGTGACATTCCAGCACTGGGAAAGATAGCAATTCTTAGTGCAATTCAACGTATCATTCAGCTCGCTAGCATGTGTTACGAGGAAAAGGAACGGTGGCCAGATGCATATGGGAGTGGGCTGATAAGTAATATTATTGGGACAAGACACATTAACTGTTGTCTCAAAGGTACTAGAGTCATTTTGTTTATAAGAACAGTTGAGGAATTTGCCACCATTTAACATGGACACTGCTGAGATATCAGTACATGCTCCTACAAGTTACAGACCTGCCATGCATCAAAGGGAGAGGAGGCAATATGAGAGAAGAGTTAGTCACTGGTAAAGGATATAGCCATGCTTTAACCACTGCTCACAGCTCTCTGGCTTGAGTCTGCCGCAGGAGGTGTAGCATCCCCAGAGTTATCATCAGCATCTTCAGCATCATGACTGGTGTTCGGAGGCAAGGCTGCACGCACCAGCCGCTATGGGATCCAAATTGGAGCCTCCTTTTCCTGTGGAAAAACACATGCAGACCCCCTACTCCATACTAACACTGGATCTGGTCCATTCCACTTTCCTGTGAGGATGTCCTTCCAAAGTACTAAAGGCTTAGGTTAGGGGGAGCAGCAGCAGCACTTGCATGTCTGTCTGCAGCTGATTTACCCGTTTTGTCCAACGTTAAAAAATTCAAAATAAAGAGAATGGTGTTGAGCTTATCTTTAGGGGACCTGAAGGTGTCCCCTATTCCCCCTTTTTGTTTATAAAGCGCATTTTTTATTGTAAGATGCGTGCGCTCCACAACACCCTGTCCTTGTGGGTTATAGGGTATTCCATATATCAAGTGAATGTCAAGTTGTTGTAGGAAGGCTTTAAAGGGTTGTGAGGTGTAGCATGGGCCATTATCTGTCTTTAATTGGCTTGGCTTTCCCCATGCCGCGAAAGCCTGTAGGCAGTGGGCGATAACATCTCTGGATCCCCCCCCCCCCACCATGCACTGAGGCGAAAATTATTCCAGAGCAGGTATCTTAACTTTCCAAATTCTGAAACATGTGTGACATCCATATGCCATATATGATTAGGTAACAAACACTTAGGATTAACCCCCAAGGACGGTGCAGGTAGTAAGGTCACGCAATTTCTGCAGGAGACTACTGGGTCCCGTGCCTGTGATTTTGTTATGTTAAATTTGAGGCAAAGAGTTAAAGCATCCTGTTTCTTCAAATCCTCCCCTAAGTAGTCCCATTGAGGTATGTTTAGCAAGCCTTCATCTAGGAACCAAGGCGCTGCCTTTTCCACTGTATTCAAAAAGGCCCAAGCAGTTTTTGCTTTTAGTGGAGTTCCATTGGCTTTCAGCAGGTCTTCTAAAGACCCTTCCAACTGCACTTTAGATACTTCAGATCTCATTATGAACACACAGACAACAGACGCGGACGTTAAAGACTCGCCACTAAATTCCAGCTCTAAGGCCGCCCCGCTTCTTATTGTGGACTCGCTAAATCCCGGCTCTAAGGCCGCCCCGCTCCTTATTGCGGACTTGTACAAGTTAATCCCGGCTCTAAGGCCGCCCTGCTCCTTATTGCGGACTCGCTAAATCCCGGCTCTAAGGCCGCCCCGCTTCTTATTGCGGACTCGCTAAATCCCGGCTCTAAGGCCGCCCCGCTTCTTATTGTGGACTTGTACAAGTTAATCCCAGCTCTAAGGCCGCCCTGCTTCTTATTGCGGACTTGCTAAATCCAGGCTCTAAGGCCGCCCCGCTTCTTATTGCGGACTTGTACAAGATTCCCACCACTTTGATCGTGGTCCCTTCCCCGCTTACCTGCGGTTTCGATAAGAAAATCCCGGCTCTATGGCCGCCCTGCTTCTTGTTGCGGTCTTGTACAAGTTTCCCACCACCTTTGTCGTGGTTTTACCCTGCTTACCTGCGGACTTCTCCCTTGCAAGGTTTTTCTATTTTTACTCCCCGCTCTACCGCGGAATTCCCACTTTTGAACGTGGCTAATGTCCTCGCTTACCTGCGGACCTTTACTCCCCGCTTTCCTGCTGATGACCTTGCAAGATTCCTTTATTTAGTTCCCGGGTGCTGGCGCCATTTATCGCCCTCGCCCCGCAAGGACAACAAGAACCCTGGTTCGGATGCATCTTCTATTTCCGCAAGTCTACACACTTATATACGCTTACATGACCAAGCAGCGAGCAGGGTACAGAAGGGAGCGAATCAGGCTGTGCACCTAAACGAACAACTTTGCTAGCAACCAATGCTGTTTACTTCCTCTTTGGGCATTCCGCTTAGTCTCACGAGGCAATCCTAACCTGGCAACTAGCGAGGCGCCATCTTTTAATGGCGGAGGCCGCCCTGGCCAGGGGCCTGCCTCCGACACTGTTTAATATCCTTTGTAATAAATCAGTAATCTCTTGAGTAAATGCATTTTCTTAGTTCTGTGGGCTGCTCTAACAAATTACTTAAACCGAAAGAGAAGGGGTTGTAGACACTTCTGATTTTATATCTAGTCAGAAGTGCGGGTAATAACCTGAGTCTGTAATTAGCATCTGAAGTGGAGGGCAGTCTTCTAGGATTCAGCCCTTAACCTTTGGAATCTGATGCTGTTTCTGGTGAGTGTCAGAATTCAGTTGAACTGTACGAGGCCAAGCTGGTGTTGGCAAATTACTTGATGGAGAAACCACCCATAAAATGTATCTTTTATAATTAGAAGACAGGGTGAGAGAAGCCTGAAACTTTGAGACACCTCAAAGAATATGGATGCAGATTGGAATCCAGTTACTGACCACCCAATTCAACAGAAGTAAAGGGCATCCCTGTGGGTGAAGTTAAATGGCTGGGATTCACTAGCTCACCCCGAGCACTCCCAAAATGAGAACAGCAAAGGTTAGAAAGAAAGGGGAGCTATGGAGCAGGGCGGGGTAAAAGACAAAGACAGAGAACTGAAGTTTAGAGAGAACAGTAGATGAGGAAGTAGTAATGCAATACAGCATTCCGGGGTCACTGTTTGCTCACAGCATCACGAGATCGGTGCTACGGGCAGCCCTAGCTTTGAGGAAACTAACTTGCCCTCTCAACTACTATGCTGTCACCTTAGTGAGTTCCTCGTAACAGTCCTGAAAACAATCCTGTGAGGTAGCTACGTTTCTTACTCTGATTTTTAGAGCTGAGGCACAGAGATATTAAGTAATTTGCCCAAGGGCCTACAACCAGCAGGTACGGTTTTACCAGTTAGAGAATGAATATGCTCCCCGCGTCCTTGGAGAGCCGCCATAGAAAAGGAAAGGGAAAATACTTTCTGCCCACAGCTTCCTACTTGTGGCTTTTTGTTCGCTTTTGGTGGGCTATTTTGGATCTCAGACCTTCTAATCTCAAAAATGTAAGAGTTCATGGTTAGGGACAGACCTTGGGAGCAAATCTTACTTTCACTAATCATGTTGGGAAATATATGCAACAATTTCTTCACGCAGAAGTTTGGTGTTTTCATTGGTGCATTTCCTGTTTGAGATCTGTCTTTTTGGTAGTTCAGTGACTGTAATTCACAACCAGTCTAGAAAAGTAAGACTACAGGAGATTCCCCTTCATCTGGAACTCAGAGATTTTATTCACATAGTAGGTTAAAACAACAACAATAAAAACAAAAACAACTCTATCAGATCCCGAAGATGAGCCATTTGGTATTAAATAGCCCAGAAGGTTCTTTGATTATTAGGTGATTATCAGGTGATAAATTTTAAGTGAGGCTAGGTTAGCTCTCTGACCTTTTGGAATACCACAATAAACAAATGCTTTATTTAGTTCCTGGTTGAATCTTGACATTCTTTTCCTGTTTCTTTTTCTTTTTTTTTTTTAAGCTCTCACTTGTTAAACATCAAATCCTGAGATTCTGTGTACTGTGTATCGTATATCTCTGTAATTTAGAATTATGGTTCTCGGGGCGCCTGGGTGGCTCAGACATTAAGCGTCTGCCTTCAGCTCAGGTTGTGATCCCAGGGTTCTGGGATCAAGCCCCACATAGAGCTCCCTGCTCAGCGGGAAGCCTGCTTCTCCCTCTCGCACTCCCCCAGGCTTGTGTTCCCTCTCTCACTGTGTCTTCTATCAAATAAATAAAATAAAATCTTAAAAAAAAAGAATTATGGTTCTCAAAGTTTAGAGTATGTAGGATTTTCCTAGATAGCTTGATAAATAGCTAGATTCTGAGGCCCGTTCTCTGCAAGGAGATTCACTGGTCTGGAGTAGAGTCTGTAATTTTCATTTTTCACCGGACATCACAAATGATCCTGATTCAGACACCTTAAGAAATCCTTGAGCTAGAAAGAAAGTAATTAACATGTATTATTTACTATGTATGTCATTAATGTATCAGCCACTTTCATATATTTTTACATTTTGATGTTCAGAATACTGTGAGATTTTGTTTCCTAGTTGTTGGGGTTTTTTAAAGATTTTATTTATGTATTTGACAGACAGAGATCGCAAATAGGCAGAGGGGGGGCGCCTGGGTGGCTCAGTGGGTTAAAGCCTCTGCCTTCGGCTCAGGTCATGATCCCAGGGTCCTGGGATCGAGCCCCGCATCGGGCTGTCTGCTCCGCGGAGAGCCTGCTTCCTCCCCCCTCTCTCTCTGCCTGCCTCTCTGCCTACTTGTGATCTCTGTCTGTCAAATAAATAAATAAAATCTTAAAAAAAAAAAAAACAAATAGGCAGAGGGGCAGGCAGAGAAAGAGAGGAGGAAGCGGGCTCCCCGCAGAGCAGAGAGTCCGATGGGAGGATCGATCCCAGGACCCCAGGACCATGACCCGAGCCGAAGGCAGAGACTTTAACCCACTGAGCCACCGAGGAGCCCCATGTTTCCTTGTTTTATATGGATGCATTATCCCACAAAGTTTTAGTAACTTTTTCTGAGCTTCAGAGGTGTCATAGCCTTATGACAGCACTCTGACTCCCAGACCAGGAGGGCTCTTGCTCTTAGGCGGTTTCTGCTTCAGCAAGATAGCTCTCGGAAGAGAACAATAAGATTGGTGGATTGGAGAGTCACCTGACTGACTCAGTCAGAAGAACATCTGACTCTTGGTCTTGGGCTTTTGAGTTCAAGCTCCATATTGTGTGTAGAGATTACTTAAAACATTAAAAAAAAAAAAAGGTTGTGAGTTGGAAAATGTTATAGAGCGGTATGAACAGCATGCTCTGAAATGTGTTTGATAAAGCCACTGAGATGTTAGAATATCTAAAGCAATCAATTAATATTTATAGCATCTCTAGAAAAGTTAGGTGTGCATTTGTTTCTCATGAAAAATATCATATGCATCTAAACTTTTCTAATTGAAATTTAGGCCCTAAAGATGAGTTATTTTCTTTACCGAGGAAACTGTGACCATAATGATTAAATTACCTGATGTAACAGAAAAACCTAGGCTAATAACCAAAATTTCCTCATTTTACTAAAATTCTTTCACAGTAAGGGCTAAGGGCGGCTGCAACCCATGCGCTGCCAGAGAATTATCCAGAGGTCTGCTGCTGAGTCAGTGGTTGAGAGCAATGGCTCCTTGTGACAACATTTAGCATTTAGAAAGTTTGCACAGAGACATAATACTCAGAGGTGACCTGGTATCTTAAAGGAGTAGAATAAACCATGATATTTTTAGAAGTCTGAAATTCATATATAGTAGAAATGGCATTTTGGGGTTTCGTGAATTTGAACAGATTTGCTGAAATGTGGCCTGGAGCTCAGACCACATGGAGTCTTTTCTCACCTTACTTAGAGCCATGCAGAGGTCGAGCAGTCAGGAATACTGCAGCTAACCATTTTAGCCCAGACTGTGTGCCATAGCATCGTAAAGGGCATTGTAAGCCACAGCTGCTGTGCAGGTAGTGACAGCCAGACTTAGTTCCTGCTGGACAGCTTAGTGTGGGCAAGGACTTCAAGACTTGGCAGGGCCCTTGGATAACAGGACATCAGTTCATCCTGAAAGCAGGGAATAGCCTCTGCATAGAAACAGGTCCACATTTCTTTCTAAGCCACTCTCCATTTCCTTATCTCAGTTTTCCCGGATTGTACCCAGAAAGGAAAGTATCTGACTTTGTGCAGAGAGACAGGGACACAAGATAGTTGGATAAAAGTACCATGACATAAGTAATAGAACACTAGACTTGAGGTCAGAATCTGGATTCTGATTGCAGACTGTCACTAGACTGACTGCTACATGACCTCAGCTCGTGTGTTAACCTTGTGTACCTCAATTTTCTGTCTGTAAAATGAGTAGCCATTCCTGTTTAACCCAGGCCCACCTTTCAAGTGCCATTAAGTTTGGAAACAAGCTACATTGTTGTAGCTCAGCAGAGAATAGCCTGAGAACATGCCACAAAAGTAAATGAGGTAATTATTGGACCCAGACTTGGAATCACAAATATTGGATGCCTGAAAGGTATATTAGACTGTACAGAGCCTAATCTAAGGCTTATGATGCATTCTATAAACAAGATGTGAGTTTTCTTTGGTCTCATTATTGAGCACTCACAGAGCATAGTGATAACTCACTGATGCCAGAGGGGAGGAGGGTGGTAGGATGGGTTAAATGGATTATGGGGCCCTTGCTGTGTTGGGCACCGAGTCGTGTGTGGGTGTTGAGTTGCTGAATCGTGCACCTGAAACTGGTATTACACAGTATGTTAACTGAGTGGGATATAAATAAAAATTTTTAAGTAGTAATAATCGTAACTCAGTGAGGGGCACCTGGGTGGCTCCGTCAGTTAAGTGGTTGCCTTTGGGTCAGATCATGATCCAAGGACCCTCAAGCCCCACCAACAGGGAGTCTGCTTTTCCCTGTGCCTACTTCCCCCACCACCATTCATGCTTGTGCTTGCTCTTTCTCTGTCTCAAATAAGATAAATAATATCTTTAAATAATAACTCACAGAGTAATAATCCTTTTACATATGTTTTTTAGTCTCTTTTTTTCTCAGTATTTCTTCCCATTCATTATTTCTTGTGAATCATGTAATGACCCTGAAGGAGAATAAGACCGATGTTATCTGTTCCCCTGAGTTCTAGATGACACATTGAAATTCAAAGATCAGAAGTAGTTCTCAAAGAGTTAGGGTGATTTTTGCCTCGCAGGGGATTTTTTGGCCATGTCCGGAGACATTTTTTAGTTGTCACAACTGGGACAGTGCTATTGGCATTTGGCAGGTAAAGGCTAGGGGTGTTGTTAAACATACAACAATGGACAAAATAGTTCATACAACAACAAATTACTTAGCTTCAAATGTCAGTAATGCCAAAATTGAGGAACTCTGAGATAGGTGTTTTATCCACAAGACACACAGTGAGAGTTGGATGGACCAGAGTCCAGATCTTAGACTCAGTCTAATGTGTTCTCCACTGTCCTAAATCATTTGAGCATTAAAGGCTAGAATCACACAAATTCTGGATTTACTGCTACTGTTTTGAGGAGGTACAAGTGAGAAGTGGAGTTTTTTACATCACTGTTGAAGGTTTCCACGCGTAGTACAGATTGTGTAATCCGATAAAAATCTAACACTTGCCATGTGCCTCACAGTCTGTTGTCCATGTCCTGCAGGGATCTTGGTCTACCTTTATCATATTTTTCTATGTATTGAGTAAATACCAAATTTGAATCATTTATCCAGATACTGTTGAAATCTGGACACAGCCTTTTAGCAGTCTCTGTACACAGAACCTACTGATAACCTAAAGAGTTTTTATAGGAAATGTCACCAGGACACTCAGCTGGAAATTAGCAGAGCTGGGATTTGAATACCCTCTGACTCCAGACTCCTGCTCAGCACTATTCTATAAGCTTACCTCTCACCAGCAAAGGGTGGCATGGGACTTGAAAAGCTCTTACAATCCAAGATAGCCTGTATCGAATATTCTTCAGTTTTGCCCTTCAAACCATTTTATAACCCAGAAATTAGAAGGTTCTTTTCCTTCCTAAGTTTTAACAGATGGCTTTATGGTTTTTGGCAAGTTAAAGGACTATAGCTCATGGTTCCATAAGGATTTTTTTTTTTTTTTCTGTGAATGCCTCACAGAAGAACTTGAGCAGAAGAGCAAATAAAGTCCACTCTGGGGCACCTGGGTGGCTCAGTGGGTTGAACCTCTGCCCTCGGCTCAGATCATAATCTCAGAGTCCTGGGATCGAGTCGCACATCGGACTCTCTGCTCAGTGGGGAGGCTGCTTCCCCCTCCCTCTCTGCCTACTTGTGATCTCTTGTCTGTCAAATAGAGAAATAAAATCTTAAAAAAAAAAAAAAGTCCACTTTGCATAGCAACAAAAGTACTCTGTGAGAAGGTAAATCTGATCATATCACTTCCCTGCTTCTTACCCTTAAAGAGCTGCCAGTTGCCCTTAGAATAAAATTTAGTCTTCTTAAAATGACTCAATGTGTTCTATTCATATGACCTTGAATGCTCTTGGTTCTTTTTTATTTATTTATTTATTTATTTATTTATTTGACAGAGAGAGACACAGCGAGAGAGGCAACAGAAGCAGGGAGAGTGGAAGAGGAAGAAGCAAGCTGCCCGCTGAGCAGGCAGCTGGGTGCAGGGCTTGATCCCAGGACCCTGAGATCATGATCTGAGCTGGAGGCAGACACTTAATGACTGAGCCACCCAGGCACCCCCCCTTGGTTCTTTTCTTGCCTAGGGATGCTGCTCCCTTACCTTTCTACCCAACTCTAGTAATTCATCAATCTGTCTGAAGTTACCTCCTTAAAGAGGGTTCTTTCTTCTCTCTACCTGCCACCCGCCATCTAAATTAATTTTTTCTGTGTTTTTCTCTGCCACAGTACCATGTTGAGTTCCTTCATACCACTTATCATGATTGGTAATTGTATATACTTAAATACATTATTTATTTGTTTACATACTAAATGAGGGCTTCCTCTTCCTAGAGTAAGCCCCACAAAGGCAAGAATCTTGCCTTTTGCACCTGGATCCTTGGAGGCAGATACCAAAAACTAAATGGATTTTGTAAGAATTAAATACTTTTCGGGTGCCTGATGGCACAGTCATTTAGCATCTGCCTTCAGCTCAGGTCCTGATCTCAGGGTCCTAGGATCGAGCCCCATGTCAGGCTCCCTGCTCAGCAGGGAGTTTGCTTCTCCTTCTCCTTCTGCCCCTCTTTTGTCTGCTTGTGTTCTCTCTCTCTCGCAAATAAATAAATAAATTCTTTAAAAATAATAATAAATTTTTAAAAAGAATTCAGTGCCTTTCAAATGAATGAATGTTTATGGAATGTTCTTCCAGAGGCAGTAAGGAGGTAGAAATTAGAAAGTTTACTTGTCCTCAAGGAACTTGCTGTGTAAAAATAGTATTTTATACCGTGTATTTAAGTTTTATTTATATCGTGTATTTGAGTTTTCCGTAAGAGAAGATTACCAGGGAACTTCAGAAATGAGAGATTTCTTCTGTCAAGAGTCCAAGGAAAACCTGATGGAAGAGATGGCATATTAAGTAAGCCATAAAGAACGAGCTAGATTGTAAACTCAAAAGAGCAAGGGCCATGTTTTAACTTCACCCTAAGTCTGACACATTTAAGTGCAAGATAAATGTTGACTAAATGATGAGAGGATTTACACATATTCAGGAAGTGGGGGGGGGTCATTACAGGGAATGACATAAGCCAAAAAAATCATACAGGTGTCAAAGTGCTCAGTTTATTCAGGAAAAATGAATAGGTCAGTTTGGGTGGAATATTTGTGAAAAGGATTAGTTTGAAATAGGCTGAAAGGTAAGTCAGTAACAGAAAGACATAAATGCCAGATAGTGAGCATAAAGTGAGCATAACCAATATCAAAAGTTGGATCTAAAGTTACTAAGGTTTTATGGGGCACCTTAGTGGTTCAGTCATTTAAGTGTCTTCCTTCGGCTCAGGTCTTGATCCCCGGGGCCTGGGGCCCTGAGTCAGGCTCCCTGCTCAGCGGGGAGTCTGCTTCTACTCCCTCTACCCCTGCTCATGTGTTCTCTCTCTCTCTCTCAAATAAATTAAAAAATTCTTTTAAAAAAATACTTAGGTTGAGGCACCTGGGTAGCTCAGATGGTTAAACGTCTGCCTTGTGCTCAGGTCATGATCCTGGGGTCCTGGGATCAAGCCCCGCATTGGGCTCCCTGCTCAGCAGGAAGTCTGCTTCTCCCTCTCCCTCTCCTGATGCTTGTGTTCCCTCTCTTGCTGTGTGTCTCTCTCTGTCATATAAATAAATAAAATCTTAAAAAAAAAAAAAAAACTTAGGTTTCTTGGGACACCTGGGTGGTTTAGTCAGTTGAGCGTCTGACTCTTGGTTTCAGCTGAGATCATCATCTCATGGCCGTGGGATTGAGCCCTGCGTTGGACTCCATGCTCTGTGGGGAATCTGCCTGAAGTTTCTCTCCCTCTACTCCTCCTTCAACTCTCTTACTCATTCTCTCTCTAAAATAAGTAAATAGGGATGCCTGGGTGGCTCAGTGGGTTAAGCCTCTGCCTTCGGCTCAGGTCATGGTCCCAGGGTCCTGGGGTTGAGTCCCACATCAGGCTCTCTGCTCAGCGGGGAGCCTCCTTCCCCCCCAACCCGCCTGCCTCTCTGCCTCCTTGTGAGCTCTCTTGTCAAATAAATAAATAAAATCTTTAAAAATAAAATAAAATAAGTAAACAAATCTTTGATTTAAAAAAAAAAGATACTTAGGTTTCTCTTTGCAGACAATTGTTAGTTCAGGGGAATAGAGCCTAAAATGCAAATTACAGCTTTGGAAATATATGTAAAAGCTTTGAGCACTGGGTCCATTATCGACATCATCACCACCAAATAGCAAGATTCAGGTTCCTGTGAACACCATCTGTAGTTGGCTTATCTGGAAAGAGAGTGTTTGCTTCCTTACATTTCAGAAGAAAGCAACACACTAGCCTGATAAATCCCTAGCCGTGTTCAGTTAGTACAGAATTTGTATGTCACTGAAGGGCTCCTTGCTGTGCCTTCTGAGGTCCTTTCGGTTCTTAGATTTCTGTGACCCACCAATTAAGGGACAGTGCACTCAGGTTTCAATTTCAGGTGGTCTGCCTATAGCTGAAAAAATGTCACCTGCATCTCTTTCCAGGCCTAATTGTGTTTCCCCTATCTTTTCTCAATTCCGTTCTATCGAAATATGCCCCGATTGAGAAGCTCATAACATTTCAAGGTATTTTGTGAGACCTAATCCAACCTGGGGTTCTTGGGAAAGGCACATTGCGTTCTGAATGTTCAGAGGGCTTAGCAGGAGACCTCGGAAGATGAGGAGGGTTTGTTGCATCAGAGATAATAAGGATGGGCCTTGCAGACTGAAGAAACAATGTGAGCAAAGATAGATGGAAAAGCGTGGGATTTGTCCAGTTCAAGCTTTGGCCATTGGACTTGTTTGACTGGTATTCCAAGTATGTGCAGGCAGGAAGGTAGGTTGAGGCCTTTGTTTTAGAGATCTGTGATCTCAGAACCAGGAAGTTAATAGACAAGGGAGAGGTTGGTAGGCAGTGGTTTTTGTTTTGAGCAGATAAGTAGAGCCATGTCTTTGGTAGATTAATTTGTCATTGGCATATCACATGGGATGAACAGGGTGGAGGGTACTGTTGGGAAAACCCATGTTTGTAGGGATGCCTCGGTGGCTCAGTTGGTTAAGCTTCAGCTCAAGTCATGATCCCTGGGTCTGGGATCGAGTCCCGCATCGGGCTCCTTGCTCAGTGAGGCACCTGCTTCTCCCCTTGCTTGTGCTCTCACTCTCTCTGACAGATAAATAGGTGAAGTCTTTGGGCGGGGGCGGGGGGACCCATGTTTGTAATAGAATTGCTAATGGTAAAAACCGGAGGCAAACTGGGTGAATCTTCTCATGTACTTGGGATTAGGAAAGTGATCAAAACCATGACTTTCAATGGACACCAAATTGTGACATTGGGTAAATAACAAGGCAGGTTGAACAGAATACTTTCTGGGCGGGGAGTGAGGGTAGGTAAGTTCTAGCAATGCGACCTCCCCAGCTTTCTAGAATAACATTGAACAGGGATCAAGCCCCACATCAGGCTCCCAGCTTGGGGGGGAACCTGATTCTCCCTCTCCCTCTGCCACTCCCCCTGCTTGTGCTGTCTGTCAAAAGTATTTTCAGGTTGATCTTATCTTATAGTTTGGTCTGTTTTCTCTGTTGTCCCTTTCTAGAAAGTTGCACTTATCCAGGTTTATGCCCTAGAGGTTTGATTCATATAAGGGATCTGGATTTGGCATTTCAAGCCCCTTGAAGGTCAACAGCAGTGTATTCCTTTCTTCCATATTTTTTTCCTTTCATCCATTTTTAAAACAGGCGCGAATTTTTTTTAATAATCTCCTTGCACTCGTGACCAAACAAATATTTTCTAAAAGTATCTATGAAGGCAAACTGGGCCGGAATATGAAAATGTTAGATTCTCCCAAGCACTTTGTGAATTCATACTCTAGGTTTCCATAAAATGAATAAGTAGAACTGGATGAGTTTGTAACCCCTTACAAGTCTTAAAAAGTTCAACTTGTTTATGTTATTCTATATCATCTACATTTTGCTACTAGTAATATAGAGCTATTGCATACTTTCTAGGCATATCCATCAAATACTACTGTATAGCATTTCACACTCACTACAGTGGCAGAAAGAAAACTGAGGTTTGCCTAGTGTCTCATTAACAGATTAAGGAATTGATTTGTCTGTCTTATGTCTAAGTTGCCAGGAAAGAAATGCAGAGAAAGAAATCATTTTAGCAAGTACTTACTACTGTGTGCAGGATGTTAGAAAATGAAGGAGTTTATGGATTAAAAAAGATGGGTCAGGGCGCCCGGGGGGGGCTCAGATGGTTAAGCATCTGCCTTCAATTCAGATCATGATCTCAGGTTCCTGAGATCGAGTCCCACCTCCCTCTCCCTGCTCAGTGGGGAGTCTGCTTCTCCCTCTCCTTTGCCTCTCCCCTCAGCTTGTGCTCTTGCTCTCTCTCTCTCTCTCTTTCAAATGAATAAATAAAATCCTAAAACTTAGAACTTAAAATCCAATAGTAAGGATAGGGATAGAGAAGAATTATATTCTCCTAGAACCTGACCTTAAAAAATGTAGAATTAAGTTTTAGCTCTGGGTGAAACTTGACTAATCATATAATTCAGTGTTTATACAGTTAAGGAAAATGAAGCTATAAAATAGAAAATTACTTGCCCAATATAGCATTTATCACCTGCTTCCCTTTCATGTTTAAACTTGTTCTCTTTCCTTTGTATTTTGTTGCTTACATGGTAATAGCATGGCCCATTCATGTTTGCCCAGAAGGCATAGGTGATCTAGAGATTGGATAATGGCATTTTAAAAATTAAGTTTGTTGGGCGCCTGTGTGGTTCAGTCAGTTAAATGTCTGCCTTTGTCTCAGGTCACGATCCAGGGCTCCCTGCTCAGCGGCAGTTTGCTTCTGCCTGCCTCTCCCCCTGCTTTTGCACTCTCTTACTCCCTCAAATAAATAAATAAATAAATAACCTTAAAAAATTAAAATGAAGTTTGTCTTTAGCATGCTTTCTCTTGAAAATGATAAGCCGCCCTGACTGGATATTCTCTATATAATGGGTTCCATGCAATGACCTGTCTTGCCCCATTGGGCTTCTTATCCATCTTGCTCTGTGCGAGCAGCTTAATGAGGTGGACTGGACACGTGGAAAGATGAAATTTAAGATAGACAGGGTGACCTTGAACCCATATCGGGAAACAAAGTTCTTGTCTTAATCTGATTAGAATCAAATTACAAGTTTGCTGTCTGTCTTGTGTGGATCCTTAGAATAAACATAGGGCAGCTCCTGAGTTACCATCCTTTTCTGCTAACATAGATCTTCTTAGGCAGGAACTTCTCAGTGAAAGAGCTACTCTCAGGAACTCAGAGCTGCTCTTTTATTTTAAACTTTTTAAACTTGTCAGTCCATGCCACATTTCTTGTTTCCCTAGATCACTGGCCACTCATAAATGAAGGCTCTTTAAGTTTTAAATGTAATTGTTTGAAGTAGTTTTCCCCTTTATGACTCTGGCTGTTGGCTACTTCTGGTGGAGCCCATCAGTCTGATATATGAGTAATTCAGTCACGTAGACTCTGCTATTAATTGGAGTATGGAGACCGTGCCTAGTTTGGGTTTTTTCCATGAAAGGTGCTTTTTCAGGGAATCAAGCTTAGCCTATCCAAAGTAATAGAGCTCACTTTGGTAGATGGTGAAGAAAATGAAAATAATATTGAAACCAGCGCATAGTCACAACCTTAATTCTTTGCCAAGTTCTATTAACATTTTCTCATATCAGCCCCGCCATGGCCGTAAAGAAAAACCAGGAAACATTTGTTATGGATGATCCCTGGGAGTTATTTTTATTATCAACAAAGGCAAAAAGTTACAAGAGAAAAACAGTGGCCTTTATTTTATTGAAGATTTTTTTTCAAGATTTTTATTTATTTATTCAAGAGAGAGAGAACATGCTGGGATAGGGGCAGAGGGAGAGGGAGAAGCAGGCTCCCTAGTGAGCAGGGAGTCAGACATGGGGCTCGATCCCAGGACCCTGGGATCATGACCTGAGCCGAAGGCAGATGCTTAACAACTGAGCCATACAGAAGCCCCAAAGAATTTTTAAAAGGATAAAAATCTAAATGATTTTGTTTTTGTCAGTAGTAGTGGTAGTGATGTGGTGGGGTTTTGGCAATTACACTCCTAAATTCTGACTCTCTTTATAAACCTATAGTCATAGCAAGTGCCCTGTCATCTCTTATCACCTGCCAAAGATATTCGGATCTGTGTGTGTGTGTGCACGCGCATGTATGATTTTAGGGTCTTTAACACTTCTTTTTCTTATTGACCCAACCTATTTTTCTCTCTACCTCAACTTCATCATTTTACTGACTGTGTTTAGTACATCAGTGGAGCAGAACTTTGTTAAGTTTTTGCCAGCTCTGTCTGAGAACCTGTGTAAGCCTTTGATTTACTCCAGCCTACTACCTTCTGTGAATATAATTGGTAACATTAAGTATCTTTATGATCACTGTACACCTCAAGAAAGACATTGGCCAAAGAAAGACAACTACAGTATCCAGAGGTGTGGTTACATTCATACAATTGTGACCAAATTTCTGCCAGTCAATTTGGAGTACCAGAGTGAGGCCAGGGCTGTGGGGTTGAGTGGAACAGCATCATAGCCTTCAAGGAGAAAGGTCTTCCCCCTATATATTCATCATACTACCCCTTCCCATTTACTGCGAGCTACTACTATTTTTTTTTTTTTTTTTTCAAAACAATTCCAGTATATTGGGTTGGAATGCCAAGGGGTGGAGGGACACCTAAGCCCTGTTTTATTAATGCATTATAATCTCTTTACTTCTACATCTCCTTTACCACCTCCCTCCCCAAAGGATAGTGTGAGTGTGGAATTCATAAAGCCATCAAGAGAATTTTAAAGTTCACCTACGGGGGCACTTGAAACAAGGCCAGAGCTATTTCTCAGAATAACTGCTGACCCTGTGCAGGTCATCAAAAGGCAGGATTAGTCCAGTTGAACTGGTTGCTTGATCATGAGAACAGAGTCCATAAGCATGAATCTCTGTTTATGGTAGTACAGTGTCTGTGACCTTGAATTTTCCCTATCTATGCCTGTCTAAAGCTTATAAGTAACCAATAAAAATAAAAAATTACAAGAGCAGACAAGCAACCAGATTTGTTTTAGTTTAATGGTTCTACAAATCTAAAAAGGAACCTGACCTTAATCATTGTCAGAAGAAAAACTTTCTTCCTAATCTTCTTTATCAGGAAACTCTGTAGGTAGTCTCCAAAAGAATTGTGTGAGACTCCAGATTTTATCGGTCTGTGCTGGAGAACAGAGACAACATGGCAGATGTCTGACCGCTTCTGTGTAGTCTTTTTGTCGTGGGTCTAATCTCCATAGTCCCTGTGGATTACCGTTTCTTATCCATCATTCTGTAGTACAAGGGAAATAAAAAAGAATTGGAAGTTTAGAATAAATCTATTAAAAGTAAGGTCAGTGCTAAGACTCAGGATGGGCTTGAGCATTCAGCCTTCTTGCCCATTTCCTAACTTCCATTCATAAATTCATGTTTATTTTGCTAAAGATGCTAGACTTTGCAAACAATCCGGTCCTCTCGTCAAGCTTTTCATTGTGCCCTTTTTGGGAGGTAGGAGGTGGACAGGAATAGAGGAAACTTCTTTTTTGACGGTCCTCAGAAGCAGACGGAGAAGAAATTAGACCCTTGAGTATAGGAAAGTTTTGGAAACTATGTGTATACGTGCTGTACAATACTTACGAAGTGGGCGAAAAGGGGAGACAAAATGAAATGCAAAGCTTATGGTGTGCAGTGTGGACTGTGCCATCTCGTTTTCCAGATCTAATAATCTTTTTTTTTTTAAAGATTTTATTTTTTTATTTGACAGACAGAGATCACAAGTAGAAAGAGAGGCAGGCAGAGAGAGAGAGGGAGAGAGAGAGAGGAGGAAGCAGGCTCCCTGCTGAGCAGAGAGCCTGATGCGGGGCCTGATCCCAGGACCCTGGGATCATGACCTGAGCTGAAGGCAGAGGCTTTAACCCACTGAGCCACCCAGGTACCCCAGATCTAATAGTCTTCAGGGCAAGAGAAACAAGTTGGCCTGTAGCCTACTTAAGTACTCAACTGAAGATGAGATGAATATTCCCTAGAAACTGAAGAGCATAAGCCTTCCTGAGAACTCAACTTCTTAGCTATTCTTTTTTTTATTTATTTATTTGACAGAGAGAGATCACAAGTAGGCAGAGAGGCAGGCAGAGAGAGAAAGGAGGAAGCAGGCTCCCTGCTGAGCAGAGAGCCCAATGCCGGACTCGATTCCAGGACCCTGGGATCATGACCTGAGCCGAAGGCAGTGGCTTAACCCACTGAGCCACCCAGGCGCCCCTTCTTATTAGCTATTCTGTGTGAACTGAGTTCCATAGAAACACCCTTGACATATTTCTGGAGAATTTTCCTACGCCAGAAGAAGGAGTTCTTGTGACCTAGAGCTGTTCTGAACTATCCATGTGAGTGTCGATAGCCACTTTGTGGTCTCAGGAGACAGGATAAGTGGGAAGGGCCTTGAACAGTTGTCTTGGCTAGAAGACTTTGTGAGAGAGAAGCAAACAGCTAATATTTTGATTATATCTTCTCCCACCAGGTTTATTCATTGGAGTTTCCTTAAGTAAGATCTTTTATCCCCTCATAGTACACACAGTGGTAACACTGCCATTTGTCAGGCATTCTGCTAGATGCTTCCTAAGCCTTTTATCTCCTTCATGCTCCCAGCAACCTCCATGATCTGCTAGCTCCAGAGATGGTGAGGGACTTGCCCTCAGGGAGGGCGACTCCACTCCAGGGAGGGAGTTGTACAACCAGAGCACGGCAAAAGTCCTCTACAGATGTAGATGTCATTGAACTTCTCACTCCATTCTTCAATACAAAGATGCTTCACCTGTATGGATCTCTCTTAAATTCTGTTAGAGAAAATGAGTTTGCCTGAACTGGCAAAAATGTAAATGAAAGGGACGCCTGGGTGGCTCAGTTGGTTAAGCGTCTGCCTTCGGCTCAGGTCATAATCCCAGCATCTTGGGATGGAGTCCCAGATTGGCTCCCTGCTCAGTAGGGAGTCTCCTTCTCCCTCTGCCTGCCATTCTGCCTGCCTGTACTCTCTGTCTCTCTGACAAATAAATAAATAAAATCTTTTTTAAAACGTAAATGAAAATACTGTGTTCCTAATTTTTCCACCTAGCTCTAAACACAGCTTGGTAACTAAATATTGGGGGAGGATTTTATTGTAGATTGAAAGTCAGGAATCCTGAGTGGTTTTGTTTTTTTTTGTTTTTTTTGTTTTTTTTTTGCTTTTCTGTTTTATCCTTGAGTGATGTATTCAGATTTTTTTGTTGTTAATATGCCTCTTTATAAATAATTGGTAAATCCAATGAAGTAGAAGGCTAAGGAGAAGAAGAGAAGTGAACAGTGGAGGTTTTAAACAACAACAGGAAGGTTAGCCTGGAATTAACATATTCACATAGTTTTTTCTAAAATCAGAAATCGAGTGAATCGGTAAATATAAAAATTTTGCTGAGGTTCCACCCGTCACTCGTCATTACTAACCCATCCACAAGTTCCATTAATTGCAGTTGGTTTACAAATCAGGAAACTTGATTCCATAAAAAGGCACAGAACAGCCACTTTATAGACCTTGACCCCAATTCTGAGAGACAATGACGTGGAGCTACGTTAGAGGAAACAGTTCTTGGACAGCAGCAAGTGGTTAAAGTTGGCTGTGGAGTCTAGAGAAGCTTGAATAAAGCAAAGACAAAAGAGCACAGCTGGTGATCAAACCACTTTTTTCAGATTACAAATCAAAACAGCAAATGGTATTGCTGTGTTGCTGTTTTTTACTTATTCTCATTTCAATACCCATTTTTATTCTGGAAGAAGCTTTTCTTGGATCTTCTTAGATTAAAGCTGTTGAAGAAACCAGACTAACACTAACCAACTGCCACATTACCTCCTGTAAGTAGAATTTCTCTTTTAGAGATGAGTTAGGAGTGTTTGATTGCTATAGAGGATCCTTTATCCAAATACATAGGGCACATCAATAGAAAGTCAAGTAGGAAGAGAAAAGAATATAATTGCTTTTATTTTTATGCTTTAATAATAAGTCATACTTATAGATATAGATATCTATAGATCTATATATATCACTGGAGTTTGGCATCTTCCCTGGAGCAGGCTTTTAGTAAGCCGAAGGGCTTACCAGAATTAGTTTGAGTTTGTGCCTATGGTATATGTTTGCACATTAATCTGCCAGATTTGTACCTTCCTATTTGTATACTATTGAGCAAGCCTTGCCTAGGATTCCATTACAAGAAATCCATTGTCTACTCACAATGAAAGGAAGTAGATTCTATTCCTCCTCTATTTCCTAGTATTTTTGAATGTGAAATTTATCCTACAAAGATGACACTTCAGAACAGGTGCATACTTTGAAGCGTGTTCTAAGGATTTATACAAATGAATTATTGGGCCAGCGATTTGTGTGAAGAGATTTGATTACATGTCTTCATTTAGCAGGTGTCTCTGACTGGTAATGAAGTACCTGAACAATTAGGAAACTGTGGGTCTTAAAAACTGTTGATGGGAAGAATATGTGAAAATAAATCAGGGATATTCTAGGGTACAGATCTTAAGTAGTTTGTGGTGCTAAGATTTGCTTTTTAAACTGACCTTTAGGAGCTCCTAGGTGGCTCAGTTGGTTAAGCATCGGCCTTCGGCTCAGGTCATGATCTCAGAGTCCTGGGGTCAGGCCCCATGTTGGGCTCCCTGCTCAGCGGGGGAGTCTTCTTCTCCCTCTGCTGCTCCTCCAGCTCATGCTCACTCTCTCTGTCTCTGTCTCTTTCAAATAAATAAATAAAAACAAACAAACTGACCTATACATGTCGTCTTATGCCCAAAATGAAAAATGATAATTGTTCAGTCCCTCTTTTAGGTTTTAGCCTTGAGGCTCCTTGGGGAAAGACTGTATGTCTGGTTCATCTCTGTATCTCCCTCAGTCTTTTACACCAGAAGACACTGCAAATAATCACTGAATTGATGGCCAGGATTCAGGTTGATAATGTGAAATGAAGTTATCCTTTATGGTTTTCTTTTGCTATAATAACTTTCCAAACCTTATTGGAAGAGAACAAATTGTGACTTCTACTTGAGTGTCTTCATGAGGATGTATTCTGTCTTCCTGGCTGGCAAAAGTCTTTTTATTCTTACTTTGCTGCACTTGCCTAGCTCAAAAACTGTAATCTGTCATCACTCAGACACCAGGGATCTCTCCATTCTACCCCGATTCTTTCACTGAAAACTGCTGCCCCCTTACCATTTTTCCCATCATTGAAATTTTATGGGTGCTGTCGTGTTGATTATTTTTGTGTGGTGTTTTTTATTCTTTGCTATAAAAACTTTATGGACAAAGAGGCTATTATGTATGTCCTTTATGTCCATGGTATTAATAATACCAGATTGTCAAGCTCTGTAATTACAAAGTAATATAGTGTCTGCCATGAAAGTTATTTACATTCACAGTTGAACTTTGATTCTCCCTTACTGATGCTTTGCCTTGTCCTTTACTAGAAATGCAATCCTGTTTCTTGAGCTTGCTTTCATAGAATCATGAGATGGGAGATTGAAGAGGGGGAGCTAGGTGGCTGAATAATTGTGCTTTTAAGTTATATATGACTCCCTGGATCTATATAGATTTCCTGTCTAAGGTATGCCTCTTCTCCACCTCTTAGTGATGTTGCCATATTACCTTGTTTGTTTCCTTCATCACACTAATCACACCATGAGATTGCTCTGTTTACTTTCTTGTTTTTCTTTCCATGAGTCACCTTGTTTATCTTACTCACAGAATTATTAGCTTTTAACTCAAGAGTTTGGCACATAGTAGGAGCTTAAAATATTTATTGATGGAATGAGAGGCACACTCAGCTTATGAACATGAATACCTACTTGGAATTTCTTTCTTTCTTTCTTTCTTTCTTTCTTTATTATTTGACAGACAGATCACAAGTGGGCAGAGAGGCAGGCAGAGACAGAGAGAGGAGGAAGCAGGCTCCCCGCTGAGCAGAGAGCCCGATGCGGGGCTCAACCCCAGAACCCTGGGATCATGACCTGAGCTGAAGGCAGAGGCTTTAACCCACTGAGCCACCCAGGTGCCCCTGGAATTTCTTTTTTCTCTTCTTTTTCTTCTTCATTACCTTTTTTTTTTTTTTTTTTTAATTTTAAGAGTTTTTTTAAGTAGACTCTACACCCAGCATGGAGCCCAACTCAGGGCTTGAACTTCCAACCCTGAGATCAAAACCTGAGCTGAGATCAAGAGTCAGAAGCTTAACCAACTGAGCCACCCAGGCATCCCCCCTCTACTGGGAATTTCTAAAGCCCTCTTTCCTCCACAAACTAGAGTCAAGGGACACATAAAGAGAATCCACCAACACCTGCCTTTCCACCCTCCTCAACTTTCCACTCCCCACCCCCACACCAGCTACAGGCATTTTTGCTACTTCATTTTTGTCCCAGATGGACTTTGCAATAAAGCAGTGATGTGGTAGTAAAGACATAAGGCTGAATATGCAGTTATATGGACTTAATTTAATAGAGAACATTCAATTTATACCTTGTTTTCAGTGTTCTTAGCACTAATGCTGAGCTGGGGTTGAAATTGTATCTTCTGAGCACACTGCTTGCCCAGGGCAGTAATAGACCTTTCCTTCAAGTTTAAATTAGCCAAAGGTTGGTTGTCCTGTATGTGAAAATGTATTCTTAATATCTTGATTGAACACAGGCCATCCAATTAGGTGAATTATTTGAAGCACTTGCTTTTTAGCTCCTGACATTTAGATTAGAAAGCCTTAGAGCAGTTAAATTTCATTAATGGCATCAATTTATCCTCTATTATAAATTATCTGTTTCCTGGGGCACCTGGGTGGCTCAGTGGGTTAAAGCCTCTGCCTTTGGCTCAGGTCATGATCCCAGGGTCCTGGAATCGAGCCCCACATCAGGCTCTCTGCTCAGCGAGGAGCCTGCTTCCTTTCCTCTCTCTCTGTGTGTGCCTCTTTGCCTACTTGTGATCTCTGTCCATCAAATAGATGAATAAAAAATCTTAAAAAAAAAAAAAACTGTTTCCTGCAACCCAAAGAAACTACTTTTCTTCTCCTTATCTTAGATTTATATTTGAACATTGGCCACATCTGTTAAAGGAACGACTTTGCAGAATAAGGTTTATGTCTCTGAAACCCTAGGTGCAAATCTCTTGTGCCACTGTCTCTGAAGGTAATCCCTGCTAGATGAAATCCCACAAAAATAAATAATTATCAGGAATCAAAATTTTAGAGGCACCTGCCTGGCTCAGTTGGTAGAACATGTGACTCTTGACCTCGGGGTCATGAGTTCAAGCCCCATGTTGGGCATAGAGCTTACTTAATTATCTTTTTCAAGAAGCATCAAGGTTGTATACTGTGAACTTATTATACATAATTCTTTTTCTTAAAAGAATCTTCTGCTGACTCAACTTTTCCTGGAAACCTGGACCATTCCCACCATAAAGAGATAAGCCACATGGCTCACAACACAACAGTACCTTCTCACCATCATCACCCAACCACTTCAGCCTCCCACTCCCACTCCCATGGCGGGGGAATGGACCACATGATGATGGTAAGTGCCACAGGAGAAGCTGCCCTTTTACACCCACTTGGGTAATAGAAATAATCGAGTTTCAGGACTGGCAGGTTATTATCTTTAAAGGTCAAGTTTACCCGTGAGGAAAAGCACAGATAGACTCAAAACAAGACAAGTGATTTGCCCAAGATCATGCAGCAGGTTAATTTCAGAGTCACACCAGAACCAGGATTTCTAGGCCTCTGCTGTATTCCTTCCTTTCAGAATTGACTCTTTTCTGAAGTAAGTTCTGGTTTACATGCTTTATATAGAAAAGATAGTACACTTACCACGGAGAGCACTGGAATGTAGAGAATTGTCGAATCACTAGATTGTACACCTGAAACTTATATAACACTCATGTTGACTATACTGGAATGAAAATTAAAAAGAGAGAGAGAAAAGGTTGGGTTTGGGAAGGAAGCAAGGGAGAGTACTTGTAGAGGATGTCTGCTGTAGGAATGCTGAGATAAAGGAGAAAGCCTCCTACTTCAATGAATGTCTCTTACTATTTCGATCTGACCCTTTGAAATGCTCTCAGCTTCTTGATGTGAAATTCTCATGTAGAATCTTCAGTCCTCTCTGACTGACTTGTTATGGTTTACCGGCAGAATATGACCTTCTACTTCGGCTTCAAGAATGTGGAGCTTTTGTTTTCTGGTTTGGTCATCAATACAGCTGGAGGTGAGTAAGCCGCCCTCATCAGGTGGTGTTCAGAGGGGACACTCACATAAGAGACAGTGACAAAGAATCAGGAAACCTGGCACCTCTTCCTCCCGTAAGTACTGAATAGTT
The DNA here is from genome assembly GCF_964662115.1 of Mustela nivalis. Taxonomy (NCBI): domain Eukaryota; kingdom Metazoa; phylum Chordata; class Mammalia; order Carnivora; family Mustelidae; genus Mustela; species Mustela nivalis. The sequence continues at coordinate 73,436,917 of NC_139032.1, forward strand.
ATGGTTATGATACGTAATCATCTTCCTCTTACCTACCCAGAAGGTAAGGATACACAATGCTACAGTAAAGCTCTCTTACAGTTCTACAGTAAACCTCTCTTAAATAACATGTATATGTTATTGGGGGGCTGGGGGGCTCAGTCAGTTAAGCATCTAACCCTTGATCTCAACTCAGGTCTTGATCTCAGGGTTGTAAGTTCAAGTCCTGCCTTGGGCTCCATGCTGGGTATGGAACCTACTTAAAATAATAAATAAATAAATAAATAAATAGGAATAACATGCGTGTGTTTTAGAGTTTCTGGAAAATAATTTAGATACCAGATAAGAGTCTTTCACAATCCATTTCCTTTCATCCTTTTTTTGAGTGCTTTCTTATTTGGTAAGTTATTGATCCTGGACATAAGACTATAGTCAAGTTAAAATGATATAAGAAGCATTTTGGGCAAACAGACCACAAAATAACCCTGGGTGGAAAACTGTTGATCAAGTACAATCCTTCCATTTTACAGAGAAATTAAGACTCAAATACTGAAATTATTAGCCCTAAATCACAGAGCGTTGCTGTGTCAGAGGTTGGACAGGGACCTAGACTTTCTAGATCTGCCCTCTCCAGTGCTCTTTCTAGCATACCATACTGGTCTATCTCTTTCCTGATTCTTGGCATGGCTCATCTTACTGTCAGACCTACTTTTGGGATAACTGATACCCATTTTTGTGTGTCTATAATGATGAGTGAGCACGCCTTAAGTTCAAATTGCACAAGTTCCATTGTCAGTTGGACTGTTTTAAGGATCAGGTCTATCTTTGGAGCCACAAAATCAATTTGAGGAAAGAGGGGGTCATATAGTTCATGTAGTATATTAAATCAGCAGTTTGCGTATATTTGAAGGATTACCAACACTTCACAGTATGAAAGACTTAGAACTGAAATGTCTGAGGGCGCCTGAGTGGTGCAGTCAGTTAAGCGTCCAACTCTTGATTTTGGCTCAGATCGTGATCTCAGAGTCCTAGGGTTGAGCACTGTTGGGCTTCGCGCTCAGCATGGAGTCGGCTTAAAGATTCTCTCTCCTTCCCCCGGCTATTCCCCACTCCTGCTCGTGCTCTTTCTTTCTCTCAAATAAAAATAAATAAATCTTTTAAAAAAAAAAAAAAAGAACTGAAATGTCTGTTCAAGAAATAGTATTTTAGGGTGCCTGGGTAGCTCAGTGGGTTAAGCCGCTGCCTTTGGCTCAGGTCATGATCTCAGGATTCTGGGATCAAGTCCCGCATTGGGCTCTCTGCTCAGCAGGGAGCCTGCTTCCCTTCCTCTCTCTCTACCTGCCTCTCTGCCTTACTTGTGATCTCTCTCTCTGTCAAATAAATAAATAAAATCTTAAAAAAAAAAAAAAAAAAGAAAGAAATAGTATTTTAGAGGCAGCTGGATGGCTCAGTGGGTTAAGCCTTTGCCTTCAGCTCAGGTCATGATCGCAGGGTACTGGGTTCGAGCCCCACATCAGGCTCTCTGCTTGCAGGGAATCTGCTTCCCCCTCTGTCTTTCTCTGCCTGCCTCTCTGCCTATCTGTGATCTTTGTCTGTCAAATAAATAAATAAAATCTTTTAAAAAAAATAGTACTTTTTTTTTTTAATTCTAGTTAGCTAACAGACAGTATTGTATACAGTGTAGTGATTTAACAATTCCATAGGTTACCCAGTGCTCATCACAAGTGACCTCCTTAATCCCATCACCTATTTCACCCACACACCCCCAACCCCCAACCATCCGTGTCTTCTCTATAATTGTTTCCTGATTTTTCTCTCCCTTCCCCCCCCCTTTGTTCAAAGAAATAGTCAACACTTTAACATGGTGTTTTATTCCCCTTTTGCATATTCTACATTGTGTCATAACAAGCCAATTTATGACACCAGGTAGCCAGACCTGAAGGTCATTATCGTTCAGATGATTTTTTTGTGTTTATAATCAGAAAATGAATATGTTCTCCAGTAGAGACAATGGTTTTCTCTAACACCATCTTCACTCTTCTGTCTGTCTCTCTTGTCTGTCTGTGCAAGTAGAAATGTAGCAATATAACGTATTCGGAAATTGAGAGTAGCCCTCTTCTGTGTTGTCTCTCTAGCTTGGACAGCAAACAGACTAGTAACTTCGCATATATGACCGTACCACCATCTTTTCCTTCCCCACTTAGAAATGGCTGGAGCTTTCGTGGCAGTGTTTTTACTAGCCATGTTCTATGAAGGACTCAAGATCGCCCGAGAGAGCCTGCTGCGCAAGTCACAAGTCAGCATCCGCTATAATTCCATGCCCGTCCCAGGACCAAATGGAACCATCCTCATGGAGACACACAAAACTGTTGGGTAAGAAGACTGAACAGATCCAGACTGAAGTTCTGGAAGGCTGGACGAGTTAAGCACCAAAGCAGCTGTTTATTGGTAATAGCCCTCTTGTTGAGTTAGTAGTGATTCTGCATGATCTTGGTGAAAACCGTCTCTGGAGGCTTGGGTTGTGAATCCTAAGCAGGCCAAAGGAGGAATCATAGGAACCCTCCTGAGCTCGAATATTTGTTCTGAATTGTAAGCTTGGTCACTGTGGAAGAAGGTAAGGAGTTTATATTTTAAAATATTTGCCCAAATTGAAAATAAAATAATAATAAATAATATTAATAATAATAATAATACACACATTAAAAGAAATTCAGGTCAGGGTATAGAAGAATGGCAGAATCCATTTGATTCTTTTCTATAAAAAATTGCATCCCTCAGCTCTATTTTCATTTTGTTTACAGTATAAGATGTACAGATGTCTGTATTCTGTCCACAAAAGCATTTGGATGACTGCTAGTTTTCCAAACTACTGGAATCGTTTGGAAAATTAGATTGGCAGGTGCCTTTTGGGATTCTTTTTTTTAATTAACATATAATGTATTATTTGCATTAGGGGTACAGGTCTGTGAATCATCAGTCTTACACAATTCACAGCACTCAGCATAGCACATACCCTGCCCAATGTCCATCACCCAGTCACCTGCTTTTTGGGATTCTTGAGTTTTAATAGAAGTATAGGCCTTAAACTGAATTATAGTTCAAGGATTCCTATGGACCAGTGTGCTGCTTTCAAGTAACCACAGTGTTATTTATTCCCATTGTAACTCATGAGCTTCTTGAGGCCCAAACGTGTGACTGACTGGAGGTGACAGAACCTAGCGAGCGGCGAGGGGCTAGCCAAGCTTCCTAACGCCTGGTTAAGTACTTTGTTTTGTACCCCCCAGCCCTCAATTCTCTTTCCATTCTTTAGAATATGAATGTTGCCAAGGTGGAAGTCCTGAACATGTTCAAATAAGTAGGAGAGGGTTTAGGGCTTTCCTTTTAGAAGCCAAGGGAGAGGTAAATTAGGAGATTAGTCCTCCTTCCTCTCCTCTCCTCCCAAAGGGGGTTCCTCCTGCTGATAATGAACCATATCTGGCCAATACTTATTATCCAGGCAGCCCCATCATGTTTCATTTCCAGGGACCATAAACAACGTACGTAAGACACAAGTAGCCCTGAGTTGCCGGGATGGCTGTGGAGGAGTCCGGTTCAAGCTGAGCTCCTAACCACAGCTGCTCCCCCTTTCTCCCAATCTGCAGAGCTGCCTGAGCACTCCTAAGGGTCCCTGATAGTTGTGTCCCTGTTTACTCTCCAGGCAACAGATGCTGAGCTTTCCTCACCTCCTGCAAACAGTGCTGCATATCATCCAAGTGGTCATCAGCTACTTCCTCATGCTCATCTTCATGACCTACAATGGCTACCTCTGCATTGCGGTAGCAGCCGGGGCCGGCACTGGGTACTTCCTCTTCAGCTGGAAGAAGGCAGTGGTCGTGGACATCACAGAGCATTGCCATTAACGTTAAACTCCATGGTGCGGCCTTATCGATTGCAGTGGGAAGCAGTTCAAGACTGAAAGACATGGTTCCTACTCCAGTCTTCCCTTCTTGCTCCTTATCTCCTTACACACACACACACACCCCTTCTCAACAGAGGTTTAGCCTACAGTCTCTGAGCTAAAGTGATAACATCCCTGTTTTTTTTTCTAATGAGCTGAGATTCCCTCAGGAGATGTCCACCCTCCCCCATCATCCTAGATCCAAATTATATGTTCTTGTCCAAACCAGGTAGCTTTCTGTTCGGTGACTTGATCACCTGCTTCCTTTTGAGTCTCCTGTTTTATTTGGAGAATAGACAGAATGTGAATTTGGTGGGTTTTTTCTCATGGAGAGAGATTCACTTCAGCTAGGCAACTGAGGGAAATTCTTGTCCCACTAAACCCAGAACCCAAACTTAACATTGAAAAGTGAGTCCCAGTCTTTGTGTGCAAGGAGTATGAAGTACATTGTGCCTTTCGGTGTGATGTGTGGTACTAAAATCTTGGTAGTTTGCAGAAGGGTGGTTTGAGACTAAATATGGGCCTGGAGCTTGCAAAAGTGTGTGTACATTCTTGGGTGGCTGACTCATCGGCTTGTGTTCCTACTTAACATTTTGATCAGAATGAACTTGTCAATTAAAAAAAGAAATGATGACAATCAATTTGAGAAAAATAGAAATAGATATTTTAAAATAAAACCATTGATATTTTACTTTTGGTACCTTGGATTATCGCAGCTGAATGAAGCAAAAGAGTGGGAATTGTTTTCTTTTGTTACTGTCTTCACATGTTGGCCTCTAAACCAGTGGTTTTTAAACCTCAGCCGGCATCAGAATCACATGGAGAGCTTGTTAAAACAAGTGTTAAAACACTAGTTTCTGGGCCTCAACCCGGAGCCCCAAAATTGGCATTTCTAACAAGTTCCCAGGTGATGTTCCTGCTGATGGCCGGGGGACCACACTTTGAGAATCTCTGCTTTAAACTAAAGAAGTGTCACCAGGTGAGGTACTGGGCACAGGAATTTGAGTTGACGATTTGGTATGTCTAAGCTTCACTTGTGTACTAAATACCAGCACTCGTGCTGGTCAATACTTAATCATTCCACAAACGTATTCAGCTCCAGGTTTGTGTACGTGTGCCCAGGGCCTGTGCCCAGAGTAACATTTATCAGTATGTATGAAATCACTAGTCTTTAATTTTAAAGGTCTGTGGTTTCTTGGAAGTAGCTGGAAGATTGAGGAAGACCTTTGATCTGCAGTATAAAATCACCCAGTCATGGGTCAGAAGGGCAGAAGCCCAGCCCTCCCTTTGGAGAGGTTTAGGGTATGGTCTGCTGATGGCCAGATTTTCCTCAGGGCCCAGCATCCATGTCCACACCAAGCAGATCCTCGTCCTCTCTGTGACTGTCTTTGTTACTCTTGGGGGTTTCAATAGATCACATGTGGCCAAACTTCTTTTTCTCATTGAAGAACCATACTGGATTTTTATTCTGTTCTGTTGTGAGTTTACACTACAGTCTGGTCCCCAGTCCAGACAACCTGTGTGAAGTGACTCTTCCCGTGTTAGTCTGTTAATCCTGCCCTCCTTGGTGCTAGACTCCAATCGTGCCTCAGGGCAGAGGACACAACACACAACTGTTCTGTTGGCCTCTGCTGTGGTTTTGGAGTTTGTACGTTCTCTCTGGGTGCCAGTTAAATATTGGAGAGCAAGGAATGTGTATTTCCATGGCTTTAAACCAAGAGAAGGTTACAAGCTTACCAGATCAGGGGTAAAATCTGAGAACCAACATTTAGAGTTTTGTGCTTTTCTCTCATTCCAGCCCCTTGTGGGGCTGCTACTTCGCATGAGCGCAGTGCATGATGGGTAGTAACAGAGTCCAAGTTATTGGACTAGTGACAAGTCCCAGTTATTATCTCAGAACCCAAGGAATAAAAGACCGTGCGAAATAAAAGAAGACTCGATGGAATAGTGACCCTGGTGCTTGCTCTCTAGAAATCTTGGCCTGAGCTGCTATAAAATACCCTTTCAGAAACAGGACCTTATCAGTAAGGTAAGAAAAATCAAGGCCAGTTCAGACAAAATGCTGTGAATTTGAAACTCAATGGAGAAACATCAGTCTGGGATAGGTTTTCACTGTTTATGACAGTGTCACAAAAAACCTGAATTCCAGCCGTTCTTAGATTACGTTGCCAAAGGAAGAAGTTTATGAAGGAGAAAAAATTTAAAGCTTAAATTCCATCTTTCTTGAGCTCTTGGATTGTGATAATGATCTCATTGACTTTCATTTCTGTATCCCTGTTGATTTGGAATTTAGTGCCTGACTTCTTTGTTCTTTTGGATCCAAAAGAACCAAGATCCAAAAGATCCAAAATCTTTTCCTCCTTTGCTGTTCACATGTCTTAGAAACCTGTATCCCCATTTCTTTGGCCCCTTATTCTTTCCTTTCCCTTTCTTTCAGTTTAATCCCATGTGTCTAGTTTATGAAATCTCCCTAGCCCTCCTGAGGCAGAGGAGATAGATACCAACCGGAAGTTGTGAAACTTAGTAGAGACCTGACGTACCCTTCGGGGAGAAATTGTCCTGTTGGAATTGCTAGAAGGCTGGTAAAGGGCTACCTACTGGTTCCATCTGCAGAGTCACAGAATCTTAACTGCTATCTCCAGTCTATGTTGGAGGAGCACTCAGTCCCTCATTGCCCACAAATGGGGAATCCTCTTGTCCACCAGGGAATTAGAAATTAAGGTTTCTTCACTACTTCTATGGTAGGGCTGTCTGGAATTCTATTTCAGACTGTGAGGCTCTGGGCTTGGGTTCTAGCCACAAGGGGTTTCTTATATAAGGAGCTGGAAGGGGAGGGGGCAGGGATTACACGTTCATGTCATTTCATTTTGATCCTGCTCTCTCCAGCTGCTTCTTTCAGAAGAGACATCTAAAGATACAAAGTCTGCATTTGATATAATGCCTTAATCACTGAGTCTACAATTCATGTTGACCATTTTAGACTGTAAGCTCCTGGAGAGCAGTATTGCTGTAGTAGGAATATTTTAACAGTGTCATATGTAACAGAACAAAATAAATATTTTGATTTTGTGATTCTACGCATGTCTTTCTACCTAGAGTGATAGCAGAATAAGTGGTCACTTCATTGGCCAGTACCATCATTTTTTTTTAAGATCTTATTTATTTATTTATTTGATGGAGAGATACAGTGAGCAAGAGAGAGAGCACAAGCAGGGGGAACAGCAGAGGAAGAGGGAGAAGCAGGCTTTCTGCTGAGCAGGAAGCCCGATGCAGGGCTGGATCCCATGAAGGCAGACACTTAATGATTGAGCCAACCAGGCACCCCAACCATCAATTTTTAAGATGTCAGTCTTTTAAGTGGCAAGATCCCTTTAGGTTTTCAGCTCACTCTCCTCTTACTCTACTTAAAATGACAAGCTTGGGGCACCTGGGTGGCTCAGTTGGTTGAGTGTCTGACTTGGTTTCAGCTCAGGTCATGATCTGAGGGGTCATGGATCAAACCCAGGTGTGGGGCTCTGTGTTCAGTGGGGAGTCTACTTGAAGATTGTCTCTCCCTCTCCCTCTGCTCACTCTCTTTCTCTTTCAAATAAATAAATCTTTAAAATGACAAGCAGAAAATTCCTGCCCATAGGTACTGTCCCCATGCTTTAATAAAACCACCTTTTTGCACCAAAAATAAATGAATAAAAATAAAAGTGATGTGCTAGGGGGCCCTGGGTGGCTCAGTCTAAGGACCTGCCTTTGGCTCAGGTCATGATCCTGGATTGAGCCCCACATCTGGCTACCTGCTCAGGAGAGAGCCTGCTTCTCCCTCTTCCTCTGCTGTTCCCCCCACAACTTGTTCTTTCTCTCTGTCAAATAAATAAAAACTAAAACAAAAAAAGAGAGAGACAATTTTTTTTTTAAATGGTAAGTTAGTACTGCCAGATCTACATGACCTTTTGCACAGGAGTCAAGGGTCTTCATGAAGCAGCAAATCTCTCAGTATACCAAGAATTCTAAAAGCTAACACATCATATCAATAATCACTTCTGTGGTTATGCTGTCAGGAAAGAGGCCCTGAATTGGCCTCTAAGGATCTCCACTGCCAAACCTCGCGATGAGTATTGGCCCTGTCTGTCCCTTCAGTAATGCCAGAATGCTGGTGTTATTTGCCCCTCCTGCTGGCCCCAGAAGGCATCTTACCATCCAGTACCATTCCTATTCTCCTCCATAGTGTAGAATGATGAGCAGGGACTTTGGAGTCAAGCATGTCCAGGTTCGAATCCTGACTCCCCCGCTTATCAGAAGTGTAACCTTGGGCAAGTGATTTTAATAATCCCTAAACCTTAGTGTTCTCATTTATAAAAATGCAATAATAGCACCATTTTCAACTTAGGAGCAATATATATAAAGCACCTAGCACTTAACAGGCAACCAAACCATAGTAACTTTTTGATTATTTTTACTCCAGCTTTCAGGAAACTAAAGGTAAGCTCTTCCGGGTGAGTTCAATACCTCTTCACAAGCACTTGACAATCTTCCAGACATGCACCCTATGACCTGAGGAATAAGAGAACCCATGCACGTAATTTCAGTTGTGTCTGAAAGGATTTATAGCTGTCATAGGTAGTAGATAAGGGCAACAAGTAAGCCCTTATCTAATCTGGCAAATGTCTCATTCTTTATAGTTAAAATAGTAAGATAGATAAAATTTCCTGAGAACTGAAACAGCATCCTCTCCCTCCACCTCTGTGAACCCCACTTTCTAGACCCAGCGGGGGGCAGACTAAGAAAGCAGTGTAGCAATAAAGTTTAGAAATTTGGGTTCAGAGATCGGTATGCTTGGGTTCAAGTCTCAGCTCTATCCCTTAATTAGCTGAGCATCTAGTACTCTCCTCATAGGAGTTGAAGATTGAGACAATCAGCAAACAGCACTCAGTATGGTGCCTCCATACAGAGCCCTCTGAGTGTTGGCCAGTCAGGAGAGAAGCAAAATTTAGGAGGCACCAATGCTCTCATGCTTCTGTGCCTATGTGCTGGGAAGCCAGGGAGAGCTTAAGGCAGAGGCTGGTTTCTCCCGGCTTTGGTTTTTTTTTTTTTGCCCTTCCATACTGGCCTTTGTGGGCTTCAAGGTGATATTACTCAGTTTTCCTATCTAGAGCCTGGCTTGATGTGTCTTGAAGACTGTAAAATAACAAAATTGAAGGTCCTTGATCAGACTAGGAGAATAAAGATTTTTGTAAGAATAGTTGGAGGAAGAAGAGAAACTATATATTCTCCTTTCCCTGCCTCTCTCACATTTTTTATTTTTTTAAGGATTGTATCCATCTTCAAAGAGAGAAGAGAGCACATGAGCACAGAGAGGGGCAGAGGGAGGAGAAGCAGACTCCCCAGGACTCCGAGATCATGACCTAGCTGAAGTCAGACACTTAACCAACTGAGCCATCCAGGCACCCCTCCTCCACATTCTGAATACCCAGCCTTAACTATCCCTAGAAAGATGGGGTAAAATCTTGCTAAGGGTCTCTTTAGGACTGATGATTCTAGAGATTCCTTCTATCACAGCTGACAGTTCCTGTAGTTGAATTAAATGGTAAAAACAACAGAACATGATTTTTTTTTTAACTTTATTTACTTTTTTTTAGTAATCTCTACACCCAAAGTGGGCTTTGCAGTCACGACCCCGAGATCACGAATCTCATGCTCCTCCCAACTGAGCGAGCCCGGCGGCCTGGACCTGATTCTAAATCATCCTCTCGATTGGCTCCTCAGTGGGAAAAATTTTTAGGCAAGTTGGAAAAGGAAGGAAAACTGGAATTATGGTAATTCCTTTTAGGGGCATTCCTATTATTGTGTTTCCTTCCACTGTCCCCTCTCCCGAAATTACACTCAGACTAGCTATGAAGCCATTCTGTAAACAGATTCTGGAAACCCACAGCTTGATCACATTTACACAAAATCACTAGAATCTAATCTCCACAAAGGCAGGGATCTTTGATTTTGTTCACTGATGTTACTAAGTGCCTAGAATAGTATCTGGCACATAACAGGCACTCAATAAATACTTGCTGAACAGATGAATTGGAAGAAAGTCAGTGACAGGGATCAAATGCAAGTGTTCTGTGCTTCAAGTCTTTCAATAAAGGTGGGAAGAGTGATGTTACCTCTCACAGCAGTTACCTTTTAAAGTCTGAGGGTTAACAGTGCTAGGATTATGCTTCATTAAGGGTGTCGCACACTTTTCCAAAAATATATTTATTTTAAAAAACAAAAATGAGACAAGTTTTATAGAGTCAGATTTTCCGGAGACAAACTAGAGTTTTGATTTCCACCTTGAGCAAAAGTTAAGCATCAGTAATCTCATGCAGAAGTATTCTCTGCAGGAGGTAAAACATTCTACTTGACTGCAAGCACTCAGTTCTCTAAATCTTGTTTGTACTTCTGCCATCATTCTACTCCATTCCAGGGCTCTGGCATGCAAGATAATCCGCCTCTAAAATTCGAAACTTCCAAATTGAGATGAACGATTGTTGGGTTTGGGTTGGGGTTTATAACCAATTCGATCATTAATCATTTGCTCCCTGCTCTTGGGGTCACTGCTGAGCCCAATGGCGCCTTCTCCATCACTGATTCCTACGACGTCCACTTCTTCTTTTTGTTTCTTACGGGTCTGGAGGTATAAAAATCTTAGGATTAAGGCAACATTCTCTCCATTAGCAAACCTTTATTTGGCACCTGTCAGGCACTAGGCATAGGGTGAAGGCTAGTGTTACGGCCTGCAGAACAATAAGGTGAAATCCTAGGTTTAAATGGATAGTAAGCGGACAAGCGGGGATACAGGGACGTAGTGAGAAAAGATAAAACCCCTACCCTCCTGGATGTCACAGTCTAACAGGGAAATAAGTAAATAGACAATGACAACATAGGATGATCATGGTATGACACTGGAACGTCCATACTGTGAGAAGATACAAAGAAGAGGTAAGGAGTTGGGTGTGTCATGGTGGAGCTTCAGAGAAGGGAATTGCAGTTAGAAAAATAAATAATAGAGGAGAAGATGGATGTTAGCTGAAGCTCCTGTGGTCATCACTCACAATATATGTAAATTACACCATCATGCGCTACGCCTTAAACTTACACAGTGGTGTATGTCAGTTGTTTCTCAATAAAACTAGAAAAAAAAGATAAATAAGTTGGCAGACGGGGGAGAGAAGGTTTTGTTTTTTTGTTTGTTTTTAAGATTTTATTTTTAAGTAATCTCTACACCCAGCAGGGGGCTTGAACCTACAAGCCTGAGATCAAGAGTTGGATGTTCTACCTAATACACCAGCCAGGCACCCAGAAAAGGGTGTTTCAGTAAAGGTGTTACTCAAGAGAATAGATGGAAAGATTAAGTGACTGGTAAAGCAATAACCACCGGAAATTAAGAGCTTCATTGACACCATGAAATTAAATATAACACAGGAATACAAGATTTTATGCTGTCTTATCAAAACACCTGAATTTTGAGGTTTTTGTTTTGCTTTCAGGTAAGAAGTATGGCTCTTGGGGCGCCTGGGTGGCACAATCAGTTGAGTGTCTGACTCTCGATTTCAGCTCAGGTCATGATCTCGGTGTCATGAGATCCTGCCTTGCGTGGGGCTCCAGGAGCTCAGACTTTGGGCTGATTCTTTCTCCTTCCTTCTGCTCCTCCCCCTGCTCACATACTCTCTCACAGATTAATTAAATCTTTAAAAAAAAAAAAAGATTTGGCTCTTAAGTCACAAGTGACTGCAGAATTCACCAAGTCAGTATCTGAGCTTGATCTTCTTTTTTTTTAAGATCTTGTTTTTAAGTAATCTCTACACCCAACTTGGGGCTTGAACTCACAACCTATCCCATAACCACTGCAACCTGACTCAAAAGAGGGTATTACATAATGTTCTCTGAGAAAGTAAACAAATATTATATCTAGCATTCCTTAGAAGAATGGCTTGACTCCTCTAACCACTGGAATTGCCCCCATTCTTCAGAACTTACTAATGAACTCAGCACTAAGTGCCAGTCATAGTATCATACTAAGTCAACTATTACTTTATATACGTGTGTGTGTATAAAATGACATTTCTGAGTTACTCTCTAGTGAGTCTACACTACCAGTAAGTAACATTACAAATAGCTCAGTGAAAACAGGTTAAAAGGCAAAGGATATTATCATTTTATAAGCCATGAGAAACTGAGAACGTCCAAATGGTATGATATCATTTAAAAGGCTTCCCACCATGAACAATTGCTGTTTCAGAATCCAGTCATCAAAATGTAATTAAACTAATTTCAGTAACAAATGAAATACCAGTTTCTATTGGTGTAATTTCATTTTAGTCATAGGCAAATCTATCCCTCCCTAAGTTGCTCTAAAACAGGTCAGGGGCACCTGGGTGGCTCAGTGGGTTAAGTCTCTGCCTTCGGCTTGGGTCATAATCCCAGGGTCCTGGGATCGAGCCCCACATCAGCCGGGAGTCTGCTTCCCTCTCTCTCTCTGCCTGCCTTTCTGCCTACTTGTGATCTCTGTGTCAAATGAATAAATAAAATCTTTAAAAAAAAAACAAAACAAAACAGGTCAAATGCACTAGATAATTGCCTTTAGTAGCCAGACTAACTCAATAGTGAGCTGATTCTGCAGAATCAAAGTTCAGCATTCCAACACTTTATGAGACTCATTACAGCTAAAGGTTAAATTGTAGTGAAAGGACACTTCAGGTGAAGGCAACCAAAGGTGCAGATGCACCAAGATTTAAGTTGAAGATAACCTGACAGTGGAAGATAACGTAAAGATAAAGTTAAATGAGCAAGGACTAGGCCACAAATGACCTTATATACCATCCTAAGGTATCTAGACTTTATTCTCAGAGCCAATGAAGAGTTTAAGTCTTATTAATGGACATCATTTAATACTGTGGGATAAGCTACACTTAAAAATACACATCGAAGGGCACCTGGGTGGTTCAGTCACTAAGCATCTGCCTTCAGCTCAGGTTCGAGCCCTACATCAGGCTCTCTGATCGGCAAGAAGACTGCTTTTCCCTCTTCTTCTCCCACTCTCCCTGTTTGTGTCCGTTTTCTCATGGTCTGTCAAATAAATCTTTTTTAAAAAACCAAAACAAATACATATTGATGGGGTACCTGGGTGGCTCAGTCAGTTAAGCATCTGCCTTCTGCTCAGGTCATGATCTCAGGGTCCTGGGATCCAGCCCCACAGTGGGCTCTGCACTCAGCAGGGAGTCTGATTCTCTCCCTTCCTCTCCCTCTGCCCTACCCCCAACTTGTACTCTTTCTGTCTCACTCTCAAATAAATAAATAGTTTAAAGAAGAATACATATTGAGTTTCTACCACGATGCAGGCATGAGCTCCTTCCCCAAGGCTGGGAACTCAACAGTGAAGACGACAAACATGATTTCTACAATCAGGCTTCCTAATGTAAATGCTACAATAAACAAATCATTGTAAATTATAATAAATGCTATAAAAATAAAAGGATAAAGTGCTTTGGGTCACCTGGCTAACTCAGTTGGTAGAGCATGTGACTCTTGAGCTTGGAATGGTGAGTTCAAACCCCACATTGGACATACATATTACTTAAAAAAAAAAAAAAAACAATAAAAATAAAGTGCTTTGAGAAACCCTAAGGAGGAACAGCATGGACGGGCATTCCCCTAATCTGAATAGGGTCAGAAGCAGCCTCTCAGACTGATGAAATGACATTTAAACAGATGTGAAGACGAGAAGAGGAAAGCAAAATGTACAAAGGCCATGAGTGATGAACCTCTTGGTGTGTTCAAGGAAATGATAGAAAGCCAACATGCTTGGGGTACAGAGGCCAAGGCAAAGAATGGCAGGAGTTGAAACCTGAGGAGCCAGAACATACAAAATTTTGTAGGCCACAATAAGCAGTTGAAATTTTATTCTAAGTGCAGGAAACCACGGAGTTTTAAGCAGGGGAATGATATGATCTGAAAATTTGTAAGGTTCATTCTAAAAACCTGATGTAGAATCGATTAACAAGATAAAAATGGAAGCAGGAAGACCACCGAGAATGCAACTGAAATTTCAGAGAGAGAGGTGACGGTTACTTGCACTAAGGTAGTAACCGTGGAGATATATGGGGTGAATCCAAACGGTAAGGAAAAAAAAGAACTCAAGAGTGACTCCTAGGTTTCTGGCTCGAGCAGCTGCAGAGATACTGACACAGGGAACACCTGAAACTAGCTTGAGGAAGAAATCAAGAGGTCTTTTATTTTAACATGTTAAGTGCAGGAGACTGAGTAGTGACTTCTAAAGCTCTCAGGACCTAATTCCTGAACCTCTGAACATTGCCTTATATGGAAAAGGGTCTTTGCAGATGGGATAAGGATCTTGAGATGGAGACATTAGCCAGGATTATGTGGGTGGGCCCTAAATGCCATTCCATGTATCCTTGTAAAAGAAGACAATGGGAGATTTCACAGACAGCAAGGACAGCAACAGGAGAAAGAAATGTGATCCGGGATGCAGAGATTGGAAAGATGTGGCCACCAGAAGCTGAAAGAGCCAAGGAACAGATTCTTCTCTACAATCTCTGGAGGGCATGTGGTCCTGCTGACACCTTGATTTGGGACCAGTGATACTGATTTCAGATTTCTGACCTACAGAATGGTAAAGAAATAAATTTCTGTTGTTTGAAACCACCAAGTTTGTGGTAATTTGTTACAGTAAGCCACAGGAAACTGACACATTAAGTTTGAAATGCCTGTCCAGCAACCACATAGAGGTTTCAATAAGGTGTTGGTTAAAAGGGTCTGGATTTCAAAAGTTAAAGTTATTGTTTTAAATATCCTTAAGGATTTGAAAGTTGTACTCTTACCTCCAGGTCCTTTCGAATGCTCTCAAACTCCTCAATGTCATCAAGCTTCAGCTCCAGGCGGGTTGGTTTTCGCCGCAGCATACTGAGATCAACACTAAAGGCCAGACCCAGAGAACTATGAGCTGTTAGAAATAGCAGAGGAGGAAAAACTGGAGGTGATAAAGCTTGGCTACAAAAACAAGATCAATTTGTCAGCATGCATGCTAAAGGAACGGTGATACAAAAGACTCATTTGGGTTCACACATAGACTTCTAAGTCATTAGATGAGTGATTATTACATGATGGAGATCCATAACTCTGCAATTCAAAAAAAAAAAAAAAACGTCTTCAAGAAAAAAAAAGAGCAAGCTACCTATAAAAAAGAGAATTCTAGGCAACAATCACTTCAATTTTATATTTCAATCACATCCAAAGAATTATTCTAGCTCAGAGAATAAAGTTAAAATAACACATCTTAATTCAGTATAATTACTGGGAGAGTACATACGCCAATAAATTAGATCAACTCTGCATGAGAACTGTGACAGATCTGTGGTCACTCCTGAATACTTAAAATCAGCTTACTAGGGACGCCTGGGTGGCTCAGTGGGTTGAGCCGCTGCCTTCGGCTCAGGTCATGATCTCAGGGTCCTGGGATCGAGTCCCGCATCGGGCTCTCTGCTCAGTGGGGAGCCTGCTTCCCTCTCTCTCTCTCTCTGCCTGCCTCTCTGTCTACTTGTGATCTCTCTCTGTCAAATAAATAAATAAAATATTTTTTAAAAATCAGCTTAGTAAATCTCATGAAAACTCCCTATAACTCACCAATTCACAGAGTTATCCTCAGGGTCTAAACAGGTCCTAAATGGAAAGATCATTCATTAAACAAACACTTCTTGTGCTCCTGCTCCAGAGTTAAAAGGCATAGTCACAGCCTGTGGGGAAAACAAACACGTAAACAGAAAATTGCAACACACTCTAATAAAGGACTCAGATGGAGGACAATGCAATGGCATCACACAGGCACCCAATCCAGTCTGGGTGGTGTGGGGGGTAGACAGGGACATGGAAGACTTCCTGGAGGAGATCTCTTAGCTGACTTGTGAAGGGCAGGCAGAGACAGGCAGGTAAGAGAGAGAAAACAAATAGACCAAAAGGCTCAAAAGAACAATCCTGAGGCTGAAAGCCAAAGATAATGCTTATGCTAACAGGAACCAATTTTTATTAAAGATGATGAAATTCACCAAGTGAGTTTAATACCTGTTAATGGCATCATCTTTATATTCTCCGTAACACCCAGCAGAGTACATGTACTGGTGAATAAACTGAGACACCCAAATAAAGTGAAATGAACTTTTCTTGAGCACTTTGCTACACTTTTCCATTCCTATTCTTTACATTTTTACTTGAACACAGGGACCCTGTGCTGCTGGCAAAATTACCTCTATTTTATAAATGAAGTTGAAGCTCTTCAGTTTGGGTAATAAATGTCAGCCTCCTATAACACACCGGTCTGTCTAGGTGGTGAGGATTAAATGAGAATGATGTAAATGAAAGCTCCTTTAAAGTATGTACAGCTATAGGGGTGCCAGGCTGGCTCAGTCAATAGTGCATCAGACTCCTGATCTCAGGGTCATGAGTTCAAGCCCCACACTGGGCATGGAGCCTACTTAGAAAAAAAAAGGGGGGGGGCTGTAGGGAGGTGCCTGGGTGGCTCAATCGGTTGGGTACCTGCCTTTGGCTCAGGTCATGATCCCCAAGTCCTGGGATCCAGTCCCTTCCCCTGGCTCGTGGGCACATGTGCACACCCTCTTTTATTTAAATAAATAAAAAATATTTTTTTTAAAGTATGTATGGGTATAAATTATAATTAGATCTTTCTAGGACGTAGCTAGAGACTACAAAGTATACAAAGGAAGATATGTATCCTTCCATGAAGCTTGGAACAGAACAGGTGATGTTCTCAACACTGGCACATTAAATTTCATATTGTTTTATATACTTTCAGATAGTATCTTAGGGCACCTGGCTGGCTCAGTCGGTGGAGCATGGGACTCTTCATTTCCAGGTTGTGAGTTTAAGCCCAAGGTTGGATGTAGGATTACTTAAAAATAAAATCTTAAAAAAAAAAAAACACAAAACTAAATAAATCAGAAACGAACTTAAATCCAATGTAAACAAATGGTAGAGGAAGCCAAAATTCCAAGGGGAGAGTAAGGAAGGAAAGGATATGTAAAAGAGAAAAGCTCTGCTGTACATTTTCTTACATTTTCGTCCCTTTTCTGCAAACTGTGTCAAGCTCGCCACTGGGAGGCAGTACAGAGTAAAGGGCAAACGTGCTCGCTGGAGAGGCGAAAGGGCTGAGGACAGATTCTAATCCCACGTCACCCACTGATCTTGGACCGTCAGTTTCATCTTTCACCAGACTTTAGTCTCCTCCTGTTGTTTACACTGTCGTATAGACTAAACGAGGTAAGGCACTGTAAGTTCCTGGAACATAATCTGGCATTTAATAAACGCCCAATAAATAACAGCTCTTATTATCGTAATTGTCCTTGCAGAGGTTTGGGGAGGGGGCTCTGCCCAGCTCGAGGAACACCAATATTTTAAGCGTCTCCACCCCCGACACGAAGGCAAAGCCCTGGTCTTGTTCATCTCCGCTGCTCCAGTCCCCAGCGGAACACAGGGCCATGCAGAGTTGGGGGTGTGCCCTCTACCTGACGCCCTCACAGGCATCCTCTCTCCCTCTGAGTCAGATACAAAGACCAGTCTGAATACAGACAACAGCAGGCCGTGGCTCCTCCCCGGATCTTTATTTTATTTCGGCGCTAGAGGGCTCTTCGAGCTTAATCTACCGCCACTGCCCAAATCCACCAAAAATTCACTCAGCCCAGAGGAAGGCCCTGGTAAAACTTCCCGACGCGGAGGAGAACAGCACTCCCTCCGCAGCTCCAGAGGGGCACCCCCGGGTCCAGAGCGAGAGTTTCCATGGCCTCATGGCCCTCCGCTCAAAGAGGACGGAAGCCTCTCGGAAAGCCGGGGGCGACGTCAGGGCTGAAAAGCCCTCCATTTGCTCCAGAGTTCAACCCCGAGCCGCGGGACTCAACAAACCTACCTCTTTTCAAGCCGGTTCAGCCTCTTCCCGGAACCCCGGCACCCACCGCGAATCGCCTGTGAAGCGAACTGGACTACACTTCCCAGAGTGCTTTGAGCCTCTCCCGGCAGTACCTCGTCTTCGCGTGCTTTTTCTCAGAGACTCTACGGTTCACGCTACTCTTCGCGCCACGACGCTTCCGTACTACCACTCCCATCATGCTCCACGCCTCCCGCGGCGCTGCGACGGCCCTCGGCCCATTTCCGATCCGTGACGTACTTCCGCTTTGCTGGGCGCGCGGTGGACGGTCTGAAACGTAGAGCTTGGCTTTCGCTGTGGTTTCGCGGCTCGGAGCTCAGCATGGCTACCTCACGAGCTTCCTCCACGGTACGGATCTCAGCTCACTCTGGCGAGGAACACGGAGGGGCTTGGGGGCGGGAGGAGCGGTTCCTGTGAGATGGGGCTGCTTGGAAACGGGCTAAGGTGGTGGAGGACGGAGGTGAAAGACTGCGAGACTTGGTCCTTAGAGGAGCAGCGTTTTCCTGATCGCTAAGTGCGTTCCGGTGCTTTAGTTCATTTGCACCTCTCACTACAGCCCCGAACTATAAATACCTCTTCCAGCTGGTCCAAAAACGGAGCTCTGGAAGGGAGTAGTGTCTCGGCTCAAGTTTATGTGTACGTCACATTTCTTAATTATAGTAAGGCTTTCTAACTTCGTATATATTGCCCTACGGCCCTTGATATTTCCCCTGTGATGAGCAGTAGCCTTGGAAGTTTCATAAAACCCAAGAGGAGATTACAACGGAATGATGTAACTGGGTTCCAAAGCAAATCTGTGGTAGAAAGCTTACCAAGAGTAATTCACTCGTTTTATTAGCTTCTTCCTATCCGCAAAGCCTAAGTAATTGACAGACACCCCCATCCCTGCTGCCCCCAGTCATGAAGATATCTTAACCGCTGACCAACTTGTTTTTTCCGTTGAGGAGCTCCATCCTTCAGCGGAGCCTAATAAATGACTGAGGTTGAGGCTCAGGTTAATCCCTGTCTTTGATTTATCAGGCAACCAAAACTAAGGCACCTGATGACTTAGTTGCTCCTGTTGTGAAAAAACCACACATCTATTATGGAAGTTTGGAAGAGAAGGAGAGGGAGCGTCTGGCCAAAGGAGAGTCTGGGATTTTGGGAAAAGAAGGACTTAAAGCTGGAATTGAAGCAGGGAATATCAACATAACCTCTGGTAAGATGCAAATTGTGAGTCTCTCTTTATCTTTGTATTATAGTCAGAAATTTCAATTAGACCTAGATCTGTGTAAGGCCATCCTTTGTCTAGTTAGCATCCTTTGCCTGGGCATCCTTTGCCTGGTTAGCATCTTCCAAAGAGCCTGTCAGTTAAAACCTTTTATACGGTTTTTCTTCCACTGAGTCATCAGTAATCTTACCAGGAATTTATTCAGTGTATATTTGGATTCAAATTTATCCCATTTATCTTCTGAAGATCTAATATAGTTTTGGCATTGCTTTGGAGCAACTATGGTTTGTAACATTTTTTCCCTTTTTAGTTTCCCAGTTTTTAAGTGAAAGATCTGTTTAAAATCATAAAAGTAATATTTTTTTTAACTTTTTTAAAAAATTTATTTGACACAGAGAGAGACATCACAAGTGGGCAGAGAGGCAGGCAGAGACGGAGAGGGAAGCAGGCTCCCCACAGAACGGAGAGTCTGATGTGGGGCTCGATCCCAGGACATTGAGATCATGACCTGAGCCAAAGGCAGAGGCTTAACCCACTGAGCCACCCAGGCGTCCCAAAAGTAATATTTTTATTTTGAAAGAAATCAAAGTGTTAGGGTGCCTGGGTGGCTCAGTCAGTTAAATTGTCTCTCTCTGTCTCAGGTCTTGGGACCTGGGATCAAGCCCAACATTTGGCTCCGCTCAGCTGGAGTCTGCTTCTCTCTCTCACTCCTGTGCACACACCTGCTCTCTCTCAAATAGATAAGTAAATCTAAAAAAATCAAAGTGTAGAAATGTGTAAAGTAGAAAATCCTGTAAATTTTATTGGCTCTATATCTTTCCAATAACTTACTAAAGCTGTAAAAAATTATAATTTTTTTCACAAATGAAACATATACAAGTTGCTTTGTAACTTGCGTTTTTCACTGATATACTGTTGAGGTTAGCTTTCCACGTCAATAACTAATGGTCCTTTGTATCTCTATTTATTTAGAGAGTGCACAAGCATCCCAAGCAAGCTTCACGCTCACCTGAGAGCCCAGTGTGAGGCTTATGACCTGAGATTGTCTCTAAAGTTGTAAATGTTTGTCATAAGAAATTTACAAACAGTACAGAGAGTAGAAAATGAATAGACTTCTTTACAGAAAGGACTTTTCTTAAGTTTTTCATTGATCCTCCCACACATTTTATTTTCTATATAGATGCACTTTAATGACTTTAAAGCTGTATCACCACTGTAATTCTCACTTTTTCATCAAAATCCTTGTATTCATAGGCGCTTGGGTGGCTCAGTCTGTTAAACATCTGATTCTTGATCTCAGATCAGGTCTTTATCGCAGGATTGTGAGTTCACCCTTACATTTGGCTCCTCACTGGGTGTGAAGCCTACTTTAAAAAAAAAAAAAAAAATCAACCATGTATTCAGTGTGGGTTTTAAAACTAACTGCTAGATTGTTCAAAAAGCCTAGAGTCAAGACATGGATGGAACTGGAGAGAATTATGCTAATTGAAATAAGTAAAGCAGAGAAAGAAAATTATTATATGGTTTCACTCATATGTGAAACATAGGAATAGCCCGGAGGACCAGAGGGGAAGGGAGGGAAAACTGAATGGGAAGAAATCAGAGAGGGAGACAAACCATGAGAGACTCTGGGAAATAAACTGAGGGTTATAGAAGGAAGGGGGGGCAGAGGGATGGGGTAACCAGGTGATGGGTATTAAAGAGAGCAGGTGTTGTGATGAGCACTGGATGTTATACGCAACTAATGAATCGTTGAACACTACACCAAAAACTAATAATGTACTATATGTTGGCTAACTAAACATTTAAAAAAAAAAAAAAGCCTATAGTAAAGGGATAGCATTTTCATGGTAGTTTATTAGTTATATTTGTAGATGTCCCAGATTGGGACTTCTTTAGAGAATAGGTTTGGCAAGTGTTAAAATAATATGTCTATTTTATCTTCTGGATAGAAGGTCTAGTTAATTCATTTGTTGAAGGTGCTTCGTACTCTTACTTTCTCATCTTAGTTATGTGTGTACCTAGGTGTAAGGTTGTCACAATAAGATGATACGAGGGGTGCCTGCATGGCCCAGTCAGTTAAGCATCTGACTTGATTTTGGCTCAGATCATGATCTCAGGGTCATAGGATCTGAGGCCTGTATTGGCTCTCTGCTCAGTGGGGAGTCTGCTTCTCCCTCTACCTCTGCTCTTCCCCGCACTTATGCACATGCTTTCTCAAATAAAATCTTTTTCTTTTTTTAAGATTTAATTTATTTATTTTACAGCGAGAGAGAGACACAAGCAGTGGGAGTTGGAGAGGGAGAGGCAGGCCTCCCAGCAAGCAGGGAGCCCGATGGGGGGGCTCGATCCCAGGACCCCGGGATCATGACCTGAGCCGAAGGCAGATCCTTAACAACTGAGCCACCCAGGCGCCCCTCAAATAAATAAAATCTTTAAAGTTTAAAGAAAAAAAAAAGATGACTTGAGCTGTTTTCCTTCCTTTTAAAGCTATGTCATTTAGTTTTTTGTGTTTGGCACAATTTAATAACCTGAGAATCAGTAAACTATGAAGTATATAATTGACTAGTTCTTAGAGGGTATACAGACTGCAATTGTAAGAAATTATTTTTCCCCCATTTGAAGAAGATCTCGTGATTATGCTGATATTGCCTGTTCTTTTTATAGGAGAGGTGTTTGAAATTGAAGAGCACATCAGTGAACGACAGGCCGAAGTGTTAGCCGAATTTGAAAGAAGAAAGCGAGCCCGGCAAATCAATGTTTCCACTGATGACTCAGAGGTCAAGGCTTGCCTTAGGGCCTTGGGGGAGCCCATCACACTTTTTGGAGAGGGTCCTGCTGAAAGAAGAGAAAGGTGCCCTTTCTGAATTTATGCTCTCTTTTTTAATCACAAGATTCTACTTTCAAATTTTAGTTGATACATGTAGCTAAAACCTTAACAGAATGTCTCAAATAATGTTAATACCATGTCTTACTAAGTTGTTTTATATAGTTTAGCTCATAATCTGAGTAAGCCAATTTTTTATTCTGCTACTAATTTTTCTTTAGAAACTGTGAATAAGATATTAATGTGCAACCCCCCCCAATATGGAATTGTGAGTTGAGTAAATATTTGTTTTTATTTGTTGTTGAACTTTGAAAATATGGACAACACGCACGTTCCCCTTGTCAGTGTGGTGAAACATAACGATAAGTATTTGGGGGTGGTTTTTGAAAAGGGGCACTTTCCTCAGATGATATCCTTGTGATTTTATGGTTTGGAGTCTCTTAGTGACAGGCTAGTCATCTGCGTGATAATGATCATCTTTGTCTCTCTGTCCACTGTCTCATCTCTCCCTTTCATCATTTTTTTCTTTATTTGTGTATTCTGCACATTTAATCACTGTAAAACCTCTACTGTATCTTATGTCCATTAAATAGAACCAGTAATGCTGGGCTTGTTTAAATTAGAAAAGAAAAAAAAAAAAACCAACCACTGTTTATCAACCCAGTATCTTACAAACCCAGCCTGGCTGGCCACAAGGGTGAAAAGGGTAAGGGAGGAGGAGGCTCCCCTGGGCAAGTGGCGGGGTGGCAGGAAGAGCTAAAGGACAGAAAGAAAAGGGAACTCCCAGATGGGAGGGGACTGGTTGTCGTTAGGGGAGGGGTGCAAAAGGTACTCCAGAAGAGTGGAACATGGGGAGTGGACAGGTCAGTGCTTTCTCCACCAGGGCCCAGTGTTGGAGGAGGCGCTGTGTGCCACCATTGCCTGCCACTGGCATTTGGAGAACAGTGACCCATGAGCCCTGGACGTGACGAGCCCCTCCAATTCATGGATGACAGTCTGCCCCTGCCGCCGTGGTCTCCTTTTCCTTGAGGCTCATCTATTCCTCAGTGCATTGACTCTCTTTGGGACTTTTTTCTCATTTACTCTTCGGCCTGCTGCCAACTGACTGACCACTGCCACATGAAGATTACTCTTTATTAAGGTCACTAGCTCATCTTTAATAAGAATGGCCCTGTCAGCCACTCCCTCCTTGAAAACACTCCCTTTCATAAAACCAAATCTTAATTTCCCTCCTGTTTATCTGGCTAATTCTTCTAAGCCCCCTTTTTCCCTGCCCATCCTTTACGTAAATTGCAGTTTTTCCCCATATTTTGCCCTCACTCTGGGCAATCAGATCCATTCGCATGGCATCATTTACTGTGTATATTCTGATGATTCCCAGATCTCTGTGGCCTGGATATTCTGTAGGTACTTCAAATTGGACATGTCTGGGTTGAACCCATCTGTTTCCCACCCTTCTAACACTACCATTCACAGGTTTTGGTTGCTTCACATCCTTTGTAATCCATTAGCAAACTCTGTTTCTAGATTTATACCAAAATGTACCTCCGGGGTGTCCTCTTTTCTTTACCTTCTTTGCTTTCACACCTAGATCATTGTAAGAGCCCCAAACATGTTGTGTAATTGATTACTTAAAATCCATCAGTGTCTTCTTAAACATAGAATAAAAAAACTGTTGATCATGCTCTTCAACCTCTTATGCCACTCTTTCCCAGTTTACTAAACTTAGAACCCTTAAGGGTCCTCCTGAATAGTCAAACTCATTTTCTGTTTTTCCCTCTTAATTTTTTTCTCTTTTTGTTCCACTCTCTTGCCTTTTAAAGCCTTTTTATTCTTTTGATTTTAGCTTAAATACCACCTTGTCCAAGAAGAATTTTTTATCACCTGTCCCTTTATAATGTAGGCCCCTCCAATATTGTCTGTCATGGTATGTTACTTTCTTAATAGCATTTTCAGAGGGTGTGCTTTTATTGTTCTTTATATCGTTTGTCTTCCAGCCAACAGCAAAGTCTGTCTTATTGTGACCTTAGGTGAACGTCTTGAGTCCCTCCTGCCACTGTCTTAATTCAGTCCACCATTAAGAGTCAGAGGATCCTAAATAGTAGGTTGATTTCCGTGCTTATATTATTCCCTCTTCAGCCCGTTCTCTCTACTTTCCCACGGAATCTTTCTCATGTGTAAATTCTCCTTACTAGGCATAAGGAGCTCTTTATGACCTGGCCCCGACTTACATTTGCAGACCTCTCTCACACCAGCCCTTCTCTGGCACTCCATGCCGCAGCCGTACTGAAATATTTGCGATTCCAAGCTCACCACTCTTTTCTTACCTTCAGACCTCTGCATTTGTTGAACCTTCTGCTTCAGCTGTCCTCCTCCATTCTTGACCTATTGACCTTACTAATTGAGGACTCAGTTTACGAAACACCTCCTCCGTGAAACCTTTCCTGGTCCTTTCCAAGCCTAGGTTAGGTATTCCATTTATGTTCCTCCTTAGCACCCAGGACATATCACTGCCATAATACTTAGTA
Organism: Mustela nivalis; assembly: GCF_964662115.1. Classification (NCBI taxonomy): domain Eukaryota; kingdom Metazoa; phylum Chordata; class Mammalia; order Carnivora; family Mustelidae; genus Mustela; species Mustela nivalis. Next base: position 73,461,370 of record NC_139032.1, read on the forward strand.
TAGTGTATTGTGGTTCCCTGGTACTTTCCACCCACCTTCTCTGACACCCCCTCCCCTCTGCCATGATTATGCTACTTGGAATCAAGAACTGCTTCTTAGTCATTTTTGTACACTTAGCACCTCAGTCGTATCCGGCACATTGTGGCACTGAACAAAGATTGACTGTCTTTGTAGACCAAGTGGTAGCAATGTTGGGGTTGGTTGACTTTAAATTGAATAGGGTAATTGCTTATAGTTCAGATTAGGGAATCTTCAAATAAAGAAGACTCAGTGAACGAAATCACACTGGAGGTGTGCCTGGCTGGCTCAGTCAGAAGAGCATACAACTCTTAATCTTAGGGTTGAGTTTGAGCCTCACACTTGATGTAGAGGTTACAGAAAAGGAAAGGAGAAAAGAAAGGAATTATAAAAAAGAAATCACACTGGAAGTTGAGGCATGACAACTTGACTCTTAAAGAAGGTTGTTTGGCATTTAAACGGTGAGAGAATAGGGCAGGCTTTCTCCCTTCTTTGACACACTTCACAGTCTCATCTCAACTTCATTTAAATTCTGATCTTTTTTTGTTACAGGTTAAGAAATATCCTCTCAGTAGTTGGTACTGATGCCTTAAAAAAGACCAAAAAAGATGATGAGAAATCTAAGAAGTCCAAAGAAGAGGTAAAATATGTGTTTGGCTTCACAGTACAAAAGTGAAGGAAATGAGGGATTAGTTCTCTCATTTTCTCTTGTCAGGGTTTGCTTTGCTAGAGGGAAGGGAATGTGTCTGAGTATTCCACGAATTAGGAATAGATACTGGCAATTGTTTGTGGTTCCTGTGTAGGTGTAAATGAAGGTAGGTATAAGTCCTACCTTCAGGAAAAAAAAAAAACAAACATAGCATTCCTGGTATAACTTTTAACAAGGAACGGGAAGTCATCTAGTAAGAGCTCGTAAACAGTAGAAAGCACACGTGCCTGATTTCATCCTATTACTGAACTAATTCACCTTTTTTGTAGGCAGCTACAATAGAAATAGAGAATTGACAACCATGAGATGGGCAGGAATGCTTCAGACTTAACATTTCTGCTTTTAATTTCACTTTCAGTATCAGCAAACCTGGTACCACGAAGGACCAAACAGCCTGAAGGTCGCTAGACTATGGATTGCTAATTATTCACTGCCCAGGTAAAGAGGCCTCTATAAGGAGAAAGAAGCATATTTTTTCTTGTTTTCTCTTAAGGACTGAGGATCTATTAGAAAGACTGTGGTTAAATGAAAATTGAGTGGTAGGAATACTCACGTGGAGCCTTTTTTCAACCTGTTCGCTCACGGTAATCATCTGTGCCACAGGGCAATGAAACGCTTAGAAGAGGCCCGTCTCCATAAAGAGATTCCTGAGACAACCAGGACCTCCCAGATGCAAGAGTTGCACAAATCTCTCCGGGTAAGAGGCTCTCAGTGATTGTCCAGTGTAGTAAGGGCTCTTAAATACTCATTCGATGGCCTACTGTGGCCTACCGCATGGGAGGTAAAGGCAGCTACTATTATGCCACCCTCCTTACACTTGCTGTTTGGGAGGAGCCATCAGTTAGGGTGGCAAGAACCTACTCTGGTTGGTACTCAGCAGAGGCCTGTGGTTCTGCTTTTTAATTCCTTTTTAATATATCAAAGCTGTACTTTAGCTCTCTCCATGGCTTTCCTGTGTACGCTGAGTTGACAGCGAAAGTAATGATACTACTTGTTTAAAAGACAGCTTGCTGGAGTTCTATCCATGAACATATGTGCCTCTTAACAAGAGACATATAGAAGAATCTTGGGGGGGGGGTGGGCTAAAACTAGAAAATCGGGTGTTCTTATTGTGGAAAAACCAAGAAACTTTGGGGTTAGCCTATTAATGTTTACCATTTGTTCTTTTTTTAAGTCTTTGAATAATTTCTGCAGTCAGATTGGGGATGATCGACCTATCTCCTACTGCCACTTTAGTCCCAATTCCAAAATGCTGGCCACAGCTTGTTGGTAAGTCCCGGTTTTTACAGTGATATTTTTCCTAAGTGGAGGACAGATTCAGGGAAAAAAGGAAAAAACAGCCTTTGTCTTAGATGCTCGTTTATGCGTCTTTACCTCTGCTGCTCATGATCGCGCCAAAGTAGAGACTCCGGTGCTCACCCGCTACATTACACAGGATAATCTGCACTTTGCAGTTCTTTTATTTTGAAGGGACCCCAGAGATCCATGCCATGTCGCTCATGTTCTGAACGCTAGTGTTTTGGAGCAGATACATAGTTTATTGACTGACGGGTTTCCACACCTCAATATAGCTTTTCTTCTTTAGTTAGGCAAGATACTCTGTAAGCGTAAAGCAGGGTGAGATGATGTTGTGAACCATTTTGCCTTAATAGTGTGTGGTATGTGTAAGGACTCAGTGAACACGAATTACTGGTTTTATATTTCCTAGTTGCCACCACCTATGCAGAAAGCTCTTAGGATGTGATAACGTTGTTGTTTTGCTCTATTTAGTTATTTTTGTGGAACATGGCCATCTAGTGAGAAGGGAAGCTTCCTTATGTTGTATGCACAGGAACTACTTGACAGGGTAGAAATTGAGATTGGTTCAGGAGAAAGCCAAGGACCTACTCATATCCCTCTACCTCTCCAAGCTTCAGCTACCTTCCTTATAAGTAGAAATGGTCATTCCTACATTATGTACCTCACAGGTCTACTGTAAGAATCATTTGAGGTGTTAGATATAAAAGTAATTTGTTGGAAGTTTTCTGAAATAAAAAGTCTTCTAAAAAAATTTTAAGTACTTCGTAAGCAGCAAAATAATGTGGTTTTTTCTTCCTATTTAAGGAGGTAGTATCATTGTTAATATTATTCTTAGATAGTTTAATTCATCCTCCCTTCCTTCACTAAAGAACGTTAGGGAGCATAGCAACTTGTACTATATTAACTCTAGTCCTGTAGAGGCATCTGGCTGCATGAGATGTGGATGCAGCTTTCTTCTATAAACCATCAAATCATAAGCCTATTAGTTTTCCTTTTGTGTACCACTGTGAAGTTTGTTGGGGGAGAGAAGAGCTTGTCCTTTAGGAATGTTACCAAGGTACCTTTTCCTCCCCAGACCAACCCTGGCTGAGATGCTTTCCTTTATATTTGATAGGAGTGGGCTTTGCAAGCTCTGGTCTGTTCCGGATTGCAACCTTCTTCACACTCTTCGAGGTGAGTTAGAATCTTGTTTAAACCTCACTCATGGGCACCTGGGTGGCTCAGTTGGTTAAGCGACTGCCTTTGGCTCAGGTCATGATCCCAGAGTCCTGGGATTGAGTATGCATCAGGCTCCCTGCTCCATGGGGAGTCTGCTTCTCCCTCTAACCTTCTCCCCCCTCACCTTCTCCCCTCTCATGCTCTCTCTCAAATAAATAAATCTTTTAAAAAGATTAATAAATAAATAAACTTTGGGGTGCCTGGGTGGCTCAGTGGGTTAAGCCTCGGCCTTTGGCTCAGGTCATGGTCTCGGGGTCCTGGGATCGAGCCCCGCGTCGGGCTCTCTGCTCAGCAGGGAGTCTGCTTCCTCCTCTCTCTCTGCCTGCTTCTCTGCCTACTTGTGATCTCTGTCCATCAAATAAATAAATAAAATCTTTTAAAAAATAAATAAATAAATAAATAAATAAACTTCACTTGTGGGCAATCCTATCGGGACCCGTCTCACTCTTGAGAGCTTTTTCTGTATCTTCACTTAATGAATTTCTGTTACTTTACTCAGTCAGTCAGTATGTACATACATACATACATACACACATACATACATACTCATCAATCAATCTCTTTTTCCCAGTGTGAACCGTGTCAAACAGCAAAACTCTACTATCCTGCCTGCCTGACACTCAGACCCAGTACACATAGATTTTTTTTTTTTTTTCTTTTAAAAGATTTATTTGAGGGACTCCCTGATAGGCAGGGAGCCCGATGGCAGACTTGATCCCTGGACCCTGGGATCGTGACCTGAGCCGAATGAAGATAGATTAACCAACTGAGCCACCCAGATCCCCCACACAAGATTAATTCTTGATTTGAATTGTCTTGGGTGGTTCTCACCACAAGGCTCAAAGACAGTGACTTTATACAAACTGTTCAGATTTTTTTTTTCATGTTCAGCCCCATTCTGGCATTATACAATCTCTGAACCAAAAGTGAAGGTTGTATTTTGCTTTTTTTGATGTAATTTTAATATTAATTTTTAAAAAATGTTTAATAGTTCAGTAATTACTTCAATACATTATTTGTCCACATGTTCCCTAATGTGTATTGTGTTACTCATCATAGTCTGTTCTGTACATAAATTGTAAGGGGTAGGAAACCTTTAACTTTGATTTCTTACATTCCTTTAGGCCATAACACAAATGTAGGAGCAATTGTATTCCATCCAAAATCCACTGTTTCCTTGGACCAAAAAGATGTCAATCTGGCCTCTTGTGCTGCTGATGGTTCTGTGAAGCTTTGGAGCCTTGACAGGTGAACCTGACTCTTCTGCCCATACTGCAGTTACTAAAGTAGAGTTGCTTGGTTATCCTTGGGACCTGAAAATCTGTCATCTAACCTCAGAGATGGTCTGAGTCAGGGGAACTTGGTGTGAACATAGAATGTGGAATTTCTTTCTTTGACCTCTTCTCATCAGAGGAGTTATGTCAGGTTTTTATTTGTTAACTTTGCACCTTGATTTTTCCCTCTAACATAGTAGCCATTGTTTTCCCAGTCCAGTTATTCTAGAAAGATCTGTTGACACCTCCTGTATAATACACTGACTTGGAGAGAAGCACTGTTTGGTAGATGAACTAAAGAGAACATTTTTGGCAGCACATTGGCTTCCAGCAGATGACTGCAGGGGAGAGGACAGTGAAGTTCTGAGGCAGTATTACGAAGGTCGTGGGGACTCCTCCCAACACCATCCTCCTTTACCTAGAACATATTTTCCCATTACGACAGTTTGGGGTTTTTTTTAATGTGTTTATGATTATTGTTTTCCAAGAAATTTGTGAAAGCACTTTGTTGGCTAAAGGAAATCTGAATTCACTTGCTTAATTTTCTTTCTTTGGGAAAGCACATGCGACTTTCCTGCCAGGTTTTTGTACAGAGCTAATTAGTCTCTACTCTTTGCCAGACAGGGTCTTACCTCTGAGCACAGCCAGTTTTAATTGGCTTTGGTATCACTTAGCAATATTTGTTCCCCTAGGGCTTTGATTAGCTCTATGTATGCACATTGACAAAGTTCCCTTTTTAATTGCCCTCTTTAGGGTTCGTGTTTACTTCCTTTCTCTGGTGTTTCAGTTCTTTTTTCTTTGGTTGCTGGGGAGTAGAATTTAATGGCCACTAAAGGAAATTAAGCCTCTGTTGAGGAGCTCCTTTTTTCATTTGCATCCTTCAACAAGCTAAAATTTGAGACAAATTTATCTTTAATCCACTTGTACCAAAACTTCTGTAGCTTTGCATCCCTCTCAAAATGTGTTTCCTTTCTAGAATCTCAGCTCTCCTTTGGTGTAAAGAGACTATTTTGCTTGTCAGGCTGTATTATCCTTTATTGTTCTCTAATCCTGAATGATAATAGCATTAAGCATTGATTAACATATTGAATTGAGATAAAGCAAGATAGTATGTATTGAAGTACTAAGGGCAGTATTGCACAGGAAATAGCCCCAAATCTTTTAAGACTTCAGAAAGTAGCATAAATTGTTAACCCTACTTTTTTTTTTTTTTAAGCCCTGTATTTTTAACAGTGAGTTTAGTTAAAATTTGGCCTTTTAAATCTACAGAATGGGTGTGTCTGTCGCAACAGCTAATAAATTCAATGAACATTTATGACTATAAAATAGTTTATTCCCTTCTATTGATTCTTTTTCAGTGATGAACCAGTGGCGGATATTGAAGGCCATACAGTGCGTGTGGCTCGTGTAATGTGGCATCCATCAGGGCGTTTCTTGGGCACCACCTGGTGAGCCATCCTCTTACTGTTCTATCCATACAGACCTGTGGCATACTGTTAAGCCTCACGACTAACTGCCAAGGAAATTTTCAGACCGGAGATCTTCAAATAGGATTTTCTTGGGCTGCAATGAATCAGAATTAGAGTATATGATAAAGTTTGGGCCAAGTATATTTGCTTTTAAACTTCAGTTAATCTGAAATTTCAGTAATTGCCAGAAAACTAGAATTTTCACTGTTCTCTTTCATGACCAGTCCTAGTGGTGTTTTTGTTTTTGTTTTGTTTTTCCACTGCACATTATATTGAAATCGCTTTGCTTACAAGTTGGTCTCCCTTTCTGGGGCATCTGGCTCAGTTAGTACACCATGCAGCTCTTGATCTTGGGGTTTTAAGTTCAAGGCCCACATTGGATGTAGAGATTACTTAAAATCTTAAAAATTAGGGGCGCCTGGGCGGCTCAGTGAGTCAAAGCCTCTGCCTTCGTCTCGGGCCATGATTCCAGGGTCCTGGGATTGAGCCCCACATTGGGCTCTCTGAGCTCAGCAGGGAGCCTGCTTCCTCCTCTCTCTCTCTCTCTGCCTGCCTCTCGGCCTACTTGTGATCTGTATCTGTCAAATAAATATATATATATATATATATATATATATATATATATATATATATTTTTTTTTTTTTTTTTAAGATTTTTATTTATTTATTTGACAGAGAGAAATCACAAGTAGATGGAGAGGCAGGCAGAGAGAGAGAGAGAGGGAAGCAGGCTCTCCGCTGAGCAGAGAGCCCGATGCGGGACTCAATCCCAGGACTCCGAGATCATGACCTGAGCCGAAGGCAGCGGCTTAACCCACTGAGCCACCCAGGCGCCCTATTTTTTTTTTTTTTTTTTAATTAAATTTTCTCCCTTTCTGGTTCTGCAACTTCATTAAGGACAGAATCTGTTAAATACTTTTTTTTGGTAAAAGATTTTATTTATTGATTTGAGAGAGTGAGCAGGAGCAAGCGGAGAGGCAGAGAGAGAGCAAGAAGCAGACTCCCTGCTGAGTAGGGAGTCGGACATGGGGCTCCATCCCAGGACCCTGGGATCATGACCTGAGCTTAAGGCAGACGCTTAACTGACTGAACCACCCAGGCGCCCCAAAGAATTTTTATTTGGGGGAGAGAGAAGGGGAGAGGGAGAAGTTGACTTATACTGAGCAGGGAGCCCCATGCAGGGTCCCATCCCAGGACTCCAGGATCATGATCTGAGCCAAAGGCAGACACATAACTGAGCCACCCAGGCACCTGAGAATCTTTTTTCTTTTAAAGATTGTTTTTGTTTGAGAGAGAACACAGGAGTGGGAAGGAGCAGAGGGAGAGGGACAAGCGGACTTCCTGCTGAGTGCAGAGCCCAATTTGGGACCTGATCTCAAGATCCTGAAATCATCACCTGAGCAGAAACCAAGAGTCAGACGCTTAACTGAGCCACCCAGGCACCATGTTAAAGAATTCTTTAACTGAGATACAATTTACATGCAGTGGAATAGATTTATTTTCAGCGTACAGTTCAAATGCATATGCTCAGGTAACCCATATCCCTGTCAACGAACTGTTTCCATCATCCTGGAAAATTCCCTCATGCCCTTTTGCAGGGGACTTCCCCTTCTAAAGCAACCACTGTAACAGTTTCTATGAACGTAAATTAATTTGGTCTGTTCATATTCTGTGAACTTGTTTGTGCCTAACTTCTTTTGCTTAGCATAATGTTTTTAAGATTCATTTCAGGGCACCTCGGTGGCTCAGTTGAGCATCTGGCTCTTCCTTTCGGCTCAGTTCATGATCCCAGGGTCATGAGATTGAGCCCCACATCAGGCTCTGTGCTGGACATGGAACCTGCTTGAGATTCTCTCTCACTCTCTCTTTCCCCCTGTCTCTCAGGGAAAAGGGGGTGGGGATCATTTATGTCGTGTGTATTAGTAGTTCCTTTTTATAGCCAAGGAGTATTCAGTTGTATGGCTCTGCCACAGTTCATCCATTCTCCTGTGATGGAGATTTGGGATGTTTCCAGGTTGGGTCAGTGAGAATAAAGGTGCCGTAAATACTCTTGTGCAATGTTTTTGGCAGACATGTATTTCTTTACTTTCTCTTGAATGAATAACCAGGGATGTGGTAGTTAGGTCATAGAGTAGCTGTATGTTTAACTTTTTTAAAACTCCCAGCTGGTTTTTTCAAATTCGTTGTAAATTTCACATTCCCAGAATTCTGCTTGCTTCACATCCATGCCAGCATTTTGTGTTGTCAGTTTTACCATTTTGACTGTTCTGTCAAGTGCATAGTGAAATTTCATAGTTTTAATTTTTATTACTCTTATGACTCATGGTATTGGGTATTTTATCGTCAGCTTATTGACCATTTGTAAACGCTCCTCTGTGCATTGTCCAGATGCTTTACCTATTTTTTTAATGAGGTTTTTTTTTCTTTATTTTTACACACAGTTCTACCACCATGTATTTGTTTGTTTGAGGTTTATTGAGGTGTAGTTTTTTGGTTTTGGGTTGTTTAAGTTGTGAGTGTTTTGCTTTAAAGTTTTGTTCTATTTAAGGGGTTCCTGAGTGGCTCATTCAGTTGAGCATCCGACTCTTGATTTCGGTTCAGGTCATGATCTCAGGGTTGTGAGATTGAGCCCCATATTGGGCTCTATGCTCAGCATAGAGTCTGCTTAAGATTCTCTCTCTGGGGGGCGCCTGGGTGGCTCAGTGGTTTGGGCTGCTGCCTTCGGCTCGGGTCATGATCTCAGGGTCCTGGGATCGAGCCCCGCATCGGGCTCCCTGTTCCGCAGGAAGCCTGCTTCTCTCTCTCTCTCTCTCTCTCTCTGCCTGCCTCTCTGCCTACTTGTGATCTCTGTCTGTCAAATAAATAAATAAAATCTTTAAAAAAAAAAAAAAAAAAAAGATTCTCTCTCTGGGCCTCTGGGCCATGCAGTCGGTTAACGTCTGACTCTTGATTTTGACTTGTTTTTGTTTTTAAAGATTTTATTTATTAGAGAGAAAGAGCACAAGCAGGGGGAAGTGGCATAAGGAGAGGAAGAAGCAGGCGCTCCTCTAAGCAAGGAACCCAATGCGGGACTCAATCCCAGGACTCTGGGTCACGACCCGAGCCAAAGGCAGATGCTTAATCACCTGAGCCACCCAGGCGCCCCAACTCTTGGTTTTGGCTCAGGTTGTGAACTTCAGGTTGTGGGATTGAGCCCTGAGTCAGGCTCAGCACGGAGTCTGCTGGAGTTTCTTTCTCGCTTTCCCTCTCCCTCTCTTGCTTGTGCGCACATGGCATGCGTGCATTCTGTCTCTTTTGCTCTCTCTCTAAAATAAAAAAAAAAGATTCTCTCCCACTCCCTCATACTTTATCTCTTTAAATAAGTAAATAAATAAATAAATAGTAAGTTTTATTTATTTAAGTAATCTCCACACCCAACATGGAGATCAAACTCACAACCGTGAGGTGAGTCGCGTGCTCCATGAGCTGAGCCAGCCAGGCACCTCTCTACCACCAGTTATTGAAGAGACTTTGTTTTCCTGTTGAAATTGCTTTAGTGGCCTCATTAAATGACCCACATTAAGTAACCCACAAAAAAATGTGGGAGTCTCTTCCTGTACTCTCTTATCTGTTGCATCGATCTGTTTCCTTATGGCTGATTTTTGTATCCCCAACATCCAGTTTAAGGCCCCCAAAATACTCAGTGAGTGAAAAGACTTAACAGTGGAATTGAGAAAGACGGCAGCAGTCTCTGCTGGGCCATTCTAACAGAATTTTATTCTTAAAATAGCCACTGAAATAAATTTGTAGGAAGTCCATGGTTTCCCAGGTAGCACTCAAGACAGATCTGCTTAGTTGTTGAGGTATTTTTTTATGCCAGAAAAGAATTTTTTGTTAATATGGATGTATGAATAGTAAAAAGAGCAAGCACAAGCAGGGGGAGCAGCAGAGGGAGAGGTAGAAGCAGGCGCCCCTCAGAGCCGAGAGCCTGACACTGGGATCATAACCTGAGCTGAAGGCATGTGCTTAACCGGCTGAGCCACGCAGGCGCCTCATCAGAAGCATAATTTAAGCTACAGGTGTGTATAGGACGTTACACATTGTAGAAACTGAGTATTTGCCTGTTCATTGTTGGTTTGATTTTTTTGTAGCTATGACCGCTCATGGCGCTTATGGGATTTGGAGGCTCAAGAAGAGATCCTGCATCAGGAAGGCCACAGCATGGGCGTGTATGACATTGCCTTCCATCAAGATGGCTCTTTGGCTGGCACTGGGTAAGCCTTCTAACACCTAGCCAGGGGCAGCTCAGTAGTTCACCTGTTACGTATCCCTGCTTCCACAGAGAAATGGATTCAAAATAGTCACTTACAAATTATTTTGTCAGGGGACTGGATGCATTTGGTCGTGTTTGGGACCTGCGCACAGGACGGTGTATCATGTTCCTAGAAGGCCACCTGAAGGAAATCTATGGAATAAATTTCTCCCCCAATGGGTAAAATAAACTCATTGATTGAGGGGCGGGAAAGGTTAGTGGTCAGAATGTACCTTTGTTTCTAACTTGGACACTACGTCTGATCCGTAGCTACCACATTGCAACCGGCAGCGGTGACAACACTTGCAAAGTGTGGGACCTTCGACAGCGGCGTTGTGTCTATACCATCCCTGCCCATCAGAACTTAGTGACTGGTGTCAAGTTTGAGCGTAAGCTTTCCTCCTGTTTTGCCTAATCACAGGACAGACAGAGTGCACTGCTATGGAATGCAGGCCGTGCTTTAGCTTAACTTGCACGCAGAGTAAGAGAGAATTTGGCCTCTGTTGAAAAAGGAGCACATTACAAATTCCTTCCCTCTGTCACATTTTTGGACAGCTATGGCACAGCATGCTTCCTGTTTGGGGAAGTAAAGAAGATTTCCATAAATGCTTTGAGTCATTTTTTTCCCTGAAAGTTATAAGCAGTGAATCCTTAATGTTATTCTGAAAAGATTGTCAGGGAAAGAGCCAGAGGACCTTAATAATGTTACTCATTTTTTAAGTCTGTAGTCCTTTTTCCCTGGAGGCCTCATAGGAATGTAGATGAGAATATTGGGCTTTTCCAAATGGGGAAATACTTGATACTTGAATTCCTCAAGCAGCTCCCCTTCTTTTCTCTTAAAGCTATCCATGGGAATTTCTTGCTCACTGGTGCTTATGATAACACCGCCAAGATCTGGACCCACCCAGGCTGGTCCCCACTGAAGACTCTGGCTGGCCATGAAGGCAAAGTGATGGGCCTAGACATTTCTTCTGATGGGCAACTCATAGCCACTTGCTCATATGACAGGACCTTCAAGCTCTGGATGGCTGAATAGGCAAGACCATGGACAAAGGACCAACTTCAAGCTCTTCCTTAAGAGCCATTTTCAAAAAAGAAAGGAATTGATTTGTTTCGTTCTATCATGTTTTTTTGCCAATTGCCATGTATAGGCCCTCAAAAGAATTGGATTTCCAGGTCAGCCTCCACTCCAGGTGGGCAGCCCAATCTCTGGGTGTTGATGAACCCCTTTCGTAGTTGAAATTTTTATTTTCATCTTCAAGCCCTGCCACGGACTATGTTGACATTGTGGTTATTAATCTTTTATTTGAATGCCCTGTTGCCTCCTTCACAGCACTCAGGATTGTGACTGGCTCCTTTTTTAATTTTGAAACTTGGCTTTCCATTACATGGTACATGCTTCAGGACTACATGTGACCCACAGAGCAACGCAGCTGAGCTGTAGTCTGGAAGCCCTCAAGTAAAGGGGCACTCCTTGCTACACACTGGTTAACTCTGCCTTGACAGAGTGGAAACCTTTCCTCTGCCTTGAGAACAGGAGACGAAGAGGTGGACCACAGCTATGCTCAGGGTGATGGAGTAAAGAAGATTTTACCTCTTCCTGTTGAGTTTGCTTGGAATGCTAACCACATCAGGAAGTTCAGAACTGAATATTTGCCCTGTTCGAAAATGTCTTTCATTTTGCTTTGAAGTTTGGCAATTTTTGTTACCCCAAAGCTAGGCCATTATGCCAAGAGGCAATGGAATTTCTAGAAAGCAAACATGAAATCTCCGTTGTGTCACCTCCTTTGTATTGATTATTCAGAGGATGTACCTTTCATGCCAGGGTAACTGGGAAAAATCCCAAAGGGGTATTCCTCAACATCAACTTCTTTTTTCTTTATTATGCATTTGCTACAGAGTAAAATCCTATTATAAAAATGTCCTTTAAAGACTTATTTTATATAGTTAGGCATTTTCTGAATCCCAGCCATTGGTCCATGGACGTTCCCCTTTTTTTTTATTTGAGGTATAACAGATGCTATCAAATGTGGCTTACTCCAGTTTTTCTCTTCTTAATAAGCACGCTGCTAATATTTCTACTGCCTTGTAGGCCTGACTATTAGCAAACTGGGTCTAGGCTCTGCAATTCGTACTCATTGGCTGTGCAGCAGTCACCTTCACCTCTTCCCACCCCAAATACACAACTGCTGAACACAAAGTACGCAGTAAACTCTGATAGAAATACAGGAATTTGGAAGAAGAAAGGATTGCATGTAGAGAAATGGAGTGGGGTTTATATGATGGCTTTTTTTGAATGTTCAAAACACTTCATTTGCTGTTCCAGAGAGGCTGACAGTGGCTTAGTCTAACTCTGTCCTGCAAACTATAAATGTGTGATAGGATAGCTAAATAATCTCTTTTGTTTAATTTTAATTATTGCCAAATAGTTGGCTATTTTGGGTCTTGGTTAAGCCTCTGCCCTCTGTTGAGCATTTTAGCACCTCGCTATTGTTTAAGTATTAGTGGGTTCTATTTCCTCCATAGTTGGCCATGAAAAATAATTTTTTATTATTAACTTTTATAGGATGTGTAAAGTAATAATGAACATTTGTGTATTACCATGCAGTCTGGATATAGAGTATTAACAAAGGTTTTTAGATTTTCAAGTTTAAATTTTTACCATTCCATTAAACTTTTTTTTTTTTTATTTTTTGGTTCCAAGAAGTTTATAGAGATAGCAATCAGGTGAATATATTTCATGTAAACCTTTGGCAAAACCATGCCCTTGTGGAATATACATTACTTCATTGTAAGGAGGCAGTTAGCTGAGCAGCATAAACCAAATGTAGCATTTCATAATGGGAGAATCAGAGCCACCACTTAAAAGGATACTTCCCGCCTAAAGACTGTGCCAGGTATGTTAGACTCCTCATTTAATCCTCCCAATCTTCTGAGTTAAGGCATATTCCCTTTTTACAGACAAAATCGAAGCTCAAAGAAGTTAAGTAACTTGTTCAGGTTTACCCTGTCAGCGAGTGGTAGAGCCTGGTGTGTCTGTGAACTTAGGAAAAGATTTCATAGAGCTTTATTGAGAATGTTGGTAGCACTGGCCAGGCAGAATGACCAGTCCCGCCAACATGGCCTGTTTCCTATACAGTGCCAGAGCTTTTTAGCCCTTCTATCTGTGATACCTCCCTTGTGATGAGCCACAGCATCTTAGTCTGACTTCATGCCAAAAGGAGTCATGGGATTTCACCACCTCTACCTCATGAATTAATAAGGCACCTGTTGTGTTACTCAGCAGGAAACTGTTTGCATCTTGGGATAGATGTTTTGTTGTGTGGAACTGTCTTAGGCATTGCAGCATGTCTCAGCGTCCCTGACCTGTGGAGTAATAAAAGCCAGAGGCACAACTACCTCCCTTCATTGGAATACTAGAGATGCTTCCAGACTTTTCTGTAAGCCCCAAGGTTACAACTGCTGAAGGTGAAAATGGAAGACACTCTGCTTTTGAGTATATCCTCCCGTACCCCAAAAAACTCAAACCTGTATCTTTCCTTACTTGCCTGGTGTATTAGCCACTCCAAGAACCACTCCCCAATTCTCTTTGACTAGAGGCCTCCACCACTGAATTGGCTGATGAGCTGGAACAAGACAGCTAAACCTGTGGAGCCTCAGTTTCACCCGTAGAATAGGGACGAAATTTCCTTAGCCCAGAGCAGTAAGCTCAAGGGTAGAGGCAAGTGTTCTTTCCTGAGCGTCCCCTAGTTCCTCTCCCTTTCCTCGTGGCTCAGAGAACATGGGCAGATCATTGCCTAATTTACTTGCCAAGAGGTTAAGGAACAAGGATCTATAAAGAAATGAAGTCAGCAGGGAGAGGTTGAGTCCCAGCTCCAGTATAATTATCTTAGATGGCACAAATGGAGAAGCAGGTGTCAGTTCCCTGGCAGGATACATAGGTGGCATTCCAGTTTTGTAAAGAATTTTCTTCACGTTGGTTTTTAACACCATTTGGTCCTATTAAATGTGAAATACAGGTCTTGGCTATTTTGGATTATCTTGTACCTTAAGATCCCTCAAGATTTTATAGAAGATAGTTCCATTAAGCACAAAATTTTTAGAACAAATAAAACCGACTCAGTTTCTGACCTCTGAAAGTTTATTCTGCAAATCAAGATCTTTTCATAATTGTGATGGTGTTTTAACCACTTTGAGACTGTTCCAGAGCTGTGGGCCACACGGTGGTATTAAAACTGGGGAAGCAGCAGGGGGTTTAGACACTGCAGAGGTAGCGACTTGTAGCCAGACAGCCAAAGCATATAGTTTGCCTTGGTTCTGAGATCCTGTCATGTAAAATGAAGACCAGGGCCCCTGTCTGCTTGGCCTGGGATAGAAGCTAAGGCTGTTCCTCTGTCCAGGGCTTCTCGGCTTTACCTTTCAAGGTCAGAATTCCATTGGCTGGAGGAGGGGAGTGGGCTCTACCCAACATCCAGGTTTAATTGGAGCCTCTGCAACTACCAAGAGAAATAAACACCTTTTCTCCAAATACCAGATTTCTTTTGACCCACTGACCCTGGTTTCTTTTCGTCTTTAAACTTTTATACTCTAAGCACTCCATAAAGCACGTACCAGCAAGAGGTTGTCTGGTTCAAGAAGCCGCTGAGTGAACATGCCCTCCTTAGTGGTAAAGGCTGTACCCATGGATAATCCCACCCCTCGTGTCCCCTAGTTCTGACTCAGACGGGCCAGGTAAGTGGTGGTTGAATGAATAAGTGCGCAAATACATGAGTCCACACCATTTTTTCCTGGGACTGGTGGCAAGACTTCCAAAGAGAAAACTGAAAGAAGGCATACACATACACATCTGCTCACAGAATTGAAGCTCACTTTGCAAAATTTTAGCAACACATAATAAAAGGAGCAACTCAAACGTGAACTGAGTCCGAAGCAACTCCACTGAGAAATGCAACTTTCTCTCTGGGCTAGTTGGGCTCCTGGATACCGTGGTCCAGCCTTTTGGCACAACTTGCTCCATAGCCCTGTAATCACAGATCTGCTTCTCTGCCCTTGGCCCTGTGGCTCACACCCAGAGGTCTCTTCACATCTTTTCCCAGCCTTTTAGCTTTCAGAGGTTCTCATCATAGTTAGGAATCTGTTTCCAGAAGCAAACATGTGGACTGATGCGTTGTAAAAATGAGCAATACTACCAAGGAAGACAACCCCAAATGAGCTGGGCAGTCCCCGTCCCCAGCAGTAGTCAAGAAGGGCTTCGATTCAGGGCTCGTGGGTGGCTCAGCTGGGTAAGTGTATGACTCTTGCTAACTCTGGTCTTGATCTTGGGGTCGTGAGTTCAGGCCCCATGTTGGGCTCCACACTGGGCATGGAGCCTTAATAAGAATTTGGGCGGGGGGGGATTTTTTTTTAAGGCTTGGTTCCTTGTCCAGAAACAGCACTCACCCCACACCCCAGAGGAATTGCCTGGTCCAAAAGATGGAGAAGATGAGCAACAAAGTGACACTGAGGATAACAGCCATCAGGTAAGCAAAGATCCGGAACTGAGGGTTGCGGAAACACTCCCTCAGGGAGTAGTGGCTGGGGATGGGAATGGGCAGAGACCTGGTGGAAGGGCCCATGTCCGGGGGGGGCCCCGTTTGGCTCCCAGGCTCAGGGCCTAGATCAAGTGTATAGACCCGGGGCTGGCGCAGGAAGTAGCGGCTCTTGGGCTGGTCCTTGAGACAGAGCTGGTGGCCTTCCAGGATGACATGGTGGGGCTCCAGGCGAAGCAGAGTGAGCACGGCAGTGTCCGTGGGCAAGTCCGTGACTGGCTGCCCAGATGCCAGCACAGTGGGCTGGCGACAGAGCGGACACAGCAGCCGCCGCCGGGCTGGAGTCACCAGGCTGAGGTGGGCCAGGCATTCCACACAGAAGGAGTGACAACAGTCCAGCACTTTGGGGGTATGAAATGTGTTGTTGAAGGGGTTCCAGCAGACAGGGCACTCAGGCTCCTGGCCCTGCCCCTCCGCCATCCTCAGATGAGACGTTGGGAGGCCTGGCAGGAATGTCCTGGCAGAAAGGGAAAAGGAGCAAAGGGATACCTGTTGAATTTCATCCTTATGCTTGGTCCCAGACTAAGAGTTCTGTGCCTTGTTGAAACATACTGTCACCCACATTTCACAGATGAAAAACTTAGATTCAAAAGATGCACCAGCTTGTTCCAGAGCACCCATTTCCTAAGCTGTAAAGTCTGGTGCTCAGGCAACATGCCCCCCCCCAAACAGGGAAAAGTCCTGAGTCACCCCACCATTCGTGAATTGCCACTGGAGGGGATTGCACCCCCACTTGGGAAGTGGAAAAAAGTGCTCCTTTGCTCCATGTGACTGCCCTTGACTTCTCAGACTCCAAGGAGAGGGAGGAGAACCCGTCAGTGGTTTGTATTATAAGACAAATACTTCCTTCCCTGCTGCCTCAAGTCCCTGAGTAGTGCAGAGATGGCCTTTGTGAATTCCCTGGTCTGTCCCTCCCACTGGGCTACAGGACCAACCCTCCAGAGCCCATATGCCCAGTTTTTGTGCAGGGACACCGCACTGGCCCGGCAGGGGGACCCTGCCAAAGCTTTTCCCCTTGACCTGGAAGCTTAGGCTCCCTTGCCCAGGTCCTTCGATCAGCCCTTCCAGAACCTCCTAATACCTGGACTCCCCCGGCTCCTCCTCCCTCCCTCTGTTCCCCAAAACCCTAGTGCACTCACCTGGGCTTCCTTGATACTAGGGTGGTCAGGCAGACTATCTGAAGGACCCGAGGCTCCAGTCTTTCCCTCTCCCAAATCCACACTGCTTTGGGAGACTGCCTTCTCTCCACCAGCCACAACCCCGGGGCCCGTCTCCATGGCAGCACACACGCAGCACCTGGAGGTGCCAGGTGGCCCGGGCTGCAGCCTCTTGAGCGCATCTGCCTATGGCACAGGCCACAAAGCTGCCTGGGTGGCAGGGGCGGGGAGGTGGGGGAGCAGAGTTCCCCCAGGGTGTGGTGAACAACCAACCGTGGAAGCCAAACATCTGCAAGATCGTGGGCGGTCTCTTCAAGACCTTGAAGGTCTCCATGGCCTGGGGAAGGGAGGGGTGGCAATTTCCTTTTTCTAGATTGTGGAGAGGGTAAGTGAGCCTCTGGGCTCTCCTGGGCCCTCATTTCTTTTCTAAAATGGCTAAAACCTCCTCCTCACACAGAGGCTGCCCACCCTGCACTTGGGTGGCTGCGAACTTGATGGCTACACAGCCTAAAATCTCTGCACCTCAGACTCAGCAAATTTTGTTTATTTCTAAGTAACATATACACCCGACGTGGGGCTCAAACTTTTGATCCAGAGATCAAGAGTTGCATGGTCCTCCGACTGATCCAGCCAGGTACCCAACCTTTCTGATAATTTAATGTGCCCAAGTAGCTGTAACCACAGCAATCTTGCTGCCATCTTTGTTCTTGGAACACAGCCTGGCAGGCAGTGACCACTGATGTCTTAGAGTCCAAAGGCTGGCCATCTCACCACCCTTGGGGACTTAAATATTCCATTTTAAAAACATCATTCCAGGAGTGTTTGGTTGGCTCAGTCAGGTAGCACTAGAGTGGCTCTTGATCTCCGGGTTGTGGGTTCGGACCCCATGTTGGGTATAGAGATTGAGCTCCAGCCCCACTTCCCCATTTCACCCAGAAACACCTAGCTTTTCTCCTGTCAATCACTTGAATAAGTTGAAGAGTTGAGCTGCCAAGGGGGGACCAAAAAAAGTCGAAAAATCACTTCTCCATCCTAACCACTCACATTGCAGATGGGAGTGGGAGCCAAGAAGTGACTTTCACCCAAGGTCCCCCAGCTAGGCAGTGGTGTCTCCTGCTGGATGTGTGCTAATCACCACACACTTAAGTGTTTGCACCTATCAGGAGATTCCCCGAGCCGTGAGTCTCTCGTAGGAATCCAGGAAGCGTGCAGGGAGTTTGGGGGAACCAAGTCTCCCTGGTGCGCCTCCTAAGGCGCCATCCATCCACTCAGTTGAAACCTGAAGCAAAACCCGCTGACACTCTCCTGCCCGCCCATGGCTTCCTGGTTTTCTTCTAGACTTCTGTCACTTTCCATGTAGGGAAGACGAAGCAAAGGTATGCAGAAGGAGGATGGAACAGCTCTGGCCAAAGCTGGGCGAGTTTACCAGGGATCCTTAACTACGAGCGCCTTCTGTAGACCACGCAGTCATTGTACAGTTACTAAGGTATTGAACGCCCACTGCATGCCAGGAGTTGTGCTAGGCACTGGGTAAATAATGGTGGACCAAAGAGACACGACTTTGACCTCATGACATTTAGAGTGTAATGAGGGAAAAAGACATCTAATGAGCAGTGGGCAGTTAATATGTAATGCGTGCTACAAAGGACAGAAAGGAAAATGGGCTTAGGGTTAGGAAACCACCAGGGAGGGTTGCAGCAGGGCGGGTTTCTGAAAGCTATGTCTGCAGGAGGACAAGAAACCAGCCACACAGCCTAGAGGGAAGGACATTCCAGGCTAAGGGAACAACAGGTACCAAAGCCCCAAGGTGAAAAAAGGCTCTGCCAGATTCAGGAAGTGAAAGAACCCTGAGGTTTGGTGGGTGGGGCTGGAGCAGGAAGGTGGCTCAGGAGACAAAGCCAGGGAGGGTGGAGGCAGGCCTGGAAGCTGGGGAACAAATCTGGATTTAATTCTAGGGGTTAGTGGGGGGGTCCCTCATCACCATTCCTTTTTTTTTTTTTTTTTTTTTAATATTCCATTTTAAAAACATCATTCCAGGAGTGTTTGGTTGGCTCAGTCAGGTAGCACTAGAGTGGCTCTTGATCTCTGGGTTGTGGGTTCGGACCCCATGTTGGGTATAGAGATTGTTTAAAAATAAAATTTTAAATAATAATAACACCATTCCAGCTACAGAACAGAGAACAGACTAAAAGGGACAGAGTGGAAATAAAAGACTGTGAGGGGCTTTAACATTCAAGCTGGAATGGCGGTGCTTGACTTAGACCAGGCCAAGGCAGAGAAGATCAAAGGGATGGAATACAAACCATCTTTGGAGGGGCAGGGGGTGGCTCACTGGGTTAAGCCTCTGCCTTCGGCTCAGGTCATGATCCCAGGATCCTGGGATCGAGCCCTGCATCAGGCTCTCTGCTGAGCAGAGAGCCTGCTTCCTCCTCTTCCTCCTCTCTCTCTCTCTCTCTCTCTCTGCCTACTTGTGATCTCTGTCTGCCAAATAAATAAATAAAATCTTTAAAAAAAAAAAAAAAAAGACATCTTTAGAGATTAAATCAAAAGCACTTCCCAAAAAGCAGTGAATAACATAGATTCTAGAACCATGTTTTTGAGGCTCATGACCCCAGATGCACTACTTGTTGTGGCTGTGATCCCAGTTGAATTGCTTAACCTGTTGTGCCTGTGAGGTCTGTTGAAAAGGAAAGTAGCATGTCTGAAGGTAAAGCTCTTAGGAGTCTGGCACCCAGCAAAGACTACCCATGAGATGGCTGTCGTTATCCCTGCAAACAGATTTGAGAGGGAGAAGGATCGAGGTTGACTTTGAAGCCATGAAAAAGGTTTCTGTGTTGAGCTTTGAGGATCTCTGAATTCCAGAGTGTGTCCAAAGCAGACCTTTAGTACTTATCACAAGACTTGAAAGGTAATAACCTTGATCCAGCAGGGCCCCAACTGGGAATCTGTCCCATGGAAATAATCAAGGACTTGTGCAAAGGCTTGATTGTAGGGACACCCGTAGAAGCACGGCTCTAACAGTAAGGTGTGGAAAACTACATACTCCTTCAATAGTGGAACATTAATTAAAGAGATTCTGCTCCAACCACATAAAGAGACATTCTGCAGCCTTTAAAATGATGTGATAAGGGGCACCTGGGTGACACAGTTGACTGAGCCTCCAACTCTTGGTTTTGGCTCAGGTCATGATCTCAGGGTCGTGAGACTGAGCCCCATGTAGGGCTCCGTGCTCAGCAGGGCGTCTGCTTGAGATTCTCCTACCTCTGCCCCTCCCCTTTCCTCTCTCTCAAATCTTTTTTTTTTTTTAATGATGTGATAAAACATCTATTAATGTGGAAATATGTTTGTGATATGCAAGTAAGTAAAAAGAACCAGTAGTAAAACCATATCACGATACTATTCAATTATCCAGTATATGTGTGTCTGGGAAAAATGTCTGGAAAAACAAACACCAAAGTGTCAACAGTGGTTATCTCTGGGAGTAAGATTATAGGTGGGGTTTTTTGTTTGATTGTTTTAAATTCTCTTATCTGAAAATCCTCTAACTTTACTATAGTATGACAAACTTGCTTTACCACCCTTAAAGACCTCCCCTTCCCCCCCAAAAAAGACTTCATTTATGAAGTTCCATGGCCGAAGCTGTAAAGGGCTGTTCAAGAGGAGGAATAATCAGGCGTCTCAGCACCTGGGCCCGTATCTTCCAGGGTCCCCACAGACAGCCTCGGATGTCTGGAGTCCAGCCTCTCAGGACAGACTCTGACCAAGTATCCTCCTGCCATGCCCCCTGCATGCCCTCCATATTGCTGTAAATCCTAGACACCACCCCAGAGGCATCACCTCAGTCTGGGATGAAGTCAGCCAAATAGTACCTGTAGCATCGCCCCAAAGTGTTGACCCTCAAGAGGAGAGAGATGAAGAACTGGCATTCTTTAAAAAGATTTATTTATTTGAGAGAGCGAGTGGGCAGAGGGAGAGAAAGAGAGTCCCAAGCCGACTCCACGCTGAGCATGGAGCCCAACGTGGGGCTCGATTCCACAATCCTGAGATCATGACCTGAGCTGAAACCAAGATCCAGTGACTCAACTGACTGAGCCCCCTCTCCCAGGTGCCCCAAGAGCTAGCATTTTTACAGGACTTCACAGTTTACAAAGGGCCCCCGGTCCTGGCTAGGATCTAAGTGAGGCAGCTCACATCTATATTTGGTGATTCCCTTTTACAGTATTTTCCCATCTGCATAATGCCATTTGGCACCCCCCCCACCAATCATTTATTTATTTAATTTATGGCATTGTTGTTTTTAAGTAATCTGCACACCCAGTGTGGGGCTTGAACTCACAACCCTGAGTTCAAGAGTCACATGCTTGGGGCGCCTGGGTGGCTCAGTCGGTTAAGCATCTATCTACCTACAGTTCAGGTTATGATCCCGGGGTTCCGGGATCAAACCCCACATCGGGCTCCCTGCTCAGCAGAGAACCTGCTTCTCCCTCTCCTGTTCCCCCTGCTTGTGCTTTCTCTGTCAAGTAAATTAAAAAAAAAAAAATCTTTAAAAAATGTCACGTGCTTTACCAACTGAGCCAGTCACGTGCCCTGAGACCTTCTGATTCCTTAAAACCACCCTGTGAAGGAAGCAGGATAGGGAGGTGAAAGTATGCAGGCTTTGGAAACACTGTTAACTCGCTTTGCATCTTAGATAAATGGCTTATGCTCTCTGTGCTTCATTTTTCTTTGTAAAATAGGCTAAAAATCCCACCTCAGAGGCTTGCTGTAAGGAAGGGATAGTATCTGTAATGTGCCCAGCAAAGCCCAGCAGGTGCTCAGTACACAGCTGGCATGATAGTTTTATACCCATTTTATAGATGGGGACGCCAAGGCTCAGCATATGAAGTGCCTTGCTTAAGGCTTCACAGCTAATAAACAGCTAAGCTTGAAAGCTGGTCCCAGTGTTCATGCTGTTGACAGCAGTGCCTCTCAGGACACTGGGGTCCTGTGTCCCACCCGTCTCCCAGTGGCCCTCTGTGGCTCCTTACCTGCTTCCTCAGAGTTTCCTCCTCCAGTCCCCAGGGTGGCTGTGCAGCATGTGCTCTGCGCTCTAACTGATTTAGAGCCTGATTTCCAGGCAGTTGTGGGCGGGTCTTCCTTGCCTGGGTCTTCTGGCAGCTCTTGGCCAGCTCCGTTTCAAGGTTTTCCTCTTCCTTCTGATGACTTGGGACTGTCTGTGCTCAGGAGGGACAGCGCAGGAGCTCTGGTTTCCTCCTCCTCCTGTGAGTCACTCTTGCTTCTCTCGAAGGAGGTCAAAGTCCCTCATCCTTGCAGACCTCTGTTTTGTATTGGGTTGGTTTCCCGCCCTGTCTAACTGCACCGCCTTGACTCACAGTCTTACTTTGATGGAAGGCAGGGGCATCTCTGAGAATGCAAGAGGGAGCAGAAGATGGGCTGCATGGGCACACTTTGCGGGGAGGGCAAATAAATCCCTTACTTGCTTGGAGCTTTGGATTCCTTATCTGAGAAAGAGTAAGGAAAAGTTCCTGTGTTTCCGTGTTCCATACTGTGCTGGACACCGTGCTTCCAGGGACCGCGGGGAGCATTAACTGTAACAGATCACAAGTGTTTAGTGAAGCACGGACAACTGTCATCATTACTTTTAGTAGTGGTGGCAATTTTTTTCCCCTATCAAACTGACAAAAATTAAGCGTCTATTTATTTATTTAGAGAGCGCACATGTAGGGCAGGGAAGCGGGAAAGGGAGAGAGAATCCCTAGTGGCTCTGCCCAGAGTGAGCCCAGTGGGCAGATGTGGGGCTGGATGGCACAACCCCGAGATGATGACCTGAGCCAACATCAAGGGGCAGATATCCAACCGACTGAGCCACTCAGGTGCCCCTAAAAGAAGTGGCTTTATATTCAAATGTGAGTTTCTCTAATCATAAATGAGGTTGAGCAATTACATGTATGTTCCTTTTGTACTTCTTTTCGGTGATTTGCCTGATCATGTCATCATAATAGCTGTAGTTAACATTTACTGCGTGCTACCATGTACCAGGCACTGTGCTGTGATCTCTACAAGTCCTGTTTCATCTCATCAGATCAAGTTGATAAAATTATGATGCCAATTTTCAAGGGAGGGAACCGAGGGTTAGAGAAGTCAATTTGCTCATCTCCATTACTAGTGAGTAGAGTCTGGATTCTGAGCAAGGACTTGACGCGTCCCAGTTGTTCTATTTTTTTAAAATTTTACTTTTTAAATAATCTCTACACCCAACATGGGGCTCAAACCCACAACCCCGAGATCAAGAGTCCCATGCTCTACCGACTGAGCCAGCCAGGTGCCCCCAGATTATTTTAGAATACATAATATATTCAACACGTGAGCAGTTTGATTTTGCAGTGAAAATGTCCTCTCCTAGCCACCTCATTTCCCTGAAAATTAAGGCATTATGCTGTCAGCTTCTTGTATATCTTTCCAAAGATATTTTATGGATGCACAAACAAAACTCCTATGGCAAAACGTCTGGGTATTTCTTTTCTTCCTCTTTACGCAAATGTGTGCGTGATGTACACTGTTCTGCACCTTGCTTTGTTCACTGAACAATGTACCTGAAATATTCTCTATTAGTACATAAAGAGCTTTTTCAGTTTTGTAATGATTGTATCATATTTCACTGAGGGAGCCATAAGTTACTTAACCGTTCCCTTATTGATCAAATCCCTTCATTTTCAATATATAAATATTAGTTGGAAAAATAAATGTCGAAATGACCGCGGGATCTAGATTAGTCTAGAATTGTGTGAAAATAAAGCTGTGGACTTCAGGAAGTTGCCAGTCCCTAAGGAAGATCTCTCTAAGCAATTCTCTTTCTGTGCTAGAGACAGAGGGACGCCTGGAGGCATGCCTGAAGTCCCAGCCTTTTTTTTTTTTTCTTTGCCAGAGAGAGAGAGCACCAGCAGGCGTCAGGGAGGTGGGGGCGCAGTGGCAGGCAGAGGGAGAAGCAGGCTTCATTCTGTTCCAGGGCACCAAGCTTCTAAAACCCTTGGGATTTCCTAAGTGATAAGAACAATAAAAGTGTCTTTTGTTAGGTGAATGTGGCAACTTGACCTAAGTTGCCAGGCCAACCAACCTTTTATTACAGGGTAGGGAATTTCAGTCCAGCCAGAACGCCCACTCTGTGGGAGTGGAGAGGGACTGGGGATTGAATACAGTCACCAGTGGCCATAATTTAATCAATCATGCTGTAGTGAGGCTGCCATAAAAACTGAAAAGGATGGGGTTCAGAGAGCTTCTGCACTGGCGAATGTTGGCAGTGCTGGGACGATGGCAGGCTTGGACAGGGCAGAGAAGCCACACGCCCCTTCCCACGTACCCGGCTTGCCCTACGCACCTCTCCCATCAGGCTGATAATCTGTAACCTTTATCATATACTTTATAATAAGCTGGTAAGTGTAAGTGAATGTTTTTTCTTAAAAATGCTTTTTAAGATTTTTTTTTTAATTTATTTGACACACACACATACACAGAAAAGCACGACCAGGGGGAGGGGCAGAGGGAGAGAAGCTGACTCCCAGCTGCACAGAAAACCTGATGCAGGACTGGATCCGAGGACCCTGGGATCATGACCTAAGCCGAAAGCAGACACTTAACCCACTGAGCCACCCAGGTGCCCCAGCCATGTTGGTAAATTAATCAAACCCAAGGAGTGGGTCGTGGGAACCTCTGATCTAGAGCCAGTTGGTGAGAAGTACAGGTGAAAACTTGGGCTTGTGATTGGTGCCTGATGTGTGTGTGGTGGTGGTGGTGAGGATGTCTTGTGGGACTGAGCCCGTAACCTGTGGCATCTGGTGTTCTCTCTAGCTAGGGAGTGAAGGAATTGAGTTGCTTGGTGGTGGTGAAAGATACACACGCACTGGAATTATGCTCACAATGAGAATGTACTTGTATCTTTTGGTTAAGTGAGGGTGTTCATTGACGTTTTAAGCAAAAAAAGATTGAAAAAACTCTAAAAGCCCAGCTACAGCACATCAGTTAAGTGGAGAACTACCTCATCATTTAAAATGGTGTTGCGGAAGAGCTTTTATTGACTTGAGAAAATGATCACAATATGCCATAAACAGGGGAGGGAAAGCAGTTTTAAAAATGGGGTGTGACGTGCAAGCCAGATTTTGTAAAACAACACAAAGGACCACGAGGCAAAACGTTGCATCTCTGGATGATAAGCTGGCTGGTATTGTCATTTTCTTTTCATTTATAGTATTCTAAATTTTTACCAATAAATATGTATTGTGGACTTTCATTAATAGGAAAATTCACTTGGAAAGTCAGTGTGAGTTTTCTGCAGCCAGGGAATCCAGAACTCAAAAAGGAAAGCAGTGAGGGCGTGTAAGTGATCAGTCAGGATGTTGCAAGCATTGAAAGAATAACGAAATAAACCATGGCCCTGTTCCAGGCCACCGATTGTAGAGTGAGCAAATGCATTATCACAGTGTCCCCGGGTGGTCAAGGCTAGGGAGGATTTTACAAACAGTGGAAAATTTTTTCAGGAAGATGCCCAGGAGAGATAGTGAGGCATCTCAGGAATTTGAATTGAACTAATTTAGTTCCTGCTTGGGGGGATGAGGTCAGCCAACCGGAAAAGCACCTCATCTAAGCAGTACCTGGGAGCCGGATGAGCGAGGAGTCATGAGACTTGGAGCCCCGCCAAGGTGTGGAGTGGAGGCACAGGGCGGCATGAACCCGTTAGGGAGGAAGAGGCAGCAGAAGGCAGTAGAAGGCCAGTGGAGGATGGAGAAAAGGCAGATTTTAGCCAGGTGACGACCAGTGTTCAGCAAGGGCCGAGGGCACATCTCCTTGTGGGGCAGCACGTTGTCCGTACTCAGAACCTTGCCTTAGGCCCGTCCAGAATTGAGGACAGTCCCAGCAGCTACGACATCACCTGCAGATTGTTCAGAATGCTGACTCCACACCTACTGTGTTGTAATTTGGATCTTTACAAGATCCTTAGAAGATTCGGGGACATGTGATAAGTATGACACGCCCCCCACACGTTCCACCTGCTGTGTGTACAAACAGAACGGAGACTGGTCCGTTCTTTCCCCAGCTGGACTGTGAATGACACCTCTCATCTTTCCATCCCCCAGACTTTCAGCCACGTCAGGCTGGAGGTGATGGGTCCTCAGAAAGTCCTCCGTGTGAGTCCAGTCATCACACGTACTCTGAAGCCTTTCTCCAAGGAAGCCCAGCCAGGAAGACGGTGACAAAGAGTCTGCTGAAGGTTGGGACAATGAAGGTCCAAGGAGTTTCTAGGAAAGTCTCAAAGGTCTTCTCCAAACTCCAGGGAAGAAGGCCCGCGGGCCAGGTTCCATCTCTGCTCTTGGAATGACGCCCTGCTGACGCTGACAGAGGGACCCTTGTGGGCCTTCGAGTGTCGAAATCCGGAAACCGGGGACGCCTGGCTGGCTCAGTCAGTGGAGCACAGGACTCCTGATCTTGGGTTTGTAAGTTCCAGCTCCACTTTGGGTATAGGGATTTTTCAAAAATAAAATACTAGGGGCACCTAGGTGGCTCGGTGGGTTGAGCCTCTGCCTTCGGCTTTGGGTCATGATCTCGGGGTCCTGGGATCGGGCCCCGCATGGCTCTCTGCTCGGCGGGGAGCCTGCTTCCTCCTCTCTCTGCCTGCCTCTCTGCTTACTTGTGATCTCTCTGTCAAATAAATAAATAAAGTCTTTAAATAATAATAATAAAATAAATAAATTAAATAAAATACTAAAAAAAAAAAAAAAAAAAAATCAGGAGGGGCACCTGGGTGGCTCAGTTGGTTAAGCATCTGCCTTTGACTCAGGTCATGAACCCAGGGTCCTGGGTCAAACCCCACATCAGACTCTCTGCTCAGTGGGGTGTCTGCTTCTCCCTCTGCCTCTCCCCCTGCTTGTGCTCTCTCTCTCTCTTCTTTCTCGCTCTGTCAAATAAATAAAATCTTTAAAAAATAATAAATAAACTAAAAAAAAAAAATCTGGAAACCAGAGGCCTCCTTCGTCTCCGGGGTCGCAAACATCATTTCTGCTCGTTTTCAGGCCGCATAGTCTCTCATTTTCATCTGTGCTGCGGTCTGTGTCTGTGCGGTTTCCCTTCTCTTGTGGGAGTTTATTCTTTAACTCCTTTTGTAATACGTGTCCAATGTAAGAAAATGAAGAAACTGAGATGAACATAATCATCATGACATTTGGAAACAAAGCAAGGCGCTATTTTAGGGATTCTACCTGAATCCTGTGCCATTCCTGGTGACAGCTCTGTGGGGCGGTGCTATTATTGTATGATTCCTGTTCTGCAGATGAAGGTGTGAGACACAGAAGAATTAAGGCACTTGCCCCAGGAGCTGAGCAAAGAAGTGGCCACCTGGGGTTTGACCAGGCAGCGTGGTGTCGGAGTCCACACCCTTAACCACCACGCCTCTTTATAAGTACTTTTATTTTTTTTTTAATTTTTATTTATTTACTTGACAGACAGAGATCACAAGTAGGCAGAGAGGGAGTCAGAGAGAGGAGGAAGCAGGCTCCCTGCCGAGCAGAGAGCCCGATGCGGGGCTCGATCCCAGGACCCTGGGATCATGACCTGAGCCAAAGGCAGAGGCCTTAACCCACTGAGCCACCCAGGCACCCCAAGTACTTTTATTTTTATTTAAAGATTTTATTTATTCAACAGAGGGAGAGAGATCACAAGTAGGCAGAGAGGCAGGCAGAGAGAGGAGGGGAAGCAGGCTCCCTGCTGAGAAGAGAGCCCAATACTGGGGCTTGACCCCAGGACCTCAGGATCATGACCTGAGTGAAAGGCAGAGGCCTTACCCCACTGAGCCTCCCAGGCGCCCCTATAAATATTTTTAATGTAAATTTTTTTCTTTAATTACTATAAATACATGTGATATCAAACTGTTTGATGGCCTTTCTCCCATTTATCATGTTTTTTTTTTAAAGATTTTATTTATTTATTTGACAGAGAGAGATCACAAGTAGACCGAGAGGCAGGCAGAGAGAGAGAGGGAAAGCAGGCTACCTGCCGAGCAGAGAGCCTGACGCGGGACTCGATCCCAGGACCCTGAGATCATGACCCAAGCCGAAGGCAGCGGCTTAACCACTGAGCCACTCAGGCACCCCTCCCATTTATCATGTTTTGACATCATAAAGTAGTCTTCTACAACCTCTCCTTCAAAATGAAAGTGTTCCTGATTTTTTATTGTAAAAGTGATAAAGAAAATTTATGTATTTCCTTGTCTTGTCTGTGCACAAAGCATCTCCTCAGGGTTCCACTAGATGCTGGGAGCACTGGTTACCTCCGGAGGGAGCCAGATGGAAGGCAGACACAGAGGACAGGGAGACATTTTGTCCTATAAATTTCTGCACTCTTGACTGACTATGCGAATGTAGTGCCTATTTCCAAAAATAAGTAAGTTTTAAAAATAAGACTGATTCATCTTCATTGCAAAAAAAAAAAAAAAAAAAAAACCAGAAAGGCATAAAATAGGAAATAAATTCATCTTTAAAATTCAATACCCAGAGATAACACTGCTAACATTTTTTGCTCTATTTTTTCCAGACCTTTATCGATGAATATACAGACACATCCAGATTTATTTTTACCAAAATGGGATGATGCTGTGTGGTGCTGTACTATTACCTGTGTTATTCCCTTAGGGCAAAACATGGACAACATTTTAGTTTAGTTTAAGATTTTATTTATTTGACAGAGATAGATACAACGAGAGAGGGAACACAAGCAGGGGGAGTGGGAAAGGGAGAAGGAGCCTTCAAACTGAGCAGGGAGCCTGATGCTTGATCCCAGAACCCTGGGATAATGATCTGAGCCAAAGGCAGACAGACACTTAACAACTGAGCCACCCAGGTGCCCCGCAGCCTCATTTTAAATGTCTGCATGGTTGTTAAGTCATGTGAAGTTGGCCAGTTCCCAAAAGATTATTTCTGGATGAACTGAAAAAGGTCAGCACCTGGACATGCAGTGCTCTCTGACACCCATTCCCATCACCCCAAGCCTAGGTTTTTAGAATTTGCTGTATTCCAGACCCTGGGGAGATCACATCTAGGAAAGGACTGGACGTTCTTTCTGTTTGTGATGTTTAAATGACGTGACTTATTCCATAGGTACAAATACTTTCTACCTGCCCCTGTCCCTCAGTCTTCATGAACCCCGCTGCCAAGGCACCAGTGAAAGTAGAGGGCTCGGGCAGGAAGAACCAGTCAGCCTGTCCCAAGACCCGTGTGTCCCACCTGGACTGTGCCACATACCATGTGCTCTTTGGCAAGTCCCTTTCCTTCCCTGCAGGACAAAGGTAATAACCTGCACACTGCCTGTCTCACAGTGTTATTTTATTGGAAGACTCCAGTGAAATTATGATTGCAAAAGTAGTATGTAAGATATACAACACTGTATACATTCAAGCTTTTATTGTTCAATTGTGGCCTCTGAACCGGAGATGTCAAGAAGAAATGTAGACATCAAAACCAGTTGGTCCAGCTTCTAACACTGGCTAATGGAGCTAACAGTCCTGTGTACCTTCCAACACTCTACACACTCATCTTTCAAACCGAGGGTTGCAAAGCATAAGAACACAGTGTGGGCAAGTGTACAGAACAAGTGAGATCTGCCAGCTCCCCACCAACGGCTGGGAATGGGAACTGAAACAACCTTTTTTTTTTTTTTTTAAGATTTTATTTATTTATTTGACAGGGATCACAAGTAGGCAGAGAGTCAGGCAGAGAGAGATGAGGAAGCAGGCTCCCCGCTGAACAGAGAGCCTGATGCGGGGCTCAATCCCGGGACCCTGAGATCACGACCTGGGCCGAAGGCAGAGGCTTAATCCTCTGAGCCACCCAGGCACCCCTGAAACAACTCCTTTGAAGAAGAGCTGGTATCTACCCAGGCAGCCGCCCCTGGGGCCCAGAAAGGCCCTCTGCTGGTTATACAATGATCATAAAAGCATGCCTACATCACCACATGACACAGCGTTAGAATGTTCAAAGTAGCATTACTCGTTAAGACCTCCAAATTACCAACACCCTTATGCCCATCAGTAGTTAATGAATCATAACACTGGCCCGTGATCGAAGCTGTCCGGCCATGAGCTGGAGTTGTCATCAACTACATAGGACAGGCTGCCTCCATCCCACAGATGTGCTGAGCAAGAAAAGCCGAGCCAGAATAAGAGCACATGATTCATTTCACTTAAACCTATTGCTGCATAACAGGCTACCCCAAAACTTAAGTGTCCTCAAGCACCAATTTGCTATTTTTCATGATGGTGTGCAGTTTCTCTTCTGATTTCATCGGCGGTGGCATTCAGCTGCACATTTGGCAGGCTCCGAAGGTGACCTTCATCAAACACCTGGCGCTGCTCAGTTCACCACGTGGCTGGGTCACCTCCCTGACAGGCAACAGCTTTCCAAGACAGTCCAAGGGAAGCCACAGGCCTGCTAAGGCCCCACCTACAAGTTCACAGTGTTTGTTCCTCTGCATGTATTTATCTTTAAGATTTTTATTTGAGAGAGAGTGTGAGCAGGGCTGGGGGGAGGTTAAGCAGAGAGAGGGGGGCACAAAGAGAATCTCAGGCAGACTCTGATGAACGTGGAGCCCAATGTGGGGCTCAATCTCACAACCGAGATCAAGACCTGAGCCGAACTCAAGTCTGACTCTTGACTGACGGAGCCTCCCAGGCGCCGCTGTTCCGAGCTCTGCATTTCTATTGGTCAAACTGAGCCAAAAGAGCGGATTCAAAGGGTGGGCTAATAGGTCCAACCTAGTGATGAGAAATCACCTTGCAAAAGGCCACACATATAGGGAAGGAAGAAATCTGTGGCTCTAATTCCCATCTGCCACAATACAGTATGACTTCGCGTATATAAAGAAGAAAAGCAGGCAAAACCGATTTATGCTGCTATAGATTCCTTGGCCGCTAAGCCTGGAGAGGAAGATGAGGGAGAACATCTGCGCTCTGGGATGTACTACACTTCCTCATCTAGGTTCTGGTTGCTAGAGTGTGTTCAGCTTGTGGAAAATCAGCAAGCTCTAAACTTAAGGCATCTGAAATTGTTTATGATTGTGATCGTTGAGTGAAAAGTTAAAATTATATATAGTGGCTTTAAAAGAATGAAGTTCAGGGGCGCCTGGGTGGCTCGTTTGGTTAAGCGTCTGCCTTTGGCTCAGGTCGTGATCTCGGGGTCCTGGGATTGAGCCCCATGTGGGGCTCTCTGCTCAGTGGGGAGTCTGCTTGTCCCTCTCCCTCTGCCCCTCCCCCATTTCTCTCTCAGGTCACAGTCTAGCTTCAGGGCTCCTCTCTTGTTTGTCCATCATCTTGTCCTTGTCTGCACAGTTGAAGCTCTTACTGGTGGTCTGCTTTCCAACTAGTGGGAAGGGACCCAGAGGGCTAATCCCAGACAAACACATTCCTTTGGAGCTAATAAAAGAGAAGTTACACACATCACTTCCACTCACAATCCACTGACAAAAAGTTGTGCTCATGGCCCTGCCTAGCTGGGAATGGAGGCTTAGCGGGGCAGCCTGGGCCAAGGTGGGCCAACTTCAGGAAACGGGTAGCCGTCTGCTGCACTTTTCACGATGAAGCTTTTCTTCACTCATTCTGTTTTCACAAGGCTACCAGAAATAGCTAAGTTCTTTTTTCAGTGTTGAAAGATTAAAAACACCAACTGACCTGAGTTCTATACTTGTAATTCCCGTGTCAAAATCAAGGCTGTTACAGACTGGAAATTTCTGCTACTGTCAACTGGGAGATCAGGAAGTATTTCTTCAGTGACTGTGAACTCAAAACCCCGGGGGAAGTTTCTTTAGTAATCATTGCTCAGATATCAAGTGATGAATCACTGAATTCTGTTCCTGAAACCAGTATCGCAGTGTATGTTAACTAGAATTTAAGTAAAAAAATCTTTAAAAATAATTGTTCAGAAAAATAATGATAATGGTGACTTGTCTGATACTTTTGTGATACCAGTGATATCCACTGTATCACAATACTTTAATAGCTCGTAGCTATTGTATTTTTTGAAGTTTTTTTTTCTATTTTATTTATTTATTTGACAGAGAGAGAGAGACCGCGAGAGAGGGAACACAAGCTCAAACACAGAATGAGAGAGGGAGAAGCTGGCTTCCTGCTGAGCAGGGACCCCGATGTGAGACTCATTCCCAGGACTCTGGGACCATGACCTGAGCCGAAGGCAGATGCTTAATGACTGGCGCCCCTAAAGCTTTTTTTTTTTTTTAATATTTTATTGACTTATTTGAGAGAGAACAAGAGAGGAGTACAAGAAAGGGGCAGAGGGAGAAGGAAAAGCAGACTCCCCGCTGAGCAGGGAGCCGAATATGGGGCTCCATCCCAGGACCCCGGGATCATGACCTGAGCTGAATGCAGACATTAAACCAACTGAGCCACCCAGATGCCCCTGTTTTTTAAAGTTTTGTTTATTTGTGTAATCTCTGCACCCTGTGTGGGACTCGAACTCAGGACCCTGAAATCAAGACACATGCTCTTCTGACTGAGCAAGCCAGGTGCCCCACCTGGTAGCTATTTTCAAGAAAAAAAAATATTTTGAATACAAATTGGGACTTGAATTATAGACAGCCTGGATTATGTGTGAAAAAGTGACATTCAAATGGTATCTTTTCCAGATCATTTTTAACCTTTTGGTAAAATCAAAGATCCTCTTGTAAGACAGTTTCACCCACCCAAAAAAAGGTGTTAATAATCATGAAACATTTTCCTGAAATATATATATGTATATATGTTTTATATTTTTAAGTATCTCTCTACCCAATGTAGGGCTTGAACCCTAACCCCGAGATCAAGAGTCATACGCTCCACCGACTGAGCCAGGCAGGTGCAAATATATTTAACTTATATAAGTAAATACATAAATTTCTTTAAGTTTTAAATATATAATTGGCCAGATTCCAAGGGATTATATACTTTCCTGGAAAAAAAGGTCAACTGCCTTTGGAAAGTTCCTCTTTATGATTTTACAGCCTTTAAAATGAAGTGTTCAGGGGCGCCTGGGTGGCTCAGTGGGTTAAGCCTCTGCCTTCGGCTCAGGTCATGATCTCAGGGTCCTGGGATCGAGTCCCACATCGGGTTCACTGCTCAGCAGGGAGCTTGCTTCCCTCTCTTTCTCTCTCTGCCTGCCTCTCTGCCTCCTTGTGATCTCTGCCTGTCAAATAAATAAATAAATAAATAAAATCTTTAAAAAAATAAAATAAAATAAAATGAAGTGTTCAATGAATGTCCAATGAGCAAATTAATGCATTTTAGTAGCTGGTAACTTAGGTGCTGAGAGTACCTGATTAGGGCATGTAAGACTGAAAAAACCTATATAAATATTTGCATTTATTAATCTGTTTTCCACTTAAAATGCACAGAAAAGGAGGAGCACCTGGGTGGCTCCGTCAAGGGTCTGTCTTCAGCTCAGGTCATGATCCCAGGGTCCTGGGATCAAGCTCCTTGTCAGGTTCCCCACTCTGTGGGAAGCCTGCTTCTCCCTCTCCCACTCCCACTGCTTGTGTTCCCTCTCTCGTTGTGTCTCTGTCAAGTAAATAAAATCTCAAAAAGAAAAAATAAAGCCCAGAAAAGGAATTTTTACATCAAACAAATGCGTAGAGTTTAGGGAAATAAATTAATTGCTAATAGAACCCTGCTAATTTATTTGATTTTCTCACACGTACATTCCCTCTGTTCCCTTTCTCTGGGACGCCCT
Source organism: Mustela nivalis (assembly GCF_964662115.1). NCBI lineage: Eukaryota > Metazoa > Chordata > Mammalia > Carnivora > Mustelidae > Mustela > Mustela nivalis. Next base: position 73,495,147 of record NC_139032.1, read on the forward strand.
CCCAACCCACTCCCTTGGATTTTCTGGTTACCGCCTGCCTCCTTGCTACAAGGGTCAGCTGTAGCACTAACGGTTCAGCATACGCGAGGATTTTCTCGGAGATATCTGTGTACTGTTTCTGAGCCCCTGGCCAGAAGGATCTCCTTGGAACCGAAAAGTTAATAATGGTCTAGAAAATACACAAACAGTGTCATGATCTATGAATTTCTAAAATGAACTCTGTGACATCATGCGAAGACAAAGGAGTGGGAAGGAAGGTATTCTGGCTTTGAGTCAGGCAGTCCCTGGTTCAAATCTCTCTTTTCCTCATTAGTACAGTGGTATCCCTGCCTGTCAAATCTCAGTTCTTCCCCCTTCCCACCTCCCCATGTAACCTTGGGCAAAGGACTGAATGTCCCTGGGCCTCAGCCTCCTCCTTGCTCTCCTGGGATAGCCGAGGACTGTAGAGAGAATAAGCGTACTCAGCCGGCTGTAGGTTCTCTGGGAAGGAGCTCCTCTCCCGCCAACCCCTGTCCTTCCAGAGCTCAAAGATCCATAACCTAAGGAATCAAAGGGAAGCCGTACAAGGACTAAAGCTTTACAAGTAAGATCTAAGGAGAATGTGAGAAGGAATGTGTTTGGTGAGAGGAGTGTTTAGTCCTGACAGAGAGCAATAAACAACTATGACCAGCCTTTGTAAGCACCCACTTCCTTGCTTGGCATTCAATACACTTTTACCTAGGGGGTGCCTGGGTGGCTTAGTGGGATAAGCCTCTGCTTTTGGCTCAGGTCATGACCCCAGGGTCCTTCGATCAAGCCCTCTCGTCAGGGCTCTCTGCTCAGCGGGGAGCCTGCTTTCCCCTCTCTCTCTGCCTGCCTCTCTGCTTACTTGTCATCTCTCTCTGTCAAATAAATAAAATATAAAAAAAAAATACACTTTTACCCGGTGATCAGGCAGTACTATGAGGAACGTACGATTTAATTAATACGGAAACTGAGATTTTGTAACAGCCAAGATCATTCAGCTGAATGTGGAGATTCAAACTCGGATCCTCCCACAGGGAAGCCAGCCCCACGAGGGGCACGAGGGATACAAGGACAATGGCTATCAGCTGCTGGTATCAGGGACAGGCAGGGGCCAGAGAAGACAAAAGTGCGGAAGTCTTTGGCTAGGACTCGCTGCTTTATGTGTGGCATCTCCTGAAGACGGGGCAGACTCTAAGTTCTTGGAAGGAAAATGGGCATGTGAGCACCATGCCGGGGACAGATGTCCTGGGGGCCGCACAGGCTGACCTGAGCACCGAGGCCCTCCTCACCAAAGAGCTGGCCTACAGTTGAGTCTGTCCCTCTGTTCTACATTCTTTTTTTTTCTTTTTAAGATCTTATTTATTTATTTTAGAGACTCTCCAGCAGACTCCCTGCTGAGCATGGAGCCCGACGTGGGGCTCGATCCCATCACCCAAGATCATCAATCAAGCTGATTGAGAGTTGGATGTTCAGGGCAAGGCCCTTGGTGGTCAGCATTTTCAAGCCCCCTGGGGTCTAATTTTCATGCACTGGTCTGGGAAGCGCCACCTGCATTCGCAGCCCCTCCCTGTGGAAGCCTAGACCTCCTCACCTTGCAGAGGAGCAGTGACTGCAGCGGAATGTCACGTCCACAACCCATGTCCTCTATGGAGCAGCGCTCCCTTCTCCTATCTGGGTAACTGCGAGGCCACCCAAACAGTCTCTCCCCCAGCAGCTTTTTCTTCTGTGGAGACACAGGTCAGTCTGATACACTCCACCCCATGTTCGGACTCTCAGACAGAGACCTATCGTGTTTCTAAGCTGCACCTGGACTAACGTTGGCCTCGAACCCTGATAGACCTTCTGAGTGTGCGGAAGCAGAGTATTCCACATAGCCCTCCCCACAAGATCACAGGGAAACACAAAGCCACACGGAGAAAGGATGGGCCACGTTTGATATTGTCCAGTGCGTGCCTCCTGGCCTCAGAAGGCTGCCACTTCCTGCAGCTCCAGCCCTTGGCTGCGCTCCACTCTGAGCAGGTGAATTCCTCTGTTGAAACTTGCACACAGTAAGGAGATGGTGTCACCAACAGCCAGAGAAGTCAAGGGTCCTGATCCATCCAGGGACAAGGTGAACAGGCAGGCTGTGGGGGAAAGAGGGAACCAGCAGCTCAGACCAAGGGCTCAGGGTCATGGGACATGAGGTCTCTGAGAAACCCGTGTAAGCAAAGCATGTGCTCTGTGTCCAACCCAGGTAAGAGCCTCATCGCCTGCTCCAGAGGACTGTGCACCTGTGGGGAGGTGAAAGTCCAGGCAGCCACAAGGCTTCAACTTCAGAGAATGGCATGTGGCCCAAACAAGGTGTGTATCCCTTAAAATCCTGTTCAGACAGCCGGGACCTCGCCTGCAAGGACGTGGGAACACACGGCCCTCAGTTCCCACCTGCCCAGAGAACAGAGCAGGGGGCCAGGGCAGAGGAAAACAGACAATGCTGATCTTCAGCTGCTGGCTTCTGGGGTCTTGCTCCCTTCAAGACAAAGGAGATTGGGACCTGAAGGGGAGTCTGGGGCCTTCCAGCTGGCCCGGTCTCCCTCCGTCCCTGTCTCCCCTGAGAACCCTACAGGTGCGCAGCTGGAGGGCAGGGCAACACTTTCAGACCTTGTTCTCCCTGGTGTCAGGCTTATGAACACTGAACCTGACAGCAGCTGCTCTCCCCACCTCCCACAGCTGTTCCACGGGGCAGCTGGAAAGGGCACCTGCAGCGGGCACAGCAGGGCTGTCCTCCCTAGGGAGGTATGGCTCACGAACCATAGACATGATCTCCCATTTTTTCTCTGAGTGGGCTACCCTATCCTTCCCTGCTGGGAGCTGAGTTTCTGTAACATAACTATAGGAGGCATTTGTTGTGAGATTCTTTTTTTTTTTTTTTTAAAGATTTTATTTATTTATTTGACAGACAGAGATCACAAGTAGGCAGAGAGGCAGGCAGAGAGAGAGGAGGAAGCAGGCTCCCTGCTGAGCAGAGAGTCTGAGGTGGGACTCGATCCCAAGACCCTGGGATCATGACCTGAGCCGAAAGCAGAGGCTTTAACCCACTGAGCCACCCAGGCACCCCTGTTGTGAGATTCTTTAATTTAACACTATTCCTATGTCCAACAGAACCCCGGGTTCAGCACAAAATAGTCTGAAGGCAGTGGGGTGCTGGTAAGGCAACTTTCTGGAAGAAAAAACCAGCCACCTTTACTCATAGCATTTGCCACCTTTTGTGGTGAAAATATTCCCACTATGACCATATTAGATATTCCTGAATATTTAACAATCAGCCAGTAGCAGTGGGCTCTGGCATACTTCACTGAGGACTTGGGGGAGCTGTGTTCCCTAAAACATCTTTTTTTCTGGAACTTTGGAGTTCATGACCTGACTGGGATCTCAAACCTGACCTGTAGCATCAAGACAGGGCAGTCTGGGTAGACAGTGCTTACTCTACCTCACCCCCACCACGAGCGGAGACTCTCATTTTTAGTCCTTAAAAAATGAATTTGAAAATGACAATTCTTGTCTCCTTTGCCAAGCATTTTGAGCATCACACATTAAAACCTGATGAAGAACTTTGGGTAGGAAGAACAGTAAGAACCAAATACATTTGAGTTCTCAGGAGTGAGTCTGTACAATGTGGTAGTGGGGCTCACGCAGTGAGGGCCTCTAGCAGGAGGTTCAACAGAATCCTGGTATCTTAGTGTCATCTCTTAACCACTAGGGGCCTGGAGAGTGGCAGAACATGGCTGTCTTTGTATTTGCTGAGCAATGGAAAGAGAGAGTTTCAAGGATGCTTTTAGGACACCATGTGTCTTTGAGAAGCACCACCAGCAGGCTCCTTACCTCCAGTGTCTTGGTTCCAAATCTTCACTTTGCAGTCATGGGATGAGGTAGCAATTATAGGCATTGAGGCCAGCGCTCTTGGTAGAAAGACACAGGATGCAACAGTCTGGAAATGCCCCTTATATTCACATATTCTGTTTCGTGTCTGCCTTAGGTCCCACAGCTGTAGAGGAATGACATAGGTTAGCTCATACACACGTATTTCCCCAGCTTCACACATGCTGCCTCACTGATTTCCACCCGCCACCTTCTCATGATCCACCTGTGTCCCCCACTTACCTCCTCATGGAGCTACCCCTCGTCTTCATCCATCCCATCCACACACCAAATCACCCACCCATATGGTAGTTAGTTATTTTAAACATCAACGATCTCAAACAACCCTGGGTAAGTGTGTGCAGGGAGGGTTGCTGCCTTCCTCATTAATGTCAGGGCCAGGGAAGTGAAAGCTCCAAGTCCTACAGCATGATGGGACAGTATGGCATTGCCTACTTTTTTTTTTTTTTTTTTAGTTTTTTATTTAAGTAATCTCTATACCCCATGTGGGGCTCAAATTCACCATCCCAAGATCAAGAGTCTCATGCTCTTCTGACTGAGCCAGCCAGGCGTCCCGGGGGTGCCTACTCTCTAGCACAGCTCGGCCTCTTGGCCTGTGGGTTCTGTGGAGACCCCATAGTTAAGAGTACCTTCTCATAAGCACACAGAGACGCAGACCTTCTGACTGATTGCCTCCACGCTGAACCTTGGTATATGAAGATGAGACCCTCCAACAAAGGAGGTGACAATGCTGCCAATTACACTCTTGTTGACACAATCAGATCACAGCTAGAGAACAAGGTTCAGGGAAGAGTGCAAACCGAATTGTGTCCAAAATATAATGAAGTCACTGGGCACCATGTTAATTCAGGAGAACATCCAGAGAGGAGAGTGATCTGAACTGTATCCGAAAAATAATGAAACCACAGGACACCGCATCAGTTGTAGGGGCTGGAAATGCTTAGCTTGGGGAAGAGGTATTACATCGATAGCCTGGGGATTCAGTGCCTCAGTGCACCACTTCCTAGAGGTGTGGTCTTGTGCAAGAGACCTCAACTTGCCATGCCTCTGTTTGCTTATCTGTAAAATGGGAATTATAATAGAACCTAATTCATGAGGTTGTTGTAAGGATTAGATGAGACAGTGCATGTAATGTGCTCTGGCCAGTGCTGAGCATGGACTGTTTGGTACAACAGGAGCTCTAATTGTTATATTTGGACCAGATGCTCCTCTTAGCCTATATTCTACAGTGAGGAATCCGAGGTACTTTGGAGATACAATGCAATGTAACCCAAAATTAGGTGCAAGGAAAGGTATATAGGTAAGGGTTGGGATGGGCCATCGACCAACACTGGTGCCTAAGACTCCCTGAAGACCTTGAGCCTCCTGTACCTTGACCCCAAGTACAATGGGAAGACATTCGGCTCTTCAAATAGTCCCTCCCCTCTGTAAGCTCTGCCTGAACTAGGGGCATTAGCAAGCTGGTTCTGTGTTTAGCACCTTCCTATCTTAACTCTCATCCCATGCCTCTGTCTACTCTCAATTCAGAAAGCCCAAAGCTAATGGAGGTTTCTTGAGAGATGCATCCGGAGTACAAAGGCTCACTTACAGTATGCACTCAGAATAGGCCTGAGCTATTAGCAGAGCTGGCCTGGTGGAGCCCAGGATTGGCCGGAGGTCAGAGGAAGCACTTTGCTCATCAACAACCAGGCCCCCAGACACCGACACTCACTCACCGTGGCTTCGCAGCCTTCCCCTCCAAAGCCGTTGCTGCAGGAGACACACTTGTGTCCATCCTCACTGACCTCGCAGTAGGTCTGAATATGCTGCTTTGCGGGAAATACGTGAGCCACCTGCAGCCCCCGGCTATCCCATAACCTGCAAGAAACGAAGCAATGAGCCTGTGGTAAATGTATCGGACAGACCCACTAACGTAAACTGCGGCCCTCCGCGGCTCTGGCCAGTCAGATGGAATGTCATGGTTCACCTAAAAACAGGAGTATGAACCAGATCGACCTCGGAGACACCAAAGCTGCCAGGAAATAGCCAAACTGAATGACATCTGAGTTCTTTCTATTTTGAGACCCACTTAATAGGAATCTAGACCAAGCATCTTAACCGTACAAGTTAGTTTGTTAATTTGGCCCTTTAGGATACTGCTTTCAAGGGACATGAGGATATTTCTGTGCCTGTGACTTAATTGCTTTAAAAGATAGTTATTAGGATCCAGAGGAGCCATCACCGTTCCAGAATCAGATACAAAAGACTTGCAGGCCTTGGCCTACTGGGCCGCGGGGTCCACAGGGAGTGTCTTATTCCGCTTCTCGTCTCATTTTCCACCTCTTTACCTCATTCTTCCTGTTTTCTGAGTAGAACGAATCTCTTCTGAGATCCAGAGTTTCTCGTTGTGCTTTCCACTCAACAAGTCACCTCATTTGACTCTCCTGACGGGGATCCGACCCCACTGGCCCAGACAAGGCTTCCCCTGAGGGCTGGGTGCTTGAGAACATCCGGCCCCCAGCAGGGGAAAAAAATGGAGCCAGGCAGGCAGCTCAAAGCAGGGGCAAGCCAATGACGGGACTGCGCTCAGACTGAATGTGTTCACACTGGGGGTGGGGTGGAGGGGCAAGGGTGGGGTCAGAGTCAGCTGCTTCAGAACCATCCAGGACAGGGGATGGTTTCCTGGCCTGACTTCCTGCCATTCAGCCTCTACCCAGACAGTCCAGGGATCCACGCCAGAGACCCCAGCCCCAGCAAGGGGCAAAGGGGCAGAAGGCCCTGGGAAGGCACAGCAGTGTGGAAAAGCAGAGGAGAGAGGGAGTCATAAAAGCTTGGGAATCACAAACCTTCACCAGAAACACCTTCACGGCTGCTCAGTAAGCCCACCTGATGGTTTTATCTTCAGAAGTCTGTAGTACATATGGTTCTTGGGGGACCCAGCACAGGTGAGTGACCTGGAAAAAGCAAAATTTTCAAAACTTCTCCATACCAAGTCGCTCTTCTATGGCAACTCCTGTAAACCATGCTAAATAGTGTCTCTCCACTTCTCAAGGACGCTGACTCGTACACTCGACTTGGAGGGAGGCTGTGTTTTCGTTTTTTTAAGATTTTATTTATTTATTTGACAGGCAGAGATCACAAGTAGGTAGAGAGGTAGGCGGTGGGGGGTGGGGAAGCAGGCTCCCTGCTGAGCAGAGAGCCCGATGTGGGGCTTGATCCCAGGACCCTGAGATCATGACCTGAGCCGAAGGCAGAGGCTTTAACCCACTGAGCCACCCAGGCGCCCCAGGCTGTGTTTTGCAGATGCCCCCCACTCATGCTCTACTGGACGCCCCTGAATCAGCAGCAGCAATGGTAGTGGCCGGGCCAGTGGTGAGTACCAGAATGCATGCGGGCGCCCCCACTCGTGGTGGAGAACTGCTAGTGACTGGCAGCCACAGAAAGCAGCCCCCCCACCCCGTTCTATGGTGGGACCACTGAAACCCTAGTCTAAGGCCTCACAAGGTTCAGGATGCATTCTTTCTTTTCATCCCTATGACCCCCTGCTGGACAGACATGAAACAGTTTTCAAAATAACCCAAGGAGACACAATTTTCTTCTAGCAACCTCCACAAATATGGAGGGCATAGAGTGAGCATACCATACCCTGCCAGGGACAGTTGTGTTCAAAACTGGAAAAGATGACCACGAGTGATAGTTAATGACCACTAAAGGAACACCTATCATGTCAAATCATGGGATTCTCTCCATTTTATAAATGAAGACACTGACACTCTAAGTGACTTTCTCAGAGTAACTCAGCTAAAATGTGATGGCTCTTGGGGCGCCTGGCTGGTTCAGTTGATAGAGCATGTGACTATTGATCTCAGGATTGTGAGTTTAAGCCCCATGTTGGGTGTAGAGATTATTTAAAAAAAAAAGTAATGGGGGCGCCTGGCTGGCTCTGTTGTTAAGGGTCTGCCTTCGGCTCAGGTCATGATCCTAGGGTCCCGGAATTGAGCCCTACATCAGGCTCCCTGCTCTGCAGGAAGCCTGCGTCTCCCTTTCCCACTCCCCCTGCTGTGTTCCCTCTCTCACTGTGTCTCTCTCTGTCAAATAAATAAATCAAATATATATTTTTTAAAGTGATAAATCCATAATTCGAACCCAGGTATGACTGACCTCAAAGGCTGTGGAGTTTATCTACCAGCCTACTCCCAGAAAACACTGGTCTTCATAAACACAGCAAATTATACATAAAGCAAAGGGTCCTGCTTGTTTCTCTGCACATCAGCTATGAGATCCTGGAGGACAGGGTGGTGTCTTAGGCTACTAACCCTGCTCCTAGCACAGCAGATATGGAAAAACACATTTTGAGGGAATAAATGAACACACCACTTATAATTCCAGTATGAACTAGAAGAGGTATTCTCTGGAGCAGAAGACTTTATTTATTTATTTTTTTTACGATTTTATTTATTTATTTGTCAGAGAGAGAGAGACTGAGGACAAGCAAGGGAGCAGCACGCAGCGGGAGAAGAAGGCCTCCCACTGAGCAAAAAGTTGGATGTGGGACTCAATCCCAGGACCTTGGGATCATGACCTGAGCAAAAGGCAGATGCTTAACCACTTGAGCCATCCAGCCGTCCCTGAAGCAGAAGACTTTAAAGACATCACCCAGCCTGATAACCCTGAGAGGCCAGAGTCTGAAAGAGTTCAGGGTGAGTAGTAATGAGGCGTCAAGCCTCTACTGCCCGGTGTATCTCCTGATCTCTCTCACAGGCTCTTTGCCTCACCACGTGCTCCCCTCTGCTGTCCCACTCTCTACCAACTTTGAGTTCCTACCAGGTTCCTGGAGATGGAAGCTCTCTCCATACACTGTCCAGTCCCAACGTCCCATAGGAGCAGGGTGTTGTCCCGGGAGCCAGTGCACAGCTGTGACGAGTCTGGGGGAACAAGAGAAAGATGGTCCATGAGATGGGCCTGGTATGGGGCTTTTCAGAAAGTACAACGAGGGTGCGCCTGGGTGGCTCAGTTGGTTGAGTGTCTGACCCTTGGTTTTGACTCAGGTCATGAGCCCAGGGTGGTGAGATGGAGCCCTGAGTTGGGCTCCACGCTCAGTGGGGAGTCTGCTTCTCTTCTCCCTCTCCCATTGCTCTCCCCTCCATATCCACTCACACACTCTCTCTCTAAAAATAATCAATCTTGGGGCACCTGGGTGGCTCAGTGGGTTAAAGCCTCTGCCTTAAGCTCAGGTCATGATCCCAGAGTCCTGGGATCGAGCCCCGCATCCGGCTCTCTGCTTTGCAGGGGGCCTGCTCCCCCATTCTCTGACTGCCTCTCTGTCTACTTGTGATCTCTGTCAAATAAATAAATAAAATCTTTTTAAAAATAAATTTTAAAAAATAATCAATCTTAATTAAAAAAAAAAAAAAAAGAGGTGCCTGGTGCCTCAGTTAGGCATCTGCCTTCGGCTCAGGTCATGATCCCAGGATCCTGGGATTGAGTCCCATATCCAAGTCCTTGCTCAGTGGGGAGCCTGCTTCTCCCACTGCCTGCCACTCCCGACGCTTGTATTCTCTCTCTCTGATAAATAAATAAATTAAAAAAAAAAAGAAAGAAAATACAACAGTGTTGGGTAGAGCTCTCTTTGACTTTACCTGGACTCACAGCCAATCCAGTGACCACCATGGCATGGCCAGAGAACTGTTGCCTTGGCTGGGCAGGGCCACGCAGGTCCCACATTGTGGCTGTCCTGTCTCGAGAGGCGCTAAAGAACAGGTTGGATCCGTGAATACAGGCTATCTGCTCAAGAGAGAAAAAAGCACGGGTGTACTTGTTTGATTGGACTTGGAAATGGGCAACAGGCCCGGGGCTGCGGGTGTCAGAGCCTGAGGCTCTCCCCCGGCCCTGTTGGGGTGGAAATGCCCTGCATGTGGGCATCAGTACCCTGCCCTGTGCTGGGAGCTGTGCAGGCGACAGAGTCAGTTCTTGAGGTGGATTTCAGGGAGGGGAGTTGTAGCATTCGCTATCATCTTGGCTGGAAACTTATTCTGCCCCATAATGCTTTTTTAACAAATTAATTATTTAACTGTTGTTGGCTTTTTAAAAAATTCCCCAACTAGACTAGAAGGTTCCTGAATATAGGGATTTTATCAACTTATTTATTTATAAATGAATTATTATATACATCATATATCATTATTATATATAATAAATTAGTGAATAAATGTTATCATAAATGAATATTTATTATACAAATGAATAAATGTTATCATTTCTTATTTTCTAGCTACAGTAAACACACAGGCTGCCTTCAGCACCTGTCCCCGTTAAGTCAGGATAGGCAGGGAGAATTCTTTATTTACCACCTGAGCTATTAAGGGCTCAGTGACAAAATAAAAATCATGTCTAATATGTCTCTAGCAATAGCTAAGGGAATGGTTCACTCTGCTTTTCCTTTACTGCATCAGATGAAGCCCTTGCATTTTCTTAAGACTGAATATCCAATTACTCTAACTTCCCTCCACAATAATGATCATTTGAGAATTACCTTCGTGACCTCTCGTTCATGTCCTCTGAACCTTTTCACCACATCCCCGCTCTTCCAGTTATAGGCCACCACTGTCTGTGGAGAGTCATTAGAATCTCTGTAATATTTTAAGTGACTTTTTATTTAACTAAAACAAGCCTTTACTTCATTATCTACCTAATGTCTCTCTCTCTCTGTCAAGGGTCTTGCATTAGGGCTTTATTTTGTAACCCTTATCCTGTCCCCTACACTGACTTTCTTTTCTTCCTCCTGACTAGTGCTCTGTCTCTCTCCAAGGCAATGGGCCACTGCTCTGAGCCTCATTGATGGGTTCAGGAGGACACTCCCCAAGGGGAACAGACTCAGCCTGAAGGTTCTGGTTGTCTACATGGGATTAGCGTTTTCCCTCCTAATTGTATTGTTCTTCTTTTTTTGTGTATTTAAAAAATTTGTCATCTTAAAAAAAAAAAAAAATTGTCAGGTGCCTGTGTGGCGCAGTCAGTTAGGCGTCCGACTCTTGGTTTTGGCTCAGGTCGTGATCTCATGGCTCATGGGACTGGGCCCCACAGTGGGCCCCGAGCTCAGCAGGGAGTCTGATTCTCCCTCTGCCTCTCCTCCTCCCTCCAACCCCTGCTCTCTCTCTAAAATAAGTAAAATAAATCTTTAAAAAAATCCACGAAATACAGTATGAAAATGAGAAGAATTAAAAGAATTAACATTTCTGCTTCCAGTGTCCTAGCTGCGGGTCCTGTGATCAATGCAAATATGGGAGGGGAAGCAATCAGATGCAGCTGGTACTGGGAGAAGGACAGAAACACAAAAGAGAGAAATCATAATGTTCACCACTGTTGAAATTTTGACAAAAGAGCAGCATAAAAAAGACTAGAAGTCTCCTTTTTTAAAATGTATTTATTTATTTATTTATTTATTTATTTATTTAATTTATTTATTTGAGAGGGGGAGAGAGCACACAAGCAAGGGTGGGGGCAAAAGGAGAGGGGGAGAGAATCTCAAGCAGGCTCCAGCTCTCCACTAAGCATGAAGCCTGATGCGGGGCTCGATCTTACCACCCTAAGATCACAAACTGAGACGAAATCAAAGGTTGGTTAGGGTTAAGCAATCCTAGAGTTAAGCAAGTGCTTCACCGACTGAGCCACCAAGGCACCCCAAGGAAGTCTCCTTTTGTTAACAACTAGCTCCTGTGTCTGTGTGTGGGTATGAAAATGGCTTGGTCAGAATAATACTTGTCAATTATAAGAAGCATGTGGGTGGTCTGGCACATCACTGAAGATCTTACCACCGAACCCTCACAGCTTCCCTGGGAGGCTGGCATTCTCATCCCCATTCCATGGATGTGGAGACTGAGGCTCACGAGCAGTAAATGACTTGCCCAGAGGAACAGGAAGAGGCAGAGCAGGGACTTAGAGCCAGCCTTCCTTAGTCTAAAGCCTATGGTTTTACACTACTCAACCTTGTTGCCAGAAATGCAGAACCAGCATTTCCTTCCCCAACATCTTCCCTTCTCCACAGTCAGCTGGTTCCCTGGGAAGCACAGCAAACCCCACCTTATCTTTTCCTCCAGAGACACACAGGTCTGAGTTCAGAGCAGCAACGACAGAGACACTATCCGCGTGGGCTGGGCCATACTCCAGACAAGCTTTAGTTTGAATTCTCTCCTCTATAATCCCGTCAGGCCTGCTGAAAAGAGGATGGCAAATGAGAGGCCCCGGGGTACGGAGTGCAGTGGGGTAAGGGGAAGACGGAGCAGGCTATGGGAGAGGCCAGGCGGAGGAGAAATCTGGGCAAGGAGTACAGAAGGGCGACCCACAGCCATTGCCAGAAATGGATTATCAATGCTGAGCACGCTCAGAACAGCCGAAGAACTAGAATCCAATAAAGGGGAATCCTGAAGCCAAGAAGCCAGGAGTCTTTGCTCACCTGGAGCTTATTCCCAAAGATACCAGGCCAGGCATCCCAAAGATGCCAGGCCCCTCTCTGTGGGGCTGAGGACACTAGCTAATCAGCTGCTTCTCACCCAAAAGAAAACAGACCGAACTGTTCAAGGAAGGTCATCAGGAATCGCTCTGGGCCTTCTCTTTCTTTAGTAGAGAGTTTTAATGTGACATGATAAAACGTGGGATCCCAGGGTCAGATGGCCGTACCTGTATTTGTAAGTGCTGTGTTTGAGTTTGCTTTGCAGTTTCCCCATCGCTGCACAGAACCTACACAAAACCTTGTGAGAAGGAGCTCGTTTCAGATGCAGCTGAGCAGTGGCATCCCCTGTGGTTGCTGGAAGTTGTCTGTCCCTGCTTAGTGAAAAGAATACATACTGTTAATGTCGTTAGGCATGACAATGGGAGTCTGGTGACCTAAAAATAAAGCCTATTTTATTTATTTATTTGACAAAGAGAGAGAGAGCACAAGCAGGGGGAGTGGTGGAGGGAAAGGGAGAAGCAGGCTCCCTGCTCAGGCAGGGCTCCATCCCAGGACCCTGAGATCCCGACCTGAGCCGAAGGCAGATGCTCAACTGACTGAGCCACCCAGGCCCTACAAGCCTTTTTTTAAAGACTAATCCATTGTACTCATTTGCTTTTCCTCTTTTCTTTGACTCTTCCCATGGCCCTGGGAATGTACCCTCCCATAAAGCATTAGCAGATCAGCAAAAGCAAAAACAAAACTAATTTTAAAACTACAGAGAGGTTTCTTGGGGTGCCTGTGTGGAGTGGCTACTTTAATAAGTAGAGAATCTCCTTTTTGGACAACAAAAATGTTCTGGAACTAGACAGTGGACATTGTCTATGTACTAAATAAGAGTAAGTTTTATGTTATATGTATTCTACCACAACAAATACTAGGAATATGTATTTGAAACTAAGAAATAATTTTTACCAGTATAGCTTCTTGGAAAGGAAGAGCCTTAGTTATTCCTAGCTTGCTCGTTTTTTGTTTTTTTTTTTTTAAATAATTTCATGTGACACTTTTTTAAAATCAGTGTGCCAGGTCATGGGGTTATTCTGTAGTAACAATGAGCTAAAGGGGCACCTGGTTGGCTCAGTCCATAGATTATGCAATTCTTGATCTCAGGGTCATGAGTTCAAGCCCTATGTTGGGTATAGAGTCTACTCTTAAAAAAAAGAGAGAGAGAGAGAGACGTGAGAGCTGATACAGGTAATGATCTATCCAGTACTAAACCAGTGTGGATTCCTGAGACCCTTTCAAGAAGTCTGCCTCTCCCTCTGCCTCTCCTCCCTGCGCCCCCAACTGGTGCACGCATGCGCTCTCTCTCTCTCTCTCTCTCTCTCTCTCTCTCTCTCGTGTGTGTGTGTGTGTGTGTGTGTGTGTGTGTATTCTCAGATAAATAAATCTTAAAAAAAATAATTATTATTTTGGGAGGTAGAAGGGGTAGAGGGAGAGAAAGAATCTTTTTCAAAAAATATTTTATTTATTTGAGAGAGAGAGAATGTGAGAGAGAGCATGGGGAGTGGGAGGATGGTGGGGAGGAGGAAGAGGGAGAAACTGACTCCCTGCAGATAGGAGGTGGAGGCGGGGCTTGATGCCAGGACCCTGAGATCATGACCTACGCCGAAGGCAGACACTTAACCAACCGAACCACCCAAACTCCCAGAGAGAGAGAGAGTCCTAAGCAGGCTCCAAATTCAGCACAGAGCCAGACACGGGGCTCAATCTCACAACCCTGGTATCATGACTGAGCTGAAATCAAGAGTCGAATGCTTAACTGTCTGAGCCACCCAGGCGCCCCAGGAAAGAGCCAGCCCGGCTCGAATGACCAGAATGGTCTACAGGAACAACAGCAGGGAAAACTCCCAAATATTCTCAGTGATACCATGAAAAGACAGTTTTCCAGAAGAATTTCAGCATACATTTTGAAAAGCTGCCAGAATCGATCTCCGGACAAGACAGGTAGCCGTACAGAAGCACAGTGCAGTGACAAAAACGGTGTGTCGGGGGCACCAAGAGCCCTGGGCTCCAGCCCCAACTCTCCCTCATCCCACTGTGTGTCCTTGGGTTCCTCCATTCCCTGCTCTACACCTCAGCTTCCCCATCAGTAAATGACACCAGACTAAATACTTTTTAACAGACTGTGTATTCCATGAGAGGAAGGAGTCTATCATATCATACTCATCTTTGTACCTCCAGTGGCTTGCACAATATGGCAAAAATATTTCTTGTTAAGTAGTGTGAATCTAAGGCCCCTTCCAGTTCAGACATTCTAAAATTCTCTATAATAAGTATATGATATGCTGCCAGAAAAAATTCCAGGATAATTTTCAAAACTCTTGGGATGTTGTACTGCTTATAGACAGATGGAGGTTGCTGGGCTGCCTATCTGTAAGCATAGCCCATTTTTCAACATTACCGTCAAACTAAGGACAGGTGCCATCCATAGATCTAGGTCACCAAAAACAGCAGATGCTATAAATGGACTGGCTTTACTTAACACTGATTGGATTCTTAGCTGATATCTTCAGACAGCCATATTTCCCATCTGAAGAGCACTCACAGGACGCTCTAAGCAAAAGATAACTTTTAGAATTATTTACCCCCAATCCAATAGGATCTTCTGGTGAGCTGCTATATTTAACGCTTTGTAATGTTTATTCTTTGGAAAATGGTTCAGGCAGCAACTTCCTAATCTCTGTAATTACTGAAAAGACGCTTAAATTAATCTCTTCTCTGAGCATATGTTTGCACTGAAAGGAGATTCACAAGGTAAATAAAGACCTTGTTAAATGAGAGAGATTGTTAAGTGTAGCTTTCCCTCACAAAGAAAGAAATATCTTACAAAATTCCAAGGTCATATAACTGGCATATTTCCAACACTTAGGGAAAGTATACCATAATGTTAATTATACATCTATTTTTATTTTCACTTATTTAAGTAAGTTCTACACCGAACATGGGGCTTGAACTTAGGACCCCAAGATCAAGAGTCACACAATCTACCTACTGAGTCAGTGAGGTGCCTAGATTTATCTATTTTTTTATGATATACAAAGTAAGGGGGGGCACGTGGCTGGCTTGGTCATTAGAGCATGTGACTCTTAATATTGGGGTTATGAGTTTGAGCCCCACATTTGGTGTAGAGATTATTAAAAAGAAAATTTTTAAAGATTTTACTTATTTATTTGACAGAGAGAGATACAGCGAGAGAGGGGATATAAGCAGGGGGAATGGGAGAGGAAGAAACAGGCTTCCTGCCAAGCAGGAAGCCCAACACGGCTCAGGAAGCCCAACATGGGGCTGGATCCCAGGACCCTGGGATTGTGACCTGAGCCAAAGGTAGATGCTTAATGACTAAGCCACCCAGGTGCCCCTTAAAAAGAAAATCTTAAAAAATGTGTGTGTGTGTGTGTGTGTGTGTGTGTAGGTTTAAGTATAGGTATATATATGTGCTACTTTATTTTTTGAGACTTTTTTTTTTAATTTGAGTGAGAGGGCCTGTGTGCATGAGCTGGGGGAAGGGGCAGAGGGAGAGGGAGAAACATAATTCCCATCGAACAGGGAGCCCCAATGGCAAAGTGGGGCTCGATCCCAGGATGCTAGGATCATGACCCCAGCTGAAGGCAAATGCTTAACCCACTGAGCCACGCAGGCACCCTATTATTATTATTTTTAAAGATTTTATTTTAAGTAATCTCTATACCCAGTGTGAGACTCAAACTTACAAAGCCAAGATCAAGGGTCACATGCTCCATCAACTGAGCCAGCCAGGCACCTCCAAAGTAGGATATATTTAGATACTTAAATATATCATTAAACATTTTTATTTTACTTATAGTGCTTCTGTTCAAAAATTTTCAGAGCTGACTGCTACTGTTTTTCTGTGAAGAAGCCAATTTCACCTGCTTAAAATAGTACTTCAGTAAGTATGAATCACAGAATTTGAGATGGAAGAGCTTTTCAAAATCATCACTATTAAACCCTTAATTCAAAGATCTGAAGAACCAGGGCAGAAACATCATCTGTTCAGAATTCTAACTAGGTACATCTCTTGACTTCTGGTCTAGAGTTTCCCTTATAAACATCTCCAAAGAAGACACAGTTTTACTGCATTTTAACAATTGTATTTTAAAAACTTGAATAAATAAATTCTAATCACCAACTGACAGTGTAGCTTATTCTAAAACTGAAGAGCAATACAGAAGAGTCAGGTAGGGTTGCCTAGGTGGCTCAGTGGGTTAAAGCCTCTGACTCGTCTATGTAAAATGGAATAATATCTCTCACTGGCTTCTGGAAGGATTAAAGATAGCATGTACCAAGGATTATTCTAAATGCTTTATATTTATTAACTCTTTTGATTTATTCCACAAGCCTCTGAGCTAGATGCTGTTATTGTCTTTGTTTTGCAGATGAGAAAAGTGAGGTGCAGAGAGGTCACATAACTTGCCCGAATTTACAAATAAGTTGCAAATAAGTGGCAAGAAGAGCTTGCTCTCCATCAGCATAGTATACTGCATCTCTGCAAAAGCTTGTGCACAGACAGCCCTCAGCTGCACCTGGCCATTGGCATGAGTGACAGCAACCGAATGGAGCAATTTCTGTCAACTTGACCCTTAATACCATGGTTAACATACACATATTAAACATACATAACAAATATACACAGAGAATATTTACAAATGGGTTTATGAGTCTGAAGGACATGAAGTTGAAGCCAATTATGTCTCCTGCCCAGAGTGATTGATCACACGAAGGCTAAGAATTCATTAAGTTGGGACGCCCGGGTGGCTCAGTTGGTTGGATGACTGCCTTCGGCTCAGGTCATGATCCCGGAGTCCTGGGATCGAGTCCCACATCGGGCTCCCAGCTCCACGGGGAGTCTGCTTCTCTCTCTGACCTTCTCCTGGCTCATGTTCTCTCTCACTGTCTCTCTCTCAAATAAATTAATAAAATCTTAAAAAAAATTCATTAAGTTATACATTATATACCAAGGCAATTTAAAATCTCAACAACAAAGTATACATACTGGGATAATGTTCATATAGTTGTTCTTTCTTTTTTTTTTTTTTAAAGATTTTATTTATTATTTGACAGAGAGAGAGACAGCAAGAGAGGGAACACAAGCAGGGGGAGTGGGAGAAGGAGGAGCAGGCCTCCCGCTGAGCAGGGAACCTGATGCGGGGCTCCATCCCAGGACCCTGGAATCACAACTTGAGCCGAAGCCACCCAGGGGCCCCTATAGTTGTGATTTCTTATGAGTAATCTAAGCAGTGAAATTCTACTCAGTTATCTTCCACTGTTTATACTATGAACATGTAATCTACTTTTGAGGAGGGACAGGGTCTTATTCATTTTTGTATCTGAGCTTAAAGCATAGTCTGGGACAATGGATGCAAGGCAAATATCTGTGGAATGAATGAATGGATGGTATATTAAGGTAGAGTCTGTTTGGCAAGAAGGCTTTTTTTTTTTCTTTTAATGTAGGCTCCAGGGATGCCTGAGTAGCTTAGTAGGATTTAGCATAGGACTCTTGGTTTTAGCTTAAGTCCTGATCTCAGGGTTGTGAGAC